>NC_058405.1:60291143-60986150 GCF_002201575.2 Neomonachus schauinslandi | reverse complement strand
TGTAGAGGAGATGAGGCCATGAAGTTTGGGGACTGTAGAGGAGATGAGGCTACATATTGTGGACAGCTGGAATTGTTCATATGTCAGAGCAGGAAGACTAGAAGCTTTGGTGTGTGGAGAGGGTGCTGGGGTCTGATACGATCTTACCAGTGTCTTTAAGGACAGAACTCTAGTGACAGCATAGAGCATGGGCTGAGGTGGCGGGTGGAGATAGAGGGACTAGTCAGGATGTTCTTGCAAGCTTTGAGTTGAGACTTAATGAAGGGCAGACATAGGGCTGCAGAAAAAAGGGAACCTTAGGAACACATTGGTAGACTCCAGCAGGATACTGGGTGGGAGACAGTGAGAAGGAGATGCTGGAACTGAAACATTTCTGGGATTTCAGGCGTAAGTGGCATCTAGCCCAGTTCTGATTGTGGTCAATGGCTTCAGTAGCAAGAAGGACCAGGTTTGTATGGAAGGATGGGTTCAATTCAGGACCTGTTGCGTCTGAGGTCTACAGAACATCTTGTTGGAAATATGGGCCTGGGGCTTGGGAGATGAGTTGGCTGGAGGCAGATGGAAAGTCATCCTCTTAAAGACCACAACTGAAACTGCCCAAATAGATGAGATCATTGAGGAAGAATAGGCAGCATGAGACAATACTACCATTATTAGTAACCATTAAAAGAATCTTCTTATGTGCTTGGGAGATCTTGACTGATAGGGCAACGAGCATCTGACAAAATGAAAACATCGGAGTGTAAGTCTTGGGTTGGCTTTTACATGTATCTTCTCATTAATTCTCTCCAGAACAGTGTGGTGTAAAAAAAAAAGAGAGAGAGAGAGAGAGAGAGAGAGAGGAGGAGGGACAAATTCTGGTTACAGTCCCTATTTTCAAGGTTTAGGCGAACGAGGAACTAGAAAAGGGAAGAAAGACCAAGTTTTGTAAAGGTCACGTTAAACCTCCAACAGCCAACTTCTCGTCATCAGACAGATCCTGCCTTCATTATTCCAGGACCCTAGGTGAAGGTCAGGATGCACATGTCAGGAGCTGTGTGACAACCTAAGGGGACATTTGGGAAGTGTCACGTGCATGGGACAAGAAGCGGTATTTCATTATGGATTGGGCTGGATTGAGCTGGTCCCGGAAGGCTCTGAGAGAAAAGACATGTGTGTTGGGTCCTGAAGGCAGCAGAGCTTGGAGAAGTAGAGAGAAGAGCGAGAGGACCATGTAGGTCGAGAGGGCCACAGCCGGGAAGGTCAAGCATTTTCTCTTCACTCATTTACAACTGAAGTGGACCACAAAGTCCCCTACAAACCCATTCTTCTCACGCCCCTGGCTCTATGTTTAACGGTAAATTTTCCACTTACTCTGAATGCTGCTGGAACATACTTATCTTTTCATCAGGTTTGGCAAAACAGTGACATATGATCTTCCTTAAACATCAGCATATCTCAGCTTTTCTTTCAGTTTCTTATTTATTTTCATTCCAACATTTATTTACATACCTGTGATTTTTCAGTGTGAGCTCTGTTAATGTCAAATAGTGTTACATTCTGAACTATTGACATTATGCCTGGAGATTTTTAAAGAACAATTAATTCTCAATTACTTCCACGTTAATTGTCCCTGCCCCCCCCCCCAACTCAGGAGGGGCCCTGTAGCAAGGTCATGTCCCAGATGGAAGTGGACATTTGCTGTTTCTTGGTTTCCCAGCACCCATTCGCCCTCCTGTTCTTAAGAGCACTCTGAATTCCTTGTTGGAGATAACGGGCTCCTTATTATGAGAGTCTCCGTGGGACTGTCAGTCAAGGAACCCTGTCTTCTTGCCAAGAGTAATCGCTGACTGAAGTTGGCCAATCAAATTTTATTCTAGGACAGTTCATCTTGAGCAGGGTCACTTAAGGTCTGTTAAAAGGAAAAAATGGAATGGGATTTATTTCAACAGAGATGCTTTGAAGGGATCATTGATTACTTCCTACCACTTAGATAATCCAGAGCTGCCTGATTCTGCCCTTTGTGAGCCTCATTCTTTAGGTTCTTTCTTGAATTTCTGAGCAATCTGATAACTTTCTAATAAATTAAATAATATAATAGTAAAGATAATATTTATCACTATATATTATATACCATATAATATATATGAAAAGTAAATAAAAATAAAGATACATAAAAAATAACTTAGAGTCAATTTCTATTGTTTAAAAAAATAAGAAATAAAAACAAACCAAAAAATGAACTAATTCGCTGACCCTACTAGAAAATCCACTGTTTCCAGTTGTCAGCCAAAGTTACCTCCATTGCTGTGGGAAATCAGGGGTGATAAGAATGGATAGGAAGGTATCCACTCTCCCCTCTCCACTCTCCTCCATCTGCTGTCTCCCCCAGAGGATGGTTTGAACAGACCGATCAAGAGGCTCCAGTGTTCTCTGGCTCCCTATTGAGTTGGGTCTTCTTTCCATCTTGAAAACAAGGTCTGGGTGTGAGTTTTCTCAGCTCCCACATTAAGAGATTGCCTCAGGTTCGCTGTATCCAACAGTATGCTTATAAATGTTTAACAACTGGCTCTCTGAAAAGAAGGAGGAGGAGGGAGAGTTCTTGTTCGTAGTATTTGCTGATTTCTGCAGTATAGGATTATCACTACAACCTATATGGCTGCCAGTGTGACATCATTTGATAAAGAGTTGGGAAAAGATGCTAGTAATTAGCTTCTGCATGTCCTAGCATGTGGCTGGCAACGTCTCCCTACAGAATAACATGATTCTTTCTCCTTTAGAGTTCCACCAACTTCTCCTCCTGTCATTTTGGGTGGAGAGGTGATCACTTTACTGCCTCTAGCTCTGGGCACTTTCCCTAATCTCTACACACATCTTTGTAAATTGTCCATTTCTAAGAAAACCAACTACACACACACACACACACACACACACACACACACACACACGCCTTCTCTAATTTGAAAGTGCCATCTTTTTCATGTGGGCATTGGAGTAACCAGCCTCCAAGGTGGCCCCTAAATTTGAATACTTGATCTTCTTATAAACAGTGTGACTTGGGCACAGTGTCACCATGCAGCAAATATGAATAATGACAGAACCTATCTCAGAGTGTTGGTGTGAGGATTAAATCAGATGGTGTATGCAATGCGCTCAGAACTGTGTCTGATACTTAATAAGTACTTATGCAAATGAGACCTTTGATTATTAAAAATGAATTTTATATCACATTCATATCACAGAGCTATCATTTCGAGACTGTCCTGTTATTGCAGTCTATATTTTCCCAGTCATGCTTTTCCCTCTTCTTCCCCAGAATTATCATTGTGTTGTTGCTGCTCAGCGTAGCTAAATGTACTTGCTTCAATTCCTTCAGGATTTCTCTGATAACTTGAACTGATGCAGCATTTTCTGTTTGCTATAAATTTCTCCACTTACAAGAAAGATTTTTAACATGCATGTACATTCAGGAAAAAAGGAAAATGATACATACTGTACAGGAGGGTTCAGTGTCAAGGAATTAGTAGTAATAAATAAGAGTAGCTGTATCTCAAACAACGTAGTAGATATAAATCAAAGTGAAAGGGAAATAGGAAGTCACATGGCTACAGCTTTTGATTATCCTGATCAGGATTATTTATAGCAAATCTTGGCCTGCATTTCTGTTGAAGGTACTAAATGCATAGAAGAAGTGACTTAAAACATCGCCATCAAACTGCCAATGGCTAGGATAACATTCTCACTCCTAGAGCCTCAAGGTGAGACTTGGAATGTCAATAATTATGGGAACCACAAGCCTAAAGATAACATAAACAACCCCAGAAACCAATTTCACCGTTCAGAATCCCTTCCCCGTAGCTTCCACTTTAAGCTGAGGGGTCAAGGTTTACGCGCCAAGCCGCTCTCATCTCCAACACTAAGCCATGGCTCTCCCCCAGAGTATAACCCTACTTCAGCTCTGAAATGCTAGAAGCACTGCCTTGAACGGAAGGGACTTGCTTTTTTAGCAGCATCTGCCAGCCTTATGACTCTTGCTGCAGAATCCTGACAGCAGGACCTGTCACTCATCAGAAATCTGCTCCCCCTTCCCTCCCTGGCCCTTCGATGCTGAAGAGCTTGGCGGTCTTCGAGATGGCTCATTCTCAATGTTTTTTCGCCGTCAGGGAAGTGTACTACAGGTCGGACCAGTGACTAAAGAAATACTCAGAGGCCTCAGAAGTCTGTCTCTTTGTGATAATAAGATGAGGAACAGCTCCATATTCCCTCCCCAGCTGCTCTTGAAACCTCAGCCCTGTGTTTATTCACCACTTAGACATGCTTCCTTGACTATCAAAGACTACCTCTTTCTCTCCTGAAACCTAAAAGCTTATCCCTGCCAAGGCCACAAAACCCTGTCCTTAGAGATTCTGCGGGGACAGGCCAAGGATCAGAAACATAAGCAATCTCACGATGCCCCCCCTTATCCCAGGATTACAGGAGTTTCCCTCTATAATTCCCATCACTAAAATATTTTCACTGAAAAAGACAAGTAATCTTGCATTTGTCTCCATGGGCTCCCAGGATTGATTTGGTTAGATTTCTGGAGTTGGATATTTTTGTCCTCGAAGTCTTCTTTAAACCAGAAATCCAGTGTAAGGTATGGCTCTGAAAGTCGAGAGGCACCTGAGAAGCTGGACCACCAACCATGGATGGCCACTGACCTCTGGGCAGCGCTAAGGATTTCTTTCACATGGCCAAGGAGAAGGGATTCTTTTGTAGCTTACAGCATTGGGCCAAGACTGCTGGTTGTGCCCATCTCGAGAGGGTCGAGAATCAGGGAAGCTACTCTCTTATCTGTGAGTGTGCTCAATTTCCTTATGCGTAGATCAGCATCTTTGTCAAAAAGTGTGGTGTTGGTTTTAGGCCTAGCTTAGTTTGATTACCAAAGGTTCCTTTTAATCAATTGCAAGCAGGATCTGGGTAGGAGTCCAAGAACTAGGTAGAATTATGGCTGAAATTAAATTTTGCTGTTGATTCCAGTAAATAAAAAGAGATATTGATTGGGGCTAGGACAACCTTGATGTTTCCAGTCAGGCTGCTAGTCAATACTTACTGTTCATGTTAGGGTTCAGCATATATATCAATCAGGGTCCTGACAAGAGAAAAACAAAACACTCAAATTAGGATAACTTAGGAAAGTTTATAAGGGACTAATTATAAAAGTGCAGGCAGAGTTAAGGGAACGATATGGATAGGATTAATTCAGATATGGCAGAAGCTGGGCAGTTACCATTTTTGGCCCTAAAGGACAAGGCAAGGGAAAGTTATGGAACCTGTAAGGAGAGAGAATCATGCATAGCAAGTGCTTGAGAGGAGCCATGAGCAACCTTTGGATAAGGGTCAGAGCCACCCCAATGAAACCTCTCCCTCTCCCCCCTCCTTTGGATCTCCTGGCAGACTCCCCTTTGACTAAACCCATCCTGAAGCCAAAGACATGGAGCCATACAGGGGCAGTCTCTGGGACTGAAAGCAGAATGGAGAAGGATGGGGAGTGAATCTGGAGGAGCCAATATATATTATCTGGCACCCCTGGATTTCCAAAGCACAATAGGATTTCCTTCTACTTACCCTTCTAATCAACCTAATCATGCCTCATCTTCTCTAGGTTTTTCTTAAACATGATGATCTCCCAAGGCTTCACCTCTAAGGACTCCCTCTGGAGTTCCTGCTGTCCCCATCTTTTATCTACGAATTTAATTCTCACCACTGCACGTGGTTCCTAGGAATGTAGCCCCAGCTTCAAGCTAATTCAACTGCCTGCTGGATAACTTGACCCAGATGGCCACTGATACCATAAAATCAATAGGCCCTGAACCAAATCCATAACCTTCCACTACACAGCTCCAAACTGGCTCCTCCTCGTAACTTATACTACTTCTGTTAATAGGACCGTCATTCTCCCAATTACCAATTACTCCAAGCTCTGTCATGCTTATCTATGCTATCCTCAGTCATGCTTTTCTGTGCTGTCCTTTTGTCCTCCTCCCCTCTCCCTTCCCCACTCTTTTCCTCATCCTCCCCCTCCTCCCCCTCCTCCTCTTTCTCCTCCTCCTTCTTCTTCTCCTCTTCCTCCTCCTTCTTCTTCTTCCCTTCCATTTGTTGCAAAGTCTGTCCCTCCTTTCAGTGTGCTTTTCTAGTGTGTGTGCTATCTCATGATTGTCCCGGTTATGGGTCTTAACTTTTTACCTAGGCTGTGTAATAAAGTCCTAAATATAACCCTAGTGCCAATCCATTCTGTACCTATTCCAATGCACAAATATTTAAGTTTCTTGCACCAAGTTGCCTCATTGATTCAGCCATAATTTTTGCCCTTGTCCTCTCTGAAATAGGACATTTGAAGGGAGGGAAATCTTCCAAAAGCAGTGCCTGTAACACATCCCCTTCATTCTGCATGTGACAATCTGAGGCACAGAGAAATTGCTAGTCCATATAACTTGTCCCTCAATCCCAGTGTTCTGATAAGTCTTTGATGACTCTTCCTTACCTTTCCAGTTAGTAGAGCATAAGTTTCATAGCCTGCTATACCAGGCAATTCCTTCAACATGTTCCCAACTCATCTTTTTAGATGCTGCAATCTGCAACTACCCTACAGAGAGCCTATGCTCTACCTAAAGTCAAAATTCTGGAATACGACTTGCGATTGTCCTCACTAGTGTCTTTGCACATCCCTTCTGCTGCTTGAATTGGCTTTCTCTCCCTCGAGTCCCCTTCTATCTGCTGAACATCTCCCCACCTTTCAGAGCATATGCCCCGGCATTCTTCCTTTCCATCCTCTTTTACAAAGTTCTTTACAAAGCCATTCTGGATTTTCCCCAGCCAAATGTGATCTTTCTCTTTTGTAAATCTCCAAAAAAATTTCCAGCTCTGTTATCTTACCCAGGTCTTTCAAGTATTTGTATTACCCTGCTCGTGGTATGTGGACACTTCTTTTAGCCCTTTATTATATCATAAGCTTCTTCTAAGCGTGGCCAATGCCACTCTCTTTTACTTTGTGTCGCCTCTGGTGTTAATGCAGTATATTTCACAGAAATATTTTTTTTTAAAGATTTTATTTATTTATTTGAGAGAGAGAATGAGATATAGAGAGCATGAGAGCGGGGAGGGTCAGAGGGAGAAGCAGACTCCCTGCTGAGCAGGGAGCTGGATGCGGGACTCGATCCCGGGACTCCAGGATCATGACCTGAGCCGAAGGCAGTCGCTTAACCAACTGAGCCACCCAGGCGCCCCTCACAGAAATATTTTTAATTCCGTAACTATTTTTAAATTTTGACTGTGACATATTTCTTCTGTAGAAACAACTGACTCTGCCCCTACTCCTCCAACATAACTGTGTCTCACGTGTAATCCTCTTGGAAGGGATGAAATTTTGTTGCTATCATTGGTTTCTTGTCTACTAAGATGATGGTATTCACCAGAGCATGTTTCATTCCTCTGCTCCCTTACCACTCTCCTTGTCAAACTGATAGGAGAGAAAGACAAAGGCAGGTTTATTTTGTAAGTGAATTCTGTTTTGCAGTTAAATTGTGTGTGTAATGTATGTTGAAGAAGTGAATGCATAATTGAAAGGATGCTTGCCTGCCATGATGGCTACTAGGCATACTCTGTCTCATTGGATACCTTTTTGTTCAAATCTTACCTTTGCCAATACCTGGCTGAAAGACCTTGGAAAAGTCACTTAAGCTCTTTGAACCTTAGAAAGCATGGAGTAGGCTGAAAGGTTTCAAACTTTTCTTTTAAGCCAAAGAACTCCTATCAAGCAAAATCTTACTCAGACATGCACTATGTAAACCTGATGAAATCAGAGGCAGAAGTAGTTTGGCTGAAAATTGGGGAAGGAGCTTTTGAGGAATGAGGTGTGACAACTAGCAGACAAGTCCATTCCATATCTAACTCCTCCTTTAAGCACTTTATCAAAGAATACAGTCAACGCTAGAAGATTCACACTAGCACTGACTGGTAGGAGCTTCTAAAATTCTAATTTATCGAGGACATTAAAAATGAGAGACAGATACCACTTCACACCCAATAGGAGAGCTATCATAAGGGGAAAAAAAGCAGAAAATAACAACTATTGGCATGGATGTAGAGATATTGGAATCCTTATTTATTGCTGATGGGAAGGTAAATCGTGCAGCTGCTGTGGAAAACAGTATGGTGTCTTTCAAAAAAAAAATCAAACATAGAATTACTATATAATCCAGCAATTCCACTTTTAGGTATATACCCCAAAAAATGGAAAGTAGAGACTTGAATAGATGTTCATACACCCATGTTCATAGCTGCAAGGTTTCTCTGCAGCCAAAATATGGAAGGAATCCAAGTATCCATCAATGGATGAATGGATGAACAAAATGTATATACATGCAATGGACTATTATTCAGCATTACTAGGGAATGGAATTCTGACACATGCTACAGTGTGGATAAACCTAGAAGACATCATGCTAAGTGAAATAAGCCAGTCACTAAAGGGCAAATATTGTATGATTCTGTGCCTCATACTTATATGTAGTACCTGGAATAGGCAAATTCATAGAGACAGAAAGTAGAAGAGTGGTTACCAAGGGCTGGGAGGAGGGAGTAATGGGGAATTAGTGTCTCCTACATACAGCATTTGAGTTTGGAATGAGGGACAGTGGTGACAGCAACACAGTGGTGAGAATGTAGTTAATGCCACTGAATTGTACACTTAAAAATGGTCACAAGAGTATATTTATGGTATGGATATTTTATCACAGGAAAAAAACTCAAAAAATGAGAGGCAGAAATAGAATATATTTATCAGTTTTGGAATTATTGCAGTACGGAGAAAATCTGCAAGGTGTATATAGAACCCAGAATGAGTTTCAAGATATCTTATGATTTAGGAGTTCTCCATTTTTGGAGAGCGAATTTCTTCAATGCTGGTCTCAGGCTAAAGCTCATCCTCACTGGACAAAGACCTGCGAAGTTTTCAGTGAGGATCTCAATGGCTTCTAGGGCTAGACAGGCTATTCCTCGTTCCCTACACTGGTCTCCGAAAGTCTAAGTCTCCAGTTCTTATTTTCCACTGGAAGCCAGGAGAGAATTTCAGGAACGAAGCTAATGACTGTGACTACATGCCAACACATAATCAAGTTTGCCTAGGAGAGGGTCAAGGAGTGCGGAAGTGGCTCTCACAGCCCCGGGCAAGCCACAGAAGGGAGTTCAGTCCTGGGAGTTCTGACTGGGGCAGCGCTCAGCAGTTGTGGCCGTCAGGTAAGGGAGTCATGTTCAGGCCACAACTTGGAGCCAAGACTGGAACCTCCCAGGGAAAGCACAGATTGGGTGTATAGGTTTAGTATGTCCTTTGTACCTAAGCTGTATCTGAAAAATCTTACTGTTTGATTAACAGACTTTCCTATAATCTGCTATATATTAGTTTGGCTGTCCTAACACCAAACAATATTAAAGTATAAGTTTAGGCAGTTCAAGGCCAATATGGTAACTTTACAATGATCAAGACCCAGGCTTTTATACTTTTTTTTTTTAAGATTTTATTTATTTATTTGAGAGAGAGAGAGAGAGAGCAAGAGCATAAGCTGGGGGTGGAGGGTGGTAGGCAGAGAGAGATGGAGAAAGCAGATTCCCTGCTAAGCAGGGAGCCTGACATGGGGTTTGATCCCAGGACCCTGGGATCATGACCTAAGCTGAAGGCGGATGCTTAACCAACTGAGCCACCCAAGAACCCCAGAGACTTTTACTCTTATTGCTCTGCTATCCTAGGGTGTGGTCCTTGTCATCACAATCCAAGATGTCTAATTATATTCAGCAGCAACATAAAAAAAAGGGGGGGGGGAGAAAAACATGTTCTTTCCCTTTAAAGCTGCAACCCTCGAGTTGCATACATTGCTCTGCCTCCACCCTAAGACCCGGAACACTCAGATGCAAGGGAATCTACATGATGGAATTAATTCTGAGTGTCTGTATAAAGACCTGCTAAAGTTCTGGGGTTTACTTGCCGAAGGAAAATAGTTGGAACTCCCCGAGCTGAGCATTTCTCCTACTCGAAATATTGGTGATTGCTTACACTCTCCAAGGTGGGTGGGTGCCCTAAATCTTGAGTATTCAGCCTCATCGATCAGGTCTTTGCCTTGGGTTGTTGATCTTTTGGTTGTAGGTCTGCCTTACACACTTACCACCTTGTGTGCTCAATCTTAGAACCACAGATCAGTTATGCTCTGAGATTATCAATTACCACCTAACCCTGAAGATCTGTCTTCATTCCTGAGCCTGCCAGGATATAATATAGCTCATTTCCACATAAGCTTCCTGGAGATTAGTGGAATTAAATGCAATTTTCACTCTATGCTATGTATTTCACAATGAACATATACATTTCCTATATAGCAATTCAGTAAGAAAATTACTATCCTTATTTTACCATGATGTAATAGAGGCTCAGAGATGTTAAGTAACTTCCACTAGGTAACTCAGTGGCAGAAGTGGGATAGCATGCTTCTTTGTAAGGAAATTATTACAAATACAAATTGCTGCAATAAGAAGGGTTTTTGAAAAACTCAAGGAATCTATAGTAAAAAATTAAATACTCCTGGCTAGAGTGGTTACAAACTAGGGAGGAGATGGAATATATAGGACAAGTCCTGATAGGTCTTCGTATGGCTAGTGTATTGAGATTTTCCAAAGAACAGAACCAATAGGATGTGTGTATGGAGGGAGGGAGGAAGGAAGAGGAAGAGTGAGAGACCTCTAGACTGGTACTTATCAAATACCTGGGTACTGTGCTAGCCAAGCTGACATATAAAATTAACCACAGTGGCTAAGAAGAAGAGAGGCAGATTTGGGTAAGCTTTGAGTGCTAGATGAATTGGTTCGGCTTTATTAAATTATCAAATTATGAAACATGTATAAGAGTATCTGAGGCACAGCAGGCACTCAAATTATAATTTCCTTTATCTGTAAGAAGATTTTGAAAGTTGTCAAGTTACATGTTGAGTAGCATGATCAAAGCAATACTTATGGAAAACATTTTTGGTAGTAATGATATGAAGTATTAAAAAGGAATCAGACAAGGGATATGAGTTAGAAATCTATTGCCATGGATCAGGCACGAGGGAATAGATTAATCACTTACTATGGGTCAGGCACAAATAAATGCTCTATTTATTTTTTTTCTGCCAAATTTTTATTTAAATTCTAGTCAGTTAACATGTAGTGTCGTATTGGTTTCAGGAGTAGAAGTCAGTGATTTATCACTTACATACATCACCCAGGGCTCATCATAACAAGTGCCTTCCTTAATGCCCATCCCCCACCTAGCCCATCCCCTGCCCACCTCCCTCCATCACCTCTCAGTTTGTTATAGTTAAGAGTCTCTTATGGTTTGCTTCCTTCTCTTTCTTCCCCCCCGCCATGTGTTCATCTGTTTTGTTTCCCAAGTTCCACAGAGATAATATGGTACAATTACTTGCTTTAGATACATTATCTTATTTAATACTCATAACCACCCTGTAAAATAGGTATGACTTGACCAATGAAGAACTGAGACGTTCTCCCCCACCCCACCCTAAATGAACTTGCCCAAATCTTATACCTGGGGAATGGTGGAGATGGAATTCAAACCCAAGTCCTCTGATTCCAACCTCTGCTGTCATTAATGAGGGTGGTAGCAGCAGAAATAAAAAGGAGGGGGACAGAGTCCAATAACACTGTGGAATTGAAAGGATTTAGCAACTAGTCAGACGACGAAGATTATTGCAGAATTCTGAGTCTAGATGGATTTTTAGCAGGAGAAAACTGGACTTTTAGGAAAAATAGGGTAGTCCTTATTAGAAGCTGGTTTTAAAGAGTTGGAGATTTTTGGATTCATTCAAGAAATATTCATTTAATGATGTTTGTGTGCTAGGCCTTGTTCTAGACACTGGGAATTTATCCGTGAACAAAACAAAGATCCTTGCCCCCACATTTCCAGTGTGGAGAGACACAAAATAAACAATAAATAAGTAAACTGCAGTTCATGCCAATGATAAGTGTTGCGGAGAACAGTAAAGTGGGGAAGGGCACTCAAGGACTCAGAAAAGTCCTCACTGAGAACTCATTTAGGTGAAGACCTCCAGGAGAGGAGGTTGTGTCATGCAGGTGTCTGGGGCTGTGCATTCCAGCCAGAGGGAACGACGAGGAGAGTGAACAAGGAAACGCAGAGGAGAGTGAACAAGGAAACGCAGAGGAAGAGACAAGGTCAAGGTCTCATCGGGTAGGACCTTACAGAGCATAAGAAATTTATGCCTTTATTCTGCAGGAAATGGGATGCCCCTGGAGGATTCTGTGCAGAGTTGAGTTAGGAGGTGGCTTTCGTTTTATTTATTTATTTTTTAAAAGATTTTATTTATTTATTTGAGAGAGAGAGAATGAGAGACAGAGAGCACGAGAGGGAGGAGGGTCAGAGGGAGAAGCAGACTCCCTGCCAAGCAGGGAGCCCGATGCGGGACTCGATCCCGGGACTCCAGGATCATGACCTGAGCCGAAGGCAGTCGCTTAACCAACTGAGCCACCCAGGCGCCCTGGCTTTCATTTTAAAAGCACCGCTGTGGCTGTTGTGTTCAGAAGGGTGAGGTGGGTCAAGGGTGCAGGTGGACACCAGGGAGGGGGCTACAATAATCCGGGAAGAGTTGATGGTGGTGTGGGCCAGGTCGGAGGCAAAGAGAAGGAATCAGACTCTGGATATATTCTGAAAATAGACCAGATTTGTTGATTGGATGTGAGGTGTAAGAAGGAAACGTGTACGTGTTAGGATAGAATTTTTGTACTTAAGTGGTATTTCTAAGAGTTCTTGGAACTATGATGACTGGAGCGTAAGCAAGGGGCCAATGCTGGAGACAAAGTTTTGAGAAACAATCACCACAAAGCCAGTAAAATGACTTTAAGAAAGTGTCCAGAAAGTGTGTGTGCCTGATGCAAGTGTATAGCTAAAGAACGTAATAGAAGATATTGAATCTTGAGTGATGCAAAGGTTTGGTGGGTGAGAGGGGCCAAGAGAGACAGATGGGGGAGTAGGATGGCTGTCATCATATCCAATTCACTAGATTTTGTCCTTTGTGACTCAGTCTTTGAAAGAGAGTGAATCAACATAGTACTATCACTGCTATTTTTGGATGTCTACTAATGGTGATATTACTAAAATCTATTTGTGATGAAAGTATTTGATCATTTGAATCATCACATAAAACATCTGACAGTTGACAGAACTTTAAAAAATTGGAAGGGCGACCGGTATTCTTTTTTCTTTTTCGTTCCTTTTGTTTCAGGCTGCTTAATTTGTACTTACGAAAAATGCGTCCCATCCACCTGTGATGAACTATTCTATTCTTCCCACAGGCACTAACCTCATTCTTGTATGGATTGAGTTGTTGTTTTTTAAATATATAAAACACTAAGATTAATTCAGTATTCACTTTTGGGCTTTTAAATTCTTAATAGAAGTAAAACTGTTCTCATTGGCTTTTCCTTTATGGGTTTCAAAAGACTGAATTATAGTTAAAAATGAGTGTTACACAAACAAGGCCTTCTATGTGCAAACAACGAACCCACGATTTCACTGCAGAGCGGGGAGCCTCCTCTCTTACAGAAAGAAGCATTTAACTATTCAGAATGTTCCCAGTCGGCACTGATAGGCTCAAGGCTTACAGGCCCCATGGAAGTGCACAGTGTTCCACAAATGTTCTCCAACTTGATTGTCATCTGGACTTGGTTTTTCGTCACGGTTTTAGGTTAGTAATAATCTCTCCTCGGTTGCATCTCACCAGCTGTATTCACCACTGTGCAACCTCACCATTATAATTTGCTGAGATCTCCTGTGCATCCCTTCACCCTATAAAGTGTCCACCTTACACTTTCCTTTTTTGCAGCCCACACAAATTTTCTTTAACCTGGGAATGCTTCCTGCTCCCACTCAACCTTCTCCTCCTGCTTCAGCTGAATACATATAATGATGGAGAGCATGCTTACATGATGGTTGTCATCATCAAGAAATACCTTTGGACACATAATGGATTCCAGACTGAAGATTTTTAAATTTAGAAGCCTCGGGTTTTAAAAAATATATTTCTACATCCTCTCACCCACTCCAATTAACGTAAAATGAAGGACTTGAGTGACTTTGTAATAGCAGTAGCCAACACTGAGAGCTTACCATATGCCAAGCACTTTATATATTTTAACTTGTTTAATCCTTACAACAAAATTCTGTGAGGCAGTTATACTAGCATGCCCATTTTACAGGTGGGGCAACTGAGTCTTAGACCACTTAATTAACACGGCCTTGGTCATACAGCCAGAAATTGGATTTGAGCTCTAGCTGTGCGGTTCCACAGCCCACTCTGCCTCTGTACTTCTTCACAACAAACACTTCATTTACTTGTAATGGCTCGGTCCCTTGTGTTTCTCAAGGGTGACAGCGCCACTGGCATTTCATGGTTGTTCAGGGAGTCCCCTACTTAGCGGGATGTTTCGTATTCTTAGCTCCTGGCACTGAATGTCGGTAGCTCTCTGCTGGGCATCTGCCTTCTGTCATTGAGAAACCAAAAGTGCGCTCGTACATTTCCAAATGCTTCCCAGTTAATGATCTCCAGTTGAGAACTGTCAACTGAATTTAATTATCAAAATAAATAGACACATACTCCTCTCTCTCTCTCTCTATATATATATTTAATCACAACTTTTCTAAAAGTTTCATAAGTTTTTATAAGTTTGTAACTTTTAAAAACTTTTGTAACTTTAAAAATACACCAACACAACTCATAGGTAAAAGAAAAGGATCAGGTTATGAAAATTAGGTAATTTTTATATGTGTTTGCCATGCTTTCATTATTCGTGAATAAATGATTTTGAGCCTCAATGATCTTGGATACTTTGACATTCATTATTAAGTAAGATAAACTCTACCATTTACCCATTTGCCTAGCAAACTTTTTTTTTTTTTTTAATAGTGCAAAGGTAAACTTGAATTCAGCCTGGGCCAAGTCTCAAAGTCATGCATCTGAAAGTCATGATTTTTTTCCCCTTATGTTTATTTTTGGCTATCAAACTTCAGACCATTAGGCAAATGCCCGTTGCCCTTTTACCAATGCCAACACTTGCTCAAGGAGTCCATAACAAGTAAAAATATTTAGTAGAATAAAAAAGAATTCAGGGGTTTTGTATTTTCTAAGCTACGCTAGGTCCACTTTGTGAGACTTTGCACAATTGGAGCTAAGTCTCCAAGGTCATCACACGACTCAACCACATTTCAAGGCTGCAGTGTGGACTTTTAACTCCATTTTAAAATGACTGCTTTCCCAAGGATGTTGTAACAATGCTCTGAGCTATGTATGAGGAGGAATACATTTACTTAAGGAGGAAAAGGGGTCAGTGATAAGATGTGTCCTAAAATAGATACATCTAGGAGCTCCCCCACCCTTTCTTGGTTCACTTATTAAAAGAGCCCACTAGTTTTAAACAAATTATTTTATAATCTTGTACTCTCAACAACCAGGTAACTGTGTCCAGTTTTGTTCTTCCCCTCTTTGTCTATTACATACCAGTTTTGCAACATGCTGCCAGAGCTTCAACAACATAGTAAATGAGATACTTTGATGTCCTGGAGGACTTAAAATTTAGGCCTTTTATTATTAGAACCTTTTAATGATGATGTAGAGATTTAAAATAAGAATTTCCCTTTGACAACTATGAAATGACAGCCAAACCTATATACTCTGGTATAGCAATGTGTTTGAAATACACATTAAAATTCAGACAAAATGAAAACAACTCACAAAAAAATGTTTTAGGAGTTTCTTGAAATCCAGTTTACTGAAATTGCCTTGAAATATTTTTATACCTGAGAAAAGAAGGCAGGACATACTTTAAAATGTAGCTTATCCATAATATGAGTATACATTTTTTATTTCATTAAAAAAATCTACCATGCCAGACATTTTTATTTAACCTTTGTCCTTTCCTCGAGTGAGGGTTAGGGATGGTTAAGAGGAATAAGGTGTGCTAGGACTTTCCAGGCCCTTTTTGTGAAGGAATATGGCAATCTTCTGTAACTGGAATTCCTGGTGGCTTGCTGCCGTGGGAGTTTGCTTAGCCTGATCTGCAGAAAGGAGCAAACTATCAGATCTGAGCAGCTAATAGATTTGAGAATTCTTTATGAAAGTGAAAATGGTACTCCTTAAAGCATAAAAGGATCTTGTTGGATGCATTAGTGAGAGAAAAGAAGTGCACTTGAACTTCATTTTTAATCTGTAAAGATCCAATGGATTAAAGAGAGACTTGCATTTGATTTTGGTTCTTTTCAAAAGATATCGAAAATATCTTTTCAATATTGATGCCGTTATACCTAAACAAATCCTCCTTCACAGCTGAGCCTGACTTCCAGCAGTGAGAATATTGCTAATGAAATGATGATGCTGTAGCAAGTGCTATAGGGAAGAGTAGGATATGTGCTAACTTGGACTGGGGGTGAGGGTTCTGGCATGGAGCTGGGAGAGGGGGAATAAGGCTAGATGAAATAAAGAAAGAGAAAGACTTGTATACTACAGGCTTAGCTACAGATGATGGGATAGATCCAAGCAAAGGGAAAAATATGCAAGGAAAAGGTCAAAAGAAAGAAGCAGGTACATGCTCCCTGGTAGAACTATGGTAGTTAAAAACTGCAATTTGCACATATATGTACATGAACATGTATATATATAAACTTAACTGGATAACTGAGTCAAGTATTTCGGTAATAATATAGGAAAAAAACCACAAACCTTGTAACCAAGCAGTTTGGGCTTAAACTTCATAAATTGGCTAAATTCGTTTAATTATTCATTTCTTTATACTACATTTTTGTATTGTCTTGGGTTGTATTTTGAAGAGGAACCCTGAACTGAAATTACATTTCACAGATTGGAAAATTAAAACCACAGTACATCTATTGACATCAAAAGTCACAGAATTGCTACATGAACAACAAAGAGGCTAGATCATATTCACGGGACAATTAGGTGCTTAGGGCACGGAGTAGAGGAATCAAACGCTGTGGAGTCTGACTCACCTTTGAACTGCAGCTCTTGAGTCCCTGTTTGGGACACTTAGAGTCTCTCTCTGATGCCTCCTTTCCACATGATTCCCCTTCCTGGAGTATTAACTACTCAAAGTTGTCATAAAGATTGTGAAATAGAAGTATTTGTAAAGCCCTAAGCATAATGATCCCTAGATAGACTTTTAAAAAGGATAGATTGCCTTCCTTTTATTATACACCCCCCCCCACACACACCCTTCTCATATTTAGTTCATTTTTAAGAAAAGTATTTAGGTAGAGGTTTATGTGAACTATTTTTTTTTTTTGCCTACTCATTTCAAAACAATTTACATAGTAATAGTAATAGCGTAGTATGACACAATAATGGATTGTGCTTGAGGTTTTTGTTTTATTATGGGATTGACTGGGTGCCTACACGGTATATCATATGTGTGAGGCATATGTTAGTTGTAGGTATTTTTATATCTATGAAATTCTGCTAATATTTTTTATTTTTTATGCTAAAATGGTTAATTTTCTTATAAAATACATACTTGTCTTTTTTTTTCTTATTGTTGCTTCACAAAATCAAGTACCTCACATAAAACTTTTGGTATTACCATTCTAATGGCAATGTTTATTGCAAGCTAGAAATTTTGCAACTGAAATCAGAGACCCAGTGATCCCCACAGATACATCTTTTGAAGGTCAAGGTCTTTACTTCACAATATATGAATAATATGAATGGGTATTTGTGGTCAAGTTTTAATGGTTTGACAGAGATTTTCTCCACATGTCACTAATTTGAGCATGTTTCAGTTATGATAAAAACTACTTTTAATGATAATTAAACATAATAATTATTTTCTAACTCATAAAACACAAAGATAAATAGTGTCATTTATATTTAAAATTTTTGAGACTATGGTGAACATTAAAAACTTTTGACCATTGTCCAAGATGATGATCTGGTTAATCAAATGAGTTTTTAAAAGTTACCAATATTTTATTTATTTACTTATTTATTTACTATACCAATATTTTAGTGTCAAACAGAAGTTTAGTAAAAAACTTGTTTTTCTACTAAAAATTACTTTATTACCACACTACATTCTTCGCAAGTCGAAAACACTTCGTAATTACTATGGAGGAAATTTGGAGACGTCACCACTAGTTTCATTTTTTTCTAACAGAATAAGAGCTACCAGTTTTTCAGCATCTACTAGATGCCAGGCACATGCTAAGTACCACACATACCTTCTTCTTAATCTTGGCAACAGTCCTGCAGTGGTAGAAACTGCTGGTTGCTCTCCCAACACAGAGTGCAGCCTCTATGCAGATAAGAAGGACTAAGTAACACAGTTAGCCAATCAGATCTAAGAGGAATTATTAGGAGTGGTGCCAGAAAATCTCTTTTTAAAGCAAGTCCAGCTCAGCGGACATGCTTTCTTTTCTTCTTCCCCTTACTTCTGCCAGTGCAAACCTACAATGCTTGAGGTGAAATAGCTAATTACCAGTTGACAAGCACACATTAAGATGGGCTGAATAAGAAAATGGAGAAAGCCTCATGTTCTTAATGACATTACAAAACTTAGAGTGGACAAATGGGGCCTGCCTGGACTGCCTACCACTGGTATATGTGATAAAAATGACCTTTGTTTTTCAGGTTTCTTATTTATGGATGAATGCAACCATTCAACTGATTCATCTGCATAGAAAATGTTGACTTTTCAGTGTCTGAGATGAGGTAGCCAGCTGGTGGAAAATAGGATAATAATTGGCTGCATAGGTATCAGAATCATTAACGATCTGCTTTAAAAGTGCTTTGAGAACTTCAGATTAAAAGTGCTGTATATCATGGGGAAGATACAAAGTAAGGGGCTTTTTAAACATGTCCCTTAATTTTATTTTAATAATTTTTTTTACCTTGGGCAAGTGTCTTTAACCCTAGTCCTTAGTTTACTTATCTTTAATACAAGAGAATTGCACTAGATTATTTCTAAGATTCCTTATGGACAGAACTATTAAAATGCTGTATGTGTTGGACTATAATAAAACAGCAGCAACAATCTGGCCTCCAAATGCATAATTCCCAGTAATCTTCTGAATAGTAGTAAGCCATAAGCGTTCACAATGCAAAATTGAATACGTAGGAGTCACACTATCCCTAAGATTTAGAGGACTAGCCTCATCAGACAGGTAGTATTATACTCTGTACTGAGGTTTCACGTAAAAGTGCTGAATGGAGTCAACGAAAGAACATGGACTTCGGTCTTGAATTTTGCTTTACTGGACAGATTGTGCTTTTTTTTTTTTTTTTTTTAGAAAGAATGAACAAAAGTGTTATACGAGTACAATAGAGAGTATAGTAAAAGCGTCCTCATCCAACACTGGTAGTGTTGGTGAATTGCAAAAGTCACTTAAAGCACAGAAAAGAGAAGACGATGCTAAATACCTTAAACTTTTTATTTTAACTTGAACTACATTTCCTTTGTTGATCTTTTGAAGTGCAAAATACTTGTAAATTTTTACTTTTTCTGGGCTTTTGCAAGCCCAAATTACATCTAATTTGACAGCAAATTCGGCAGTGACTTGTTTACATTCTATTGGTTTACATAATAATTAACATGATTACAATGACAAGTTCAACTGGTGTAGAGGGGCTTGAGGGAAGAAGGCAACTACACAAGCATGGCACTTGCAGGGAGAGCAGAAGTTCACAATTATATTACAGGGAATTCTACTACTTTTGAGCGTATACCATGCTGTGGGCATGTTTTAAAGAGGGAAAATGAGCATCATTTAATCTGCAAATTAAGTGGATGTCATGAGAGCTCCTATGTGCCCATCATCAATGATAGATATTGCATAATAAGATGTTAAGATATTTTATTCATTGTTTTAGAATATGGGGCTTCGGAGACCAGTGAACTGAATATTAAAATGACATTCTCACTAATATCCTAGAAGCTCTCACCCCTTTATCCTTTCCATCTTGTTCTTTTTTTTTTTTTAAAGATTTTATTTATTTGAAAGAGATAGGGAGCACGAGTGGTAGGAGGGGCAGAGGGAGAGGGAGAAGCAGATTCCCCGCTGAACAGGGAGCCCAACTCGGGGCTCCATCCCAGGACTCTGGGATCATGACCTGAGCCGAAGGCAGATACTTAACCGACTGAGCCACCCAGGCGCCCCTCCATCTTGTTCTTATGAGCAAATTCCTCCCTCATAAGAGATTTGGTTGATTGTCTCCTTGTCGTTTTCCCGTGCCTGAGTCTCCACCCTGGTTTCCTGCCGGTATCCCAGTTCCTCTGGTCTTCACAGGGATTGGAGCTCTGTCCCTAAGCACCAATTCCCACGGATGCATCAACGATAACTCCTGTCAGACTTGCCCAGAATTATGCCTCTGAATTCAGATCCAGGTTCTAGTTTTCTTCTGCTTTGTGATTTTGAACTTTGTTCATTAATATTTCTTGGTCTCCCAATTCCTTCTCTGAAAAAGTAAGAACACTTAGCTGGCAGGTTTGTTTGGAGATTAAATAATCATGGGAAGCTCTAGCAGAGTGCCTGGTACAAGTAGGCAATGAAATGTTTGTTTTCTTCCCATTTCCTTGATGCCAAGAACATTTGGTCTTTGCCTATTCGCATCACCTTCCTGACTCCGAGCTCTGACCACTTACAGGAATGCTTGCTGAATCTGTAAGAGGTCAATCACCTGCCAGCCAGGATCTTTGCCTTTTAAGAGTCCAGATGACCTGCTTGCTTGTCCATACTGTTCCCTATTAGCACTAAAGGGATTTCCCTGGAGCATTCAGCTTAGCTCTGGGTCTCCCTGGTCAGCTTTGGTGGCCATCTGTTTCCCGTAACTCTGAGCATCCATCCTCTTCACCTCTGAATTTCTCTATAATGGATTCTGTCCTTCGACATATACACATTAAACATTTAGTACTATGTACTGGCGTGTTAGTCAGGGTTCTCCAGAGAAACAGGACCAACAGAAACAGGAGAGAGAGAGAGAGAGAGATGGAGAGACAGAGAAAGAGAAGGAGAGAGAGAGAGAATTAAAAATTGGCTCACATAATTATGGAGGCTGAGAAGTCCTGAGATCTGCAGCCAAAAAACTGGAGACCCAGGAGACCTGCTAGTGTAGTTCTAGTCCACAAGATGGCAAGCTCAAGACCCAAGAAGAGCCAATGTTTCAGTGTTGATCTGACTGAAGGCAGGAAAGGACCAAAGTCCCAGCTGGACGGTCAGGCAGAAGGCGCTCCCTCTAACTTGTGGGAGGGTAAGTCTCTGTTCTAGTCACGTCTTCCACTGGATGAGGCCCACCTATACTTTAGGGAGGGCCATCTGCTTTACTTGGTCTCCCCATTTGCATGTTAATTTCATCCAAAAACACCCTCACAGACATATTGAGAATAACCTTTGACCAAATATCTGGGCACCCCATGACCCAGTCAAGTTGACACATAAAATTAACCATCGTACTGGGCACTGTGCTAGGCATTGTTCATATTCTTGTCATTATTTCTGGTCTCAGAGAAGTCAGTGCCCCTTCTTGCACATCCCAATGTCCCAGCTATGCTCCTGACCCTGTCTGTTCTGATCCTGAGACCCACCATATGTCTCTCACACCTTCAGTTTTCCTCTGCTCTTTACCTAAAAACATATTGGGTTTTTCCTTTACCTTAAAATAAAGGTTCTCTTTGGTCCTTTGAGCTACCATCCCATCCTCCTTTTCAGTGCAAAAAGAGAAGTTTATATTTTCTGCCTTCAATTGACTAAAATCCCTGGTGATCTAATTTACCTTATTTCTTCTGTCTCCATATTCCTTTAACAAGAACCTTATAAAAGTCAACAATGGCTTTCTCAAATCTAATGGTTTTTGTTCAGTCTCCACTTTATTTGATGTTTCAGTAGCTTTTGAAGAAGCGTATTCTCCTTTCTGAAATTCTCCTTTCTCTTTACTTTGGCCAAGTCGAGTTTCCTGCTAAGTGTTTGTTTCTCTTTCTTGACCTGTCCTCTTAGGTAAATGATCCTCATAGCACTTTTTTTTTTTTTTTTAAGATTTTATTTATTTATTTGAGAGAGAGCATGTGAGAGAGAGAAAGCATGAGAGGGGGTAGGGTCAGAGGGAGAAATAGACTCCTTGCTCAGCGGGGAGCTGGATGCAGGACTCCATCTTGGGACTCGACTCATTCGACTGAGCCACCCAGGTGCCCCCTCATTGCATTTTGAACTTCTTTTTTGGGGCATTTATCAAATTCCACTCCCTGTTTTAATTATTTCTATAGCACAGGTTTAAAAGGGAAACATCTAGTCTTCCCACTTACTCCTCTTCCCTGCTTTATTTTTCTCCAGAGCATTTATCACTATCTGATATAACCTATAGTTTACATATTTATCATCTCTCTCTCCTTCCCCACCATGAGGGCAGGGGTTTGGGACTATTTGTTCACTAATGTTCTCCAACATCCAGAGCAGTAGGTGGTGTTCAAATAATAGTTGTTGAATTATTACAAAGATTCAGAGACAGGGCTGTTCAATGCATCATTATTGATAAAAGTAAAACATCTGGAAATAAAATATCTACTAATAAGAGGAAAATAAGTCAAGACAACAAGTCCATCCATGGCATGGAATATTGTACATTTGTTAAAAGCCATATTTAAAATTTATTTAATGAAAAATGCTCACATTATATTAAATAGAAAAAAAGGACAGAAAAGCATATATAAAAAGACCCCGATTTTATTTAAAATATAAAGGAGGAGATATATACTAAAATGTTATTGGTGGCTATGTCTGGGTAGTGAGATTAAAGTGATTTTTATTTTTTCTGTTATTTTTGTATTTTGTATATTTTGACACATTCTTTTAAATAAAATTTGAAGATAGAAAACAGTAAAGCTTTGAAGAAAAAAATGCTTCCTCGGTCAGTTGCTATATTCTATTCTTCTCTAGTCTGAACTTCTCACTTCAATTAGAGATACAATTTGCACTTATCTTTTGGCACTGATTATATTTTGCCTACTATTATATATCTTTATGTCCTCTACTAGGCCCTACACTTTCTAAAGTCAGAAAGCATGTCTTATTTATAATTTTCAATGCCTACAACACCTTTCTACATTCAGTAACTGAACGAAGAAAATAATTGAAAATGTTTTAATAGCCAGGAATAATATGTAGTGTTAGTTGCTTAGGGAAACCATCAAATTATGTAATTTTTAAAAAACTGTCTGCCTTCAAAACACTCAGGTTTAAAGTTATGTTAGAATGAGGACTATATATAGTACAAGCATTTTTAGGGTTTGGCCTCTCTGTTGCTTTTATTTACATATTTTTTAAAAGTTGTTGGTACATTACATGAAAACTTTTGATTCTGGAGTATATTTGGGCATGATTGTAGATTTCAGGGACCGACACATTAAGTTAGTTAGGCTAGGTTGGTATAACAAAGACAGAATGATACGAATGGATCCAAACACATGGCTCAAACACAAGTTTATTTCTTGCTCTTAAGGGTGGGCATTCTTGGTTCACAGGCAGGTTTTCTCCACACATTTAGAGTCACAGTGCCTTCCATTTTATGGCCTCCTAGGTTACACGTGTCCACTGGATGCTAATCGTATTTACTAATCTCTGCCTCTGGTACTTAGGTTGTAAGTTCAGTGAAGTCACAGAATTGCCAGATTCAGCAAGTAAAAATACAGGATACCAGTTAAATTTGAACTTCAGATAGACAACACATAATGTTTTAGTATATGTTCCCTGTAATATTTGTAATTACATGTTCCATGTAATTTGTAATAATATTTATAATATTGTTAAACAATTATGCATTATCTGAGATTCTGAATTAATCGTGAGTCCTGTATATTATCTGGCAACTCTATGGGGGTAGGGATTAGGTCTATCTCATTTAACACTGAATCCCCAGAATCTAAAACAGTACCTATTGACTTTAAGATAAGTCTCTCCATAATTTTTCGTGAATATTGAACCTATATTGGCAAAGAATACTTATTAGAACGCTGCTATTAATAAGGATATATATTAAGTATCAGCAAATTATTATAATTATGAATAACAATACTAAGCATCACCAAAGAATACTTACGAACAGATAAGACTTTAGTATGTGTCAGCATTTCAAACCACAAATGTTTTCCTAAACTTCAGTAATTGGGAAAATCTGTCTTCCCCTAGAATCTGTCTTCAGTTCTGTCTCTCATTCCTTTCAGGTCTCTACTCAAATGTTATTTTCTCAATGAGGTCTTTCCTGCTCTCCATATCTAAAACTGCAACCCTCCTCCCTCTGCAACACTTTGTTCCTTTCTCTGCTTTATTCTTCTTCCTTAGCACTTGCAATGAACATAGCATATGATTATTTACCTTGTTTATTGTCTACCTCTCCCACTAGAATGTAAACTTCATAAGGACAGGCATTTTCCTCCGCTTTATTCACTGCTAAATTCCCAGCTCCTGCACATACTAGAGATTCAAGAAATATTTGTTGGACAAATGATTGAAAAAACACTATTCGTTCTTATATGGAATCTAGTTACCGGTAGTTTGAGGATATTGTTTCCATGACACAAGATGGATTTAATCTCACAAGGGATGCTTCTGCCTATATCTACTCAGTTCACCAAGTTCTGTCAATTCTAGCACCTCAATGTCTTTTTATGATTTAAATTCAATTAATTAACATATAGTGTATTATTAGTTTCAGAGGCAGAGTTCAGTGATTCATCAGGCTTATATAACACCCAGTGATCATTACATCACAAGCCTTCCTTAATGTCCGTCACCCTGTTACCCCATCCTCCCACCTCCCTCCCCTCCAGCAACCCTTAGTTTGTTTCCTATGGTTAAGAGTCTCTTATGGTTTGTCTCCCTGATTTCATCTTGTCTATTTTTCCCTCCCTTCCCCTATGATCCTGTTTTCTTAAATTCCACATATGGGTGAGATCATATGATAATTGTCTTTCTCTGATTATTTCGCTTAGCATAACACCCTCTAGTTCCATCCATGTCATTGCAAATGGCAAGATTTCATTTTTTTTTTGATGGCTGAGTAATATTTCATTGTGTGTGTGTGTGTGTGTGTGTGTGTGTGTATACACACCACATCTTCTTTATCCATTCATCTGTTGGTGGACATCTGGGCTCTTTCCATAGTTTGACTATTGTGGACATTGCTGCTATAAACATTGGGGTGCATGTACCCCTTCGGATCACAACGTTTGTATCTTTGGGATAAATACCTAGTAGTAGCACCTCAGTGTCTTCTGGACCCTCTCCTTTTGCCGCTTCCTGGTGCCGCTTCCATAGCACTTCCTATTTCTTCCCTCAGTTAATGCAGAAATTGCCTAATTGGTCTCCTTCCCCACTGTCTTCCCATTATAATCATTCTTTCCAGTTGTAACTGAAATTATCTAAAATGAGAATCTGATTATATCACTCCCTTACCCCAAAACTGTTTCCCTATCACCCAAAGATAAAATTCAAAATTTCTTAGTTGGACATGTGAAACCCTCTGTGATGTGGCCCAACCTCAGTCCCACCACTCTTCAACACACACGTCCCAGCCCCATATGAGTTCTCTCTGCTCCAATATCACCTACTTTGTGAGATTAGCTGCTCTATCTTCAGTGCTCACAGAGCTCTTTGTATATTCTCATGACACTTATTTTAAGAGCTACCAGCACTAAAGGGTATCTTCCCGATTCTAACATGTACATTTCTTTCTACTTTAACATCTCTAAAATTGGAATTCAACTTGCAATAATGGCATCTTACAATGCTGTCACCAGAAGGCAGTTGTGATGTAGCTGTACTTGTGCAAACTGCATGGTTATTCCTGGTAGCATGCCTAGGAAATTGCAAACCCTAGACATTTCAGGCAACCAACCATTTAAAGAGAGGATATAAATCCTGGTTGTGGTCTAAAAACTTTTTCCCTGACACCTTCTGGATGGATCAAGAAAGCATGAGCATCGAAACTTGTATATTAGGGTGCCTGCGTGGCTCAGTTGGTTAAATGTTTGGCTCAGGTCATGATCTCAGGGTTGTGAGACTGAGCACTGGCTGGGCGTGGAGCCTGCTTGGGATTCTCTCACCCCCTCCCCCCTTAAAAAAAAAAACCACTTGTAGATTAAAAGCCAATGGTTTGGAAGAAAATACTGAAGACAATAGTGGAGTATTCTTTTAAAACATGTTCCATTATTAAACCTCCTGGTTGGTAGAATTCAATACATTGTGGAAAAATTCTAATTGATAAAAAATCACTGTCATAGCTTAATTAGCACTTTTTTCCTTCTAGTGGTACAAAAATAATGGCATTTCTTAGAACCCGTGGTGTCTCAGAATTGATGAAATATGTATATAACCTTGCATTTTCAAACCCATCCTCTAAGACTGGTCTTATCAAGCCTGGTGTTTGTTGACTTATCATAATTATGTAGTCTCATCATGTTTATCTGTCTTCTGTCTTTCCATTAGACTACAAACTCTCTATGACCTACCGTAGTGCCTGTCACGTATTAGGTATGCAATTAACTTTTACCGAATTACTGCAATGTTCACGTTCTTTAGCTGGAGAAACTGTTCCACTGTGATTCTAATTCTCAATTTGTATGTGTCCATTTTCAAGACTGATCTTGAATCATCTGAGACTTCAACTATTACTGTGAAATAATGCTTGTTGGAGAGAGGTCTAACATCCTTTTAATAGTACTCCCTTGGTAGCATTTTTTTCCTGAGGACTGGTATCATATAATAGGATGACCAAAATTCAATCTCTTTATATATGTTATATCCAAATACATTCTGCTGCATAATTTCATATCTAAATTTTTATGCTTAGTCTTTTTTTTTAATGTTCTCAACCTGTCAACATCATTGGCTACTGTGATCTCAGAGTAAAGCAGAGAGCTGAGGAAATAGTAAGACAGCCAAAAAAACTTTTGTTAGGTTACATATGAGGAACATTGGGTTCATCTGATTACTCTGTTCAGATGGCACATCTAGATACCATAAGCCAAGTCCTTGGCACATAATTATTTTTAAACCGTGTTATCCCGCTTAATTGGTTTAAAATAATTTAAAGGGCTCTGGTTGGCTCCTACAAATGAATCTAATTCATCATTTCTTAATTGTTAAAATAGTCCCATTTCCACAATTTAGGCTATTGTTTAAGCCAGAGTCACCACTCCTTCAGAGGCTTTCATATAATTTACGCATTCCCTTTTAGATGGGAGCCATAGCATTTAGGCAGAGCTCCTTTAAAAACAGCAACAAAGGGCAAATTTTCTCCCACATACCTCTTCTGACCAATGTCCTCCCAGGGAAATCTTCCCTAATCCCCTAGACTGCAACAGCACAGGGTTTAGCACACACTACTTCAACTCATTTTCCCTCTAGCATTGCAAGAGCTCACTGTTTTTTCAGTTGAGTCTGATGAAATAGTTGGCTTGCATTTAGGGGCCATGTTTCAGAAAAATAAGCCTGCCTATAACCAGAATCTTTCTAGAATCACAGAGATTGAGTGAAGAAGAGATTCATATTTCCCATTTCATGCTTATTTTGAGGCCTAAACTCACTGAAGGGAACTGTGGAAATCTCTGACACTATTTAGTTTTCTCTTTTTAATTTTCGTCAAAAATGGTTGAATTCAAGCAATTTAAATAAGCATATGATACAAATCCAGTTACCTATACGGTGTCACGTTTATAGTTTTTTTCCGCTTTAGTTTGCAGATTTTAGAAGTTCTTTTAAGAAATGTAATATCTCGGGCGCCTGGGTGGCTCAGTTGGTTAAGCGACTGCCTTCAGCTCAGGTCATGATCCTGGAGTCCCTGGATCGAGTCCCACATTGGGCTCCCTGCTCAGCGGGGAGTCTGCTTCTCCCTCTGACCCTCCTCCCTCTCATGCTGTCTCTCATTCTCTCTCTCAAATAAATAAAATCTTTAAAAAAAAAAAAAAAGAAATGTAATATCTCTAAGGGTATGTGAATTTTTAAAGTTACTACTACTAGATGTAGACGTATACATTATTTTTATGCTTGAAGCATATAGTTCTTAATTACTCTTATTTATAAGATTGACCTGAAGAGCTTTTTAAAAAATGAGATGACCAAGCCCATCCCAATTCTACTGAATCCCTTTCCTCTGGGTATGAGGATTTGGTACACTTATTATTATTTTTCAACTCTGCGGGCAATGCTGATGTGCATCTCCTAGTCCAGAACTACTGCTTTAAGCCATCATCAACCAAGAGCTTCATTGTCAACCAGAGTCACTAAGAATAAACTTGGCCTATTTCACAATTTTGTCTAGGGACCACTCGTCAATGCTTCCTGGTTTCTGATTGCCTCTTGATTTGCTGCCTTTTTATGTCCTGAGTTCTTTCCTGTTCTGCCTCAGGGCCATGCCTTGGAGCGCTTCTGGGCTTCTGAACTGGAAACCTGGCCTTCAATCTCAGGTGCCATAATAAGCACAGGTTCTGGTTTATATGCTCCAGGTTGGCTCACTGGACTTGCCCCCCCCCTGATTTTTGCATCTAACCCTGTCTCTACCATGCACCTCCACTTATGACAGTCTGCCAACTCCACTGAGTCAGGGAAGAGCCATGATGTCTCTATTGGAAATTTCAAATAACTGTAACAGGGAAGGTCATTATTAATGCATGGTCCTCTACTTCAGTAGTCGAGTTTGATTCCCTTCAAACACTGCTTTGTACTTAGTAATTATATGGGAAAAAAATCCGTAGTCTGGAATAAAGGCCCTCTCCTGTCTAGATTTGACCTACCTTTCTGGATCTTACTCTATTCTCCACATTCCTAGTGCTCCAGCCTAGCTGAACTTCACTGTTCCCCAGGAAGCCATTGGCAATGCTGTGCTAATCTCCTTTCTTCACTGTATTTTCAATGTCTTAAAAGGACTTTTTCACCAGCAGCTTCCTCTTCCTTTACTCACATATCCAAATCCTACCAATCCTTTGAAGCAGTGTTTCTCAAACCTGAGTAATGCAAAGGAAATTCTTGTCATTCTAGAGAATACATGTTTGGATAGGCAGGGGTCTGTGGACCAGTTTGAAAAGCACGGATACAGAAAACTGAAGACCAATTCCATGAAAATCTTTCAGTTGCAAATTATAGCTTTGGAAGAAAAATTTTGTCTTTATAACTGGTAAAACAATTTGTATATTGTCATTAAGATGATAACACAAATTTTCAAGTATCAAAGAACTCTGATCTAATCTCCAGATCTAGGATCTCAGTTTGAGAAACACGGCTTTAAGGAACATGACTATACTGTCCCTGGAGAATGTTCATCACCCAAGGGTAATACATTTTTCTCTTTTCTGAATTATTTAGTATCTAATCACTCTCTGCCTTGTAGTAGCTGGTAATATATACGTAATATTCTTCTAGAAAAACCATAAGCTCTTTGAAGGCAGGGCACACATTTTAATCGTTTTTTAACTCCACCAGTCCTCAGCAACATTGGATATAAGACCTGTATTCCATCTTATTTTGTAGTCCAAATCTCTTAAAAATATGTCACTCTTCTATGGTACATACTCACAGAACAGTTTATTACTGAAATAGCCCCACTATAAATTAATAAGAAGTTCAGAGGTTGTCCTAAGTATTAGGAAAAGTCCAAGTTATGCAATGTAAACTCAAGATTTTTAAAAAAGTGCCATAAAACACGTCTCTTTTGTGTTAAGCTTAGTAGGAACAATTTCATTAAATCATCAGGCAGCAAATAATTAAGAATTTCAGTATAAAAAAAATAAATCAAAACGCAATGCTAGCAGGAGAGGCCCTATAGAGATCTCCATAGTCTTTATAAGGGTTCTATGTCTTGAACACAATTTGTAGTTCAGGTACTGTCTTCAGTTTTTCAACTAGTATATTTGAGTGAACAGTTTTCCTCGGACATTTAGGAGAGGATTCATTACTTCGGGCCAAGAACGTCCTCCCTCAAACTGTATTTGGAACCAGTCTTAGAGACAGCATATAGTGAAAGGAAAGAGCACTGGCAGGGTTTATGGGGAACCCACTGTGTGTGTCACCTGAGCTAGCTGAAATCAGTTTTTCCATATAAAAACGAGTTAAGTGTTCTCAGTTTTCTAAGGTCACTTTTAGCTCTGAAATTGACATTCTTGGGCCCTAAGAAAAAACATGGCTTGAGAGAGGTATTTCTTTGGATAGGATCGGTTATTTTTCCCTGAGAATAAAAAGGGCAACAAACTGTTTATCGATATTTGAGTCTTCCCTCATGCCCTTTTAGGGCTAAGTTAGGAAAATAGAGGGTTAGTTCTCTTTTTGTTGGGTCCTCCACCTGGAGAACTCCTGGTCTGCTCCGGGTCCAGCCCTCACCCTAGGTCGCTCCCCAAGGCCGAGGGAGACTGCGGGCGAAGCTGAACCCTCGTCCCCACTCCTCACCCGGAGCGGTGGGACTGGCGGAGATTAGTCCCCGGTCACAAACAACCTCTCACTTCCCCTCCCCCCAGCCCCGGGCCCGCCCGCCGTGGGGCAGGCCCTCCCAGGCCCAAGGAACCTCCTCCGGCGACCGCAGGGCCGGAGCTCTCCGCGGAAGGAAGAGCGCGGTGCCAGACCCCTTCTGATCGGGTATCTGATTACTTTACTTATACCCTCCTCACTCGCCCAACGGGTAGGGGGTTCGATAAAGCGACCTCGCAGGGGGATCTCAGGCCAGGCTCCATTTCCCTTCCCCCCGACCCCTATCACCTCCAAAAGGCAAGGAGAGGCCAGCGGCACTGACGCGCAGACTCACAGCCGCGGCCGCTCTGCGCGCGCCGCCGCGTCCCCCGCCCCCACCCCGCCGTCTTTCCGCGGTGCGTCCCCGCCCCTTCCCGGAGCCCGCCTCCGCGTCTGCTGGCCCGCCTGCTCGTCCCTGGCGCTCGCTCGCGCGCGCACCCGACTCCCCGCCTCCGCGCGTGCTCAATAACTGTTCCCGGAGCCGGCCTACAAGCTTCCCCCGCCCCTGAGCTGTTTGAATATGCTAATAAGAAGCTTGGGCTTAGCCAATAGAACAGCGGGGCGGTGCGTCACGTGGCTCGAGGACGTGTCAGGGGCGGAGCCTCTGCAGACCCTGCCCGAGTTAAAACCGGAGTGTGAGAGAGAAAAGCGCTTCAGTAGCGAGAGGGGCTGAGAAAGTGGTGACACCGCCGGGGTGCGGAGGGAGTCCCTGAAACTTCTCCCAACAGCCCCAGGGCCAATCTCCCCTCAGCCCACTCCCCTCTTCGCCAGCTCCCAGGTCCCCACTCCCTGCACCGGGGGTGGGGTGGGGAGCCAGGCCCGTCTCCCGCTGGGACACACACAGGGGCCGGGAGTGGGGACGGGACCCCCGAGGAGGGGGGGACGGACCGACCGACCGACCGGCAGACGGCCGGGCGCCCGCCCCAGCGGGCAGGCAGGCAGGAGGAGGCGGAGGCGGGGGTACGACGGGGAGGACTGGGTCTGGGGAGTTTCCTCTCAACTATCGGGGGAGAAACTCCCCGCAGCCGAAGGAAAGACCCAGACGGTGTTTTCCTCCCGGGGGCCGCGCTCCCCCGCCCCGCGTAGCGGCGGTCGCCGCCGCCACCGGCGCCTCCACCTCTACCATCTCTTTCTCCACCACCTCGGGCCCCGGTGTCCCCGGCCAGCACTATGCCCATCTTACTGTTCCTGATAGACACGTCTGCCTCTATGAACCAGCGCAGCCATCTGGGCACCACCTACCTGGACACGGCCAAAGGCGCGGTAGAGACCTTCATGAAGGTACCGACTGACCGAGCCCGGGCGGAGACCGGGGCCCGGCGGCCCGCGGGCGGCAGGGGTGGGGGGGGGAGGGCGGCCGGGGGCGGCGAGGCGGAGGTGTCGCGGACCTGACTGCGGGAGCTGCCGGGCTCGGGGTCCCCCTCCCCCACCGCGCGGGCGAGCGCTGCAAGCCGGGCTCGGCCCGGGCCCGGGCGGTGTGTGGGGGCCGATCTCTGTGTGGGGGGCAGTGTGGGGGGGGGGGCGCTGCGGGGGGGGGGGGCGGGGGGGGGGGGGGACGGCGGGGCCGCTGGGCGCCCCTTCGCCTCGTAACCTCGCCTCTGTGCTTCCCTCTCGTCCGCCCTGTTCCTCCTCCCGTCCCCCACCCGCTCTCCCGCAGCTCCGTGCCCGGGACCCTGCCAGCAGAGGAGACAGGTATATGCTGGTCACTTTCGAAGAGCCGCCCTATGCTATCAAGGTAACAGCTCTCGCCCTCCCCCTTCCCTTCCCTGTTCCTTCCTCGCTCGCCCTCCCCGCCCCCCCATTCACCCTTCATTATGCTCCCCTCCCCCACCCGCTGTGCTCCAGGCGCTGAGGTCTTTTCCCCTGCGGGCTCCCACCCCCTCCCCCGCTCCGGAGCGTCCTGGCGCGGCGCGGAGTCGCTGGGCCACCGCCGTCCCCTCCCCAGCCCGGCCCGGCGGTGGCGGCGGCGGCGGCGGCGGCGGCGGCGCTGCGATCAACATGGCCGACATTTCCCCTCCGCGGCGTGAGCGGCAGCAATGAACTGTGGGGGATATTTATTCAAGTTAGCCCGAGTGACAGCCGGGCCCGGCCGCGCCGAGCCCGGGTTTGCATTAAAGGGGACTCGGCCCGGGGCTCGCCGCTCCTCCCCGGGGTGGCGAGCGAGCCGGCTGTGGGGGCTGCGGGGCTAGGTGCTCGGATTTTTCCTCCCAGGGCCGCGGGCCAGTGGGCCAGCTCTAGGTTAACTTCAGAAGTCCTGCTCACTTCTGTTTTCCACTAGTACCTTTGCATGCCCAAATTTTGGGTAGTAGGTTAGGAAGTAAATTTCCCAGGGAAGTTAGAAAGTATTAAGGCTGTTAGCCACCAATAGCTGTAAGCAAGCAGGTTTTTTTCTTGGCCACCTTTGAAGAGAGTTTTCCTCGGCAGTGATACTACGGTATTAACACCTTAACCAAACCATACTGTAAAGTGAAGCAGCTCCTTGGTGAACGGCAGATTGTAACGGCTGTCCGTGTGTACATGGCTTTAAAGGATGAAAAAAAAACTCTTACGTTTTTCTTTTCAGGCCGGATGGAAAGAAAACCATGCAACGTTTATGAATGAACTGAAAAACCTTCAGGCTGAAGGACTTACGACTCTTGGCCAATCCTTAAGGACAGCTTTTGATTTATTAAATTTAAATAGATTAGTAACTGGCATAGACAACTATGGGCAGGTAGGTTGAATATTAAGGTGGAAAAACAGTTGATTTTTCTTTCTGTGGAAAAACACAGTCAAGTCCAAAACCTATATAACATGAAATACAAGTATGAAACATTTCAGATTAAAGTACAGTATATGCACATAATACAAAAGTGAAACTGACCTTACGAATATGGTTTTAAAGCCCTCATTTTTTTTCTCTTTAAAATGTGTTTGTATTCAGAATGAAGGGTCTGAATTTTGTGCTGTAGAATTGACATGAATTTGGTGTTAATCCCTTGAAGTTCACTCAGGTTCTAAAAGGGGAAAACATCCTGCTTCACCACACTCAGTTTCTGTGATACTCTACCCACAGGCAATTGTGCGACTACTGCAGTGACTTACAGACACTAGTTGATCAGTGGTCGTCATTTCTGTATTACTAAAAACGTCAGAAGAAATTTTTCTGTTTGTTTTATCAGGGTTTATTTTAACCGTATTTTATAGCTATTCTGAAAGGTAAGATTTTCACTGGAGTGCAAATAACTGAGTACATTAAGATTTCTCAGCAGTTGAAGCATCTACAATAAGCATCTATGCAGAAAGAATTCTGAATTCATTTCTGAATTAAATCGCAGGTCCAGAGGTGGTTATTATTTTTGGACTCCAGACTTTTGGAAAAGAATTCTCTTTATCCTCTCTGTCCCCGCACCGCCCCCACTCCATTATGGTTCACTATGAAATAATGCAAGGTAGTCCATTACAACTTTTGAGATTGCTGGCCAGGAAAATAAAAGATACTGATAAATGTGTAATGTTACACATAACAAAGGAATGTTAAACCCGAGTTCAATGTTGAGGTTGTAGTGAGTGCAGAAACATTATTGCCACAAGGATACATTTAGGAATACATTTTGTGCTTTTCCCAAGCTCCATGAGCCACAGTTTTCATGAGTTTGACAAATTTCAGGGAAATTCTTCCTGTGACTACAACTTTTGGTTGTATTATATAGGAAGAAGCAGAATTGTTCACTTGTTTTAGAAATGTTTATGTTTTACTTAGTGCTAACTGTTCAGCACCTGAGCATTTTTGGAGGTTGAATATAAATCCCATGGCATTTAAAGTACGTGCAATTCAGATTCACTTTGTTCTATTTCGACTGAATTGTGTACCTCCATTGCTTAATTCAGTAAATATATATTTTCTTACCACATAAATCTTTGTTTTTCTTCTCTGTTTTATTTTGCAACATTTGTAACTTAGGTAGGTTTGCCATGAACTTTTAAGTTTGTTCCTATAAAATGGATTTCTTTTATATTTCTTTGTTATATGTAGTGCTATACAGGCTTATTGGTTAACGTTTTGATCTAAGTATTTTTGAGTTCAAAGACAAGTTTGAAACTTTCTATTATTTGGTTATTCTTATTTGGTTGTCAGGTTGTCAGTGTATAGAAGAACTATTAATTTCCTGTTTCCCTGCATCACATTTTATGAGTGGGCAAGGCATTTACCTCTTGCCACCTATTAAAAATATTTCTTAGGATGCTTCCTTAGAAAAGCTGATTTTCATGGAGAGGCTGAGGACATTTGTAATTTAAACCTGTATTTTCCTTTTCCCAGTTAAGTTTTTGTCTGTAAAGCTTACAAAATATTTGAGGTTGAAGGTGGTCCTGCTGTGCTGTTATCACTTTGACCAAGAGAAGAGCCTGGGGATTAGGCTGTTTTTGCATGTTAGGTTTTATTAATTCAAGAAGGGGGAGGGATAATGCTTCTCAGTTTATTTGATGAATAACTAAGGATGCATGGAGTAATACTAGTGCTTATATCCTGAATTGGCACATAAAAATGACACTAGCGTTAAAATAATTGAGGAAGCCACAATTTTCAAATGAAAATGATTGAGTAAAGTGTTTAATTAGAAGAAAACCTCTTCCCACAGGTATTTTTCTTAAGACTTTATCTTGCTGACTTAAATGTTTCTTATTCAAAAAAGGATAGATTATCAAGAATTTTGGATGTCTGAAGTATTTAATACTAAATATAGCTCATGTGTTTTCTTTCTAAGAGTACTTTGTGTTTGCCTCTTTTCTGTGCAATACCTTTATTCTGTAACCTCAGTGTTTTTACATAGTAACTTCCCTTTCACATTCTATGCAAGGATATGTAGAGCCCACAGTACTAAATACTTGTATTATAATCTTATTACTGAAGGAAATGAGATAAGGTGAGCTAGATGAAAGGGACAGAGGATATTGTTTTTATAGAGCATCTGAAAACATTTATGTAAGTTTCCAAATAATTTTCTTAAATATCTAAATGTGGGTACATATATATTTATTTAGATACCCCCACACCTACTCCCTGAACGTACATAAACATATGTGATTTTCCATAACTAATCCCAGGAGTATTTTTAATGTCTATATTGCATGTGTTAATTTAGTTAGTATACCTAAAAATAAAACATCTTTGAGGTATTAGTAATTAGGATACTAACAGAATTTGCAGGACGGCCGTAAGGTGAAAGTAGCTGAGAAAAAATGGCTCTTGGTGAACGTTTTCTTCAAGCACTTTGGACATCCCAGTAAAAACTTCCTTGCCCTTGTGTATAGAAATCCTTCTAGATATTTAATTTTGATAATCAGTACCATTTGCTGATATTTCTACAATCATGGAACAATTGTGTAGCTTCTAGTCAGTCTTTTCCTTAGAAATTATAGCAACACCTCATTAAATTGCGTATCATTGCAGCAGAATGTGACCCATGTATTTTTCACATGTGTTCATCAGGGTTTCGAATAATGCTGATCTTTTGAGAGCCACTCCAGGGTATATATTCAAAAGAATTGAATGAAAGGACTTAGAGAACGGTTCCTAACCTACTACCCTGAGCCCTTGATGAAGACAATCCTTGAGCAGTTCCTAAAAGGAGATACAATATGTGTTTAATTTTTTAAGGATTTTCAATGCCAAGTTTTAACCTCATTAAAAAATAGTGGCTTTTAAGACAAGATCAAGTTGAATGAATCTTAGGGAGAATAATTTTAACCAACTTTATTCTTCAGTATAAAGAAGTGTTTGTGAATTTAGCAAATTCAGGTAGAGCTTTAATAATGCTACTTTGTTCCTTTTATGCAAGCAGTATCTATTTAGTACTCAGTACAAAATACAGGCTTTATTTTTTTTCTTTTATTTCTTAAAGATTTTATTTATTTGAGAGAGAGAGAATGAGAGAGAGCACATGAAAAGGGGGAGGGTCAGAGGGAGAAGCAGACTCCCCACTGAGCAGGGAGCCCAGGACTCCAGGATCATGACCTGAGCCAAAGGCAGTCGCTTAACCAACTGAGCCACCCAGACGCCCCCAGGCTTTCTTTTAATGTTGGTAGGTAAAGTACTGAAAACTTGATTCCTGTTTGGGTTTTTTGTTTCCCTTAGGTTATCAACAAATGTATTAACAGTAGTTTTGTATTTATTGACCTACAGACATGTTGTCAGAAGAAAGTAGATTATAATACTTGGACATACTACTGTGCTGAGTATTAAATGGAAACAGTGGTAAATGGTATTTTGTAAATTTTTTAAGGCCCTGAGCTTTTTCTAATTTTTAAATGGTGCTAAAGAATACATAATATCAAATTGACCACCTTAACCCTTTGTGTTTTTTTTTTTTTAATTATTTTTTTTAAGTAATCTCTACACCCAAGGTGGGGCTTAAACTCACAACCCAGAGAGATTTAAGAGTTGCATGGTCTTCCAGCTGAGCCAGCCAGGTGACCCCCATCTTAGCCATTTTTAAGTGTACAATTTGGTAGTATTAAGTATATTCACATTCACAGTCTCCAGAACTTTTTCATATCTGCAACTTTAACCTGTTAAGCATAACTCCTTTTTTTCCTCTCCCCAGCTCCTGGCAACCACCATTCTATTTTTTATCTCTACGAATTTGAGTACTTTAGAGATACCTCACATAAGTGGAATCATACAGTGTTTGTTTTTGTGATTGGCTTATTTCACTTAACATAAATGTCCTCACCATTCATTCCTGTGTTAGCTTATGCCAGGATTTCATTCCTTTTTAGGGCTGAATAATATTCTATTCTATGAGTATACCACATTTTGCATATCCATTCATCCATAATGGACACTTGGGTTGCTTCCACCTCTTGGTTATTGTGAAGGAATAATGCTGCTATGAACGTGGTGTGCAAATGTCTCTTTGAGATCCTGCTTTCAATTCTTTTGAATATATACCCTGAAGTGGAATTGCTGGATCATGTAATTTTATTTTTAAATTTTTGAAAAATTCCTATTTTCCATAGTGGTTGCAGTGTTTTATATTCCCACTAACAGTGAACAAGAATTCCAGTTTCTCTAGATCCTTGTCAATGCTGTTTTCTGTTTTTCTGATTTTGGCCATCATAATAGGTGTGAGGTGATAGCTCACTGGTTTATTTGCATTTGCCTAATTATATTGAGCATCCATTCATATGCTGGTTGGCCATTTGTATATTGGCTTTGGAGAAATGTCTGTTTAAGTCTTTTGCTCATTTTTTAATTGAGTTATTTGGTTTTTGTTATTGAATTGTAGGAGTTCTTTTAAGTATTTTGGATATTAACCCCTTACCAGATACGTGATTTGCAAATTTTTCTCCCATTTCATGGGTTGCCTTTTCACTCTTGATTGTGTACTTTGATGACAGGAGTTTTAATTATTGATGTAGTCCAGTTTTATTTTTTTTGTTGCCTGTGCTTTTGGTGTCAAATGCAAGAAATTGCCAAACCCAATGTCTCTGAAGCTTTTTTCCCCCTCTATTTTCTTTTAGGAGTTTTAGTTTAGGTCTTGCATTTAAGTCTTTAATCCATTTTGAATTAATTTTTATATGTGGTGTATGGTAAGGGTCCAACTTCATTCTTTTGTCTGTGAACATCTAGTATTCCTAACATCATTTGTTGAAGAGACTGTCCTTTCCCCATTGAAAGGCCTTGGCTAGTCCCTTGAACTTATAAACCTCTTAAAATTATATTCAATAATTTTTATTGGCCAATAATTCTTATTGGCAGATAGAGGACTTTACAGTCAAACTTGCTTAAAAGTTTTTTCTCCATCTGTATTTAACTGTGTAAAAGAAATGCAATAGCCAGAAATGTGAAAATTGAAATCCCAGTCCTGACCTTGATATTAAGTTACTATGTAACATTGGATAGTCACTTGACCACCCTGTGCCTCTGCTTCTTCATATTCCGGATTGCTAATAATGAAGCCATTGTCCTCTTATTCTAGAATTGATTGGAGGTTTAAATGGGATAGTATATTAAAATATACTTTCAAAATTGTGACATGCCCAAGAGACACAAAGCATACTTTTTCCCCTCAATAGATTAGTTTATTTACCTCTAGTTCATTATTTTTCAGCTTTAAATGTGAAATTATAAGAATTTAGAGATTTTTAAAGTGGATTTTTATTACATGCTTTGAAATCTTACAGCATATTAAGTGTATATTTTTTTCCCTTGGGCTTTGTATTGCTTCCTGAGGAAGCAGTGTGAAAAGTAAATGCTGTAACTTGGCCAGAGTTGTCTTAATGGCAATCGGTAAATATGACGAAGTATAGGGATGGTGTTTTTTAAAAATGCATTAAATGAAAACTAGATGTAAGGTTCAGATAAGTCAAAGTCATTTTTTTGCAGGAATGCAAGTTAGAGAAGGAACCTTCACACAGGACAAAAAGCACATGTTTTAGGATTCTTTCAAATGGGGAGCTCCCCCTAGTGTGTTTAAGATGAGATTTACACAAGTTTGTTTGCAAGAGACCTTTGAGGAGTACATCTGTTGGGTGTATCAAGGGATATTTTAATAAGAAGATTTGAGCTCAAAGTAGGGTAAAAGTGGATATGATTTATTTCCTATTGAGCATTAGTTTTAAAGGTGGTAGTTGAAATGAAAAATTTTAAGACCCAGATTTTATTTTCTTTGACAACACTTGCTATCATTTTTCTTCATAATTTTATAACCTAAGTCTCTGTTTTCTAAAGTATCAAAAAACTACTCTGTCATGATCTTTCAAAAGAAAATAAGAAAATATCCAAAGGACATTATTGCATTCTTAATTACAAATTACTGAAAAGAAGTCATAAGTATGAAAGGCAAAAAATAATAGGTTTTGCTTCTTCAAAGAGAATTTTATTTTCTCTTCATGCAAGAGAATGTTAATAATTATATATTAAATTATGTACAGCTGGAAATTAAAAGGCCAGGAACAAATGTAATATTTGAATGAAAGAATTTCATTTATTTGTATTTTAAGTTGATTTAAGGTCATTTGTGGTTAGAATTAGTGAAAGGATTATTTAGCCATATTCATGTCATGGATTTCTCCAAAGAGATTGTGCAATATTTTTTATTTTTTTATTTTTTAAAGATTTTATTTATTTATTTGAGAGAGACAATGAGATAGAGAGAGCATGAGAGTGGGGAGGGTCAGAGGGAGAAGCAGACTCCCCGCTGAGCAGGGATCCCGATGTGGGACTCCATCCCAGGACTCCAGGATCATGACCTGAGCCGAAGGCAGTCGCTTAACCAACTGAGGCACCTAGGCGCCTGAGATTGTGCAATATTTTATAACTTGAAATTTTCTTAAATATTTTAAAATTGTTTTTAACTAATACAACCCTTTACTCAAGTTTTTAATCTATGTAAAATCATCTTGGTGGCGTTTTTTTTTTTGTTTGGTTGATCAGTGCCCACATATACCAATCCTGTTTTCTTTCATTTTAAAAAAGTATTGTCCTTATATATTTTGTTTAGCCTTATTATTACTTTTCTTAATTTAAGCATGGTCCCCAGACCATAAACAAAACACTGAAGTTTTTTTTGTTTCTGTTTTAGTTTGTTTTTATTCCCTGATTCTTCTTCCCCCAGCCTTTTTATTGAGGTATAACTTAGATACACAAATCTAAATGTGAAGCTTAGTGAATTTTTATATACACTCTTGAGAACAAAATTGAACTTTTGCATCTACTGACAGAAATTTTTATTGGACCTTTATATGTATTTTATTGTGACTATTATTTTATGGGACTTTAGAATTGAAAGTCATGCTAGAAGTTTACTCCATCTTCCTCATTTTGTACATAAAGAAAGTAAAGGCCAGAAAGTAAAGGCTTTGTTTCTTCACACTTATGAAGTATTTTAAAAGATTGAAATTGGTTATGGAACAATTATGATGCAGATTTTATTAGTAACTTGTATGTTACTTAAGAACAAATTTTATTTGAAAGTATAACCAGTAGATCTGAATCCCTTTTGGGGGTATGTTTGTATTTCTTTAATGGAATATGCTTTCTTTCAATGCCTCTGTGAAAACCAGGCGTTTCATTTTGTCAGTGTGTTATGTTTAGCCTTGTAACACTGTATGGAAATACTGTTAAATGCAGTTGGATTTTCTTCCCACTCTCTTGGTTTGGAAAAAAGTAAGAATATGAATGTGGGGGATAGTTGACAAGATTTTACACCACTCTTATTTTAAGGCCTAAATACTAATATATGTATATATTTAATGGTACTTCTTGATTTTGTATTTCATAGTTTATTAAGTTTCTGATATAGTGGGTTCATACAGAGTTATTAACCTAGTCAGTTGATTAGTTGGCTTTTCCAGTGTAGTATGCCAGCTAGTATGAGCGTTACAATATAATTTTTTATCTAGTTTGTAAGATTTGTAATTAGTTAACCATCATGTTTCCTTTGATGTAAGATAATTTTGAAAACCTCTAAGCCTTGTGTTTCAAGATTCAGAAAATGGTTTGGTTCTATCATTTCCCACTCTACCCATGAGTTCCATGTAACCTCTCTGCTTCAGTTTTGCCATTAGGAAAATGAGATGAAAGGATCTATGCTGCAGGATTATGGTGAAGATTAAGTGATACACAACATAATTTCTTATAACACCTATTACCATTTTTGTGAATTTCCTTTTTTTTGAATTTTAAAAATTGGAATTGTGGGCACGTAAGAGTATTTTATCTAGCTATTTTCAGGACAAGCAGTGTGGTGATATGGAAAGAACCACTTCATTAGAACTGGCTGTGCCTGGCTCTGCTACTTACTAGCTTAGGTTGTATTTTTTTTTTTTTTAAGATTTTATTTATTTATTTGAGAGAGAATGAGAGAGAGAGCATGAGGGGGGGTGGAGGGTCAGAGGGAGAAGCAGACTGCCTGCTGAGAGGGAGCCTGATGCGGGACTCGATCTAGGACTCCAGGATCATGACCTGAGCCGGAGGCGGTCGCTTAACCAACTGAGCCATCCAGGCGCCATAGCTTAGGTTGTATTGACAAGTCCCCTTAACTTCACTGAGCTTCAGATTTCTTATCCACAAAATGGTGATAATAGCAATCTTGAGAATTTTTATAAGAACCAGAAATATTTGTTAATCATCTAGCAAAATGTCTGTTTGGCTCATGGTAGAAACTCAGATGATGATGATTATTGTCATCCCAATGTTATGTTAAACACTTAACAGGATAAAAGCTTTCTAATCTGAAACCTTTGGGAAAAGTTCTGCAACCCAACATATACCCAGTATAAGAAGTTAGAATTAGCTATTGAGTAGTTCTAACGAAAGTAAAATTTTGTGCCTTAAGAAACATAATGGTTTTGACTTTGAATTGAGCTCCATAGATGGCTCCAAAAATATTTTCCCTTGGTTTTAAAAAGTCTTTTCTCCAAAATCTCTTTTTCTTTCTTTCTTTTTAAAGATTTATTTATTTGGAGGGAGCGCATGAGCAGGAGAGGCAGAGAGAGAGAGAGGGAGAGTCTCTCCAGCAGACTCCAAGCTGATGTGGGGCTCAATATCGTGACCCTGAGATCAGGACCTGAGCTGAAACCAAGAGTTGGACGCTTAACCAACTGCACCACCCAGGGCCCCCCAAAATCTCTGTTTCTTGTCCAAAACCAGTTTGGTAACATGAATGATTTAATAAACCAGACATGTTCTAATTTTCAAAGCAAGAAGGTTTTAATCTTTGAGGAAATTTAGATGAGTGCATTTTTAGGGCTTTATATATTTTAGAGTTTAAGTTGGTGATGGATGGGATAGAGGTTGGAGGAGGATGTTCTTGTGCAGAAGAAAGGTCAAATGTGAAATATATGATTCAGTTTATTATTTGTAATGTAGGTTTACGTGGGAAAAACAGGAAAAGCCTAGAAAGGATTATTTTTATGTGATAATAGTTCTTTTTTAGAGCATAGGCAATTTGAAATTCGATTATTGGTATAGTGAGAGATAGTTGCACATAAAAAAATATTTTAACTTAAGAATCTAGAATTAAGAAGGTAAGTTGTAACCGTAGGACAAATTTATATCAGCCTAGTGATATCTTACCAAGATTTATTCTAGTCCCTACACACTCTTCCTTTATTAATCTGTGCCTTAAAAGGGTATGACATTTTAACATTTTCTACCCATTAATTTTGCCTAGATAAGCTGAGGGACTCATGGTAAAGGTCCTTGGAAGGATTATATCATGTAAAAAACTACTATAGAAATGAAAACAGTTTTGAGTATGTGAGAAAAAGAAATTGTAGTGTTAGCTATTAGTAATGCACTTTGTAACTAGTAAATGGCAGCGTTGATGCTGGCATGTTAAAGGAAAACTTTCCCTTTGTCTTAAAGCTAGTGAACCTAGTTAGATATTAGGAAACATCAACAAAGTCTTCTGGTTATTTTGGAGTTTGAACACCAGAAGTATCCCAACAATTACTCTGAAATAAATTATTATAATAAAAAAACAGTAGATTATTTTTAATCACAGGAATTGAAGATGTTTGAGTATGCAGTGTTCTGTGAGAGGTTAGGCTGCAAACCCCAGTGAGTGTTGTTACAAAGGCTCCATCTGCAAACCGATGATAGGCTATACAGTACTTTTGGATTATCCAAAACAATGTCTTTGTGGCCTCTGATAATGCCTGAGTTGTGATAGTTCCTGGTCATTTATATACTTCGGCAGGTAACAACTAATGTAAAATTTTGAATTTTTGTTGTACAGTTTTAGTTGTCAATCCGTTTCTCAAAGCAGTAAATTAGAAAAAAAATCAAGAGATTGCATCCAGAAAATTGGGCCTCAGTCAATAGAAAGAGTAAAAGGTCTTTGTATATAAATTTTATTGTTAATTGAGTATGGACGATGTCTAATCCCAAATAACATTATACTCAATGTAAATCTTTAATGTAATAAAAAAAGAGTTATTCTTAGAGCTTCCATTTTAGTGAGCTTATAGCAGTTATCAAAAATACGTAACAACTGTCCAGTCATCCATATATGACATCTGCTTTTTTATGAGATTCATTATTCAGATAAAACCTTGGTGGATTTGTATGTATAGTTAGAAGGGCTTATAAAAAACTTTTTGGCAGGAAGCCCAAATATTATGGGGTTAGTTTTTTGTTTCCTAAAAATGTCATTTATTTTGAAAATTTAAAACCTGTTGTAAACACTTGGGAAGGGACTTAGCACAAGCATCAATAAATGTTTGTCACAGTCTAGGAAGAATGGATTTCTAGAAACTGTTTTACTCAAGTACAAATACCTATGTAATGGATTTGGAGAAATTTTAATGTTTCCTTCTAAAAAAACTTCTGAAATTGGGTTACCTTTCCTAGAAAATGAAAAATCATATATTTTACAAAGCAGGACCCCTTAAAACTAATCTTGAATTATGATTTATCCAATTAAATTATTTTCAAGTTGGCCTTCAGCTATAGCACATGGGAAAAAATAGACTGTCAGTTTTTCCAAGTGCTTATCACGAATTTTTTTCCTTTATTAAATTTAATGCTTTATTGCTGACTTTGCTGACATGAAACATTTATTAGGCTGTTCCTCTTCATTTTCAATTGTAGTTGTGAAGGTACTTACGTAGAACACTATGGTTGAAGTCCATCTGGTTTGTAGGAGGGCTGTTGTGTGTGTGAATGATTCTTTTGAGACCATGTATGTAGATGTTTAGAAGGAAGTAGCCCTAATGGTTAAAGATATGATTTAACCAGACCAAAGGTAGTATCTGTAGATTTGGTGGTAATCAACACCCCAAGGAGATGATTAGTCTAAAGGGTATAGGTAGATCTGTGTGTTTAATGAGGTCAAATTAATTTTCAGTATTGTTATATAACTTCATCTGTCTTTGAAAATATGTTTTCATCCTAGCTTTCATTTTTTACTTTTTCTGCCTTGTTTGCAACATGTTTACTATTACATGCTTTGCTGGGATAATTTTTCCCTAAATTGTCATTACCCAGTCCATTTCCTATGGGTATGTTAGGTTCTTTATCCCGCATGTTAGTATTTCTTAAGTAAGATTATATTTCTGATATATCCTCATTACTCTGTTTATGCCAGTATAAACACTAGTGCTATTACTTTTTAAAATATTGCCAAAACCAAGTATTTATTTGTTAGGATACTCTTATTCAAACTTTAGGCTCCTGTTCAAATGTAAAACTCAAATTCTGTGAAATTATTAAATATTTAATATTTCAAATATATTGAATTTTTATTATTTTTGATGCAGTAATTCTCAGCCCTTTATGTTACTGAGTTTCCTTAACATTAATTATATTCATAAAGTCACGCTATTCTTCAGTTCTTACAGTATTTCTTACATGGTAACTGGTTTATTATTTAAATCAAATTCTAGGATATTGCTCCTTAGTCATTTTATTAAAATAAATGTATGGAATTCCCCTCTACTTTTTTTTTTTTTAAGATTTTATTTATTTGATAGAGAGAGACACAGCGAGAGAGGGAACACAAGCAGGGGGAGTGGGGGAGGGAGAAGCAGACTTTCCCCGGATCAGGGACCCCGATGCAGGGAGCCTGATGCGGGGCTCGATCCAAGGACCCTGGGATCATGACCTGAGCCAATGGCAGACACTTAACAACTGAGCCACCCAGACGCCCCGCCCCCTACTTTTGCCTAAGTCTTACTCCATCTGTTTTTAATGCTGTTAATATTTTTAACATAAGGAATTACATGGTTAGATAAAGGAACTGTATCGGTACACAATTGTATAATGGAATTACTTGAAACTAAAAATATATATCTTTTAATGTGGAATTTTAACATGTTTTTCTATAGTTCTAGACCTTAATATATTCTAAAATGGTAGGTTTTTATATAGTAGCAGATTTTTAAGGTTTTATTTTTGGTTACTAAGCACATTTTAATTTTGAAGAGTACTTGTTTTGAATATGTAATAAATGCACATGGTTAAAAAGTTCAAGTATTAAAAAAAGTTATACAGTTGCTTACTTCCATTCTTCAGAGGCAGCCAGCCATGGTTAATCAGTTTGTTATGTATCTTTCAGAGATCTTTCCTATGTATCCAAAGGTACTATTTTACAAGCACTAATTTCCTAAGATGAATATTTTAGATTTTTTTCATCAAAAGACTCATTTATGCCATTTTACGTAATAATCTCAATGAATTCTAAAACAAACATAAAATTATAATTCTGGCCTTGGAATATTGATTTAAATGTAAGCCTGTCAGGCCTTTATTGACTTAAATAATTATTATATTTTGTTTGGAATGTTTAACCAGCTGTGTATTCATCCCTGTAATGAACCTCCCCACCTTTTAAAAAAAGCTAAATCATATTAATGATAATGAATTATTGAATAGAAGATATAATTAGCACATCAAAACTATGATTTCATAGATCTTATTGCTATAGTTTGAGGCAAAAATAAAAAAATGGAACTGACTTAAGGAAAAATAATAAGTATATAAATACTAGTACAGATAATAAGCAGATACTGAAAAAATTCTGGTTGTGGTATGCAGTTGTCTGAAGTTGAGCAATACTGAACAAAATGTAATTTATACCAGTTCACTTGTATTATGAAGTATGTATTAAAAGCTTCTCAGTTGTATATAGTTGTAATTGTGTTTATTATCAGTATTATGACTAAGAAATCTTTGGGTGTGAATTCCATTCTAAGCTACTTTTCTTTTAGAAAGAAGCTTAAAGTAGGTAAATATTATCCTTAATGTTTCTGTATTTTCTATTTTCTCTATAGAATCTGAATTTTGACATATAGGGAGTGTCAAAATTTCTAAATGAAAATGAAGTGGTTTGTCATATTTTAGAGGTTCATGCATTGTTACCTCTTTATTAGATATGGTAATAGAGGAAAATAGGATAGATGATTCCAGCTTCATGTTTTTATTTATGTAGATTTTACAAAGATGTAAATAGGAGACCTAAAGATCTAGTTTAGCAACTTAAGCATCATTACAAAAATTTTTAACAGCAGTCCTAGTTAGTCCTTGTCCAGTGTATGCATGAGAACCTTTACTAATGTAGTACTTATTTCTCCGGGGAACTCTTTCCTTCTTTTAACATTTGCTTGTTGTTGATGTTACTTAACTTGAAAAGGAAGTTTTAGGTTGTAAAAAAGCACAGGCTATTTCTGGAAGTTTTTTATTTTCTTGCTAGGTGATAACTTTTAGCCTAGTTTAAGATGTTACACATCTTAACATCACTTCTGTTGATTTCTTTTGGCTGTACATTTCCTGGAATATGGCAGAATAACTAGACCAGAGTAGCTGTCGGTTAGCTGAAGATCCCAACACAGGAGAGCTGGAGGGCTGACTGTGGGTGCACATTTTCCCTTTAGCCCATGGGAAAAGTAGCTTTGACAGGCACTTGGCTATCCTTATGAGGGTGTTCTAAGGACTGGTAACGTGATGGCACCGAAAGAAAATGAGCCCGTTGGTACTACAGCAGAGGTAGCCACAGAAGGTATTACTGAGTGCTCAGGGATGGCTTGCTTTTGCTTCAGAATAGAATAGTTAAGACCTGTTTAAGGGTACAGTAAAATTCCTCTACCCCTCCCCCTACTACATTTTAAATTAATTGGGTAAAAGTAAAAATACTGATTCTGCGAACCAGGTTAGTTTGTATTTGGGGGAAAGTTAGCCTTATTTTTATATTTTCAAAACTTTCTGGAAAATTTAAAAATTTTCAAAAACTTTTTTTTTTGCAAAAATGAAATAGATGCTAGCAGATAAGATCTACTTACTTTAATTCTTTAAATTTCCTTATTGAGATTTTTATACCTTAATTGTTTTAATACCATGATAATATTAAATTATTGAGAGAACTGAACATTTTTGCTTTATTTTATCTTTAGCAAAAATTTTACTTGAGATTTTTGGCCAGCATTAAAATCAATTTTCTTTTCTTTCTTTTTTTATAAATCAGTTTTCTAAATGACAAGATTTCCATTAGTAAATAGCTCTAGAGGTAGAATATTATACCTTGCGCTATATTCTCAAGGGACATGTTTAGATTTCTTTTTGCCAAAGAGCCACAGCTCTGAGAGAACCATCTGATTTTAATTCTGCTAATGACAAAAGTAAACTTTTAGTCCCTCTACTGGTTGCCTTTGTTGTAGCAGAGCTTAATATTATTTTGTGGGGAGATTTTATAACTAAGATAGAGGCTGTTTATAACTTTATGATCAAGGTGAATTTTGAGGGATATTCTAATATGGACAGTCATCCCCAAATTGAGTGACTTTATAAACATACTTGCTAAGAATAAAAATGTACCGTATTTATTCTTAAATACAAAGATTTGGGAATTATTAAACTATGTTGACTTGGCACCAAATGGCTAATGGCATTGTATTGCAATGATTAAATCACAACTTTTAGACCTTTGAAATGTTAAATTATTCTTTATAAAACATGCAGAAAATCTTGTGATACTGGTAGACAGCCAGAAATGTGTTTTAATTTCTTGGGTAAAACTGTTGTGAGAGAAAGATGTCCATTATTTCTTGTGCTTCTGCCAAGAATAAGTGCATTACCAAAGGCAGGGGAGGAGAAAACTTTGTTGGAGCAACATCATCGGATCATTTTCTGCAGGTGATTTAGAAATTTATGCTTAAATTATTAATTCTAACATTTATATATAGAGGTAGGGATAATTTGTTCCTGAAGAAATAAAAAATGCCCTTTTGTATATACATTCATTAAGTCATTATTCTAATTTTTATCATGACTAATCCTATTGCTTTTCTTAGTGTGATTTTTTTTTTTAAATTAACATACTCCTATTGCTTTTCTTAGTGTGATTCTTGACTAAACTTATGTCAGAGAAGAAGGGATCTTAGGCATGTTAGGGTTAAATAAATAGGTGAAATGAGGATGGTCATATTTTTCTTTACTTTTCTCTACCTTTGATCTCTGTCTGAATTTTCCAAAATTTAAAGCCATTAAAGAACTTAATGTTGTTTTATCTTGCTTTCGTATATATGCTTTTTGAGAGTTGGCTGAAATTATTTAGTTTTCAAAAGTAGATGTTGATATATATTGCATTTTGCTTCAGTGTTTTTGTTGGGGGGAGGTGTACTGATTTATATATAGAAAAATTGGTGGGTAAGACATTACAAAACAACAGGAAACTAAGGAAAGAAATAGTTCTCCTCTAGTTAATTTTGCTACAGATAGAATATATTAAATAAAGCCAAACTGATTGTAACACCATTCATTGTTGTGTGAATATGGCACAGTCCAGGTTGGTGTAGAACTGTATCCAAGAGAATTTAGTTGCTACCAACAGGACTTTCAGATGATATTTAGAGTTGGAATAAGGTTTTGGCTGTGTCAGTTACCAGCTGGCTGACTTTGGATTATATTATTTAATCTCAGTGAATATTTTACCTCACCAAGTTTTTAGGGTTAAATGAGGTAATACAGCTGTTTTATTGTTATTATTGAGTACCTGATTATTCTAGTAATTTCAGGCCTAGCCTCTGTGGAAAGTATATGTATCACTCTAGTAAAGTTTCAACTAAAAGCTTGTTGTCAAGGAAAAAGTAACTTTTATTTTGATGTTCGAATTTAGCTTAATTTTTAATACCTCAAAGACTTGGCTAAATTTTAATTCATTTTAACTTGATCTTTAGATATTACGGTCCTTGAGAAAGTATTAGTTTTTGGATGGACATCATCATAAAGTTCTTTTTTCTTTTAAAATTAAATTAATTTATTTGACAGAAGGAGAGTGCGTGTGTGTGTAAGCAGGGAAAGTGGCAGGTGAGGGGAGAGGGAGAAGCAGGCTCCCCTCTGAGCAGGGAACCCTGATGTTGGACTCCATCCCAGGACCCTGGGATCATGACCTGAGCCGAAGGCAGACTTTATAAGCCACCCATCCATGAAGTTCCTAATACATCATAGATCATTGTTCTTTAATTATAGATATGACTAACTTTCTGGCCTCTGGAGGATAATTCTTAATGTGCTTACATAGGAATAAGAATTGATGGATGTCACACTTTCATTCAGGAAATATGAAGAAAATTTTAGTTAGGTTAAAATGTAGAGGTGATACAGAAACACCGTTGCAAGTATTTGGTCCATGTTGTGGTGGCTTTAAGAGATTTACTGATTTGTTTTTTGAAAGGCAGCAAGTTATACAGAGTAGTTTTAGCTTAAGGGTGGAAGCAAGATACAATAATACTGAAGATATGAGGACATCTTGGTCTTTTTTATCTCCCTTTGCCAATTTTTGATCTGCAGTGGAATTTGTAGAAACCAGAAGAAAGTTGTTGTTAAATGTACATTTATTATTTGTGAGGTTAGAGATTATGTATCATGCACCTAACACAGTGCCTGATATATGGTAGCCACTCAGTAAATATTTGAATGACAAACAGGAATAAATGATTAGCAGATGGCAAAACAGATATAGAAGGCAGGTAGTGTATCCTTGTATCCGAGCAAATTCATAAGTTAGAGAGGGTATTTGTATTGAGGTAAAGGTAACATATCTATATTTCTTTCAAAGCTTGTTGAAGTTTGATTAATTCTAAATGGTTCCATGAACATCGGTAGTTTTGTATTAAACTACAGTTGGTGAATCAGTGAGTATTTAAGTGCCCAATGCTCAGGTATTTTGTGCTCAGTGCTGAGGAAGAAATATAACATGATCCTTGCCTTCAGTTGATTCAAACACCTGAAACCATAGCAAATAATACAAGATGGTGTATTTTTAAAGAACCGTAGTAAAAACACATAACAGTTTACTATCTTAACCATTTTTGAGTGTATTCAGTAGTGTTGAGTATATTCACATTGTTGTGCAAGGTGTTATGTATTAAGTTAAAAATAATTTGGAGAGGATAAATGCTGTAGGGAGTAGTATTCAAAATGTACTCCATGAAACCACTCCAAATCCAACTTTATTTGAAGAAATATTCTACTGTATCTGTATTTTTATTGAGTCTGAAAGTTGCCACTATTAGAATTTGATGAGAAAGAACTAATTTTTTAAGGGCAGGCTAATCAGGGAAGGCTTCGTGGAAAAAGATGAGGACTTTAATTTGGTTTTGAAGAATGATTAGGAATTGGATGGGCTGTGGGCAGCGAAAAGAAAAGACATTTTATTTGAGGGAGCCACTCGAAGCTCAGAGGTTAGAATGAACATTGCGTATCTCTAGGTCTGTGAGAAGACCTGCATAGAATTTATTATTATGTTGGAGATGAATGATGTTACAGTACAGTGTAATGTTTCACAAAATGTGTTCCATTTACCATGAATGTTGTAGAGAAGGAGGAAGGGTAAATTCATGTTTTTTTTTTCCCCCCTGCAAGTCTTCTGTAACATTTGGATGCTACTATGCATTTGAAATCTAGAGGTTATATCCACCATATTTTAATTTGACCAGAGGACGTTTTCTCCACTGGGATGGTTATCTCCTGGACACCAGTTTGAAAAATGTATATGCTACCTACAAGTTGTGTAACTTGATCAAGAAGTTTTCAACTACCAAATCTCCGCTCCCACTTTATGAAAATTAGTTGTAATCACAGTTTGTGTATGTGACAAGTGTTTGTAAATGCATTTAACAAAGTATGTGCTGTAATATGCTAGTGACTGAGAGTTATATAAATGTAAGGGAAGTTTATTGAACCATAGAGTATTACATGTATATAACCCTTCTACACCCTCGCTATTCCAAATATGGTCTATGGACATTAGCATCTCCTAGACTACAGTCTTGTTAGAAATGTGGAACCTTTGTCTTCATCCCAGACTTGCTGAATTAGAACCTGCATTTTAACAAGATTTCCAAGTGATCCATATGCACATTAAAATTTGTCATATGCTGTTCTGTGACATATTCAGCAAAACTTCATTCTGTCCTTTCTTGAACAGTGTTAGTAGCAGAGAGTTTGATACCTTTGATTTCAAACAAACACAGGTTTACCCTGTTGAACTTTTATCCTTTGGTCATAATTTTGTCTTAAATGTGCTTAATGAATGTGCTTAATATCTTAAATGAGAGCCATTTATACGTAAAAGATAAGCTTATGTTTATCTAATTCTCTCACAAAATGCATCCCCTAGAATTGACCATAGTACTCAGAGTAACTTAGCCAGAGATTTGAATGGAAGTTATTGAAGTTATTTCACCCTACATACAGAGCAGTGAGTTTTGTGCCACTGTCTTCCATTGCCTTTCCTACTGTTGTTTTTGTACCTTCTCTTGCCAAGCAGTTTAAGTAACCATCCTTTTTAATTTTTCAAATTGGACTCTCATTAATTTTTGCTAAGCTTAGAGTAGCCCTAGTGTTCCCATGGAATGGATTTTAGAGCTCTTCCATCCATATATCCAGTCACTTGGTTAGACACTTTGATTACAAGCATAAATTATATTTCCTTGTAATGTTCACCTACTATTTTGCCTTTCTCTCTAAGAAGTTTCTCAGAAAAATAGTGTCTATTTTAATTTTTAATATCTCAATATGAATTGAACTGTAGGGTCCCTATTAAAAAATTAAGTACTTTTAGTTAGTTACATAAATATAAATGCTCACCATAAAAATTAAAACAATACAAAAATGTAGAAAGAAGTGAAAAATCTTTTCCACTACCTAACCCCATTCCTTTAAGGTTAACTTCTGTTTAGTGTATGTTTCTTTCAGAACCTTTTTTTAATGTACAAAAAGTATATACTATGCATAAAACTTGACAAGAAAGGTGGATTTATACAGTGTTCTAAGAATTGACTTTTTACTCAGAAAAATTGAGCTGATGTCTAGACCTTAATATGATTGATGTGTTTTTTGACTTTAGGGACGAAACCCTTTTTTCTTGGAGCCAGCAATAATTATTACGATTACTGATGGGAGCAAGCTGACTACTACCAGTGGAGTCCAGGATGAGGTAAGTTATATCCCTATCGGCATAGATTATGCAATTGCAGATGAAAAATTGTTATTTGTGTATGTACTGTAGGATATTGAACACCTTAAATAGATTTGATTATTTGATGCAGTCGAGAGTCAATTTGTCTTCTACGACTTACCTACTTCTCTATTTGTAGCAGTGATCTCCAGATTTTCTTGAATAGGAATCCCTTTTGTGAAAAACTTTTGAGCCTACCCCCAATTTCCAATTATATGTGTATTTTTGAGTTTATGTCAGGGTGGTAGTGTCAGTTCATATAGTACATTATTTAGTGAAAAGGAAATCTTATTTTTAGGTTGAAAAAAAATGGGCACAGTGCTCTAATAATTCCCATATTTCAGTGGATTGTCACTCTACTGTGGAGACTCCTAGACTAGACTGGAGCAAAGCCAAGAGAAGGTTAAGACTAGGAAAAGTGAAGGTTTTTAGACAATTTTTTTCAAGTCATTATAGTAAATAATATCTAGCTAACCTCACCTATTCTCTGCTAGTATGCATTATGCAGAGTTGGTTGTGTGTGGTGTGATAGGGTGAATATAATAGATTTATTTTAACTTCAGGCTCTTTTTACTGTAGTATTTGAACTGCTTTTGAGCCTTATACAGTTGACCCTTGAACTCTGTGGGGTTTAGGGGTGCCGTTGCAGTTGAAAATTTGTGTATAGCTTTTGACTGTTGCAAGACTTAACTACAACTAGGCTGCTATTGATGGGAAGCTTTACCAATAGCATAAACAGTCAGTACATATTTTGTATGTTACATCCATTATATACTGTATTCTTACAATAAAGTAAGCTAGAGAAAAGTTGTTAGGAAAATCATAAGGAAAAGAGAATACATTTATAGTACTATACTCTATCGAAAAAAAATCTGCATATAAGTGGACCTGTGCAGTTCAAACCCAAGTTGTTGAAGGATAAACTGTATTTGTTTTTCAAAATATGTTTATATAGATAGGAGGTGGTTTAGACTACCCTTTTTACTGTTTGCATTTGCTTTAGAATCTTAATTCTTATATTTACAAAGGGTTTGATTAAGTAGGAAAAGTATAGTTTTTAAGGTCAGTGATTTTTAGAAAAGCTTTCATTTGTGTGATGTTGTGGAATGTTACTTGGACATGGAGTCAGGACATGTGCGTTCTGGTCTTTGTTCACCTCCTTTCTAGCAGTGAACTTTGTACCAGTTACCTAACTTATCCAAATCTCTTTCCTTTTCCATGAAATAAAATGGTAATTTTTGCCTTACCTCATAGGGTTGTTGGAAGACTGAAATGAAATAATGTGTGTCAAAGTGCTTGCTAGGCTGTAAAGAAATGAGCATAATATTGTTCTTTTGTGAAGCAATGGAACCGGTAGAGTTGTTAATTACCTGATCTTGATTTGTTGGAAGAGAACCAGAATTGTTTTGTTTGAGCAATTGATATTAAAGGGAATTTAGGGTTTAATTCATGGAGATAGAGCTGAAAAATTTATGTAGATTAAAATTCATAATTAAATAATTAATAGTCTATACATAATTAATAGCATTGGAATGCTACATAGCTGAACCTAAGGGGTTTCTGGGCTTTCTTGAACTAGGTTGACATGTATAGCCAATTATGCCCTGCCACTATCAGGAACAGATAGACATTAATTATATATATGAACAAGCAGTAGAAATGTTGTTTAAGTTTAAATTTGAAACTTTAAAGTTGATTTTTCCCACTTTACCTTCCTTTTGAAAAATTTGACAGGAAGATTGAGGTATTGATAAAGTAGTATTGCTAGAACACATAATAATTAATTTCTTCAATTTTATTTTGTATAAATGAAGTCTTTTGATGGTTTGTTTTTTTATCCTTAATGATTCTGATTTGTAGTTATGACGACTGAAAAAATACTCTGTTTTTTGTTGTAAGATATTCCTACATGTGAGATTATTCATTCAGGGTGCTTTGTCTTGCTGCCTTTGTAGAAATGATCTTTGGGGTACAGTGTATTTTCTTCCCATATATCTGGATCTGTTTTGTTTGTAATATTTGTCTTGTAGGAACTCCTTTAACTTAAACATATTTTGAAATGTAAATGGGTATTGGAATTGTTCACCTTTCTTCCCGGGTTTTCGGGAGGGATACTGGGGAAGTGGGACTATATGTGCTTACAGTAATCTGTAACTAAGTAAGATTGCAAGTAAGTAAGAAAGATTGGGATTTTCTTGGGGAAAGCATCTTAACCTTTTAGTTCTCTTAGTGTTCTATGATAGTTAGCCTAGTACTAAGAACTGAGCTTATATTAAAAAATATTGATTATAGATATTACTGTATTGAGTCTAGTAGATTTCAAGATGAAAATTTATTATTATTATCTGAGGTGGAAGATTCATTTGTTTTAAGGTAAAAGTTTATTATGGTAATGTAGTTGAAAGGTCTGTGAATTGTTTTGGTTTTCAAGGTTAAGAATGTCTTTGATCCTTTGCATATTTGGTTCTTAATATCCCAACGGGACTTCTCTTGTGGGGCAGAGAGAATGTACCCCAGATGTGCATATAATTGAAGCTTACTTTTTGCTAAAATATTGGGAACTGTTGGTCTGTTCTAGCCCAAATAAATTATGTGATTCATTTTAAGGAGCCTTTCAAATCATAAAAAGCGTAAAAATGCTTTTTGTTTTGCTCTTTTGTATGTATGTATGCATGCACATGCATGCTACATATGCTCTGTGTTGTCATTATTTCTAGGGAATAACAAACAGAATTTTGCATTTTGTCTCTTTCTCTTCAGATCTCTTAACCTTTGCCTTTGGCAAAACTTGATTCTTGTTTAGATTTATTGAATGAGTGAATGTATCAGTGATTTCCACATTAGGTTTGTATGTATATAATTTTTGGTTGGCCCTGGCTGCTATTGATGTGATCTCTTACTAATATTTATGGAATTGTGCATCCTACCTGAATGATATCCTTTGCTTAAGAGTTATACTAACTCACATGGGGTATTATATCTGATGTGTTGGTGCTGTTTTTCAGGAATACGTGTTTCTGCTGCTTTAAAATCATCCTTTTGGCACATAAGGCAACATAGAACTCATGTAGTCTTACGTTTTATTTTACAAATGAGGATATTGAGATCCAGGGAGGAAAGTGATTTGCTTAAGGTTATAGCATTTTTTATTGCCAAAATCTTGATTAGAATTGATGTGAATTCCAAAGAGATCCCAACACCTCCAGACCAGTGCTTTTTTCCCTGTTGTATCTCATGGCCTCTATATTTGATTCTGTTTTTTTGTTGTCTTAAAATTTATCTTCTATTTACCTGATTTCCTGTTTGTCTACTTCAGCTTTCTATACAGTTGTTATGCAGATGTTATATTCTTGTTCACTCAGTGTTCACTGAATGACTGTTATGACCAGGGCATTTATTTCTAGTCAGTGAGGATAACAAAGATGAATAGGGTAGATTTCTGGTTTTTATTTTATTTATTTATTTATTTATTTATTTATTTATTTATTTTTAAGATTTTATTTATTCATTTGAGACACAGAGATACAGAGAGAGAGAGCATGAGCAGGGAGAGAGGCAGAGGAAGAAGGAGAAGCAGGCTCCCTGCTGAGCCAGGAGCCCGATGTGGGGCTCGATCCCAGGACCCTGGAATCATGACCTGAGCCGAAGGCAGATGCTTAACCATCTGAGCCACCCAGCCGCCCCGATTTCTGGTTTTTAAGTTCACAGTCTTAACAGGGAGATTGCCTATTAAATGGTTTTATAAATTATAATATAGAGATATATACTAAGTGTATGGGAGCACTGAAGAGGGAGGGGGAGGGTTAATATTATCTGTTTTGTGTATGTGTCAAATCCTGTGTAATGTGAATTTTTATGGTCATTTTAATTTTGATTAAATTCAAGGACTTGTGGATGATTTAGTATTAGGATGTGGCTCTTAGCCTGTATCTGTAAAATTTATAAAGAAGCCTGGTATAAAATTGTTTTGATCCTAGAAAATAGTTCATGGAAAAACTTGGTGCCATACTGTCTCTTGACCTGGCTAAGTCTGTTCAGGACAGAATGACCCAATTTCTTATAACTTATTTGTCAAAATAAGGTAGGGATACCATTTCCTCTATGACAGCTCATCACTTAGCAGGGTGTGAGGAGGTAGGAGAATAATAGCTTTGTATTGGAGGCAAAAATCTTGAGCTGTATATCATCTTTCTACCTTATTTCATGACTTTAATTATCTTTTTTGGCTTCATTTAATGAAAGTCCAGGCAATTGTCTGAGTTGTCATGAGTTTATTTCTAGTGTTGTATTTTTGGATAACTGTAGGACTTTTGGTGACTGCTGTGTTGGAAGAGTATGTGTGTATTTTTGCCTCTTTTTTTTTCTTTTTAAATGTAGTTATTTGATAAAACTGGTGGTTTGCAATATTTTCACATTTGAGGTGTGAGTTAGATGGGACTTTGAATTCTGAAACACAAGAAAATTATATTGCTTACCCTCATAGTAGTAGTCCTTGATGTCGATAGTGCACTATGGCCAATTACTCACAGTACCATTCATCATGTCTTACTGATGTATCAGATGTTTTGGTAGAATTACAAAATTGTAATTAGAGTTATTGAAAAAAAATTTTTCTGGTTTTAATTCTCTGCAAAGATCCTCTCTAGCACTGTTTTGCAATGGAAAACTATTCTTACTGTGATTCCAGGAACACATGGCTAACTATATTGCTCAATAAAGTAGCCAGAAGAGATCCTGCCAGTACCTTCTTGGTGATGAATGACATTCCAGGGTAGTGTAGCAGTTATTTTTCTCTTCCCTGAAAGTGCTAGTAGTAGTATTATCTTTCAAATATTGAGATTTCTATATGCTGAAGAATGTTTCCGCATCTCTTTATCAGTGATATGATTGCCCTGGAGGCTAACATTTTGGAGAAGATATTTGCAGTAAAAAATAAAATGTTGGCTTTTGACAATAAAAGTTTTGCCTTATGAGCTTTCCCAGCCTTTTAAGACAACTTAGGACAACTACTTTTATAACTTCTTGGCAAATATTCACACTTGATCTTAGCCAAAAGGCCGAGAGGCGATTCTCTTGGCAAATATTCAGAAAGGGCATGTGTTTGTAGAAAGAAAGTGTGGGAGTAATCTCAGCTATGTGTTCAAGTGGCTACAGATTAGGGTCTTATCTTTCAGCTTTTCAATTCTCAAAAGCTGATGCAGCAGTCTCTTCAGTCTTTGAGATGTGGATTGGTACTAGTGATTTTTCTGGATCATTCTTTGCAGTGTAAATGGTTTTACCTTTTATAAGGATAATCTGTAGGACCTATAATTATAGTTTATATTTAACTCTTTGCGATCTGTATGATCAAGGCAATACAAATTTTTTTTGAGTTCTGTTTCTAGTACCTGAAATAATTCAGAACCTCATCTCTCCCTCCATAAAATGTTTTTGTTTTAGTAAAGTCACTAAAAATATGTGTCAAAAGCTGTCAAAACTATTTTAATTGTGTCACTCAAGACTTTTAAATGCACATTTAAAATAGTTGTATTTTTCCCAGTACACTTAGAATTTTGGAGTAACTTTTTCTTTCTTTTTTCTTTTTTAAAAAGACCTCTAAGGAATCTTGAGGAATGTCATCGTAGTATGATAGAATATCAAACAGATCTGTGTGTAAATGCATTTTTGAGTTGTCATGTTTATCCCTTAGCAGTGGTGCCTTTTCATTCTGATATTACCAGGGGCTCAGTAGCAATGTCAAGATTAGCTCCTGTCTTACTAATTTGTGGTTAAAATGTTCTGTACATATGTACCACATTACTGTATATGTTAGTTTCTGTCAATTCAACTTTCCAAAACATTTAATAAGAAATTTGTTGGTTGCAGATCATTTGCATTTTCTATTTTATACCCATTCATGGAGCACTGTTCTCTCAACACCTGGATTTATAATTCCCGGTGTGCTATAGAAATGTATACATCTGCAATTATTAGTATATTGAAAATATGTAAATTATAATAAAGAAGTTGATGAAATGTTTCAATTTAATAACCTATAGTGAATTTCAGCAACACATTTGCAATACTATTATTGGATATATCTTTTTTCAAGGTCATGTGGAAAGAAAAACTCTTTAAGGATTGCCTCTATCCAAGCACTGCAATAGAATAATTTTTTAAAAATGCTAGCTGACCACTCTTTAATGAAGCTGTATGGCTACAATAACTAATCTATTATCTAGAATTCTGTGGTAAGATATATTGAAGTAGTTTTTATTCAGAGGCTGAAGCAATTTCACCCTTCCTTTATTAGCCTGTCAGAACCAGTAAGCAATCAGAGACCCTATACATGTAAGGAAAATTTTATTTGGAGATGTTACTATTATTCTTCTGATTGTAGCTCTTCCATATATAGACTACTATGATGTTTAGAACATTAGTTTTCAGATGGTTGCATCAAAATCATCTTGGGTGTTTTATAAAATATATATGGCTCAGTTCTAATTCTGGAATTCGGTTGATCTGGACAGGGATCTGGGAATCTGTATTTTTGAAAATGTCCCAGTTGATTTTGATACACAGATTTGAAAACCATAGTTTTAGAATACAATGTGACTGTAAATATATATATTTTAAGTTATAAAATATACATTTGAAAATGAACAACTGTAGCAAAACAACCATTTTTTACTTTCAATGCCAGTAAAATATTTTGTGTAAGATAAAACAACCTTTGGAATTATTAAACTTGGGAATGGGTTTCCAAGGGATATGCAATAGGTCTTCTGTGAATATTGTGTTTGATATGGGTTAGAATCGATTATTGGATACCCCTGAAATACTTCTTGCCAACTGCAGTTAGTCTGTATTTATTGCTTTTATAGTATGCTGAATTGAGGAGGACTCTTTGGCTCTGAGTATGAGATGAGGCAGAGCAGGAGAGGGTAAGAAAAGGGAAGTAATTAATTCATACTATTTGTCACGTGCTTGCTATCCTTGGCTTAAGAAGTTTTTATCCAAAGGACGGCATAGTATTCTGTTATCCTTATTGTGTTTTTTTGGGGTTTTTTTGAAGAGAAAGAGAGGGATTGAAAGAGAATGAGTGGTGGGGGTGGCTGGAGAGAGGGAGAGAAAATCTAAGCAGACGCCATGCCCAGCGCGGAGCCCGAGGCGGGGTGAATCTCACAACCCTGAGATCATGACCTGAGCGGAAATCAAAAGTCGGACGCTTAACTGACTGAGCCACCCAGGCGCCCCCTTATTGTGCTTAATTCCTGGTTTGGATGTCCATAACTAGTATTATTTAAAAAAAGTTTACACACACACATATATACATACACACAACATACTTGACCCAGATGAGGGCAATTTATAAAGAATTGGTGATCGTTACACTTAATTCTTGTTTTCTAGAGAGTTCCGATGAATACCCTTCTGTAATGAATTGTTTTTTTTTTTTTTTTTTTTTTTAAAATTTTTTTTTTTTATTTGAGAGAGAGAACGCACATGAGAGGGGGGAGGGTCAGAGGGAGAAGCAGACTCCCTGCTGAGCAAGGGGCCCGATATGGGACTCGATCCCGGGACTCCAGGATCATGACCTGAGCCGAAGGCAGTCACTTAACCGACTGAGCCACCCAGGCGCCCTGTAATGAATTGTTTTGATTTTGAATTCTTAATGTATATTTTAGATTCATCAATTTTTTTTTTTTTTTTTTTTGGTGAGGCATAGTAACTTTGGTTGTGTACAAGAATTATGGCACACAATACATTTATATTTAATACTACTATGTTCTAGGTACTGGGGACACCAAAGGTGAAATTAAGCAAGGCTCTTGCCCCTAGAAAACGTATTTGTAGATAGGCAAGTAAATAAGCATTTGTATACATGAGATAAATCTCATGGCAGAAATAAATAGAAGCTTTTTTTTTTTAAAGATTTTATTTATTTATTTATTTATTTATTTATTTGAGAGAGAGAGAAAGAGAGAAACAGCATGAGAGGGGATAGGGTCAGAGGGAGAAGCAGGTTCCCTGCTGAGCCGGGAGCCCGATGTGGGACTCAGTTCCAGGACTCCGGGATCATGACCTGAGCCGAAGGCAGTCCCTTAACCAACTGAGCCACCCAGGCGCCCGAAATAGAAGTTTTTGAGAGAGCATAACCAGGGGAGATAAGTTTTGAGAGATGAATAAGAAATTGAGCCATGACATTTCAGGAGGGAATAGTGTGCAAAAGTATGAAGTCATAAAAGCAGTGTATGGGGAGACTATAAATTATGTGAGTGGAGTATGGAAAGCATAGGCAGGGGGGAGTGATTGCTTGAAATGTAGGTAGAGTCCAGAAGATAACCACCCTAAGGAGAATGGACATCATTTTGTTAACATTTGCAGAGGAGGTATTGAAGGTGATCGGTAATCAGGCGAGTTACGTGATCAGATTTGCATTAGTAAGCTTACTCTGCAAGCAAGGTGAAAGAAAATAGGTTGAAGGATGGTAAACTGGGAAGAATTCACAAACTACGAGGAATAATCCAGGAAAAACACGGGATGTCTAAAACTAAGCCAGTGCTGGACAGAAAGGCAGAAATGTGAGAGATTTGATACGTATGCTAACTAGGCAGGTCTTTAGAGATGGTAAGGTGGGAGAAAAAAAAAAGCAGTGTTTGACAAGGGTTCTGAACCAGGGTCCAGGCTTGAGCTTCAGAGGGTTCTGTGAATTCCCTGAAAACTTAATCTAAACATTGCCTGTTTGTGCAATTATGCACATTCTTCTGGGGGACGGAGGTTTGTAGCTTTAATCATATTCTCAAACAAGTAAAAAAAGAGAAAGACAGTTTAGTAGTATTTCGAAGTTTCCAACCTGAGATCTGTGGAGATGTTGGTAGTTTTAACTGAAATGGGGATATTGGATACATAGTAGAAAGGAATATAAAATAATTCTTTAATAAAGTATCATCTTTAGGGTACCAGTGTTTTAAAGGAATTATGAGCCAACTTTTAAAACAATAGCTCAAAGACTTTTTGTCTTTTAACATTATGTCCTAGGAAAAGTATTTTGTACTTAAAAACAGAAATAAGCAGAATTTTATCTCTGGATGTTGATAGTTTTATTTTGAAGCAGATTAAACAAATAAGCTTTAAGTCATCTTATTACTTATTTATCAGGTTTTTAAGTTTTTAAATTTAAGGCCATAGGGATGTGAACATTTAAAATTGTTCAAGTTAGCATGAACATTGAAATTCAGAATGCTGGGACAAGAGCATTGTGTGTGTGGGGACACTTTATACTAGCGTCAAGTCAGTTAAGGAGGATGCAAGCCCAATTTCTTTTCTGTTCATTAGTATGTAATTTAAGAATAGTTGTAGATCAGCTTTAACTGCATTAGCAGTTTTCTGCCAGTTAAACTCAGTTAAAGTCAGCCTATTAGATATATTTTATGCCTCTCTAAGTCAGATTACAATTTGAGAGCGTGAAAAATGAGTATTTGGTCTCCTGGTGAGGCACACTTACATAAGCCATAGGTTGCTAGTCTTTTATAAATACCTTCATTATAGTTATTTAGCTGTATTCCATAAATAGTTTTTTTTAATGTAAACTTCCATTTTCAATCGTTCTTTTCAGATGTAATAAAATAGATTTAAAAATTTTTAGATTTGTGTAATAGGAATAAACTTTGTGCAGTGACTGGAACTATGATCTTTACATCAAGGCAAGGCTACATTTTGATCTAGACAAGGCTGTTTTGGTTTATTTTTCCCCACGCTCTGTCTTTTCAGGTTGAATTACTGATTTTTCCCCCTTTGTTTTGTTTGTTGTGGTTTTGATGTTTTTTTTCCTTTCAGCTAAAGGAGCAGCCCAGTGGTTTTCAAGAAGTGCCAAAGTGCACTGACTGTCTCATGATGACTGGTGCCTCAGGGAGGGTCATGATTCCTGGATACAGGATCGACCTGATCCTGGATGTCACTTCAAGCAGTCAGATCGTGGGGAAAAGCCTTGTCTAATGGCTAGCCTTCCTCAAAAGTCTGATGCTAGTCATCTCGGAAGGCCTCAGAAAAAGCCTTAAAGGTGAGCAGAGTAGAGTGTAGTTCTCTCTGGGGGCTGTGACTATTTGTTGGAGAATATAATTCAACATAGAATGATAACCCTAACCTGACAAATCCAGGTTCATTTGGTAAATTAGTTTATAAATTTGTTGATGATGATGACCAGACCCCAACTTTTGAGTTATTAGAAACTAATAACCTCTTAACATTAAGATCTGTAAGGGGAGGAATTTGGTATTTCCTGGGCCCTTCAGAACCTTAGATTAAGATCGGTTGTCTTAAAGGGAAACAGCTTACTTTCATAGCTAAGGAATATTTTGGTTACAGAATTGCATTATAAGTACAGATGGATTAAAAAAAATTAACTAGTGAGGTATTCTCTTAGTTTATATATTTATCATGTATTGTTTATCAGGCAATTGGACTTCAGGATTCTGAAGGACAAATTTGCATTTGATTTGTCTGTTATAATAATTTTTTAAAAAACATAACCACTTTTGAAGCAGTTTATTTATTATTGCATTCAACTTGAAGAATATTAGGACTGTTGCATTATTTGAATAACATTTTTAGCTCAGTAAAAAGTTTTTAGAGATGTTTTGAGCATTTTGTTTTGGAAAAAGCTTAATTCTAGGCTTCTTTCTCTGTGCTTTGAAGCACTTACAGAACCCAGTTGTTCATGTAATAACCTTGGTTGCCAAATTTTTAAGTAAATTCTAAAACTTGTCCTAAGACTTAATAGTTTTATTTTTGTTTTTGTTGTTGTTGTTGTTGAGCTTCCTGTATTAGAAAAAAAATATAATATGGGCATGCAGTATCCCCAATTTTTGTCCATTTTTATGTTTAGATATTATATATGTATAGTTATATACACACACACCTGTATATTAATATTAGAAAACATCTACAAAAATAGAAATTTTAAAAGAGGAGATGAAAAAATTAAACAAAGGAAGTTCTGATAACTTTCTTCCCTCACATCCTGATGTATACCAGGAGTCTGCAGACTTAAAGGGCCAGGTAGTAAATATTGTAGGCTTTTCAGCTCACCTGGTCAGTTAGAACTACTCCATTCCACTGCTGTAGGGCAAAAGCAGCCATGGACAATGTGTTAAATGAATGAGTGTGGCTGTTGTCAATAAAATTTTATTTACCAAAACAAGCCAAGGGCTGGATTTGGCTGCTGGGCCATAGTTTGCTGACCCCTGAAGTATACCCTATTTTGTAGATCAGTGCCCTAGACCTTGAATTGTGTTAGACTACTTTCAGGCCCTTTTCACCATGAGTTTTTTGTTTTTTTTTTTTTAAAGATTTTATTTATTTGACAGAGAGAGATACAGCGAGAGAGGGAACACAAGCGGGGGGAGTGGGAGAGGGAGAAGCAGGCTTCCCGCGGAGCGGGGAGCCCGATGCGGGGCTCGATCCCAGGACCCTAGGACCGTGACCTGAGCCGAAGGCAGACGCTTAACGACTGAGCCACCCAGGCACCCCTCACCATGAGTTTTATTAGAGTGCAGTTGATCTTCCTTAATGAAGTGAGCAGAAGAATGGTAGTGGTCAGAATATATTCAGTTTAATTGAACAAATACTTACTAAACACCAGTGATGTTCAGGTAGAAGGTTGGGTACTGGGAGCATGAGTTTGCTAAGAGAGAGGTAAATAGTTGTGGCATGGTATAAGAAGTAAACTGATCACAGCAGAAGCTGCTGAGAAAGTGAGGCTGGTGCTAGGAAATGTCTCAAGTTGGACTTCGAAAGATTAATTCAGGTTGGGAAGTAGATGAGTGCAAAGGCATAAAAGTGAAAGAAGAGAGTCGGGGAACCATCTACACCTCAGTACTGCTAGTTGGCAGAATGTTCAGTAAAGAAGGAGGAAATGAGACTGGATGGATGGCATGGCCCCTTTTGTATGCTCTGCCAGGGGATATAGACTGTATTAGAGGTTGATGGTAATAACCACTGAAGAGATTTTAGTATAGGAGAAAGTGATCAGATTTGGATTTTAGAAAGATGGTGGCGACAGTGTGGAATATACAAGGAGTAGGTAATTTTGGCAACTTTTTTTTTTAACCTCGTAAAAGAGGATAAATTGTTTGTGGGTCGTTTAATACCTGATATAAAATAAACTTGGAATACTATTTAGCAATAAAAGGAAATGGACTACTGACATGCTTTAATATGAATGAACCTCTAAAACATTATGCTAGATCAAAAGACCATGTATTATATGATTCCATTTTTATGGATCATCCATAAAGTAGATTAGTGGTTGCCTGGGGTGGACTGGGGACTGACTACAAATGGGCACGAGGGATCTTTCTGAGGTTTGGAAATGTTCTAAAACTAAATGGTGGTGATGGTTGTGCAACTCTGTAAATTTACTAAAAATAACTGGGCACTTTTAAAATGGGTGAATTTTATGGTGAATAATTATTTTTCAATACATAGACTTCACCATTGAAATTTATTGGAGTAAAACTTTGTGAAAGAAATTATTTTCATATCGTTGACTGCTAAGTAATTTAGTTGCTCTTTTCTCAACTGATTTTGCTGTTAAACTACTAGAACCAAAAAACCTCGTTTTTAAAATTTAAAGGATATACATATAACTAAGGAACTGTAAGGACTACCAACTAAATAAATCAGATTATTACTAAATTTTATAGAATCTGCTTTGAGTTTAATAATTTCTTAATTTTACTTTCCTTATTCAATATCATGAGGACAACTGTCTTAAATGCTTGTATTGGATAATATAAAAAAACTAGAAATAGCCTAAGGGACATGTACTTGATTTTTTTTTTTTTCAAGGAAGCAATTGCTAAAGAAAGAACTTGAAGTATGATGATTTTAATTTATCAATTGGTTTTCCATAATCTTAATAGTCATTGAGAATGAATGAAAAGAATACAAAACAATTGGAAAATGGTTAATTACAATAATTTATTGAGGGCTTATATGCTAGCCACTGTTTCTTAGAGGCAGATTCTTACTGTGTTTCTTTTATTCTTGGTTGCCAAAATAATTTATGAGTTTGAATGTAAGCATTGAGAAGATAAGTAATAAGACTTAATTTTGTTACTTTTTATTGTTTCAGGGTAATTTCACATCTCACTTAATTCTCAATTCTGTGAGAGTGAAGAAATGAATCTAGCTGATTCTCAATTGAGAGGCATGGCCTGACTAGTCTGTTGGTTTTTTATTATTTATTTATTTATTTATTTTTTAAAGATTTATTTATTTATTTATTTGAGAGAGAGAGAAAGAGAGAGAGGGTGTACATGAGAGGGGGGAGGGTCAGAGGGAGAAGCAGACTCCCCGCCCAGCAGACTCCCCGGGACTCCAGGATCATGACCTGAGCCAAAGGCAGTCGCCTAACCAACTGAGCCACCCAGGCGCCCCTGGTTTTTTATTTTTACTTCAAGTTTATTGCTCCTCACATTCTAGTGTGGGATTTAAAAACAAAACAAAAAACCGTACAGTACTGCATAAGGATAAACATCTAGATCAGTGGATAAATTGAGAGTTCAGAAATAAACCCATACATTTATGGTCATTTGATGTTCAACAAGGGAGCCAAGAATTTAATGGGGAAAAAATGACTTGTTTTCAACAAGTGATAGTGGACAACTAAATATCCTTATGCAGGAGAGTGAAGTTGGACTCTTACCTGATACCATATACAAAAATGAAATAAAAATGGATGGGCAGTGTAATTGCGAGAGTTGAAACTCTTAGAAGAAAGCATACAGACTAAAACCTTATGGCTTTGGATTAGGCAGTGGTTTCTTAGATATGACAGTAGAAATACATCCGAAGAAAAATTAGAAAAATTTGACGTCATCAAAATTAAAAATATTTGTGATTTAAAGGATACTATCAAGAAAAGACTGTAATGGAATAGGAGAAAATATTTGTAAATCGTATATCATAAGGGCCTAGTATCCAGAATATAAATGAGCTGTTAATAAATAGACAACCCAATTAAAATATAGGCAATGGATTAGAAATGATATTTCTCTAAAGACATGCAAATGACCTTTAAGCACATGAAAAGATGTTTACCATCACGAGTCATTAGGGAAATGCAAATCAAAACCACTTTATAGTGGGATACAACTTTATACCTACTATAATGGTTATAATAAAAAAGATGGATAATAACAAATGTTGGTGAGAACGTAGAGAAACTAGAACCCTCATACATTCTGGTGGGAATGTAAAGTGATGCAGCTACTATGGAAATAGTTTGGCACTTCCTCATGAAGTTGAACATAGAGTTAACCAGTGACACCCAAGTTCCACTTCTTGGTATATACCCAACAGAAATGATAATATATCCACATAAAATGTCTTATCAGCATTATTTATAATAACTAAAAAGTAGAAACTGATGAACGAATGAACAAAATGTGGTATATCACACAATGGAATGTTACTTAGCCTTAAAAGGGAATGAAATTCTGACACACACTACAACATGGCTGAAGCTTGAAAAACATGCTAAGTGAAATAAGCCAGATACAAAAGGCCAGTGACTGCATAATTCCATTCATATGAAATCTCCGAATAGGCAAATCCATGGAAACAGAAACTTACAGTGGTTGCTAGGAGTTAAGGGTGAGAGTTGATGCCAGCGTGAATGGGGTTTCTCTTTTGGGTGATGGAAATGTTCTGAAATTAGCGGTGATGGTTGTGTAATTCTGCCTCCCTGGTTCAGCCATTCCAAAAAAAAATGGAAAAACTCTTATTTTACCCTCACATACCCTTTTTCTATTTCCTTTTCTACTGACTTTCTTAAATTTCTTTATTCCTTTCATAACAAATTTAAGAAATTATTTTTGATTCTCCTTGACTTCCCTACCTCCTTTTTTATTCCTTAATCTATTACAATCTAGCTTCTGATTGTGCCATTCTTAATAAGGTCACTAATGACTTCATCATCTTCCAGATTCAGTCATTGGTTTTTAATTTTTCTCTTTTGTGAGCTTTTGCCAGCATTATTGAACACTCTTTTTTTTTTAAGATTTTATTTATTTGACAGAGACACAGCGAGAGACACAGAGAGAGAGGGAACACAAGCAGGGGGAGTGGGAGAAGGAGAAGCAGGCTTCCCGCTGAGTGAGGAGCCCGATGTGGGGCTCGATGCCAGGACCCCGGGACCATGACCTGAGCCGAAGGCAGACGCTTAAGGACTGAGCCACCCAGGAGCCCCTTGAACACTCTTTCTTAAAAGTGGCTTCTGGGTTTACACTCTCCTGGCTTTCATTTGGCTTTTGGTTCCATTTAATCCTTGATCTTGCTTTATGACTGTCCCCTTAACCCTGTGACTGGTTTAATCTTAGGGTTTTTTTGTTTGTTTTTTGTTTTTTGGCTTGTATATTTGCCATGTTCCTTTTTAGGCAATTTCATTTATTCCCACAGCTTCATCCATCAGTATATACAGATTTCCATTTGTAAACAGATTTCCAAAATTTGTTTTGTTAGCCATTATCTTTTAACTTTCTTTTAATTTTTGATATGGTAAGCATCAGTAGATAGATATAACCCACATAAACAAAAGCTCTTTAGGGTCCTCAGTAATTGTTAGGCATGCAAATGGTGTTACACTCTTAGAGCACTGCTGCTGGGGGTGGGGGGGCGTGTATATATTTTATTGAGATATAATTGACATATATTAGTTTTGGATGTACAACATAATGATTTGATATTTTGTATATATTATGAAATGATCCTTGCAATAAAGTCTAGTTAACATTGATTACTACACAAAATTTTTCTTCTTGCGATGAGACTTTTAAGATCTACTGTCTTAGCAACTTTCACATATGCAATTCAGTATTAACAGCAGTCACCATGCTGTCCATGACATCCCCATGACTTCTTTATTTTATAACTGGAAGTTTGTACCTGTTGACCCCCTTCACCCATTTTGCCCACTCCCACCTGCCTTTATCTTATTGAGTTTTGTTGCTACTTAGGCATTCTCCCTTTTGCTTTTATTTCCTACCTCGGGATATCTATACTCCCCTTTCTGGGCATATAAAAGGCCCTTTATGATATCATCCCAACTTTTCCCATGGTTTATTTGGTTTACACTGCAACTGAGTGCTTCACCAACAAAAAAGTGTCCCCGTTGTTCATTGACTCCATCACACTCTTATTTACCAGTGCCTGTTCCATACTTCTGGGATGCTTCCTACCTCTTCCCACCTTTCTCTTCCTAGAACCTACTCAATATTTGTTAAGACACTGGTCAAGTGCTACCTTCTGTAAAGCTTTTAGGCATTTAGTTGCATTTTCTTCTTTGTATTTCTAGGGCTTAATTCTTATCACTCTTACCCAATTTATATTCATTCTCTTACTTGTTAACTTCTCTCACTTCCACTAGATGTTGTGGTGGCCTCCTGGCAGGCCCTTCAATTTGGAAACTTCTACCCTTTAAGTTATTTCTTTAATAATTTTTTTCCCCACATCTATGTCTCTATTCTGACTTCTGAATTGTATCCATTATTTTTATTTTTTTTTAAAGATTTTATTTATTTGACAGAGAGAGACACAGCAAGAGAGGGAACACAAGCAGGGGGAGTGGGAGAGGGAGAAGCAGGCTTCCTGCCGAGCAGGGAGCCCAGTGATGCGGGGCTCGATCCCAGGACCCTGGGATCATGACCTGAGCCGAAGGCAGACGCTTAACTACTGAGCCACCCAGGCGCCCCGATTTGTATCCATTATAATCACCATCATCATCATCATTCTTAATTATTTTTCTTTTCTGTCCTACTTCCATCTTTGTTTGTGTTGTTCTTTCTTGGAGTTTTCTTTAACTGGATTGGTAAAGGGCTTGGCTTTTGCTAAGGTTTGTATATTGTTTTATTGAGGTGAAATACACATAACATAAAATTAATCATTTTAAAATGACCAATTTAGTGGCATTTAGTAAACCTTTCCTTTTGAACAAATCTCTCATAGGGGCACCTGGGTGGCTCAGTCATTAGGCGTCTGCCTTCGGCTCAGGTCGTGATCCCAGGGTCCTGGGATTGAGCCCCTCATCGGGCTCCCTGCTTGGCGGGAAGCCTGCTTCTCCCTCTCCCTCTCCCCTTGCTTGTGTTCCCTCTCTCGCTATGTCTCTCTCTGTCAAATAAATAAAATCTTCAAAAAAAAAAAAAAAAACCAAACCTCTCCTATTAGGAAGAAATATAAAGATGCTGTAACAGAGTGCATTGGTTCTTTAATCCCAAGCAGCAAATGCTAGGATAGGTAGCTTTCTTTCATATACCTTTTCTCAACCAGATAATTTCAGTTTTGGTGTTTTGGGATTTTAAACTGTACTTGGAAATAATCAGAAAAATAATTGAGGATTATGACTGTTGAAGGGTAAAACCTTAGGGAGAGAAAGGAAGTTGAAGGACTAAATCTTCAGTCTTAGAACTATTACATTTATTGGAGGAAGGAGGAAACCAAAATGAATCTAAGGGCTTGATCCTAGTTATGTAGGTTTGTTGTTGTTGCTGTTTGTTCTGAGGAAGAGTTAAGGCTGTGTTACATTTCAGAAAGGAGATTTAAGAAATAGTTTCACCAGAAGTGTTAACATTTTATTTGAAGCTTTTGCCCATCTACATTAAGCAAATCTGAGTAATTGGGACTAGAGTGGGGACTTGATCCTGGAGGTGCCAACTTTCTATTTCTTAAATTACAAAGGCATTTAGAATTAGTTTGATTTAGAATGTGTGCTTCCCTGCCTTTAATGCATATATAGTGCCTCTTTGAATGCATATTTTCTGCCACAGAGCAAAACAAATTGACGAGCATCTAGTTGTGAACCTGCAAGAATTCTGAAAATCTTCTGGTGAGTTTATTTTTTAGGATGTTGGTTTGGCTGCTGTAATTGGACAAAAGTAATAGTGGCTTAAAAAGATGGAAAGCCTTTTCTCTCACATCAGAGACAGAATTGGTTAGTGGTCTGGGAGGTAGCTTGGTCCTGCTCCAAACTGTTGCCCGGGCCCCAGGTTCCTTCTACTTTGTTGCTTTGACTTCACTTTTATCTGAATGGTTGATACTGGTTTTACAACATACTCTACCTAGTTCAACACTACAACTGAATTTCAGCCTGTGGGAAGGAGTAAAGAATGTAGAGGGCAGGCGGCAGCCACCTATTATGAGCATGACCTAAAACTTGTATATGGCAGCTCCAGTCGGAGTCCATCAACCAGAACTTGTCCACACTTACTGTGAAGCAGAGGGGGAATGTAACCTCTTCTTGGGTGGCCATGTGACTAGCTAAAATTGGGGGTTTTGATTGGTAAGAAGAGAGATTAGATTTTAAGAAGTAGTGAGCAGTTTCTGAAATAAAATGTAAAGAAATTAATTTTATTTTAAAAGCTTTGGAAACTACTTTCTAATATGCTGCTTGTTCTAAGTTTATTTTGTGCATTTCTGCCCCAGACCTGGAATCATATCATGTTCTGTATATTAGGAAATGGTATATGTATATGGAGATCATAACCTATGGTTTTAGAGGTGGGCTATTGAATTCGTCATTGTTTTGAGGCCTTTTAAAAGTGGACAGAGTTAGGAAATACATTTTTCCCCCCCCGAAAGAGAAAATAGGTCATGAATTCACACTTGTATTTCCAATTAAAATTTAAAGTAGGTATTTAAAATGTACTGGTTAAAGAATGTGTTTATGTTAAACACCTAAGTTGGATTTGTGGCTTTGCAGCTAATTACAGGTGTAACCTAATTCTCTCTTGTTTGAAGCCTCAACTTTAAAATGGGGATAATAATAACTATATCTCATGGTTGTCTTAATGATTACATGAGATAATAAGTGCTTAAGAAATTTTGCTGTTTTTATTATTCTCTGTCACATTACAGAAAGGAGAAACTACTAATTCTTGTAGGGATCAGAGAAGACTTGCTCATGAAGGCAACACTGGTGCTTTCCGGAAAGGCGGGATTTTAATGGGATATAGAAGTTTTTGCAGAAGTATCAGGACAAGAGACTAGCTGGGGAGTGTGATCTTCATTAGTTAAGACTGGAGCATAGGATTTTGTTTTGACCTTTAAAAAAAGAAAGAATAGAAAGAAAGCCCTTTTTCCTTCATAGCGTTTAGCATAGTCTATTACATAGTAATCTGTGCCTACCTGGTTAATGTCGACCAGCCTTCCTGCCCCATCAGGGCAAGGACTATCCTATGTTCTGCTTACCACTGTAACCTCAGCGCCTGGCAGAGAATAGTCACTCAGTTGATACTCATACCATGAATGAATTTTTACAGCATTTATAAATACCACAAAATTTAGCATTTGATTATATATATATATATATTATTTTTCTGCAGTTACTTCATAAGTGTTATGTTATCCCTAGCTCTATTGTAGCTTAGGAACTAATTGACCTAATTTCATTAAAATTAATAACACTTAATTCTCTGCAGATTTTTGCCACTTATTCATTCACTGACAGCATTAAGTCTTCATAAATTTTTATTGGAAGAGTGAATTAAAGAATGAATTTGCTTGTACTGTAGTTTGCTTGGATCCATTTCTCAGCCATCTTATGAAATGTGTACCCAGTATCTTATTGTTAATAAGAGTTTAAAGTACCTCAAGTATTCCTTGTAGTGAAGACACTCTGATGCTTTCATTTTGTTATGTTGTCTTAAGTGGGAGAGAACAGGATACATAGTTAGATTATCGACCTAAGAGATAAGTCTAGTACTCCTATAGGAGTTGTGTGTGTGTGTACATGCACGCAAATGCGTATGTGCACACATCTTTTCTGTTCCATGGAAAAGACGGAGGATGAGTATTCTCACCTGGATATTTAGAGAGGCACTCTTAGAAAGGAGGCAGAATGGTATAGTATAAGGCACCAGACTGCAAACTAAATTGCGTACGTATTTTAGAACCTTTTCTTTCTTTCCCTTTTTTTTTTTTCGCCACTGAATATATGGTATTCAATTTGTATTGGCTTATATTTCCTTTGTTGTTGTTTTTATTGTCCTTTTTGTTTAACCATAATGTATATACAATAAAATATAGTACTTTCAAGTATAAAACTTGATGAGTTTTGACAAAAGTAAATAAACATCATGTCAAAAGCACACTCATGATATAAACTACATTTATCACTCCAAAAAAATTTTCTTGTGCTTTGCCCCTTTGCAGTTAATTTCTGTCATCATCTGGAAACAGCTGGTCTGCTTTCTGTCACTGTGTCTATCTCTCTGTCTATATCTATCTATCTAGTTTTGTCTTTTCTAGAATGTCATATAAATGGAATCATAGAGTGTATAGTCTGTTGTGTCTGGCTTTTTTCACTTAGCTTAATGCTTTTGAGATTCATCCACACTGTTGCATATATCAGTGGTTTGTTCTTTTAATTGTTGGGTAATATTCCAGCGTACGGCTATACTACAGTTTGCTTATCCTGTCACCAGATAGAACATTTAGGTTTTTTCCCCTTTTTTTTTTAACCATTATGAATAAAGTCACTGTGTACATTGGCAGACAGGACCTTTTGTGGACATAAGTTTTCATTTCTCTTGGGCATATACATAGGAGTGCAGTTGGTGGGTGATATGATAAGTGTATACCTAACTTTATAAGAAATTGCCAAACTGTTTACTAGGGTCGCTGTACTAGTTTCGCATTCCCACCAGGAATATATGAGAGTTCTAGTTGCTCTACATCCTTCCAACACTTGAATTTTTTCAGTCTTTTAAATTCTAGACAACATAGTGGGTGTGTGGTGTTATCTCATTTTGGTTTTAGATTGCATTCCCTAATTACTAATGGTGTTGAACATCTTTTCATGTATTTATATGCCATCTGTATGTGTTCTTTGGTGAAGTGAATGTTCTCATCTGTTGCCCATTTTTTATTGGATTGTCTTATTTCTGAGTTTTAAGAATCTTCTACATATTCTGGATACAAGTCCTTTATTGGATATATGTTTTTCAAATATTTTCTCTCAGTCTGTGGTTTGCCTTTTCCTTCTTTACAATATCTTTTGAAGGGCAAATGTTTTAAATTAATTTTTTTCTTTTATAGTTTGTGCTTTCTGTATTTTGTTTCAGAAATTTTTGCCTAACCCAATGTTACTAAGATTTTTCTCCTATATTTTCTAGAAGGAATTTTATAGGGTGAGCTCTTACTTTTAGGGTCATGATTCATTACAATTTTTATGTCTCATGGGAGGAAAGTATTGAGATTCATTTTTTGATACATCATTAATCGTATCAGTACTATTTGTTAAAAAGATAATCCTTTCCCATTGCATTGCTGTGGCATCTTTGTTGAAAGTCAGTTGGCCACTTCTGGGTTTTCTGTTCTGTTTTGTTGATTTCTATGTCTGTCTTTTGCCAGTACTGCACTGTCTGTAAGTTTTTTAAGTCTTGAAGTCTGTTAGTTTAAGTCTCCAACTTGTTCTTTTCCAAAATTGTGTTGTCTATGCTGGGTCTTTTGAGTTTGTTTAGCTTTAGCAATTTAGAATTAGCTTGATAATTTTTTTTTATAAGAGAGCCTGCTGCAATTTTGTTTAAGCAAGCTCTAAGCCCAACAAGGGGCTTGAACTTATGACCCCAAGATCAAGAGTCACATGCTCTACTGACTGAGCTAGCCAGATACCCCACCTACTGCAATTTTGATTGGAATTACACTGAATCTATAAGTTAATTTGGGAAAAGTCAACACCTTACATTATTAGTTATTCTAATCCATGGAGATAGTAATCTCAGATTTTTTAAGTCTAACTTTTCTCAGTGATGTTGGTAGATTTTACTGTATGTTTTGCACATATATTTTGATGCTATTGTAAATTGGTCTTTTTTACTTTCAATTTCTGACTTTTGCTTGCACATAGAAATAGAGTTGATTCCTGTATTTTGACCTCATAATCTCTGATTTTCCTAAATTCACTTATCCTGTAATAGCTTTTTCTAGATTTTGGGAATTTTTTGCATACAGAATCATGTTTGTAAATATAGAATGTTTTACTTATATGTTTTCAGTATCTGTCTGCTTTTTATTTCCTTTTCTTGCCTTAGTGTTGAGAATGGACATCTTTGCCTTGTTCCTAATCTTGGGGGATGGGGTAGGAAGTGAAAACTTTCACCTGTAAGTGTGATGTTAACTGTAGGTTTTTTGTATACTCTTTTTATCGGATTGTGGAAATTTTCTTTTGTTCCCAGTTTGTTGAGGTATTTTTTTTTTTTAATTGTGAATGGGCATTGAAATGCCAGATGTTTTTAATGCATATGTTCAGATCATCATATGACTTTTCTTTTTTAATCTTGTTAATATAGTGAAATACATTGATTAATTTTTGATGTAAAATTTTTTTACATTGTCATATGTACATATATACATATGTATACACATATACACATATGTGTATATACATACACATAAACAATGTATATTATATTGTTTATATTGTGTATCCTTGTTATATAGTCTGTAAATGAGGAAGCTGCTACACAAAAGTTGTGATGTAAGTAAGCAAGCAGTAGGAACCCAGGAAGCAGTAATCTGAACTATTTGTTACAAAGTCAAGCAGAAAAACAGATGTCAGTAAGGTGACTGAATATGGCACAGTGTAAACATTAAATGGGAATCCAGATAAGTAACAGGATGTAGCAAAATGGGAGAACATGGGTTTAAATCTTGGTTTTTCCCAAACCCTCAATAATTTGGACAAATGTATCAATCTCTTTGTGTCAAGGTTTCTTTACCCTCCTCCTACTCCCAAATGATTATTCTGTTTATTTGATTCTAAGAAACATTATCTACCCATTCTCTACCCTCTTCAGCTTTTCTGAAGTCAGGAGAAATGTGTTAGTTCTCAGCAGGGAGGTAACCTGTGATGGACTTGTATCTGGTAATGTTTGTCAGTGCAGATTTTAGACATAGGTGTGGGCCATTTAGCTATCACTCTGGCCGAACTGTTTACTTTGCTAGCACCTCATGTCAGGTGAAATTTTTATATTCTGTTTTAAAGAGTTAAAATGTTTTAGTTAAATGTGAACATTTGGCTAATAATTACATTTACAGAAGGGCTAGTAATAAAGGCAAGAATTCCTTCCCATTCTCATTTTCTTTTCACAAAGGCTTTTAATTACTTGCATTTTTAATTGTGTTTACTCACATATGTCCAATTTTTAAAAACTCTTATTGTAGAATTTTCAGATATATACAAAAGTAGGGAAAATAAAATAATAAACCTCAAGAACCCTTATCAAGCTTCAGTTGTTACACAGATTTTGTTGGTCTTGTTTTTATCTGTTCTGCCCCTACTGCCATTTTTAGGGGGAATATATTATCCTACAGAGAGAGAGAGGCCTCACATGTGTGAGCAGGGGAAGGAGCAGATGGGGGGAGGGGGAAGGGAGGGAGAGAGAGGGGAAAAGAAATCTCAAGTAGACTCCTCATGGAGTGCAGAGTTGCACATGGCGCTTGATCTTACAACCCTGAGTTCATGACCTGAGCCGAAACCAAGAGTTGGACACTTAACTGACTGAGCCACCCAGGTGCCCCAGGAATATTTTAAAGCAAATTACAAACACTGTATCATTTCACTCACAAATACTTCTGTATGCATCTTTGACATCTAAGGACATCTATATGTATCTGTTTACATCAGCAATGTTCTATAGCCTAATGAAACTTGAATGTATTTTAACATTTTGTTAAATTTAAATTTAATTTTTTTTTTAAAGTAAACTCTACGCCCAGTGTGGGACTTGAACTCACAACCCTGACATTGGGTCAGCCAGGTGCCGCTAAATTTAATTTTTAAAAATAGTTAATTTTGGGGGTGCCTGGGTGGCTCAGTTGTTAAGCGTCTACCTTCGGATCAGGTCATGATCCCAGGGTCCTGGGATCGAGCCCCACATGGGGCTCCCTGCTCTGCGGGAAGCCTGCTTCTCCCTCTCCCTCTGCTTCTTCCCTCTGCTTGTGCTCTCTTTCCCTCTCTCTCAAATAAAATTGTTTAAAAAAAAAAAAAGTTAATTTTTAAATAATTAAGTTAAATTAATTTTACTTATAATTTATCTCTATAGCTTCACAGAAATTTTAAGGGGTCCAATAAATAATAGTCTGATACCTAATCTGTATTCCAGTTTCCCTAATTGTCTCACAAATGTCGACAGTTATTTAAACCAGAATCCAAACATGGTTCATACATTACATCTGATTGCTACATATTTTTAACTAGAAGTTTCCTAGTTCTTGCTTGAAAAAAAATTTTTTTTTTTAAAGATTTTGTTTCTTTTATTGGACAGAGAGAGACAGAACGAGAGAGGGAACACAAGCAGGGGGAGTGGGAGAGGGAGAAGCAGGCTTCCCGCTGAGTGAGGAACCCGATGCGGGGCTCAATACCAGGACCCTGGGATCATGACCTGAGCTGAAGGCAGACGCTTAATGACTGAGCCACCCAGGCGCCCCTCTTGCTTGAAAAGTTTTAAAGAATTTATTGCTGTATAGTGAATTAACAATGAAATTTTTAAAAATATGATATATACAATAGATTACCTACTGTATAAAGGCAATGCGAATAAAGGCAGTTGAAATTACCAAATTTCTGAGAAGTAAAACTTGCCCTGATTACGAAGAATTGTTACTGAGGAATCAAAACACCTGGCCAAAGTCAGCCTTTCAAAGCAAAGCATTATGTCATCTAGTAATTTATAACTGAAATAAAAAGAATACAAAAATATTCTGAGGTTAATCAAATGGAAATGCAAGTGAAACACTGCTGGTCTTTAATATACCTTGAAATTAAACTTTTCAAACTGAAGGTGCTAGTGAGGTCAAGTTCATAAGCACAAGCTATAAAATATGACTCTGATGTTCTTCTTACAAAAGGAATTCAGAAGAACCTCTAGACCCAGTATGGAGAAGACTTAAAAGTCTGTGATACTCAAACTCTCTGATATGGAAGAAAAAAGGGATATGAAGCTACATGGATAATTGTGTGCTGTTGGAAAAATTTTTATATACATTTAATGTTAAATTTTGGGGAACCAAAGAAATATGTTAAATTGATAATATGCTTTAGAGTCATAAGTTATAAGTAATAGGTGTATTGGAAGATTAAATAAGATGATTCAAGCAGGATGTTTAATTGAAACCCTAGTTCAGAGTTCAGCAAATGATGAATTGTCAGCTTGTTAACTTGCTTGTGTGACTTGAGGCAATATTTGGTATGAACAAGAAGTCTTTAAGCTTTGTCTTTCTCTGCTTCTTGGAATTATCAAGAAAAGCTTATTGTTATTTTTAAGGGTACAGTCTGTTTTCAGAAGATAGGGACATATATAACATGCTGTGGGAAGTTTTTTGATAAGTTTTCATACTTGAAGTGTTAAGTGTTCTCAGTTACCTAGAAAATAATAGCTCTCAAAATGATTCAGAAAGCTCTTACTATTTTATTTTATTTTATTTTAATTTTTTTATTTATTTGTCAGAGAGAGAGCACAAGCAGGGGAAGCTGCAGGCAGAAGAAGCAAGCTCCCTGCTGAGCAAGGAGCCCAGTGCGGGACTTGATCCCAGGACCCTGAGATCATGACCTGAGCCAAAGGCAGATGCTTAACTGATTGAGCCACCCAGGCGTCCCACCATTTTTTATTTTTAAAGTTTCTTTATCAACATGCTTTAAATTAAACATCTGATCTAATACTTTACAATTTATTACAGTTTTAATGTTGGATTCTTTATACTTTGAGATATTAACAGTTTATAATTTGGGATATTAACAATTGTGAGTAGTTATACGTTATTGTACATCTTTTGAGAAAAATACTCTTTTCTGGTTGTGTGTGTGTATTTGAAACTTAGTTTTTACAAAAAATTATGCATCATATATTAAGTACTTTGTTACCATTTTGAGCATGTTATATCATCACTTTAATAGTAGAGGTAGAGAAAGTGTCAGGGCCTAGGACATAGCATATTCTATATTTTTTTGTCTATAATTGTTTTTGGTATCAGTCCCTTGCTTTTTGCTTTCATTAACCTGTTTCTTCCTCTCATTTCTATTCCTTTTGCCATCAGTCACCCTGGTGCTTTTCTTAAACTATTAGTTCCTTAAGTTGTCTTGGTGTTTTTCAGCCTGTCATACCATGGCAGTAATGATTCTAAAGCACACCACTTGAGCGTGTTATTCTATTGTTAAAAATGTTTCATTGCTTTCCATCATTCACTAGATTCCTTAGCGCCCTTTACAACTTAGCCAGTCACCTTATTTATCCATACATCATTTATTCATTTAGCCATATTTATTGAGTTTCTTCTGTGAACCAGACACTGTGCTAGGCTCTAAGGATCAAATTGTGAGTAAAAACAAACAGGAGCTCTGCCGCCATTAGTCTAGTTGAGAAGACAAACGTTAATAAAAATATCACATAGATAAAAATAAATTGCAATTATCATATATCCTGCAGAAGGAGGAATATCTGCTTTAAGAGCTTACAATAAGGGCACACTAGATCTAGTCAAGGAGGTCAGGGAAAGCTAAGATCTGAAGAAATGAGTAAGATTTACTACACAAAAAGTGGGAAAGATGATCATATCAGGCAGAGGGACTGTGCAAAGACTCTATTCCCAAAGGGAGTATTTTTTTTTTTTTAAGATTTATTTATTTATTTGACAGAAAGTACAAAAGCAGGGAGAGGGGCAGAAGGAGAGGGAGAAGCGTGCTCCCTGCTGGGGCTCGATCCCGGGACCCCGAGATCATGACCTGGGCAGAAAGCAGACATTTAACTGACTGAGCCACCCAGGTGCCCCCCAAAGGGAGTATGTTTTGAGAACAAGACTAGAAAAAAGCTAATGTGACTAAGTGCATAAAAGAAAAGGGATCATTGTATAAAATGGAAAAGAAGGTTGGCTTGACCACGTAAAGGTCTTGAAGCAATGCCAAGTAATGTTGTTATTAATATAAAAGCAATAGGAGGTCATCCAAGGGTTTTATTTGGAGATATTGGGTGGAGGAGGGGAAGACAAATGGATGTTGGAAGACCAGTTAGGCATTGTTGCATTAGTTCTGCCAATAGCTTGGCCAAGGAGCTTGGTGATGGTAGAAGAGATAGAAGTAGTCATTTTAAGAGATATTTGTAAGGTTAAATCAACCAAATTTGCTGCCATACATTATATTACATTTGGGAGTGTGATAAGGAAGAGGGAGAATGACTTCTTGCAATACTGGAGAGATTATGGTACCATTCACTGAGCTAGGAAATGTTGAAAGAGTATCATTTTAGGTGGAGGAAAATCATGACTTCAGTTTTGAATGTTGAGTTTAAGGTACCTTTGAGCCATTCAAGGAAAAAGTCAAGTAGGCAGAAGAATATTTGGTGCTCAGAAGAAAGATCTAGGCTGGACATATAAAAATGTTTCATATTATCTGAGTATAGATAGTAAATGAAGCTGTGGGCAGTGGTTGAGGGTTTAAAATATAGATTGGCCAAGGCTTAAAACTAAGCCTTGAGGATCTGTAGCAGTTAATGGTATTGAAGGTTGAGTCTGGGTTGTGAGTGAGGGTAGAAGACTGAACAGCCAGAGAAGAGGAGGAAAACCATGAGAATATTCCAGTGTGAAAGCCAAAGGAGGAGTGTCTTTCTAAAGAATGGTAAATACTTTTGAATGCTGCTGGGAAGCTAACTGTGAAAATCTCCACTAGATTTAATGGCACCATTATCTATTTCTGTGTAACACATCATCATAAATCTTAGAGGCTTGAAACCATTTTATTGTTTCTCAAGATTCTGTGGGTTGACTTCATTCAGCTGGGTGCTTAACTGGGGCTGGAACATTGAAGATGGCCTTTTTTATAAGTCTGGGGCTTTGGTGCTCACTGTTGCCTGGACGCTTTGGTGCTTGTCCCTGTGGCTTCTATCTCCATATGATGTCTCATCAGTCAGTGGTCAAGTTCAAGTTTCTTCATGAGGCGGCTGGCTCCCAAGAGGGTGATAGTGAAGCTGTGAGGCCTATTAAGACTTAGGCCTGGAACACTTCTCTTACTTGTCATTTACCACAGTGACCAAAAAAAGATCATGGGTGACTTCATGTGGGAATTGTTTTAATGGACTGAAAAGACTAGGGAATGACTAGTAGATGAAGAAAAAATTCCTTATCATTCTTTTATATTTTCTCTAAACTTGACCCAAAATAGGCTACTAATTTTCTGAACACTTCTGGTTTTTTCCCTCATAATCTCTCTTTTCCTGAATGTTGTTCCTCTATCTCCCCCATATTAAAACCTTGCCCATTCTTTTTTTTTTTTTTTTTTTAAGATTTTTTTTTTTGAGAGAGAGAGAAGGGAGTGCAGTGCACAAGCAGGGAGGGGGCAGACGGAAAAGGAGAGGGGAGGCAGACTCCCCGCTGAGCAGAGTCCAAAATGGGGCTCAGTTTCTCTCATGACCCTGAGATCATGTCTCTCTCAGTGTCTCTCATGACCCTGAGCCAAAACGAAGAGTCTGATGCTTATAACCGACTGAGCCACCCAGGCGCCCCTAAAACCTTACCCATTCTTAAAGGCTTTCTTAAAATCTTCAGTTTTTCTCCTTTGTACTTTACTCTCCAGCAGCTTTGAATTTTAATTTAGTTTTTCATCCTAGTATTTGTTTTTTTATTTCTTGCCTCCTGTATTTTTGATTATGATCTTCACTCTGCACATGCCACCCCCCAATCTGCAAAAGGTTCTAGATTCTTAGTAAACTTTTCATTTTCCTAACTTACTCAGATGCTGCTTTTCGGTGAACCGTCCCTGGTTCATCCCCCAGATAATCACTTATTCCTTCTCTAGTCATACACTGTTACTTTGTACATATCATAAGATATTACCGTTATTTATTTACACGTTCTTGAAGATAGGACATTACAGTGTCTTATGTGTTGCCTTTCATTAAGTGGTTTCTGAGTTATAGCTTGATTTGTGATTTCCATTCTTATTTTTTTAAAAAGGCCTCACCTGATAACAATTAAAAATTAGAGACTAATAATGACCTACGTACTTCTTTGATACTGTGCCAAGTTCATTGGTACTAGGCCAGTGTATTAACTATAAAGAAAAGTGATGGTTAGGTGTATGAGATAAAAAATTTTGCAAGAAATAATATATGGTTATGTTCTTTGTATCTCTAAATAAGGCAAGAATTTGGGGGTTATATTCTGTGTAGGCCTCAGTGGAAGTATGTCCATATGTAAATTCTCGTTATGACTATTGTACACTGAGCTAGGCCAAGTACTTGTGATGCCTTCAGCATATGGAATGGTTGTTTCGCCACCCCCTAACCTGGGTGTCAGGTTTGCAGCTCATGTCTTTGTGTCCTCTATGTAGGTGCATACAAGGGTCATAGAGATTAAGTACATACATTGTAAGAGAGTAATCCTCCCAGCTCTTGAAGGTAAGACTACCTGGTTTTGTGACCCACCCACAAACATTACCATAGAATCCATGTTTGTGTGTTTGCATCCACGTCTGTATGTGTGTTTGCGGGGAGCGCAGGTCTTATTGGCAGGACTGAGAGGTGCTCTGACTGCAGCTCTTACTCTGCCGCTCTTACTCTTGTACTTGTCTTCGGCTGTGGGAATGGGAAGGACCTCATTTATTTCATTTGACAAATACTATGGTCGGGGGTGGGGCACAGAAAAGAATAAGATCCTTCTTCCTGCCCTCTCTCAAACTGGTGGGATAGGTAAATAGGTGCCAGGTGTAAATAGGTCATGAAAACAGAAGGTGGGAAGTATGATTATTAAAGGACTTACTATTTGAATTACTTCTGTAATAGAACTGGTTGGCAGAACATCCAAGTGCAAGGGAAACCTCGTAAGTGTTGGTACAGATCAGTCAGTCTTGACTGTCATGGTTGGCTCTGGTGTGGCCATCATTTAGGAAGGAGCCAGTTAGGTTGTGTACCAGGAGAAATCTGCTTAGTTCCTGAATTAAAGATGTTTTAAGAATAAATTCCTTTTTTCTTTTTTTCTTTTTTACTATTTGCTGACTTTTATTTTTTGCATTCTGCAGGTCTAAAAAATAAGTAGTAATGTGTAAGAATTTTGGTCATCTAAGGTTTTATAATAGTTTCTCTTAAAGTGAGCTACCTAGAACATCTCAAATATTGTTTGGCTTGGTACAGTCCTTATTAAATCTTGACAGAATGCCATGCTTTAGCAGGTGCTCAGTGAATAACAGAATAATTAAAATTTAAGTTGAGCCTTAGTCCAGTCTTAGCACAGTCGCAACTAATTAGGATTTGAACCATAATCAAAAACAAAGCAGTTGAATGAAGGAGAAATTGCACTTTTATAATATAAAGTTTGAGCAAGCCTAATGATAGCCTATCACATACCTAATTTGCCATTTACTTTTTATACGTATGGAGAAATAAATTTTATTCTTTTTTAATAGGAAGTTCAGGAAAGACTCAAAGGTGAAAAGGCAGTAAGATAGATCTCCAAAAGAAAGAAGGAAAAATAGGACGGTTTTCCTGAACTTAAGTTGGAGTTACGTTTCCTTTTCTGTCAACTACCAAGATAATTACAAAGAATGTCTGGAATGGTGATATCAATGAAATGAATCATTTAAAATAATTTGGAGGGGCACCTGGTGGCTCAGTTGAGCGTCCGACTCTTGGTTTCAGCTTAGGTCATGAATCTTGGGGTGGTGGGATCAAGCCCCGAGTTAGACTCTGCGCTCAGTGTGGAGTCTGGTGGAGATTATCTCCCTCACCCTGTCCCTCCGCTCCTCCCCCTGTTCACACTCTTCTCTCTAAAATAAATAAAATCGTAAAAAAAAATACAATAAAATTAAATAATATAGAAAACTTCAGTTGTATACAAGTAAAAAGAAAACTTTGTTAGTATAAACAGTAATTTTCTTTGCTTATTAATAAGTCCATTAGACTGAAGTTTTGCCAAGTATCGTCTTATGAAGACCCTAATAAAGACCAATAATGTCATGATTATGGGAAAATTATTGTATTATTGAATTGCATATGATTTAGCCCGTTCTTAAAATTTGCAGTCCTTACATGGTCTGAACTTGATTATATAGCAGGGATTATTTGAGTATATATCCTCCAAACCTATATCTTCTGACATGGAATCTTATATTAACAACTTATCTCTAAAATGGGGATAATAATAGTACCTATCCTATCCTGTTGGTTTATTAAATATATGAAAAGCTCATAGAATTGTGCTTGGCACATAGTAAGTGCTCAATATCCTAGCTATTATTCTTGCTTATTTTTATTATTGTTATTACTCATGTACTTGGGAATTAGGAGAGAAGAGCAGGAGGGAGAAAATATATTACTACCTCTTTACATTGGATGAAGAAGTAACTAGGGGGAAAGCATAGGATGTTTTATAAAACAATCTAAATTATTTGTAAAATATACTAATTACTGGCTTAAAAATCACTAGATTTTTAAAGGGATGATTTAAAATTTTTTATAAAAGTCATTATTTTCATAATTAAAGTTTTCTTTTTTCCATTTAATAAATTAGTTTTTTTTATATGGTTATCTCAATACTTGATTTTTAAAAATGTAGATGATGGTTTCAGTAGTGACTAGGCAGTATAATGAAGTGGTTAAGAGCACAGAATCAAGGGCCACACCAGCTGGGTTTGAATTCTGTCTCCTTACTATTTACCGTGTACTTTTCAGAAAGTTATTGTAATTCTTTGTGCCTCTGTTTTTATCATTTGTAAATAGGAGTGTATGGTGCTTGTCTCATTTGTTTATTTTTGTGGGTTAAATGAATTAATATAGAATATAGAATATAGAATATAATGAATTAATATATGTATATATATTATATATATGGGAACTATATATATGGTTTAGAACAATGCCGTATAGTAGTAACTACTATGTAAGTGTTAATGACTAATTTTTTTAGCATCATCAGTTTAGATACTTAACTTTTGAATACTCTTGTACTAAAGTTTCTTGCAATTAAGTTTTATAAAACTATTTTCCTGCCAAGTGTTCAGAAATAAGCCAGTAAATATCTTCATAGCCAGTATTGTTGTTTTCGGGTTAGCTTATCCTCCAACACACCTCTAAAAAAAAATTCCTTTAGGAACATGATCCCTTTCCTTTGAGCTCTTTGAGTGGTGGGACCACATTTTATTACGCATCTTTAAATACCCAGGACCTAAACATGCCTAATATTTGGTAGGTGAATAAAAAATGATGACTGAAAGGAGCATGCATAATTTTCAGGGAGTATTCTGCCCTCTTGCAGTATATTTTAATAGCTGATCAAGGAGAACTCTTTGTTGGAGTCCTTAAAAATGTGTGACCTTTGGGGTTTGTGATTATAATCTAATCTACTTTATAAAGTCGAGGCATGTATGAAGTTTTCTTGTCTTTGATTTTGTATAAAACCTAATAGTTAACTACTTGAATGAACACTTTATTTGCTTTTGACAGTTATCTTCATATTAACATATTCAGATATTCTGGATAAGAATAAATGATACAAAATTTCTACATATTTGCCAAGTTTTGTTCTTTTTTGTTGTAGATTTTTAAAAATTTAGTAAATGAAACGGAACACTGCAGATCATTAAGCTGTAGTTTCCTTTGTTCCCCTACTCAATGTTAACTTTCTGCCCTCTTCCCCACCCCACCCCATCCTGAATTCGGTCTATAGCTTTTTAGTTCATTTTTCTCACTTTTACTACATGTACATGTTATACATATATAAAACTAGATTAAGTAAATGTTTAACAGTGCAGACAGATGCTTTTTTCTATGTATGTCATTTTGCATCTCGGCTTTCTTTTCATCTGATATTGTTTTGATTCACAAATAGACTCACACTTGTAGTGTCCCCCAATATAAGAAAAAAGGTGATATTCTAGAACAGTGGAGAAAGAATGTTTTTTTCAATAGTATGTCACTTGGGTATCCATTTGAGAAAAAAATCTACCTCCACTTCTAGCTCATAGAACAGACTCAATTTCAGGTTTAAATATAAGTGGTAAAATACTAAAACTTTTAGAAGAAATTTTCATGATCTTTGAGGGCACAAAAAGTACTAACCATGGAAGAAAAAATGTATTAAGATAAATTCACTTTATCAAAAGATACCACTAAAATAGTAAAAGAGGTCACAAAGTGGGAAAAGACATTTGCAGTACATATATCTAACAAGGGACTCTTCCAGAATATATTACTAATTTTTCAAATCAATAAAAAAAGGTAACTCAATTTTTTAAAAAGTAGGCAGATGACTTAACAGGCACTTCACACAAGAGCTCTTTTGCTCCTCAGTGTATACCAACAGAAATGTGTATTTAGGTTTCTCATAAAGACATGCCATAATTTCCTAGTTGTACTAGTCATACTAGAAAGAAACTAGAAACAACCCAAATGCTTATCAACAAAAAAATAAACTGCAGTACATATTCTATCTCTGTTCCTTTGTCCATCTCTCTCTCTCCCTCTCTTGCTGTTTTTTACACTCACATGCTATATGGCAATGGAAATGAATGATCTACACTTAAATATGCAACAGTATGAATCTCAACCCTGTAATATTGAATGGAAGAAGCCATAAGCCAAAGGGAACATATTCTATAATTCCATTTATGTAAAGTTCAAAATCAGGAAAAACTGATCAGTTGGAGAGGGATAATGACTGGAGGGACATAAATTAGTAAGTTTCTGTTTCTTGATAAAAATGCTAATTACACAAGGACATTCATCTTGTGAAAATTCATCAAGCTGTACATTTATGATTTATGTTCTTTTATGTATGCATGCATGAATTGTATGTTATATTCAAAAAATACTGTTTTGAAATCTATCCATGTTGGATCTTAGAAGTTGAGTTTATTCATTTCAACTCTGATTTATAGAGAGACCACAGTTTATTTATTGATTCCCTTATTGGACTTCTAGGTTGTTTCCTGTTTCAAATAATGCTGTAGACAGTATTCTTTTACATGGTTTCTTGTAAACATATATGAGAGTTTCTTTAAGATGTATAACTAGAGATGGCATTACTGGGTCCTAGTGTATGCTAATCTTCAGCTTATCAGATATTATCAAATTGTTTTCTAAAATGATTTTATGTAAGAATGATGGAAAGTTTCCATTGCTATATACACACACACACGTCACCACTTTTGTCAACCCTTAAAATTTTGCTAGTGTGATGGGTGCAAAATGATATATCCCTAATATTTTAATTTGTATTGTCTGGCCATATGGATTTCCTTAGCTATTTTTTCTTCCATTTTTTCTCTTTCGGGAATTACCTATTTGTATTTTTGCACATTTTTCCTATGGTTAATTTTTATATTTATTTCTTGATTTATGTGCAGTTTGTCTTGATTCTCAAAGTCCATATATTCAGAAAAACTTCCATTTGTGACTTTAACATGCTGCTAGAATTTCAGTTGTAGACTTTAGATTTGGAGTAATTGAACCTTCTTAAGAATATTTTTCCTTCAGGCTCTTTATCTTTTTCCTGTCCCTGTTTGCCTACCATTGCTCCTTCCAATATTACTAGCACATTTCAGCTATAGGGGATTTTTTTTCCTCTTCTGTTGATGAGAGGGGGTAGTCGTGATATGGGGAGGGGGAAATGATAAATAGAAAAATAAATAAAAATTTGACAAGTTTATAAAAATGATATGACTATGTATAAAATTTGCTTGTGACCATTCTTGGTTGTTTTGTTTATTTTACTTGAAATACTTTCCAGATCTGGCATTCCACAAAGGCCAGCTATTTTGTTGTATATTGTCTCCCTTGTAGATGCTTATCATTATCTGATTTTGTGTGTGTGTGTGTGTGTCTGTGTCTGTCTGTAAGTGGAAAAGAGAGAGAGAGAAATTATTATCTGATTAGTTGTGTGTGTATGTGTATACAGTTTGGGGTCGGTCTTTGTCCTATCCACTGCTTATATATGAGGTCTGTGCAGTGCTGTTATCCAGTGGGTTCTTGAGACAGTTCCATGTATTGATTATATCCCAAAGTAACTATTTTAACAGTTGAAAACCCTCTTCCTCCAGTGCCTACTTATGCTTTGATTTTTTTTGTGATCTTAGAACATGACAAACACTGGGTAGTTGTGCTTCCCAGGTACAGAGGTGGCGGGGCTGGAGTAAAGGAGATGATGGAGACAGTGTTTTCCTCTTTATCTTCTGGCAGGGTGTGGTAATATTAGCAAAGGGCTTGGAGTTCCTGAACTGTTTTCCAAGTGTCACGGAGCCTTTGAGGTTAGAGAACCTTCCTCGCAGAACATCCTGGCCCAGATTTCTTCAACATTCCATCCTTACTGCCTGTCCTGACTTCTGCCTTAAGCAGGATCAGTGCCAGAGGAAAAGCTCGTGACCCCGGCCATGGTCACAAAACCTTGGCTGATTTCGATCTTGCAGCATATTCTCTTGGCATGAATCTCTCAGAGAGGTGCCAGTTTAGCAGAGCTTCACTAGGAGTTCTCTTCCGAGAGTAGAGTCTGATTTTTTTTTTTAAATGGTTTAATGTAACTCATAAAGAAACTTGAGTCTTAAGTCAGTGTGGAATGACTAATCCCTAATTTATCAAGTGCAGAAATCTTTGAGGTGAGAAATAGAAAGGTCATAAGCAATACAATTATGTTTGCTGTATGACCAAAGCAGTATAAACTTTGGCAGTTAATTTGGAAGTGATGATTTTAAAGTATTTTTTGTACCTTAGAGAAAACTCTAAATAAATCCCCGAATATGGTAATCCTGGGCTTTATTCTTATTTTTAAGAATTGTACAAGTGATGAAGATTTTTGTTTTCCTGGGCACCATGTCATTATCACACTTCAAATATTAATAATTCCAGTAACATATATTCCATATTTTCTCAGTTTTCTCAAAAAATCTTTGCTTTTGATTTCTTTGTCTCTTATTCTGTAATGTTCCACCAACACTCCCCACTCCCCACTCTTTGCTTTTTCATGCCATTGATTTATTGGAGAAGCCAGGTCATCCGCCCTGTAGGATGTCCCACTTGCTGGATTTGACTTACTGCTTCTTGTGGTGGTATTAAACTTGATCCTGTGTCCCCTGTGTCTAGGCAGCTAGAACAAAAGGCTTGATGAGCTTCAATTCAACCTTTCCTTCCCTTTCCCCTTTTCTTTCCTTTCAGTGCTATACACCTGCTGTTGCATCACTTCTTCATACACATTCTTTCTGGTTGTCCCCATTTAGTTATGCTAAGATTCGTGTGTGGATTCTCTTGGTCCTCTGTTACTTGCTTGGTGCAGAGGTGCCCGTTAGAATCATTTCAGTGTCTTCTAAGATTCTTAAGAATCCAAGATTCTAATTTAGCAGGTCTGATGGGTTTGGGGAATAACATCTATTAAAAAACACATGGAAAAATAAAAAGCCCTCTACCTTTACTCAGATGTGGTAAGAATCATTATCTTTAATATATTTAATATATAATTAGAGTGACAAAATTTACTTTTATGCAGATGCTTTGGGAATATATGTTTTGTCAAAAAATGAAGCCTAATTAAAATTATTAACTGGAGATGTTTGAGGCTGCTGTGATGTAACAGAAAAAGTACTGACTTGGACCCAGGAAGCCAAATCACTTTTTCTCTCTGAGACACTTTTTTAATGTAGAAAATAGGAATAATAAGATATTTATTATAGGCTTGTTTTAATGATTAAATGAAATGATTTATTTGGAAGCAGTCCAGCACCTGGTGCTTAGTTGAATGGAAACCTAAAAAGCATTACAATAATAGATGTTTTTCAATCGAGGTCTTTAGAGTAAAAGCTTAAGAAAATTGAAGTAACAACCTCTCAGGTGCTTATTTTAGCCGTATCTTCATAAGCGTTTGTTTTTGAGCTTGTTTTTTGAGTGATAGGAGACTGATGATATATAGTTTTAATATATGTGTAATTAATGTGGCCTTTTGGGAAAAACAGCATGTGGAATCTTATTTTTTCCCCCCTTATTTTCAGCTCCATTTACCTCTTAATTCTCCTTTGCCTGGAAGTGAATTGACCAAGGAACCTTTTCGTTGGGATCAGAGACTCTTTGCACTAGTGTTGCGGTTGCCTGGCACCATGTCAGTAGAATCAGAACAGTTGACAGGTGTGCCTTTAGATGACTCTGCGATCACACCAATGTGTGAAGTGACAGGCGGTAAGTTTCTTTGCTGGCAGTAATTCAGTGACTTAAGGCAGAGTTTATCCGAATGTTCTAAAATGTACATTTCAAACACTTCATGTTTGTTTTTGTTCAACAAGTTAATGTTAGGAATTAGTAGACATATATGGTTTTAAAACTACATCGATGAACATCTATGATCTGATTTGAGTGGATTTAATACTATTGGATCTGAAATGAGTGGTATTTCTTTCTACCCATATAGAAAGTGCTGGTATTTGAAATTGTTAAACTTCTGCCTTATCTGTAAAGATTACCAATGGTTCATGTATGCAGTAAAATTATTTTCTCTGAAAAATGAACAGAATTTTGAAAATCATCCCATTAACCGTGTAATGATTAATTCCTTGGTTAAGCACAATTTTCCCTAGAGGCAAAGAGGAAGCTAGAATAGTATGTTAGAGGAACAGGTAGTGAGGTCTTATCCAGCTAGTTCAGGTAGTCACTATGTTAAGTGAACAATAAGGATACTCTTGAAAGAGAATATATAAATAGACTCAGAACTTCTGTAATGTAGAATTGGTCAGCAGATGGTTAAATTCATACGGATATGTATTGAGTGTCTACTGTGTACCAAGCACTGTTCCATGCTTTAAGACTGCAGTAGTGAATATGACAGGCAATGGTATTCTTGCTTTCATGGAGCATTTTAGTTTTTACGTAAGGAATTTACTTTAGTACTCACCTAAGACTCTACTAAAATGTCCAAATCTGGCATACCACTATTTCACTTGTGTCAGGGGCCCATGGCCTTAGTGTCTAGACACAGTCTCTATTGAGACTCCATGATAGCCAGCCGTGTAACTTAAAGGAAAATCTAAGGTTTAATTAAATTTCAGGTGCCTTTCTTCTAAAATTCTCAGAAAGGGTACCCTACACAGGTATGTGAAGTAACTAAGTTAGGAAGTTTTATTTTTCACATTATTAAATGTTCCTATTTATAGAAGTACTTTCTGGTGAACTCTTGTAATTCCTTCACAGTTTATTAAAAAAAGGTATATACATACATTTTTAAGGGGAAAAGCTATCTATCTAAATTTGAAAATTCACTGTTAACAATTCCTTGTGCATGGATGATATTTTTCAATGACAGTCCTCATTGTTTCTGTGGGTAGATTGACATTTGTATTCAGAAAATTTTAGTTTTCAGCCTTGGACTGGCCCACTTGCTTAAATTCTGATTTTTTTTTTTTTTAGCTCTAGGGTTTTTAATTAACAGATTGAAGGCCTTGAAGTTGTAATTTATTTACGCTCTTGCCTTGGAAATTTTTTATTGTACATTACTTAGTTTGAACTCAGAATTTTATTATACATTACTTTGAACTCAGAATTGATAAAGTTATGGGACTATATGTACTATAACTTTTGTCTTCTAGGATCAAGAATATTCAGAGTGTGAAATGAAGTGAGTGGTATAATCAGAGAGAGTTGCAGTGAACCTGAGACATCATGTAGTGGTTAATATCCTTGCCTTTAGGCAGTAATGTACTAAAGCTATTTTGTTTATTCTTGGAAAGGAACATCTCCAGAGGAGAAGATTCTGAAGTCACCCTTGGTAATATCTTTCAATGACCCAGAAACTTTGGTCAAGAAATTAGGAAGCTCCCTCAGTACACATCCTGAATCTCTCCTGATGTAGTGGCTTATTTGCCTCTTTTCTTGCTCTTGCTATAGGAATAATGAGAAGCTATTCAAATGCCACTCACCTTTTCATAGATCTGAATAATATGTGTTCTTTTTTATTATTTTAAAAGAGTGTTTACTAAAGAAAGTTTTGAGGATAAAACACTAGAAAAATAGAACAGAAAAGCTAATATCCATTGGTATTGCACTATCCAAATATGTAATCACTACTAACAATTCATGTGCATTTTTTAACTTAATGATAAGAGTAGTGTGTGTACATTTATTTTTCCCATTATAGAATAATTCATGTTCACTAAGGAAAAGTTGGAAAAAAATGTGCCTGTGTTGCCAAAATCATTAATATGTTTTCTGTATATACTCTAAAAAAGTTGTATAATTGTAATTGTAAGCATTTTTCTTTCATCATCAGGTAATTAATGAGTATCCACTCTATGTAACTGTTTTTGATGCTGGGAATGTAGCAGGAACAATAAACAAAGGTTACTTTTTGGACTTTGTGACAGATAAAACCATAAAATGAATAAATAATAGTATTTTAGAGAGTGCTACTTACTGTGAAGAAGTAGGGTAAGGGTGTAGAGAGTAACCTGAGGCAGAGAATGAATGTTCTTGGAAGGTCTTTCAGGAGGTGACTTTTTTTTTTTTAAGCCAGAAACCTAAAAGATATGCTTGTACTAGTTTGATTCAATTTAATATATTCCTTATCTTTGGAGATTATTATATTTGTTTAAATAAATAAAACATTTATTCTTTTATAAATTACACATCTCTAATCTTGAAGTTAAAGCCACTTGTTTTACTAGGGATTAATCATACTTAGTTGTGTCTTAAAAATATTAATCCCTCTAAAATTGTTGTTACATCGTGTTTACTGAGTCTTTATTGTGGTGGAACTGACCTAAAGCATATTACTTGCAGGTGTATAGCATAATGATTTGACATTTGTATATACTGTGAAGTGATCAGCACAGTAAGTCTACTTAACATACAAGCAGAGATCTGAATAATGGAGTAGACCATACAAAGATCTACGCAAAGAAAATAATAAGGGAAGGAACACACTCTATATTTTTGTGAGCGACAGGAATGCTGATATGGCTGGAGCTTACATAAGGGAGGAGTAGAGGGTAATAGGTGGGTTTAGAGTGGTAGGCAAAGGTCAAATACTGAATAGCCTTTTAGGCTATAGTAAATATTTTTTATTTCCCAAGTGTGATGAGAAGCCATTGGAGGGCTTTTTATAGGAGGTGACATCTGATTTCTTTTTCTGAAAGATCACTTCAGGTGCTAGATGAGAATATACTGTAAAGTAGCAAGAATAGAGGCCAAAAGGCTAGTAAGCGATGATAGCACTTTGATTTTAAGTGTTGGATTTGGGGGTGGTGAGAGGTGGTCTGATCAAGGGAGAACTAAGGATGAGGGCAGTGAGAGCAGAATGAATCAAGGATGATTTTTAGATGACTCACTTGGCCTGAATAACTGAAGGTGAATAGCTGTGACACGGACTGAGATGGGGACACTGGGGAGAAGCACGTTTGGAGGAGGTGCAGGGATAGCAAAGCAAAAAATGCCTAATGGATATGATGGTGGAAGTCTTGAAGATAGAAAGCATTTTATAAGAATTGTAAGACATCTAGAGTAAATAAATTTAACTTTCTTAGCCTCTATAAGGATTGTTGCCCAACTTATTAGAAATGTTCTTTTTGCCTCTTCGCCGTTTTACTAAAATGTTGGTGTAGTAGACTTCTGTGGGAATTTTTTTTTTTCCACTTCTGCCTTTAGACTCACTATATTTAGTTTGATTTTTTTTGTGGACTCTACATAACAGTAAGTGAGCCAGCTTCTTGACTTGAAGGTGTGTGCTTGTAAGCAGTGATCGTAGAGACTGTGCTTCAATACAAAGAGTCGGACATTATAAGGAATGAGTTTTGATCTAGAGGATAAAAGAAATATTACATAAGATATAGGCTCACTTTGTAAAAATGGCAAAATTTGCTATTTCCTCTTTAATTTTCAAAAGAATTTTTATTGTTTGCCAAGTGGCTCAAGTTTATTTTTTCTTTAATTTTCATAAAGCATCTTTGTAATTCTTTTTTATACTAAGATTATAACTCCTATGCTCATATTTTCTTAATCAATTAATTGATGATGACACAGGTTAGAGGAGCAGAGAGAATTGCTACAATTTTACACTTTTAAATTTTTGTTTTTTAATGACTTCTTAGGAATATCCTTAAATTTCAAGAAATAAGATAATTCAACCTTTATATAATCTTCTAAAGTTTGTGTATTGAGATGATCAATCTTTATATGTATTGCTTTATGTATATGTTTTGACTCAGAAAAAAATATTTTAATTTACCAATTCTTTCAAGTAAGTGGGATTCCATATAGGCATTCTGTTTTAAATTAACATCAGATTAACATTCTGATTTCAAATTAACATCATGATTTCCAGGGAACAAAGTATACCCAGATTAAAGTTTCTAATACCCAGTAAAGGTTTGAGTCTTGGGTGTACTACTGTATTAACTTGGATAGATTAACTTATCCATGCTTTAGGTTTCTCATTTATAACATGGAGAAAGTAACCCATACTTGTTGCTAGGATTGAATAAATTAAATAAACTAATATGATAAAGTAGTTAGAATAGTGCCAGGCACGTAGACACTTAGTAATTGGTAGGTATTTTTATGATTATGACTGCTATTATTGTATACAGGTAAGTTATTTGTTATTTGATACTTGTTTTTCTAAGTATAGCTGACGCTGACGATTTGAATCACACCACTGCCTAATGTTTTCTTTTCTGAGTAGCCTTTAACAAATCACATGTCAGGTATAAACTGATATGAGTAATTTGATATATCAAATATAATGATATAGCTGTGTTTGGAAATAACTGGTGGAATTGGAAAAAAAGTGTAGGACTTTTCCATATTGAGCTTATTGCAAATAACATTGTAAGATGTTTGAGCAGACTGTTTTAGTTGTGAAGGTTCTCAGCATTGGTTTGGACCAGTGCCTATGATAGAAATATGATACAAGTTACATATGTAATTATAAATATCATAGTAATCACATTAAAAAGGTGAAATTAACTTCAGTATCTTTTGTTTAAGTCAATAAGTACAAAATATTTCAACATGAAACTGATACTTAAAAATTATTGAAATAGTTTACATTTTTTTGTATTAACATTAGAAAATCAGTTATATATTTTATAGTTACACATCTCAGTTTGGATTAGCCATATTTCAAGTTCTCAATAGCCGTATGTGGCCAGTGATTACAGTATGGGACAGTGCAGGTCTAGATACATTTATGGAAAATCCCTGTTAAAGAGATCTTTTCACTAGTATGTTTTTTTAACCACTAGCATTTTAATGCTCTGTACTAAAAATCCTATAGGTTAAAATATACAAAAGGAAAATTCATTTAAGATAGGTTAATTCCCAGGTATGCAAGCCAAAGGAAATTCAGGAAAGGCACATGCTACCATCTATGTTAAAGTGCAAATATGTCAAATATGCAGTAATTTCCAGTAGGCCAATTAATTGAGTATCTGCCATGTGCTTTAGCATTACTCTTAGTGATAATACTTTTGTTATGTAGGAGTAAGATTTTGAAGGTTAGTTATTAGATGTTATGTATGTGTATTAAAGATAAACTATATTGGGTAATAGTTGGAGATAATTTTATATATATATTTTAAGTTATATTTTGCATAATATACACATATAATATACATATATAAATATATATGTAATGTGAGTTTTTTTTCATTGTTCAGACCAAATTTCTGTTTTCTGTATGTCTACATTTAGAAGAGAAAATGTACATACTGTCATAAAATGGAATTGTTGGTTGATTGAAAATAACTATTTTTGTTTATTTTTCCATAAGATAATGAAATAAGGCCAAATTTTGCCATTGAACTTTTGTTAATAGTGTCAGAAACCCACCTATGGTTCTGTCTTGCTAAAGGTAGAAATTTCTGCAACTAACTTTATTCTTTTTGTCTCAGGCCGCTCATACTCTGTATGTTCTCCAAGAATGCTTAATCAGTGTCTGGAGTCCTTGGTGCAGAAAGTGCAAAGTGGGGTGGTAATAAACTTTGAAAAAGCAGGACCAGATCCTTCACCTGTAGAAGGTATTATTGTACTTTTCTTATAGACATTCTAAACTTTAACATTGAACTAGAACTGAAAAATTACTATGATTTGGCTTTAAGATTGACAAGGCCAAATTATTAAGATGACAAAATGGCTATTGATAAAGAGGGAAGATTAAACAGGAAAGTGGAGATAAACTGATAGTGGTTCACTAGCATCACTTTTTTATATTGATTGTCATAGCCTGAAATTTTATAGGAGCCAAAGACCTTATTAGGCATTTACAGATCAGCAGCCTCATATTTCCTTTTTAGTAAGGCCACTTTGCCTCTCTCCAGCATATATGCCTATCATGTGTCCCTTAATTCACAAGAGTGTTCAATCCTAGGTGTTTAATCCCTTAGCTACATTTTTTCTAAGTATCAAACTGGTCAGAAACAAATAAATGGTTTGTGTGGTTACCAAAATGAGGAACCAGCCTTTGCCATTAAGTTGGATTCTGTTAATTCATAGTTAAGTCCCACCTGACTTTTATTTTATTTTATTTTATTATTTTTTAAAGATTTTATTTATTTATTTGACAGAGAGAGACACAGCGAGAGAGGGAATACAAGCAGGGGGAGTGGGAGAGGGAGAAGCAGGCTTCCCGCCGAGCAGGGAGCCCGATGTGGGACTCGATCCCAGGACCTGGAATCATGACCTGAGCTGAAGGCAGACGCTTAACGACTGAGCCACCCAGGCGCCCCTACCTGACTTTATTTTAATATTCTGTGATCCTGAACTATTTATATTAGCTAGAGAGTATAAGGGGGTTGCCCTAGAACCACTGGACAGCTTACATTTGAGATCCTCTGCATAGTATGACATAGCTTATAACAATAATTACAAAGTCATTAATGACAGCTGGCTGAGGTGATCCACTAGAGTGGGTAATTGAGAAAAGAGAAAGGTCATAAGGATAAAAAAACCTGGGTACTCTCAGAGGGGGATAATAGGGAAGGAGCAGAAAATGGTAAAGTTACATAAATTGTGTCACTGTGTCTGTTTTAAAAAAATAAGCTTTTTCTTTAATTGAATCTTAGACACGGAATGTATATTTATTCTTAAATTATTTTAATATTTGTCTTAGAGTTAGGTACCAAGTAAATGTTTACTGAACTGTTGAAGACAGTTGCTATTTTGCTAGAATTATTTTAGATTGAAGGTAGATGCCTCGAATCTGGATTTGCATATTAAAATTATTTTAGTTAATTAGGATTTAGTTAAAAATGATTTTAAAGGGGCGCCTGGGTGACTCAGTTGGTTAAGCGTCTGCCTTCGGCTCAGGTCATGATCCCAGGGTCCTGGGATCGAGCCCCGCATCGGGCTCCCTGCTCCGCGGGAAGCCTGCTTCTCCCTCTCCCACTCCCCCTACTTGTGTTCCCTCTCTCGCTGTGTCTCTCTCTGTCAAATAAATAAATAAAATCTTTAAAAAAAAAAAAAAAAGATTTTAAAGAAATCTTCATTTAGCAATACTTACCTAGTATTTACTAAGCCAAGTATGATGATGAAGAGATTGGGTGTTTGCCCTTATCATTTGATAGGGAAAACACATCATTCCTTAAACAAGTATCTACCATAAAGTAGGTTTTACCTTTTCTGAATGGGCAAGCAAAGGATACTGTGGGACTTCCTTTCAACTGTTGAATTCATAGTTGGAATTTATAGACTTTACTAGTTCGTGAATTTTAATCTAAATGTTAAGTAGTCATGATAGTAGAACCATTCAAAAGAAACCGGAAAATTCAGAATTGAACAAGTATTTGGACATTTTTATTAGATTAAGTAACAATGGATATAATTCAACTTTTTATGTTTTTTTTCTTAATGATACTTAACTTTCTTTGTCTTAATTTCTTTGCTACAGATGGGCAGCCAGATATATCAAGACCTTTTGGATCACAGCCTTGGCATAGCTGTCACAAACTCATATATGTCAGACCAAATCCTAAAACTGGGGTTCCTATAGGTCATTGGCCTGTTCCAGAATCCTTTTGGCCAGATCAGAATTCTCCAACACTAGTAAGTACCAAAATGACTGTGACCTTGTAATAGTAACCATTTAACTGCTTTTCATAGTAGTTTTAAGAACTGCTATCAAAGGTGTGGCTAATTTACAGGAATTAGACAGATGTTCAAAGAGCTATGGTAAGTTATTATGTGATTTAGTATTGTTCATTATGAAGTAATAGAAAAAAGGTGTCAATTTCCTTTAGAATCTAATACTGTGCTTATGTTTTTATTATTGGCATCTGGGTACAGAATCATAATGTAACAAGAGTTTCTCTTCGGTCTCTAAATATTAATGTAACATAAGGATTTGTCTCTAGGACGCAATTTAGAATTTAAATGAAAGTTCAGAAAATAATTCCAATTGTTTGTAATCTTTTAGGACGTAGTCTTAGAAATTCATGTTGACTTTCATGGTTTTATGTTATGTCCAGTGTTTTCATTCTGGAAGTTTTAAGTAGAAATGACTTTCTGGTCTTGTTTATATGAATTATTTTTAGAAATAGTGAGGTTGGGGCACCTGTGTGGCTCAGTCGTTAAGCGTCTGCCTTCGGCTCAGGTCATGATTCCAGGGTGCTGAGATTGAGCCCCGCCATCAGGCTCCCTGCTATAAACATAAGGGTACGTGTATCCCTTAGAATTAGTGTTTTTGTGTTCTTTGGGTAAATACCCATGCAATTACTGGATGGTAGAGGAGTTCTATTTTTAACTTTTTGAGGAACCTCCATACTGTTTTCCACAGTGGCTGCACCAGTTTGCATTCCCACCTGCAGTGCACGAGTTGAAACCTTTAAACTTTAAACCTATATCGACTTTTCAGGGCAATATTTACTTTTGCTCTATACAAAGTCTGTAAAGCAATATTTCCTCTATTTAGGGATTTAGTGAAGTAGTACATGAAATTAAGACCTTATAAGAAGTATCTTTTTTATTCCTTTTCTTTTTTTCTGATTGAATCATCATAGTTTTAAAATCTGGCCTTTGTAGAGAAGTCCTTAATTTCTTTAGTCATTTTACTTTCTCTTCTGAGAAAGTAGAGACTTTCATAGAATAGATATCATATTTGTATGAAATATTGTCTTGTTGGTTATTCATTCTGTTGTATTTAACACCTATAGTAGTATGTATAGTACTTGTTGAGTCCTAATAGAAAGAAATCCAAAACCAGTGTCACAAGCATTATCTGTTAATATTGCTCTACTGGTCTATTGCAAATTGTTAGATTTTGAAGTGTGGGTAGGATTTCAGTTGTGGGAGGAAACAGTATGAGAAAAAAGTATGGAAGTAAGAAAGAACAAGGTGTATTTAGAGGAATGAGAAACAGCTGAGTATAGGTGGATCATAATATGTGTGTGGGACAATTGCTCATGACTTTAAATGCAAGGTTAAGGAATTTGATCTTTTCTCACTGTGATGGGGTTCACAGAATAAGTGAAGATGTTTTTAACAGAGTGCTGCTTTAGGAAATTTAATCTAGTGGTTTTCATCTGCAGTAAAATTAGGAGATGAGTTGGATGGTAAGCAGATTATCTAGAGGGCTATTGCTAGGATTCATTTAAGAGATTTTAAGAGAATGAATTAAGATGATGGAAGAGAGAATCATAAAGGAAGAGACAATATTGGAAAACTGGCAAAATTAACTAAAGGATATTAGAGGGGAAATGAATTTTTAATAATAATGGTATTCAAACACAATGTAGTGATACTGAAATTAAATGTGATTTGTTAGACACTGGTTCTGAATTTAAATCATGGCTCCACCAGTTATTAGCTATGTTTTGGTCAGTTATCTTCTCCAAACCTCAATTTCCCATCAGTTAAATGGAGATAACAGCTATCTCATGGGATTGTTTGGGGGATTAAATGAAGTGATAAATGCAGAATTTTCTTTGCCAAGTTCTAGAAGACATCCTCCCCCACTAGCACGCGTTTTTCCTCTTGGATCTCAATATTTTCATTCAAAAATGTAAGTGAGTTTCATGGACTGATTCAATAAGATATGTGTCAGGTACATGTGAGATTCAGGAGCACAAGATGATAAAACATAGTGCTTACTTCTGGAATCTTACCATTCCATAGGAGGGTCAGACTTGTGAGCATAGTACAAAACAGTGTGGTAACTACTGTACTAGCTGCATGGAGCAGAGCCCAGAGGAGGTGGTGCCTAACTGCCTGGTATGTATTTGGGGTACAGGGCAAGAAAGGGTGTCAGGAAGGAAATCTCTTAGATGTCTTACCTGCCAGTTCAGACTTCAAAACTTTGTAATATGCAAGGGAGAAAACAATAGAGCAGCCAGAGATAACACGAAACCAGGGGCATAAAAAGAAGCTGATCTACTTGGGTAACTGCAAGTGGTTTGGCATGGCTGGAGCACAGGGTGTATCATGGTGTGTTAGTTGAAAGGCAGATAGGGACCAGATCATCAAGGATCTTTGTATATGATATTTAAAGAAAAGAGTCTGGGTCCTATTTTTAGGTGATTGGTTGCTACTTTTACCAAATAATTTTAGAGAGGGAAATTACATGATCATATTTATATCTCATGGCTATGGGATTGATTGGAGGGAGCTAATTAGAGAGGTTAATTAAAAATAAGCAGTTGTACTAGTCTAGTCTGAGAAATGATGAAGGCATCAATTAGAGTACTAAGAAATAGAAGATAGAACTTTTTAGAGAGATGAGAATTTATTATTGACAGAAGGCAATAAGTAAATACTAAGCACCTGCCAAGTTTATGTGTTCTGCCTAGTGGTTTAAGAATTTGTGAGATTTTATCTAGGTCTTTGTGACAGTTAAATAATGAGGATAAGGAGGAGATATTAAGGATAACACCTAGGTTGTTTTTGTTTGTTTGTTTGTTTTAAAGAATTTATTGGAGAGAGAGTATAAGAGAGAGAGCACGAGCGGGGTGAGGGGCAGAGGGAGAAGCAGACTCCCCGCTGAGCAGGGACCGCCCCCCCGCCTCAATGCAGGGCTCCATCCCAGGACTCTGGGATCATGACCTGAGCCGAAGGCAGATGCTTAGCAGACTGAGCCACCCAGGCGCCCCAACACCTAGGTTTTTAAAACAGGTTTTGTAGTTTGGGGAAGAAATAATAAATTGCATAATAATGTGTTTGAGGGACTTATAGAAGGTTCTGGTTCTGTTTAGTAGACAGTTGGAACATAAGAGAAGTGAGGGAGATTTGGTCCCGACACTGGATTTGGGAGCCACCAGGGTATAGGTAGTAATGGAGTAATAAGAATCTTTTATAGCAGTAAAATTTCAAATTATTTCTTCATAGCTCATATTTCTTTCATCAACCTTCAATCAGTGAGATTTTTTGGAAGGAGATTATTGGGGGGGAGCAGGGAATAGAATAACATGCCTTTTTTTCCCCCTTAAAGTATTGTGTTTTTTCTATCTTTAGATCATTTGTCCAAGGTAGTATGTATATACCACAGAGATAACCAAAGGAAAACAGAACTTCTATTTATGTTTATCTTTTTCTATTTTTTTTTTTTAAGATTTTATTTATTTATTTGACAGAGAGATAGCGAGAGCAGGAACACAAGCAGGGGGAGTGGGAGAGGGAGAAGCAGGCTTTCTGCTGAGCAGGGAGCCTGATGAGGGGCTCGATCCCAGGACCCTGGGATCATGACCTGAGCCGAAGACAGATGCTTAATGACTGAGCCACCCAGGCACCCCTTTTTGTCCTATTTTTAATATTATTTTGGTATATATTTTATTATATACCTATAAATTAATTTACAAATAATTTATAAGTAAACGTATATATGTCCTAATATATATTCAAAAACTTTTACTGAACAATGTGTCTAATCAGTTTGGAAGCTATTGCTCCATACAAGAAATTAAATTGCTATAATTGAGAACTTAGGAAGGTTTCTATACTTTTATTTCTTAGATGTAACAATTAATGAGTACTTAATTCCAAAATTTTGCACTTTTCTGATAAATTTGATTTTAAGACCTAAAAATATTTTTATTCTGTATACATTTTAAAATGTTTTGTCTTTTTCTTGTTAATGTAAAATTTAAGCATTACATTTTTAAGTATTTTCTTTCAGCTTTAATAGCGCTTTCAGTAGTAAATTAAACTCTTTACTAGCAAAATTGAGGAACTGAGTAAATTTTGATAGTGAAGTGAGGGATACCGAAAATGAGTTTGTTTCTGGTATTTTGTGTAAGTAGTAATAATAAGACTTTCCCCTCTACTAGCCACCTCGTACGTCTCATCCTGTAGTGAAGTTTTCCTGTACAGACTGTGAACCGATGGTTATTGACAAATTGCCATTTGACAAATATGAGTTGGAACCTTCACCACTGACTCAGTTTATCCTGGAAAGGAAATCTCCTCAAACATGTTGGCAGGTGAGCTGAAAAACTGTAGTGACTTAAAAGTTGGATATTCTTTTAAAAAAGTTAAATCAGTGATTTATAAAACATTTTGTAAAGGTCATTAAATATGAAGTCTTAACCACTCCCTTTTAACAGGTATATGTGAGCAATAGTGCAAAATATAGTGAACTTGGTCATCCCTTTGGTTACTTGAAAGCCAGTACAGCACTGAACTGTGTCAACTTGTTTGTGATGCCTTACAATTACCCAGTCCTCCTTCCCCTTTTAGGTAAGTCATTCTTGTTGCATTCTCTGTGGCTCAGCATACATACAAATTTTCCTAAAAACAAAGTTTGGGAACATCTCTTTGTAAGTTCTCATGTCTTGTGGAAATTAATGGAACTGTTTTTAATACTCTGAAATATTGAGCCTATCTTAGGTGGTTTTGTAGCAACCTGTGTATGTCTGTGGTAAATTAAAAGTCATTGTCAAAACACCTTTGATTGTATAAACTACTGAAGATACTGTGTTTTAAATTTTAAATATTCTAAGTTTTCTACAAGTTAGATTTCTTACATGGTTAGAATTGGTAATACAGGCTTTGTATTTGGTAAACTAGACATTTTGTAGAAGCATATATTTATAAATCTGAGTATGTTTTCTAAGCATTTACCTGTACTTTAATTTTCATTTGGCAAGTATTTTTCTAAATGAATGAATTTATTCCAAAACAATATAATAAAAGCCTAAAGTTAGTTTCTGGGGACCCTCTGGTTATAATTTTGAGTTATAATTTTAACTATTGGAGAAGATGTCTTTCCCTCCAGGGAACCAGATCAAATTTAAAAGTTATAGTCAAAGTATTAGGTATATTTTATAGAAGACATTGTGCATACTTTGCTTCTGTCCTCAAATCTGTTTTATGTCTAAGTCTAGATCGTGTATAGATTTTCTCGTATATTTTCTGATTCTGCCTTTATTGTTACATGAAATATTATTACATGAAATACATGATTGGCATCTTTTTATGTTTAAAATGGTATTACTACTCAAAATTTGGGCAGAACCAAAAATTCTGCCCCTTTTAATTTTGTTTTTTAATGTCTGATGTTACTCTCCTACAAATAAGAAAGCTGACTTTAAAAATGAAATGTATTTGACTTGATTTTCATGTGTGGAAACAATGGATGATGATAGTTTGTTCACATTATACATTTATAGATGACTTGTTTAAAGTACATAAAGCAAAACCAACATTGAAATGGAGACAGTCGTTTGAAAGTTATTTGAAGACAATGCCTCCCTACTATCTTGGGGTAAGAATGTTATTATTAAAAATAGAACTTGTTCTAAAATTTTACTTTATGCTTATAGTTTACTGTAGGTATTAAAACTTCTATTTGTTGCTATTACAGAATGTACAGAATATACAAATGTCATGAAAATTGAGTGTTCACATGACCAGTATAGATGTAATGGGAAAGAAAGGTTTCAGTGATTTGCATAGTAATGATGATAACAATGATAATGATCATGATGATGTATATATGATGCATACATTAGGCCTGATATTATGCTAGGCATTTTACATGTATTAGCCTCATTTAATTTATTTTTCTTTTCTTCTTTTTTCTTTTCTTTTTTAATTTAAATTCAATTAGCCAACATATTGTAGTCATTAGTTTTTGATATAATGTTCTATTAACCTCATTTAATTTATATAGTAACCCTATGAGATAGAAATCATCATTCCTATTTCACAGATGAGGAAACTAAGGCACTAACTGATTAAATAATTTGTCCAAGGCTACATAGCTAAGGTGTGGGAGACTGGAATTTAATCCCAGGCAGCCTGGCTTTTAGAATAGCTCCAGTTGATGTACTCCCTTGTTAAATTGCAGGGTTTTTTTTTTTTTTATTATTAACATACAATGTATTATTTGTTTCAGGGGTACAGGTCTGTGATTCATCAGTCTTACACAATTCACAGTGCTCACCATAGCACATACCCTCCCCAGTGTCCATCACCCAGCCACCCCATCTCTCCCACCCCCCTCCACTCCAGCAACCCTTAGTTTGTTTCCTGAGATTCAGAGTCTCTTATGGTTTGTCTTAAATTGCAGTTTTATAACTATTTTTCTTTAAGGGTACAGAATGGTTTTTGTTGCATTATTCCCTAGGTCTCCAGAAACATGTTTTTAGGTAGATAAGTATGTATTCTCAGAGAATCATATATTTTTAGAACCATGAGTTTGTGATTACAGTTGACCCTTGAACAACACAGGTTTGAAGTGCATGGGTCCACTTATATGTGGATTTTTTCCAATAAATATTTAAATATTAGGAGGATTTTTTTGAGATTTGTGGCAATTTGAAAAACTTGCAGATGAACCATATAGCCTAGAAATGTTAACAAAAAAATCAAGAAAAACCTAGGTGTTATTGTGAGAATATAGTATATATATAATACATATTACATACAAAAATTGATTATGTTATTAGGCTTCCAGTCAGTAGCAGGCTAGTAGTTAAGTTTTGGGGAGTTAAAAGTTACACGTGGATTTTCGATTGTGTGGGGTAGGCACTTCTAACCCTCATGTTGTTCAGAGGTCACCTGTACTTAAAACCTTGTGTATCATAGTAGATAAGACCAATATTATTAAATACATTATTTATTGTATGAAAAGTAATTTCTTAAGGAGACCAATGTTAAAAGCATTTTTAAACATTACTTTTACTTTTAATGCAGGAATATTATAGCATTTGACTGTATCTAATCTTTCTAAATGGTCTCTACTAAGAGCATTAATTTATTGAGCTTTGAAAATCATATTTTTGAGTTGTAAGAGATAAGTTGTGTGTCTAGCACATAGTGCCTGCCATGTAAGAGTGAAAAGGAAGAAACACTGAATATGTACTGTTAAACATGTTGACTCATTTACGTTTCATAGGAACCTGCAGGATTTAGGCAAAGCTATATGGATTTTAAATATCAGAGCTGAGATTTGATTCCAGTTTGACACCAGTGCTTATACACTTTCTGATGTCAGTGAATGTCTGTCATCCTTTTCTGACTGCATCCCACTCACACATACTAGACTGTCCTGCTAGTGACATCTTTCATTGCACAAATGGTGGAATCTCCTTACAGTTGAAAATTATTTCACTATACCACATCCACAGTAAATATTAGACTGGTTTTTCCTTCAGAACTTGTTTCTATTTTTTCAGTTCAGCTAATAATAACAGTAGTAATGATTAACACTTACTGAATGCCTACTGTGAACCCAGTGCTTTTATATGTGCTTGACATGTATTAATTCATTTAATCCCATGACAACCCTTTGAAGCAGATACTATTGTCCTTTTCAAATGAGAAACTTTAGACCTAGAGAGGCTATATAACCTGGTCCAGGGCCACAAAGCTAGTGAATGGTTGAGCCATAACCCACACAGTTACCCAAGGTAGAAATCTTCCATTTTTCTTGCCTCCTTTTCACTTCTTAATTTCTATCAAATCCACCTCTGTGATATGTCTCCTGCCCATTTCTTCCAAACTTAGTATCTCCAGTGGTACTAAGGAGTCTAGGACTTTACCCTCTCTTGTCCCAGGTACTGTTAAAGTATAGCCTCTAATCCTTTTTAAGTATTTCAAGCTACCTTTCGTACCACTGGCAAACATTTTACTGAAATACAAATATGATTATGTTACTCTCTTATTGAAAAAAAGGAGAAATTTTTTTGAAGAAATCTTCAAAACTGACAATACATGTAGTCTTACATTTTTGACAAGCTTAGGATTGAGTGATGTTTTCTCTTTTCCTATAGCCTTTGAAGAAAGCTGTTAGAATGATGGGAGCACCTAACCTAATAGCAGACAGTATGGAATATGGACTTAGTTACAGCGTCATTTCATACCTCAAAAAATTGAGTCAACAGGTAATGTTAAGAAATAGAGCCATTAAGTATTTTGAATGGTTTTGGCTAAGATGCTTAACAGGCCAGATGTTAGTTCTGATGGTCCTAATGGAATTACATTGTATTAATACATTACGTTTTAAAGCCACATTTATATTAGCATAATTCAGTCTCAAGTACATGGTATGCTGTGTTTCGGAATGTTAATTTGAAATAATAATTCCTAGTTTATGGAAATGGCTTCATTATTACGGTCCTAGACTTTCTACCTGTGAACATTCATGTTTTCTTTTGAGAAATTTATGTTAGAAAGTTGTTTTTCTTAGACAAAAATCAGTTTCTTTTGCTTTATGTTTTAAAACCTGTAGTTTTTCTCTTTTAAAAATGGGAGTTTCTTTTGAAATATTTGTAAAAAACACTGAATTTTGTCATTTTGAGCATAAATCACATTAATAGATACTCTGGTGGTCAAGCAGTATACAGTTAGACTGCCAAGATATTAATACCATATAAACTACATTATTTTTCCAGTACTTCTGCCATCTGTACTTTAACTGCTCATTGAGATGTAGGTTGGATAGAGTCAAAATATTGCTACTTGTTTTCCAGTGAAAAAATACATCATTATTTGTTATACCTATGAACATTTAGTTATGTGGTAATAATAGTGTCTTTAGATAAATACTGATGAGATTTTTTTTTTTTCTAATTTTATATGACCTCTGAATTGGAAATCCATATTTTTATTTAGGATGCACGTATATTTCATGGTTTAAGTGTAGTGGGTATTAGTACATAAAAATAAATTGAAGTTGTTTTTGTATGCCGTGCTCCAAAAGGTTGTAATTGTAATGATTTAAAACTGTAAGACATTTTTATTTAAACTATCTTCAGTTTACCAAGAACTTGACATAACCTATATGCTACTTGAGTTTATAATTGCACACATACTTAATTTATAGAAGACCAAAACTATTAGTATTTAATTTACTAATTTAGATTATGTCAAGACTAAATCTTATTTATTTTTACTTTAGGCTAAAATAGAATCTGATCGAGTCATCGGATCTGTAGGCAAAAAAGTAGTACAGGAAACTGGAATTAAAGTCCGAAGCCGATCACATGGTTTATCAATGGCTTATAGGAAAGATTTTCAACACTTGCTCCAGGGAATTTCAGAGGATGTTCCTCACAGACTGCTAGACCTTAATATGAAAGAATACACTGGGTTCCAAGTTGCTTTGCTCAATAAGGTAATAGTTATGTGACTTTAGTACTGTTCTAGTTATATTCTATTGTATTGTTAAATAAATCAGATTTTCCATTAACTGTTACTTAGTTTGCCCAAACTTCAGAAGTACTTGTATGCCTCTGAAGAATAATGATCATTAATACTATTATTGAATCATTGAATTTTAGAATTAAAACAAACATTGTGCATGCTGAATGGATGAATAGGTGGACTGATGAGTAAACCAACCCATTCATTTTATAGATGAGAAAACAGATGGGGTGCCTGGCTCACTCAGTTGGTAGAGCATGTGACTCTGGATCTTGGGGTCATGAGTTTGAGCCCCATTTTGGGTGTAGAGATTACTTTAAAAAAAAAAAAAGGCAAGAAAGAAAACAGGCTTAAAGATTGCCTGAAGTTACACAGCTAGTCTTAGAGTTCACTGCAGTTTGGTATTTATACTGATGACCTTGGGTACATAGCATGATCCTAAAATGCTTTATGAATATTCATTATTAAAAAGATCTTCATCCTAGTAGCCTTTTTTGTAGACACAAGCTGATCTAAAATTTATATGGAAATTTCAATGTCCTAGAATAGATAAAACAATTTTACAAAATAATAAAGTTAGAATACTTGTACTATCTAATTTTGAAAGTTACTGTAAAGTTAAAGTTACTGTAAAGTTGTAGTGATCATCAGCATGTTGTGTTGTTGGCGTATGGGTAAGCATATAGATCAGTAGAACAGAAGAGAGTATAGAAGTAGGCCCTCACACATGCAGTCAATTAATTTTTTTTATTACGTTATGTTAATCACCATACATTACATCATTAGTTTTTGATGTAGTGTTCCATGATTCATTGTTTGCTTATAACACCCAGTGCTCCATTCAGTACGTGCCCTCTTTAATACCCTTCACTAACCCATCCCCCTACCCCCTTGCCCCTAGAACCCTCAGTTTGTTTCTCAGAGTCCATAGTCTCTCATGGTTCGTCTCCCCCTCCGATTCCCCCCCTCATTTTTCCCTTCCTACTATCTTCTTTTTTTTTTTTTTAAACATATAATGTATTATTAGTTTCAGAGGTACAGGTCTGTGATTCATCAGTCTTACACAATTCACAGCACTCACCATAGCACATACCCTCCCCAATGTCCATTACCCAGCCACCCCATCCCTCCCACCCCCCACCACTCCAGCAACCCTCAGTTTGTTTCCTGAGATTAAGAATTCCCCATATCAGTGAGATCATGATATATGTCTTTCTCTGATTGACTAATTTTTAACAGAGGTGCCAAAATAATTCAGTGGGTAAGAAGACATCTCTTTAGAAATAGTGATGGAACAGTTGGACACCCATATATTCAAAGTAATAAACTTGACCGTTATCTCACATTACTTGAAGCGCTCATGGTCTTAAATGTAAAACCTAAAACTATAAACTACTAGAAGAAAACAGGAGAAAGTCTTTATGACATTGGGTCAGGGGTCATCGGAGATTTTTCAGATATAACACAAAAAGCACACACACAAAACTTGATAAATTAAAGTTCATTAAAATTTAAATTTCTGTCTACAAAAGAAACTTTGTAAAATGAACAGGCAAGCTACAGCCTGGGAGAAGAGTGTATATAGAACAAAGCATTTGTATCAAAATTTATAAAGAACTACAGCTCAGTGATAAAAAAATAAACATCTAATAAAAAATGGGCAAAATCTTTGAACAGATACTTCACCAAATAAGATACACAAATTCGAACGAACACACGTAAAAAGATGCTGTACCTTAATGGCCGTTAGGGAAATGCAAATTAAAACTATAATGTGATCCCACTTCCCACCCACTAGAATGGCTCTACTTACTATATAACCATGTATTTATTATCTACATGAGAGAAATGAAGATATATGTCCATATAATGGATTTGTATGCAAATGTTCATAGCAGCATTATTCATAATCGCCAAAAGCTGAAAACTACTGTTTATCAACTGGAAAATGGGTAAAAATAGGCTATATCCATAGAAGGAATACTACTCTGCAGTAAAAAAAGAATAGACTACTGATACATTAAAAACATGGATGAATCTCAAAACATCATCCTTAGTGAAAAAAGTCAGAAAAGATTTGATATAGCAAAATTCCATTTATAAAATGGAATGTAGGGCGACAGGAAGCAGATCAGTGGATGCCTGGGGATAGGAAAATGGATTGACTACAAATGGGCACAAAGAACTTTTCTGGGATGATCGAAGTGTTTTTAAACTGGATTGTGGTGATGGTTTCACAACTGTAAATTTACTGACACTCCATCAAACTGTATACCTTAAATGGGTTAATTTATTGTATGTGAATTATACATCAAAGCTATGTTTCTTCTTTAAACCTTCAGAGTCTTTAAAATTTGGAAATTCGTTTTATAAGATATTTACTTCCCTTGGCCAGAATATATAATAACATCTTGAAAGATGTGAATTTATTTGGTTGAACTCAATTTTAATCTTCAGGTTCCCAAAACAGTACATTAAGACTGCATCATAATTCTTTATTCTATTTTTAAAGCTAATGAGACTTGTATATCTTATTTCCAAACCTGTACTTCAGGCTAGAGATTTTAGTCTCTTTTAATTCTATATTTAAAAATAAATTTTGGGGGCGCCTGGTTGCTCAGTCAGTTGAGCGTCTGCCTTTGGCTCAGGTCATGGTCCCAGGGTCCTGGGATCGAGCCCCGCATTGGGCTCCCTGCTCGGCGGGAAGCCTGCTTCTCCCTCTCCCACTCCCCCTGCTTGCGTTCCCCCTCTTGCTGTGTCTCTTTCTGTCAAATAAATAAATTAAAAAAAAAAAATCTTTAAATAAAAAAAAATTAAAAAAATAAAAATAAATTTTGTTTTTGAATGTTTTTCAACAGGATTTGAAGCCACAGACATTTAGAAATGCGTATGACATACCAAGGCGGAATCTTTTGGATCACTTAACACGAATGAGATCTAATCTTTTGAAGAGCACCCGCAGATTTCTTAAAGGACAGGATGAAGGTTAGATCATGGTGTTAAATAATGGTATTTCTTTGGTGAATTTCTTTCTTTATATTAAAAATGCATGGTATGATGATGTAGCATTTAAAGAATTACTATAGTAGTATTATATTTTCTTTGTAAATTCAAACAAATGAAGTAAGAAGTGAGTCATCCCCCATTCTCGATTTTTCTATCATCACTGTTGTCCCAAATTCTATTCCCCAGAGGTGACAATCTTTGTTAGCAGCTTAGTTTCTTTTTTAAAGGCTTTGGTCATGCATTCACACACACACAAAATCATTTTCTTGTGATAACCTGGTATCTGGTGTTTTAACTTGGTTGGTCAGTACATGTCCTGTTCCTTCATCTGTATCCGTGGCATATACTACATATCAAGTCAGATGAGAATTTAACTCTTGGCCATCTCTGATGTAAGCATTCCAACCATAGCTTTATATAAAGAGGATTATCTGTGTGATATATCTTTTCTGTAAATTTTGCTATAATTAAATTCTGCTTAATTGGAATAGAGTAGAAGAGACATTCCTTTTCATGGTAATGTTAACACATATTGCTTATTTTGCACACTCAAATAAACTGCAATATTTTTGCTTTGTTTAGAAGATAAAATCAATTCTTTCAAATTTTTATTTTTATTTTTTTTAAAGATTTTTTATTTATTTATTCATGAGAGACAGACAGTGAGAGAGAGGCAGAGGGAGAAGCAGGCTCCCAAGGAGCAGGGAGCCCGATGTGGGACTAGATCCTAGGACCCTGGGATCATGACCTTAGCCAAAGGCAGATGCTTAACCATCTGAGCCTCCCAGGCACCCTTAAATTTTATTTTAAAAATCTCAAAAAGACTTCATTTTTGTCACAATATTTATAGTGACAACACACTAATTTAGCACATATCGTAAGGGAAGACTTCCTAGAATAACACCAGGTAGCATTCATATGTAAGAAGACATTACTTGATAATTAAACAGTGTTGTTTTAGTGAGGCTAACTTTTGTTGTTACTCTCTTCTATTTGAAAAGATCAAGTGCACAGTGTTCCTATAGCACAAATGGGGAATTACCAGGAATACCTCAAGCAAGTACCTTCTCCACTAAGAGAACTTGATCCTGATCAGCCTCGAAGGTTGCATACATTTGGCAACCCTTTTAAGCTAGATAAAAAGGTAAACTTGAAATGTTCCATTGTATAATTCATTTGTAGATTTAACAGTTCTTAATTTAACTAAAGTAAGCTACTTTTCTTGGTAGACTAATAAATGTCAACATACTTATAAAATAGTTGCTCTAATGGGGATTGGAATTAGTTGTGCCATTTAAAGACTGTATGTAAATCCAGGGAAATTATATTCTTTTTTGTTATAGGGTATGATGATAGATGAAGCAGATGAATTTGTGGCTGGACCTCAGAATAAACATAAACGACCTGGAGAACCAAATATGCAAGGGATCCCTAAAAGACGTCGCTGTATGTCTCCACTACTAAGAGGCAGACAACAGAATCCGGTTGTGAACAATCATATTGGAGGAAAAGGACCACCTGTACCTATGAGTCAAGCACAGCCAGATCTTATTAAACCCCTTCCTCTTCATAAAAGTAAGAGTTTTTTAAAAAAAAACCCATTATTTGCTGCTTTTTGTTTTTTTTTGGGGGGGAAGAGATTTTTTAATAGATTATAGAACATACTGATTGATAAAGCCCAAGAGTGTCTAGAGAAGATACTTGTTTCTGCTAATTAGCATGTAATCATTTTATATGTCTTTTTAATGAACACTTGTTGGACATTTCATATATTTATTATGCTTTATTATAGCTAGCATGATCTAAATATCATTTACAAGTCTTAAGTATTTCAAAATAACAGTTATTAAAGGGGCATTATCAGTATCCACAGACGATGGTTTTCAATTTCAGGTTAATTCAACAACTAATTGTTAAATATGTATGCTATTGTAAACAGTGCTAGGCATTGAAGTATAGCAGTGAATGAGACAATAGTGATCTCTGCCTTCATTTATAATGAGTAAGGAAAGATAGTCATTGAATGTTTCATTAGAAGTGTGATGAATGTTATAAAAGGGAAGTCAAGTATGTTTTGGAAGCATGTGGTAAGAGGATTTAACTTATTTAGTTTGTGAGGTCAAGACCCTTTACTGAGGAAGTTATGTTTAAGCCAACATTTGAAGGGTGAATGGGAGTTGTTTCACTAAAGCTGTGCATTTAGTGGTAGTGCTAAGCAGTTTGCTGCATGCTACTATATGCTACAGTGGTGGTAAAGAAGAATATGTGCAAACATATACACTAAAGAGAAGGGATTAAGGGAACTGAAAGAAGCCTAGTATAGCAAAGGTGTTGGGAATAAGATAAGGTAAGAAATGAAAGATAGGCTGAGGCCAGATCATGGAGGGCCCTGGAGGCCATTGTAAAGATTCTAGACTTTAAGGACAATGAGAATCTTTGAAAGGTTTTGAAGAGCGAGTGACCTGATCTGATTAGCATTTTATAAAGACCAGGCCAACTGTATTGTGTGGAATATTGTTAGGGAAGAACAAGGATGGATTTAGGGGAACCCTTAGTGAATTAATGATTATTTGTAGTTTATAACATCTTAACTGGAGAGAAACCAAATATTCTATACTTCCTGATAGAATTATATAGTGTCTTGCCAAAAGAAAAAGAAAGGAAGAAATTGAACCTTAATCTGATCAAGCCTCTAGATCTAACTACCAATTTATAGGAAATACAAAGGATAGAGAAACATATTAAATGACAAAACAGGGATACAATTGGCATAATCTGGATTGTGGGGAACTGTAGGACAAAGAAAATGGGGTCAGTATGTTGCCAGAAAAAAATGCATAGAAAAAAAGAGAGGTTACAGAAGGATTTTATAGGTTAAAAAGGTAGTTAAAAGACATATAAACCAATTACATTGTACGGGGCCTGATTTGCACCCTGAAACAAATAAAATCGAGCTTTCCCTACAAATAGAAAATGTGTAAGATTAATTAGATTGTGGACATTGATAGGATATTTGATGTTGTTAAGTAATTATTATGGATGCACAGAAACTAGTTAGGAAACCCAGGGAAGAGCTAATGACCTGGCAGTGGAGTTTGGAGAACATGTATTTGAGAAATACTTGGAAATACCAGCAAAGACATGGTGATGACGGACTGGATATTGGAGCCAGGGCAAGAGAGGAGTTGAGAGATGCTGGGTAGACAAGGGTGACAGGGTGGAGTGGAAGAAGAGAGAATGAGTGAGTTTAGAAGCGCCCATTAAATAGCCACGTGGAGATCCTGGGGTAGAAGATGGGTATTTTAGTTTAGACCGCCGAAGAAGAGACGGAAAAAGAGGAAGGTGTAGGAGGCAGTCTTAACCTCCATTGGAGTGAATTAAATCACACCAAGGGAAACAATGAGAAGCAGCAGCCTAGAACAGAACTTTGAAAGTGCCAAAGTTAAGGAGAGAAACAAGGTTCAAAAAAGGAGACTTGAGAAAGAAGAATCCAAGAAATAGGAGATGAGAAGAATTTGGCGTCATGAGAGCTAAAGGGAAAGAGAATTGAGTCGTTGGTAGTCTCAGATACTTAAACAGATCGGTCAAGAGGATTGGAAAGTTCTATTGGTCTTTGGCTACCTTAGCAAGAGCCAATTCTGGTGGAGTCAAGGGGACAGAACACTATAAAGAAGTGGGTTGAGGAGTGAGAGATGAGAAAATGGAGACAATGAATGTAAATAACCAGTTTAAGAAGTTCAGCTGTGGGGAAAATTGGACAGCTATATACAGAAGAATGAAACTCAACCATTCTCTTACACCATACACAAAGATAAACTCTAAATGGGTGAAAGACCTCAATGTGAGACAGGACATGACATGTCTCCAAAGGCAAGGGAAACAAAAGCGAAAATGAGCTTTTGGGACTTCAAGATAAAAAGCTTCTGCACAGCAAAGGAAACAGTCAACAAAACAAAGAGGCAACCCACAGAATGAGAGAAGATATTTGCAAGAATGACATTACAGATAAAGGGCTGGTATCCAAGATCTATAAAGAACTCCTCAAACTCAACACCCAGAACACAAATAACCCAGTCAAAAAATGGGCAGAAGACATGAACAGACACTTCTCCAAAGAAGACATACAAATAGCTAACAGACACATGAAAAAATGTTCAACATCATTAACTATTAGGGAAATTCAAATCAAAACCACATTGAGATACCACCTTACACCAGTTAGAATGGCAAAAATTAACAAGGCAGGAAACAACAAATGTGGGAGAGGTTGTGGAGAAAGGGGAACCCTCTTACATTGTTGGTGGGAATGCAAGTTGGTACAGCCACTTTGGAAAACAGTGTGGAGGTTCCTCAAAAAGTTAAAAATAGAGCTACCCTATGACCCAGCAATTGCACTACTAGGTATTTACCCCAAAGATACAGATGTAGTGAAAAGAAGGGCCATATGCACCCCAATGTTCATAGCAGCAATGTCCACAATAGCCAAACTGGAAGGAACTGAGATGCCCTTCAACAGATGAATGGATAAAGAAGATGTGGTCCATATATACAATGGAATATTACTCAGCCATCAGAAAGGATGAATACCCATCATTTGCATTGACATAGATGGAACTGGAGAGGATTATGCTAAGTGAGATAAGTCAAGCAGAGAAAGACAGTTATCATATGGTTTCACTTATATGTGAAACATAAGGAATAGCACAGAGGACATTAGGGGAAGGAAGGGTAAAACTGAAGGTGGGGGGAATCAGCGAGGGAGACGAACCATGAGAGACTATGGATTCCGGGAAACAATCTGAGGGTTTCAGAGGGGAGGGGGGTGGAGGGATGAGTTAGCCTGGTGATGGATATTAAGGAGGGCACGAGTTGTAATGAGCACTGGGTGTCATACGCAAATAGTGAATCATGGAACACTGCATCAAAAACTAATGATGTACTGTATGGTGACTAACATAACGTAATAAGATAAATAAAATAAAATTTTTGTGTGTGTATATATAATTGTAAAAAACAAAGACGTTTAGCTGCCTTGGGGAGATGGGAAAAGAGAATGATAGCTGGAAGAAGTCATGGGGTTAAAGATGGTGACTTTGCTTTGTCTTTAAGATGACAGAGTTGAGCATGTTTAAATGCTGGTGTGATGGAACCAATAGATAGAGGTTGAAAATGAAGACGAGAGAAAGCATAATCAGCACAAAATCACTGGGAAGGCAGAAGGGAATGGTCCAGAGCCCAGATGAAAGAGTGCGGCTTCCACTGAAGCAGAATGGATGTGGGCACAAGTTTAACAGTGGGAAGTAGAGAAGTTCCTGTTTCACGGCTCTGCTTTTCTTTCCCCTGTGAAGTAGGCGACATACACTACTGAGAGGGAAGGAGAGATTTGGGAAAGTCAGAGATGTTAAGAGAGTGGAGAAGGTTAGAATGGTCTTTTGTGGGAGAGGGAGAGAAGGTTGTAATAAGATTGCTAGGTAGTGCTAAGATCCAGGAATACTTGGCTGGTGATGGTGATAACTCTGCAGAGCTGGATCATATTTCTCCAGTAGTGCTCATCATTCCAAATGCAGGTGTCTAGAGCAAGCAGATAGAGAGTCGTCACATTTGGAGTTTTGCCTGGCAGGTATCATGGGAGGACAATATAAAGAGAATTTAGGACACTGTTAAAAAGTAATACATTATGGGATTTAAGTTGGATAGATAAAAAAGAGGCATCTAGAAGGTAGGATCTGATGAATAGGAGGGAGAAAATGGAGGAGTTGCTGGAATAAGAGTCTGGCTGAGTTAAGAAAAACAGCGGGAGTCCTGCAAAGACAAGGCTTATACTCCTCTATCCGTGGGTTTGTGTTTGATTTGCGAGGCAAACAAGATGAGAAATTAAAGAATTGAGAGGCCATGTTCTTGGCAGGTGATCTGCATAGACATTGAAGTGTCACATACTACAGTACTTCTCAAACTTTAGTGTGTAATTGAATCACCAGAGGATCTAGTTAAACTGCAGATTCTAATTCATTGTTTGGAGGAGGGCTCAAGATCATCATTTCTAGCAAACTCTCTGATGGTGCTAATACTGCTTGTATTTGAGTAGTAATGACTAGGACAATGCCCAAGGGACATGGGGGTATAAGGAAATCTGTGAACCAGGTGTGACCACAGAGGTGTACCTTGGAGATCAATAAAGCTAGTGATAAGGAGAGAGACAATGAGCAGAGTGGCATAGTTGAGCCTCAGAAGAGCCAGAGTGTTACAGGAGTGCATGGAGAAAGTATCTTAAAGTGGCACTAGAAGGTGAAGGAGTCAGTGACTCCACATCCTTATTTTAAGTCTGTGGAGAGTGAGAGAATGTAATTTCACTTCAAGTCTGAAAAGAGGAGCAGTTTCTTGACCAGAGAGCTGGGTTTCAGTTAAGGCAGGAGTTGTTGTAGAGAATATTCAGGAAAATTTGCAAATCATGGAAGGGGATTTAGGGAGGGAGTCAGAAGTCTAAGGGATTTTTGTGGGAATGTGTTTACCTTTTGGACAGTAAATGAGGGAAGTAGAGATGACTTTAGCTGGTGTCCTGGAGGTTTGGTGAGCAGTCTGGGAACTTCTAATTTAGCTGCTTTCTGTGGGGGGCCAGAGTTTGCAAGCTTTTTTTTTTAAGTCTAGTAATCTGATGAGCTGCTGTGGGCACCAGGCTGTTCTGTGTTGCTCAAGTAACAAAGACTGGCTGGGTGGTTGTAAGAAAAGAGTGTGCTATAAAGTGACCAGTTTGACGGTGTGTTCCCTGCAGAGTATTGAGCAGTTTGGACTTCCTGTGTTTACTTTTGCCTCTAAATGATAGTACGTGTATAAGGCAGAGGTTGGTTGGAATGAGCTAAGGCTCTCTATATATTTCCCTAAAGTATTAGAAATCTACTTGTTCAGTAAAATCGCCATAAAATAAAGCAGAGAACTAAAAGTTGCTTGCAAGTATCTTTTATTTTTTTTTCTCAAGGGCAAAAGTTGTACAGATTTTGTAAATACTATAAATGTTTCACACTGAAATCCACCATCTCTTTGGCAAAGCTTAAGATCATATCATATTATTTGTTAATTTGCATCTGTCAAGGAGATTAGTTGTGATTTGCTGTAATATTATTTGTAGCTTTTTTTTTTTACTGTGTTCTTTGAAACTGGCTCACGTCATTTTTTTTCTTATCTTTGTTTTTAGTTTCAGAAGCCACTAATGATTCGACAATAGATGATGTGGTTGAAAATCACGTTGCAGACCAACTTTCATCAGATATTACACCAAATGCTATGGATGCTGAATTTTCACCTTCTTCTCCAGCCAATTTACTGGAACGACCAACCAATCATACAGAGGCTCTTGGTCATGACCATTTAGGAACTAATGACCTCACTGTTGGTGGATTTTTAGAAAATCATGAGGAACCAAGAGATAAAGAACAGTGTCCTGAAGAGAATATACCAGCATCTTCACTCAACAAAGGAAAGAAATTGATGCATTGCAGAAGCCATGAAGAGGTCAACACTGAACTAAAAGCACAAATAATGAAAGAGATCCGAAAGCCAGGAAGAAGTAAGTATAATTAGAGGCACACCTCGTATTTGACTTCTGTGTGTGCTCAAAGAAGAGTCAAATTAACTAAAAACAAAGATCCTGATTCTAGATCAGTGCTGAACAATGTATGAGCTATATAAGATTTGGTTCTTTATTCAACCTACAAATACTAAGTATCTACTACATCCAGAGTATTATAGTGTAGTTATGGTAAGCAGGAGGGACTGAGAGCAGAGCTTAAAGAACACATAGATAAATTGCACATAGTTCCTACCATGACAGGAACCTGGAGTCCTGAGTATTTTTCTACATAGCAACTGCAATTGAATGTAGCAGCAAATCCAAAAAGATGGAGTGTATATTAGATGACTTCATATCTGTGAAGTTCCTGGCATAGTGTCTACCACTGCCTTTAAGGTTTAAACTATGATAGTGACCAGGGATGAGTTTAGGCCAAAAAACAGAAGTTATAAAAGCTGTCTGTTACGTGAATACTAAAGAACTTTGTGGGATAAAATGTCAATATTATTGGCATTCATTCAAAAGATGTTGACAAATCACCTGCTGTGATGATACAGTGACCCACGGGTGGTTCAGAAGTGGGTAAGACAGCCCTTGCCATTTAGGGGCTTATAGTCCTTGGCAGGGTTTTAGGTGAAAACTTGAAACTGAAATAGCACTCGTACCCATCTACCCCCTCCCCCATCTGCCCCTCCCTACCATGGGAACTGTAGTTTAGAATTTGAATTATAAGGATGGAGGCGCCTTGCTTCTTTTTCAGTGGCACTATCAGAAAGCTCTTCACTTACTTTGCTAAGCTTTATGTTTGATATCTTCATGGGAACTTTTACCAAGAATGCAGTTTTATAAGTTATTTTATCTTTGCTGATATATGATGAAATATATGTATTATAAAATTCTTAGTGGTGAAGATTTTACAAAGAATGTCTTGGTTTCTGTATTATATCTTGATATAGTAAACTGCAGTAGAAAAATATTGAATAAGAGTGTGTAGAAAAGCCACTTAATTTTTTCTTTTTGCTTCTCTTGTTTTAAGAATATGAAAGAATCTTCACGTTACTGAAGCATGTGCAAGGCAGTTTACAAACAAGACTAATATTTTTACAAAATGTTATTAAAGAAGCATCAAGGTAAATAATCTGTTGCACATTTTGAAATGATTATGAAATGAGTCCCCAGATTACAGTCAGTATTTTAATAATCTCTATTTTGTACTTATGGTATCATGCCTATATATGACACACCCATGTGTGTATAAGTTCTTCTTCTTTTTTTTTTAGTTTATTGAAAGAATTCACTCAAAAAACAGCCATACAGATTCTTCACCAATTATGGACCTTTTCTCCCTACAGATTACAGATACTTGCATAATTCTCATTTATCCTACTCTGTGGCTTTTTGGGGGTCTTTATATTTAATAGCCTTTAATTTTTCTCCTTTGTATATTTGGACTATAGTTAATATTAATCATTGATTAGAAATAACCTTGAAAGACAATATTTGGATGCAGTTCATTTGTACGTAGGAAAACATGTAATTAAGGGGAGCAGAGTTGGACAAATGGGCCTTATTCTGATTGCTTCAGTAGCCCAGGATTATGTACTTTAATACAAAGAATGTGGATCAAGATTATGAAGGGTAACTATGAAGTGCAATTAACTGGAAAGCATAGTTGTATGAGTTTAGGGAGTACAGAAACATTTATTTTTCCTTTAAGACTTCTTTAGTATTCTAAGAAAACTTAGTGTTATCTGACCTGCTAAATATACCGACCCTCTAATAGTCCCCCAGTTTCTTCCATGCTACGCATAAAGGTATTTTTAGATAGAGCAGTTAATTTTTTTCCTTTTTTTTGGAGTGGCTAGAGCATAGGCCACTTTGAAGGTTCAAGATAAGGCCATAACTTTTCATGTTATTTATTTTGAGTATTTAACCGATTCTTTTCTTTATGTAACATTCTATCAACTCAAACTTCATCATGGATTTAGCTATATTCCTGGTGCCTGCCCTCTACTTCTGCCACCTTTTAGAGAGATGTGTAATATTATGCTGGTTATTCATATGAATTTACAAGTAGAGAGGAAGTGGGTATAGATTGGACAGCATTTTTGGATATTCTAAAAAGCATCAGCAGTATGAGTATTTATGTAGATGAATGCAATTTTATTCTACGTATTAGTGAAAAAAATTTCAAGTCACCACTTGAACTTTAAATGTTTGCTATAACCTATATCACAGATATCTAATTATCCTTGATTTGCTAGCTTTCAAATTATAATAGTAGAACTCAAGGGTTTTTTAATGCTACCATCCAACTATTCATTTCTTCTGTTTTGTGGGGATTATATTCATACTTTTTTCACATTCCTTTCAACATTCAACTTTTAAAAAGCATCAGAAGCTATTGGAGTCATTGCTTTGGGAGTCCAAATTTTGTTGGAATATTTGTAACCATTGTAAATGTTAGGGGTTTTTTGTTTTTCTTTTTGGATGTAGAACAGATAACTTGCTTCTGTTGTACCTGGGCCTGGATTCTTTGTTTTAGGAACAAACTGTAATTCTGCATTGATAAAATAATTTGCTTATTTTCCAGTGAATTTTATATATCATAAAGTTGTTTTTGCATTTTCATTTTCCTTTGAAAAATCTTCCCAAGGCAGTTTCTGTCTTTGAAAAACAAAATGAAACAAAATTATACTGATCTATATCCATTAAAAAGAAATTGAGAGTGCTATTACTTATTTTTTTTTTTATACAGGTTTAAAAAACGAATGCTAATAGAACAACTGGAGAACTTCTTGGATGAAATTCATCGAAGAGCCAGTCAGATCAACCATATTAATAGCAATTAAAAGAAAACAGAATGTGGCCACTTATTTCACTATCTTCTCCAAATACAAAGTAAATACAAGACTGTTGTGATCTTGCATTCATTTTTTGACATGCATTGTTGGCTATTTGAAATACTAAGAGCAAGTCTACAGATCCTTTTTCCATCATTTTACAGTGACCTTTTCTTCATTTTGGTTTATTTTTGTAATGTGAAAAATATCACTCTAAAACACATTTTTATTTAACAAACTAAAAATATTCCTCCAGATCTCTTGCTTGTCATTGACTCTTGCGTGTCAATTTCCCTCAGGTTCTATTTTCTTAAACCAACCTTTAAAATTGTCACCTCTGTTAAGGTTGAACTTTGCCAAAAAAAAAATAAAAAAGAAGTTACTTTGTAATTTTTGGGGAAAAAAGCACATACATTAAAACTAGGTAATGTTTTGTATATACAGTTATTTTGGATATATTATTGTAAGTTGTACAAATGTATTTTGAAGAATATTTAAGAAAAGCACTTTTGTTATTCCATCAATAAATGCTCTATTTTACTCTTGTGTGGTTTAGGAAATAATCACATTTAAAATCATTTAAAACCATCTTAAGGGTAATGGAATTTTAAAGGCCTTGCTTTTTAAGCATTGGAAAAATACACCACTTGAAGTTCATATTTGTTAAAGCTAACTGTAATTACCTGTTACATAACCTGCATTGTCTTCTTACTCTATGTTCTTAGATTTTGTTGGCCACACCAACATATTCCCATTTCTGCCTAGATAATAGAAATGACGGTATCTGGGGCAAATAGGCAGGCACCTTAAAAGCTGTTTAAAAGCAAAAATCTTTAATACTGGTTTCTTTACTCCCAACACTTTTTTCCTTTCTCACTAGGTTTGTGGATGGCACTAAGTTGAAGCTGTTAGTTAGGGAGTTGTAAGTTTGGGGGGGCATCACATACTCTGAAATGTCTAGTCTTTAGCAGCTTGACGCCATGCTTACAAAAGTCCCACAACAAATTGGGGGTTCAAAGGGGATCTCTTTGTTCTCCTCTGCTATTCTTACACATATAAACTCCATTTTGTTTAGAGGCTAAATGGAAAGCAAACATTTAAGATGACTTTGCTCATTGTGCATTCCCCCTGAATTACCCAGGATAAGGAAAAACCCAACACTGTTCACTGTCCACTCTCAGTCCAACATGACCTCACGTGTCTTCACTGAGGACATGACCCTATGACCAGACTCACTCACTCACCTTTCATAGATCACTGCTGTGCCTTGTAGTGCTTTTGGGTAGAAAGGAAGGTTAAAATACATTTAGATTAAGAGAGGGCAAAATAAATTTATAAAATTATAGTAAAATTGATGGACTTTTAGTTTCATAATATTTGAAAATCACATACCCTTATCTTTTTACACTTTAGCAGAGGCTTTTTAAAATTTCAAGGGTATAGCAGAATGCAATTGTAACTTTTTATGAAGAAAAGCATAGATGAAAGTGGAGAACATGCTCGAGATCTCTTAATTTAGTCTAGGGGATTTGAAACTCTCCCAATGCTGAAGACAAATCCTGTTGAGAAAAAGAGGCATTTAATGTAACGTTACATAGTATTTTCATATGCAATTCTTTAAACCTTTTTTACCTCCACAAATACCTTTAAAGCAGGATATCATTTAATAGATGGAATTGTTAAGGTAATTACCTGCAGTTACTGCTAAATTCAAGAGCTACACAAAATCCAGAATATACTGTCTGGTCTTAAATTGTCTTTATGTATATTTTGATTCTGTGATTAATAGAAGGGATTACAAGTCATTCAGATAAAAGTTCATACTTAACAAGAATATTTAGGAAAGGGATTCAGTCTTTTCCAATGTTTAGCAGCTTTCCTTATCAGGAAGTTCTTATTTCCCTTTTACAGATTGCTGATGAGGTAATGATCCTTTAAACCCTTCACCTTTATTACATTTTTTGGGATGAACCCTAGAAGGAGTTGGGAAGAGAAACAGTTTGTTCAGTCTCCTCTTTCTTAATCTCTCTGCCATCATACTCTATGGTCTGCCTCATCCAAAACCTAGTCACAAGGTTTGAAACCAATCGAAACTCAAGCTTAATATCCCATCTTGCAGGTTTTTTTACATTTTAAGAAACTGGGCATATTAGTTAAATTAGTAAAATTCTATAGAATTCTTATAAGCAAAGGGGAGGGAGGGAGTATATTTCAAGGGAATATCATGCCTCTTAGGTCCTTTAGATCACTGGGTGGCTTTAGGCTGGACAATTGATATTCTCCAACAGTGTAATCTTGAGATTAAGATCGTTTTTCTTAATGTTCCCATATGTGTCCCATTTGTCAATGGATTCATTATTTGCCCTAAACAGTAAGATTTGTCAATTTGGTGTAATGAAGGCTGAGACTGATTTCTATCTCTTTGATACAACTCTCTCACCAGAAGAGTAGCCACCTTGAATCATGTGGGCAAATACCTGCCAGAAAGAGTAAACTCAAAAGGACTAGATTTAGATGTGTGGCGGATTATGGAACTGGTTTTGGATTAGCCTTTTATTTTCATTGTTTATTGAGGCAGTTGTGAAAACTCCGATCATTGAAATAGTGGTGTGTCCTTTACTAGTTCAAAGGTTTTACGTCATTTTTATGCAGTTGAATTCCAAAAGAGAAATCGTTCTCTTTTAACTGTCATCATCTTTTATTGGCTATAAGCTTTTGACAGTGACCTTTCTGTTCACGTTTATAGTCCTGTCTCTGTTTCTTGAGGAAGTAGAACCTGTCGTTTTTTTCATCTTTCATTTTTTTGACATGTATCCTTTCCAAGAGAGGGCTCTCTGTTGCCTGTTCTGAGTGATAAGTGACAATTTCATCTAATAAACATGGGGTTGGAATGATCATGGTGAAATCCTAGGAGGATATATTCTGTTGATGGACTTTTTCTCCCCAAATAATCCCAAAATAGATTATTTCCTAGTGAATGATTATCTTCATCCTTTTTGTCACAAAAGTGTTCCTTTGATTTCTAGCACAAGTTACAGCAGTATGCAAATGATTCTCAGATAAAATGATGTTGACAGTATTTCCTTAACAATTTGTGTAAAACCTATGCGTAATTCTCATTATTCTAACTTTTGACTTTTTTTCTCTCCATAAATAAAAACAATGCCTGATGTTTAGTTAAAGTAGATCCACTTTTGCTTGATTTTGTTAGTCTTGTTCCATCCTATTTCTTTTTAACACATTGTTTCGACTTGCCAACAACTCTTTACTGAGAATCTCTTTTCCTTCCCAGGCTGATAAATAATTGTCGGGGGGAGGGGGAACATTGAGAGGAATAATTTGAGTACTTTGTTCATTGTTGAAGCTGAAAGGACCTCTGCTTGTCCTTCTGATGTGCTCAGGCTTTGCCTGTACCATGCCATCTTTGGATTCTGATGAGATTGTATAGTGGGTCTTAGAAGTACTAGGGCAAACACTTGATTTTTGTGGCATTTCAGCAAGCGTGAGAAAGATCAAGAGAAAAACTAGAAATCCAGGTGCATTCACTAGAATACGGGGGTTGCTGAGTCAGAAGACTACTTGGATATGCTGGTGCCCTGAAGGAACTATCTTTTGTCCTGCAGTGATGAGAAAGCAAGGCAACAACTGGGGGAAAATCAAGATGTATCATTTATTTTACTTTCATGATCTTTCTAAGTCTCCCCAGAAGTAGAAGCCTGAATTTTTAAAAATCCACATCAACTAAAAATGAGCTGAAGGAGAAGTCAAAAACTACATGGAGGATATTAGTTTCCTTTGTAGTTATGGAATACTCCCCTTTCTCAGGATAGGCGACAAGAAACTGGGAAGCTTCTGAAGCCATAGAAACTAGCTAGAAGGAATGCTTGTTCTAGGCCACAGTGGACACTTGTTGCTAGAGAGATGCTGGTACATATTTATCTGAATTCTATCAAAAAAATACTGTCCTACCTGTGTCGGGTTCTCTCAGCAAAAAGAAGAATGGTCGATCTGCTTTAAAAAAAGGAATCCGAGACCTTTTCAGTAACAACAGAGCTGCAGGAGAGAGAATAGAAGAATCCCATTCCATTTTCTATTCATTTGAGGAAAGTCACTATTAAAACTGGTTATGAAGTCAGTTATATCCCCTGATTTTTGAAGAAATAAAAGCATCCTAATGATATTTCATTGTTTAGTGTTATGATGGGGGTACAAATGGGAAAATTAAGAAGATGTCATTTAGCCAAACTTGTGTCCCATTTTCAAAATACTTCATGGAATAAATTCCTTACTAAAGGTAATTTTCAGAAGGACTCCATTCCTTGTTTATGGGGATGGTGGGACAAATCCTTTTCAAAATGGATTTCTCTTCTCCCATCAGTTTTCAAACTTTGCTCTCTGTTAACATTTCTTTTTTAAAAAATGCTATACCACATCTGGACTTGGGGTTTTTTAGTGGGAAGGTTTAGAAATGTGAAGATTGAACTGGATAAATCTGACAAAGGCAGATAAGGGCAAGCAGTGTGACTGAGTGCTGCTGACCCCTTTATGAACATACCTGCGGCTGCAGATGCCTTGGTGCCTTCCTCTGAAACCTCAATCTTGGCTTTGTGGATTGCTTCAGAAACATAAAATCCATCTTGGCCTAATCCCAGGAAATAAAAATGTGAATTGCTTATTTCCATTTTTAATGCATTTAGCTTAAGGATTTAAGTGTATTTTTAAAGAATGCACTTAATTACAGTCTCATGCTGCTTACGATAGCTAGGGAGAGATTTGGAAAATTCTTAAGCTGCAATATTTTATGTAACTTTTAAAACCTCAGATTTGGTGAATTTAATAAATAATTCCCCCCAAATTAATAGAGTTGTGCCCTGTTTTTTCAGTAGTTTTCAAAAATAATTTCTAGTTAATATCGAAATCTTTCCTTCAGCCAGTAGTTTTTAAACTTTGGTGGTGTAAGAATTGCCAGTGTACATGTCAAAATGGATTCTGGAGTCCAAGAATCTGCATTTTTCAGCCAGCTTCTGGGATGATGTCCCTTGAATTCTTTCTTGGACTGCATTTTAAGAGCCACTTTTAAATGACAGTTACAGGTTTGTACTGTGGACCTTAAAAGGCATAACTCAATGTACTAAAAATGTGTCTAATACTGCATGACTGCATTCAGTCATGCAATTAATTTGCCCCCCTGGGGGCAAGTCTGCAAAGATGGTAAGAGGTTAGAACTATAATAGTTGTGTGCTAACAGTTGCAAAGAAGCTTAGCAAACGGGAATATGAATGATTAAGTTAGAGGAATTGATAGCTTTTTGTAATTTAACCATTAATCATTTTTGAACTACTCTCCACGGTGACGTGGTACGTGACCTAATAACAAAGGAAAATAAGAATCTTTAGAACTATTTAAAAAAAAAAAAAGAATCTTTAGAACTAGCAGAAAGTTTAGCTAGTTATACCTACCCTTTCATTTGAGAATGAGCTGTTAAGTGATCTGAGGTCACACACTTTGATAAGAAATAGAAATTGGGCATTTGCAGGTTTTCTGACAGTGCAGCACCCATTTCCACCCCACCCCGCCACAAAAAAACACCACCTTGTATTTTAGTCTACTCTAGCATGCCACTGGAAAGGGATCTGTGACATGAGTCTCAAAATAATCATTTCAATATACATGTATTTTGAGAGAGCTTCTTTGTTTCATCTTAGACTAATTAAATTGTTTTGCATTTTTCATGCACATACAAGGAGATGCAAATGAATGTCGTGAGAGAATAAAACCAGCCAAGTATAGGATATGCAGCAATAAGGTACACAGGAAATTGTGAGTTGGCTATATTTGTTGTAAGAAACAGTTATTTTCCAGCGTCATTGAAGGGGACCAGACAAGGGCCATAGGAAGGGAAAAATCAAGGGAAACTTTCATCTGGTATCATTTATCCTAAAACCAGTGAAGGATCTGATTTTAGTAGTTGGTCTTTTTCTGTAGGATCTTTTAGAAAAGAAACTTCTCTCTAATTCATAGTTTCACTAGCTCATTGAGCAAACAATGAGATGCAATGCTCAAATTAGAATTTTGTGGATAAATAATTGTTCTCTGATGGTCATGAGGTTTTACTTATCTGTGACCTCATTACTGTGGTGTGGTATCTGAACATTTCAAATCAGTGTCCGTGAAGTCAGCAGAGGTTCACTATGAAACTCTACCAGCTAAGATACAGGAAATGTGGTTGTGTTAGAGTCCAGGCACTTTGACACAATGTGAAAAATAAGACCAAATGGTACGAATGAGTCTTCAGTTAGATAGGCTTGGCTATTACAATTTCTTGAGGAGTTTCATTTAAATAGCTTTTCTCCATCACACTACAGGAGTGGTCCAGTAATTGACAGTTACATGCACGGCCATTGAGCCAAGACCCACGGCCTGTCTTGCCCCAGCATCCACACCTCTCTTAAATCTTATCTCTGGGGAGAGTTAAACATTTCAGAAGACCAACATTTGTGATCAAAATAAGAATTCAGGAGTCATTGTAGGTTTGTGTTTCTCATCTTGCTTGATCTTGTATTACAGATCTATTTGCTTACTTTTGTCAACCGGCTATTGAAATGTTATGCAACTAATGAAAGCGAGGTAGAAGAATCCAAGCACAAAGGGATTCTTCTGCTTTGGGTTCATTTTCTGCTGTGCTGGCAGCTACTTAGTGCCATTGAGGGTCATACAACAACAATCCCAAGATTGTTTATAGGTGCTATGTTATAAAAAGGGATCCATGATTAATTAAAATGGGAAATGCAGGTTGAATAGTTTTGTGTTTTTGTTTTTAGTAGTGGACTTCTTAGAGCTGCTTATATGCTAATGTTTGTAGTGAATCTCTACAGTAGGACTATAATATGTAATGTTTAACCATGGAAAGACCTGCAACATCTCCTGTCTCTAGATTTACCAGATTAGCATTCTGGAAAACTGTAGCCCATCATAAATCCATTTGCTCCTATCTTACATTTCAATATCCAAAGCAAAGTGTTAAGATTCTTCTTACCCTCCTTCCTGGCATACTCTCCACTCTTCCATAATATCTACAAGTATTCGTGTCAACCTTTCTTTTTAGATTGTTAGCTCCTAGAAGGCAGAAGCTGTTTTATTAATTTCAAATATTTTTTACTTTGCCTAACTAGCATAATAATGCTTGGTACATAATTGCGTTCAGTAAATGTTGGATGAATGAATAATAGACACTCCTCACATTGTACATTTGTTTCATTTCCCCTTAGAAAGAGCTGCCTTAATGCTCTTTAATCTGATTTCACTTGTAAGGAAATGTTGGTTGGTATCTCTAGAATCATAGGGGTACAACACAGAATGGGTCTTTGGCAAGTTTTATCCAAATGATTGTTTCAGTGCCTCTTTCCCCTTTGTTAGTGGAGACCATCATTTTTTGTGTGTGGTAGATCATACTCTCAAAAGGTTTAAGAGTCTTCATAATGACAGTGTGTAAACACAAGATTTGCAAAATGTAAATCAATGTCCCAACATCTAATCCTCAGCTTCTCAAAATGCAGGATAAACATTATTTGCTGTGTCATTTGTCTTTCCAATTATTATTACTTACTATTGGCAAATTTAGTGGCTTTAAAACAGTTATTGCCAGAATCTGCTTCTAGTTTATCTTTCTCATCTTCTTATCACTTAGTTGTAACAGATGGAGTGTGTCACATAGCACCCAGCCCCGGATATATAGAGAGAGTGCTAAAAAGAATTTGAAATGGCCTCTGAAGCCAGGCTGTGGTCAGTTGCTTTCTCTATTCTTCTCCTCAAGCCCACTTCTCCCTGCCACCCCAGCTTTTTGAGATATAATTGATATAACATTGTGTAAGTTTAAGGTGTATAATGTGATGATTTGATATATGTATATATTGCAAAATGATCACCACAATAAGATTAGTTAACACCTCCATCACCTCACATAGTTACAATTTTTGTGTGTATTGTAAGATCTATTGTCTTTGCAACTTTCATATATATAATACAGCATTGTTAATTATAGTCCCCATGCTGTACATTACATCCCTAGAACTTATAATTGGAAGTTTGTACCTTTGACCACCTTCACCCAACCCCCCAACTCCGCCCCCTCCCTGCTCCTGGCAACTATCAGTCTACTCTGTGTTTCTGTGAGTTTGATTTTTTTAGATTCCACATGAAGTGAGATCATACAGTGTCTTTCTCTCTGATTTATTTCACTTAGCATAATGCCCTCAAGGTTTTTCTATGTTGTTGCAAAGAGCAGGATTTCCTTCTTTTTCATAGCTAAATATTCCATCAAAATATACATACCACAGCTTCTCTATCTATTCATCTGCTGATGGACACTTAGTTTTTTTTCATATCTTAGGCTATTGTACATAATGCTGCGATCACCATGGGGGCCCAGTTATTTCTTTGATAGTGATTTAATTTCCTTTGGGCACATACTCAGAAGTAGAATTGTTGGATAATGTGGTAGTTCTACTTTTATTTTTTAAGAAACCTCCATAGGGCTTTCCATAATGGTTGGACTGATTTAAATTCCCGTGAACAGTGTACAAAGTTCCTTTTCTCCACATCCTTGCCAACATTTGTTATCTCTTGTCTTTTTGATAATAGCCATTCTAACAGGTATGACGTGATATCTCGCTGTGCTTTTGATTTGCTTTTCTCTGATGATTAGTGATGATCAGCACCTTTTCATGTACCTGTTGGTTATTTGCATATCTTATTTGGAAAAACGTTTATTCAGATCCTCTGTCCATTTAAAAATCAGATTGTTATTATTATCTGCAATTAGGTTGTATGAGTTCCTTATATATTTTGGATATTAATCCCTTAGATATGTTGTTTACAAATATTTTCTCTCATTCTGTAGGTTTCCTTTTCATTTTGTTATTTCTTTTGCTATGAAGACACTTTTAGTTTGATGTAGTCCCACTTGTTTACTTTGGCTTTTGTTGCTAATACTTTTGGTGTCAGATCCAAAAAATGATTGCCAAGACCAATTTCAAGGAACTTTTCTCCAAAGTTTCTTCTAAGAGTTTTATGGCTTCAGACATTTTAAGTCTTTAATCCATTTTGAGTTAATTTTTGTGAGTGTTGTAAGATATGGGTCCAGTTTCATTCTTTTGCATGTGACCATCCAGTTTCCCCAACACCATTCATTGAAAAGACTATCTTTTCCCCATGGAGTATTATTGGCTTCTTTGTCAAATATTAGTTGACTGTATATGCATGGATTTAGTTCTGGGGTCTTGATTCTATCCCATTTGCCTACATGTCTGTTTTTATGCCAGTACCATACTGTTTTTTTTTTTTTTTTTTTTAAGATTTTATTTATTTATTTGACAGAGAGAGACACAGCGAGAGAGGGAACACAAGCAGGGGGAGTGGGAGAGGGAGAAACAGGTTTCCCGCCGAGCAGGGAGCCCGATGCGGGGCTCGATCCCAGGACCCTGGGATGATGACCTGAGCCGAAGGCAGACGCTTAACGACTGAGCCACCCAGGCGCCCCAATACTGTTTTGATTACTATAGCTTTGTAATAGAGTTTGAACTCAGGAAGTGTGATGCCTCCAGCTTTGTTCTTTCTCAGGATTGTTTTGGCTATTTGGGGTCTTTTGTGGTTCCATACAAATTTTAGAGTTGTTTTTTCCTATTTCTGTGGAGAATGCCATTGGAATTTTGATAGGGAGTGCATTGAATCTGAGGATTGATTTCAGTAGTATAGACCCTTTAACAATATTAATTCTTCCAATCCATAAACAGAGGATGTTTTCCCATTTATGTGTGTCTTTTTCGATTTCTTTCATCAGTGTGTTGTAGTTTTCAATGTAGAGATATTTCATGTCACTTGGTTAAATTTATTCCTAAGTATTTTATTGTTTCTGATGCAATTGTAAGTGGAGTTGTTTTCTTTATTTCTTTTTCAGATAGTTTGTTGTTAGTGTAAAGAAACACAACTCATATTTGTATGTTCATTTTTTATCCTACAACTTTACTGAATTTGTTGATTAGTTGTAATTATGTACCACTATTACAATATTAGAGAATCTGATTTTGACTATATATTTACCATTACTATTTACAATTACTAGAGATTTTTACATATTCATACATTTTTTCAGTGTTAATTAGCATCCTTATTTCAGCTTGAAGAATGTCCTTTAGCATATCTTGTAAGGCAGGTCTAGTGGTAATAAATTCCCTTAGCTTTTGTTGGTTTGGAAAAGTTTTATCTCTGCTTCACTTGTGAAGGACAACTTTGCCAGGTATAGTATTCTTGATTGGCAGTTTTTTTCTTTCAAAATTTTGTATATGTCGTTCCACTCTGTCCTGGCCTGTAGTTTCTGTTGAGAAATCCATTGATCATCTTATGTGGGTTCCCTTGTAGGTTGCTTGTTTCTTCTCTCTTGCTGCTTTTAAAATTCTTTCTTTGTCTTTAACTTTTGACAATTTAATTATAATGTGTCTTGGTGTAGCCCTTTTTGGGTTCAACCTATTGGGATTCCTTGGGCCTCATGAATCTGGGAGCCCATTTCTCTCCCCATTTTTGGAATGTTTTTGGCCATTATTGCTTTAAGTAGACTTTCCCTTTTTTTTCTTTAATCTTTTGGGATTCCCATAATGAGTATATTTTTTGTTTTGTGGAGTCCCCAATTTCCCACAGGCTTTCTTCACTCTTTCATTCTTTTTTTTTTTTCTTTTTGTTCCTCTGACTAGATAATTTGAAATGATTTATCTTCTAGTTGATTGTTTCCTCTGTTTGGCTGAGTCTTGTTAAAGCTCTCTATTGAATTCTTCAGTGCAGTCATTTTATTCTTTAGCTTTAGGATCTCTGTTTGTTTGGGTTTCTTGGTTTTGTTTTATTTTGATGGTTTCTATTTCTTTCTTGAACTTTTTATTTTGTTCATGCATTGTTTTTCTAATATTGTTTAGTTGTCTCTGTGCTCTTGTAGTCTGCTGAACTTCTTTAAGAGGATTGTTCTGAATTCTTTGTCAGGCAGTTCATACATCTCCATATTTTTAGGGTAGCTATTGGAGCTTTATTCATTTCTTTGGATGGTATATTTTTCTAATTTTTCATGGTCCTTGCTTCTTTGTATTGGTATCTGTGTATTTCAGTAAGCGGTCTCCTTTTCCAGGCTTTACAGTTTTGCTTTGGTAAGGAAACATCTTTACCAGTCAGCTGGTAGAATTTGTGGGCAGGTTGGGCTTACTATCATCATCTCTGTGTGGGCCAGCCTCTCTATTTTCTCTGAGTTTGCAGTGGGGTGCTGCTGCCTGGGTTCTGTGGCTGGATGGGACTGCTGGTTGGGTTCTGTATTCAAGCAGGGCTTCTCGGGTGGGCTCGCTGTTCAGGTGGAGCTTCTGGCTATGTCAGAGCTAGTGACTCAGCCTTTTCACTGTCAGGTTGAGCCCCTAAGTCTGCAATCAATTCTTGGTTGATGAGGGTTGTAGGCTGTGTTTCCTTACAGGGTGGTGCCACTGGTTGGACACCATGATTGGGTAACTATGAGAGGGATTCTACAATCTCTCCTGGTCAGGTAGTCTTATGCTGTGCTTCCCAACTGGATGGTGCTGCTGATTGGGCTCCATGTTCAGGTGGGGCTGCCAGCTGTGCCCTGAAGTTGGGTGGGGCTACAGGCTGGGCTCTGTGACTTGGTAGCACTGTGGGCTGGGCTACAAGGCTGCCCAAGGTCATTCTTCAGACTCATTGGTTATGTGGAGATAGGGGATATGCTCAACAGTTGGGCAGGGCAGCTGGCCAGGCTCTCTGCCCAAGCAGAGCTGTAGGATGGGCTTCTCAGCTAGCTGGGTTCTCTTGTCAGTCTTCCTCAATGGATGGGACTTGAGACTATGCCTAGCAGTTGGGTAGGGCTGTGAATTTGCCTTCCTGAAAGGTAGAGTGGTAGTATGGTCCACTGACTATGGACCCAAATTGGGCAGAACTGCCAACCAAGCTCTCTGGCTAGATGGGGCCACCAGCCTTGCCTTGCAGAGGGGCATTCCTGCTGGTTGGAGTCTTTGCTTGGGTACTGCTACAGGCAGGAACTTGGTCTGCCAAGGTTTGAGTGCTGGTTAATGTAAGCCTTGCCTCCCACTTCTCCATCTCTATCTGATTCCTAAGTTGTCCCCAGGAGGCAAGACCTGAATGGGTCTTCCAGAAGTGTCCTGCGACCCTGGAAGAGTTGGACGTCCACCTTGATTTTCTTTTCTCACTGAAGAAATTATAGTAGGCCTGAGAGGGTACTCTTGGTGCAGTGCTATGTCAGCCTGGAGGAGGGGTGATGCAGTCCAAGTGTAGCTGCTCCTCTTACCATTCTAATATGGTCCTTCTCAGTCTCTGTGGTTCAGAGGGGTGCTTCAGCTTCACATCTGGGTGCTGGGATTTCCACAGTGGTGACTTGTCTATGGACAGTGGCTAGTTGGTCTTCTTAGGAGGGGGACTGAAGTTGGGGATGACTTATCTCACCATCTTGATGATCTATTGTAGGTCTGATCAGTCATCTGGTGTGGCATAAATTAACTTCAGTATGTAACCAAACAACTATGTGTGGTTTGCTCATTTAAGTTGTAGTAACTCGGAGCTTGTAGTTCTCACTGAGCAGAGATTGGAAACTAATTATTCATTTATAAAAGTCCAGAATAAGATAGTTTCTTTGAAGTTTTAACTTTATGCAAAAGAAGTGTTTCTTGGATTAGGAAGCATGAGTTTGTATCAAAGTCTGCTGATCCTTCTGGTTGCTCAAGAAGTATATCTCCAGCTGGTAACTTTTGTGTAAGTGAAACTGGAATTACTCTTAAAAGCTTTATAACATGTAGTGTCAAGGGATGTCTGGGGAGAAAAACTATAACCTGGGCTCAATTGGGCCTCGAGATGCTACTGAACAAGTTTTTTTCAGGCAGCAGGAAAGGATTTGATGCCATGAAGGAAGAGACGAGTCACTTTTAAATGGGGAAGAACTTGAGTAAAATAATTCTGGGCATTGGAACCAAATGGAAAGAAAAGGCCAAATGTTCCCTGTGGTTTGGGCTTCTATCAATAGTACAAAACTGCTTGGTAACCTTTTATTAATTGTAAGAAGGGAGACAACATTTTCTGATGACTTATTTTCTGGCAAGCTCTCTGTTGATGCTTTGCTATATGTTAAAGAATTTTATTTCCGTAAGTAAGATGTGAGGTGGGTGGTAGCTACCTCATTTTAGGAATGATGAAACTATTTGTTAGATTAAGTCACCATGCCTCCATAATTAAGTCAACAGCCCACTTAGGCACAGAAGGACTAGTCTCTTGATGATGTTTAAAGAAGGGCATTGGAAAGCAATACTGTAGTTGGCAAACTTTATCGGTAAAGGGCAAGATATTAAATATTTTAGCAATTGCAGGCCATATGGCGTCTGTTGCAACTGCTAATTCTGCCATTGTAGCAAGAAAGCAGCCATAGATGATCTGTAAATAAATGGGAGTGGCTGTTTCATTAAAATTTTATTTACAAAAACAAGGATTGGGTCATTGCATGGTGAGCCCTGTGTTAGAGGAACAGAACTTTATGGGAGATAAGGCTGATGTGTTTTATCAGTAAGAGACATGAATTCAAGCTTCACACTTGGCACATGCTAACTGCTCGATAATTATTTAACAAGTTAGATCCATGAGCCTGTATTTCTGCTGGTTTGAACAAATCTACATAGACTTTAACTGCATTATAAAAAAGTACGAAAAAGTGTTCTTTCTAAACTAGATTGCTTGTTATAGCTTGTCAAGAGAGCTTATGGGTCTTGGAAGTCTTTATCAGTGGGGGAGCTGCATGATGTGGGTGGGTCAAGCTCAGTCCTATTTGAGGACATAGGATTAATGGCATTTTGAGATGTACTTCCAGGACATAAAGGCAGAGAGATTAAGAACTATAAAGGAACAATCAGTGAGTCACAATGATTAACTGAATATAGTGGTGTGGAAGAAAAGGTCAAGAATGGCCCCAAAGTATTGAACTAGAATGATCAAAGGATGAATAGTATCATCATCAACAACAGAAATTCTCTAGCCTAGCTCTGGAGTCATGAGAAGACACTGTGATTGGATTTTGCACATTATTAAAGATAGAGCTCACTCAAGTTCTTTACCCCTTCCTCTTTCCTTGACCTCTGATCCTTTCACTCTAGTCTTCCTCTTTTCCCTACAGTGTCAGATTATGCCTGTGTCACCAGGGAAAATTTCTGGTTGAGTCATTCAACCAAGTCAACAATATTTATTGACTATCTATTGTGCACCAAGCATTGTTGGGGGTGCTGTACGCAAACGTGACTATTGCTTTGCTTATCTCTTTGCATGTTTAGGTAATGAGTACAGCGCTGGTGGGTTTTAAACACTCTAGAATAGATCCTTTCTCCTGTGCTTTATTTGATAAGTAACTGCCATTTAGTTTGTCTGGTTACATCTAAAGCACAAGCCAAGACTGATTTTATGGACCAAATTCCTCTGTGTGTGTGTGTGTGTGTGTGTGTATGTGATTGCTTAATAAGATTTTGAGCAAAGCTTTAGAAAACTCTGTGTGATGAGGTTCTAGCATTTAAAATGGAGATTCTGAAGCTCATCAGGCAAAGAAAGCATCAAGGCCAATTAAAATACCTGCTACAGTATCATCTTCAGACAGATAATTTATTACTATCCAGAGCAGAAACAAACCTGAGCCTTTGGAGTTAGCAATAGTTTAACTAATGTCTTCTGAAAAGATTCTGGAACATAAGGTTTTGGCATTCCATTCTTTTTTAATATTTGATGTAAGTTCCCTCTCAGATCATAAGCAAATACAGCTCCTATTGATTAGTGTCTAGTAGGGGCAAAGAAATTTAATATGGACTTGGGAAAGGAGAACACTTTAGGGCAAGATTACAGGTACATGAGTAATTTGAAGAAAGGAAGTTGGATGGATGAGGGAAAGTTTCAAGGTTAGTTTATGAAAAGAGGACAGAAATGGTACAAGGAGGGAGGGAGAGGGAAGAGGTAGAAACAAAGGGTGACTGTGAGGCTGGCATGACAGTGGGAGGTCAGAATGAAGAGCTCTATTATTGCACCACTGTCTCTGGCATGCTCCCAGTCATGATAGGCAGAGGGAGAGTGAGTTGTATTGTGTTCTATGGCCATTGACCTCACCCTGAAGGTGGTCCCCAAAAACAGTGCTTAGAGGTCTCAAGAAACACTCCTCCCCCGCAAAGTCCAACCCAAATTTGGCTGTTTTCTGAAGCAACATATTCTTATATAAAGCAAAGTTTTCTTTATTCTTTTAAATAATGTTAACTCTGACCATACCATTGAAACCTCTGTAGATGAAAATCCCTTAATCAAAGTATGACAAAGCTGCCCCCAAGCACAATGCCAAAAAGCTTGAAAAAAGAAGTGTTACCTGAAATTCCTTTCAAATTAGCTTTGAGTGGATCAAAAAGATCGGTGACTCCCCAAGAATTTAAAATGCTTTTTAAATTGAAATGATTTTGGATCCTGAATCTAAAAAACAAAAACAAACCATCAACTTTCATTTAAAAATCTCATTCAAAATATTTTCATATACAACACATGACTGCCAAACTCCCTAACTTGGAAGTCAGGGATCTCCAGCCTCATTTCCAGCTTTATTTTTCATTGCTCCTTCTCATAAACCCTACCCCCTGACTAGTCGGACCACACAGGGCTCGCTCCCACCTCTAAACCTTTGCTTTTGCTGTTCTTTCCACGCCATCTCCTTTGATTGCCTCTGAGTTACTACCATGACTACCATTTCCTCTAAGCTCAATTCAATTGTTATCCTCTCCTTTCCTCTCCAGCTGTTTTGTGTCCTTTGGTTGCTAAGGCCCCATTAACACTTTGTTTGTCTTGCTCTTTTGGTGTATGGAATATTCTGCTTCCTATTACTATTATTTATGACATTATAAACTACTTGAGAAGAGAGGCTATCCCAGTCAATGTTTTATTTCCTAATAGTGCTAGACACGATGACAAGTGTTTTATGTGGATTATCTAATTTCATCTTCACATAACTATGTTATTATTATCCTCATTTTACAGATGAGAAAACTGAAGCCTAAAGAGATTAAGACACTTGCCCAAGATGACGTAATGAATACGTGGTGGAACTCAACACAAAGCAAGGCTGTCTGAGTGCAGAGCATGTGCTGCTGGCGTCTACTCTTTGCTACCTCCCATCTTGTGAGGCATCTCACATAGTAGGTGCAGAAAAGAAGCTGTTGATTAATTGACAATTAATAGAGTGTCTCATTTAATATGTTCATATTTTATAAGACATATTCTTGTGTTTGCTGTGTGCAGTGTGTGTCTTTGATGCATAGGAGGGAAGGAATGCAAGTTAAAGCTTTGGTTTTCCTAATAAGTCCTGTGAGCAGGAAGAATCAACACACCAACTTTGTAATATTTCTTCAAAGGCAAGGCATTTAAAATTTTACTGTTGAAGGATCCTTTTAAAGGATTGCTCACACAATTTTTCTTTGAAAATAAAAAAGTTTGAAATGGAATTTAGATGATCTTTTTCTATCAACTATGCAGAACTTGTAGGAAAGTAAAAAGACCGGACAAGACCATTTAATATCAAAGATCTTCATTGCCATACAAGACAATGTGACTAATATTTTAAACAGAAGCATCATATTTTCTCATAAATATATGTTTTAGAATAGTTTCCCAAAAAGGTTTTACGCCTTCTCCAACTATGCTGACATTCTCAAAAAAATATTTTGCACCACCTTTTCTAAAATTTTCTTAAATTCTTAAAACACATCCACCTTGAAAACTCTTACTGCTGAAACATATTGGTTAAGAGCATGGACTTGGGAGTGCAGTGCCAGGATTTGAATCCTGGCGCAGCCTCTTACTAACTGAGGGAAGTGGGGCAAGTTAGTTTACCTCTCTTTGCTTCCATTTCCTTATTTGTGAAATGAGCATAATAGTAGTGCTTAGTTATAGCTTTGTGAAGATTAAGTGAAATAATTCTTGTAAAGTGCTCAACAATGCCCAGCACACCTCATGCACTTATTGTTACTGCTGTGGTTTTATTGTTTCTCAGGGATATTGAGAAAAAAGCTCAGGGATGTTTGAAACCAAATATGGTGATTATGGTAGGTGATAAAACTGGGTAATATCATTTTTAGTAACTAAAGATAATAGTAAAAGTGAGGTATGACCATAAAAGGTGAGAGTGATTTTTTTTTTCTTGTATGGCTATGAAGGCCAGCCCAGAAGAAATGCTACAAAAATATCTTGAGTAAAAAAATTGCCCTTTACCAAAACCAGACAATGATATCATGAGTAAAGAAAACTACAGACTAATATCCCTTATGAATATAGATGCAAAATCCTCAACAAAATACTAGAAAATTGAATCCAGCAACATATAAATCCCACCATGACCAAGTGGGATTTATCCCAGGAATGCAAGGTGGGTTCAACATATGAAAATCAATCAGTGTAAAACACCAGGTTAACAGAATAAAGGACAAAGGCCACATGATTATCTCAATAAATGCAGAAAAGCATGTGAAAAAAATCCAACACCCTTTCATGAAAACAAAAATCACTTAATAAACTTGGGATAGAAGGGAAATTTTTCAGTCCGAAAAAGAGCCTCTACAGAAAACTCCCAGCTAGCATCATACTTAATGGTGAAGACTGAATGCTTTCCTCCTAAGATCAGATATAAGATAGGATGTCCACCATTTCTATTTAACATTGTCCTGAAGGGTGTGGAGGGCAATTATTCAAGAAAAAGAAAATGCATCTGGATTAGAAAGGAAGAAATAAACCTATCTCTATTCACAGACGACTTGGTCTTGTATACAGAAAATCTTAAGGAATACACACACAGAATGAAAAAATTCTTAGAACTAATAAATGAGTTCATCAGGGTGGGAGGATATGAGATCAAGGTACAAAAGTCAACTGTGTTTTTTTATATTAGCAATGAATAATCTGCAAATAAAATTTATAATAGCATCAAAAGGAATAAAATACTTAGAAATAATTTTAACAAAAGAAATGCAAAACTTGTACACTGAAAACTAAAAAATATAATCAAAAGAAACTAAGGAAGACATAAGTAAAATGAAAAAAGTCCTGTGTTTACAGATTGGAACAGTTAATATTGTTAGCAATATTCTCAAACTGATGTACAGATTAAACACAATCATCATCAAAATCTCAGCTGCCTTTTTTGCAGAAACTGATAAGCTGATCCTAAAATTCATATGAAAATGTATGGGACTCAGAATAGCCAAAACAATCTTGAAAAAAGAACAAAGTTGAAGGGCTAACACTTCCTGATTTCTAAACATTATAGTAATCACGACATTGTGTCATAGTGGTTAAAGTATAGACATTTGTGCCTATAGAATAGAATTGAAAGTAAACCCATTGAAATAAACCCATTCATTTATAGTCAATTAATTTCAACAAAGGTACCCAGAAAATTCAATGGGAGAAAGAATAGTCTTTTCAATTAATGGTGCTGGGACAACTGGATAACCACGTGCAAAGAATGAAATTGGACTTCTACCTCATAATACATACAAAAATTAACTCAAAATATAAGAGCTAAAACTATAAAATTCCTAGAAAAAAAACACAAACATAGATCTTTGTGACCTTGGTTAGGCAATGGTTTCTTAGAAATGACATCAAAAGAAGCATAAGAAATAAAAGAAAAAATACATTAACTGAACTTCGTTAAAATTAAAAACTTTTGTGCTTCAAAGGACACCATCAAGAAAGTGAAAAGATAACCCACAAAATGGGAGAAAATATTTGCAAATTATGAATCTGGTAAGGGACCAGTATCCGGAATATATAAAGCACTATTACAACTCAGCAATAAAAAGACAACCAATTTAAAAGTGGAGAAAAGATTCAAATAAGTATTTCTTCAGAAAAGATATGTAAATGGCCAGAAAGCACATGAAAATATGCTTGACGTCATCGGTTATTAGGGAAATGCAAATGAAAGTCACCATGAGAAACTACCTCACACCAACTAGGATGGTTACAATAAAAAGATGGGGGGTTTCTTCTCCTATAGCTGTTGTTATACACTGTTGTGAGGTCAGACAGGTTTCAGCCATCTTGCCTCCAGCCTGAGGGAGAAGCCAAAACACAGAGGAGGGCATTGCTGGAGGGCAGAGGAGGTGAATGCATCCTAACTAACGTAACTAAGAATAACTATATAGTTCCCGAATGTAAACTCTATAACATCCCTACTTTTTAACCCTTCCCTCCATTCAGAGGGACTTTAAAAAGAACTGTGGTAAAATATACACCACATAAAATTTTACCATTTTAAGGGCATTATTCAGTAACGTTAAGTATATTCACATTGCTGTCCAACCACCACTATCCACTCTGGAAATTCTCATCATACCAAACTGAAACTCTGCACTGCCACACGTCCCACATGAAGAGGGACTTACCAAAAAAGATGGACAATAACAAGTGTTGACAAGGGTGTGGAGAAACTGGAACCTCAAAATTGCTGGTGGGAATGTAAAATGGTATAGCCCCTTGGAAAGCTGTCTGGTAGGTCCTCAAGATGTAAAAAGTAGAGTTAACACATGACTCAGTATTTCCATTCCTGGGTATATAACCAAGATACCTGAAAACCTATACCCACACAAAAATGTACACATGAATGTGTTTCAGAAGCCAAAAAGTGAAAACAAGCCAGAAAGTTTCCAGGCACTTAAATGTCTATAGACCAATGAATGGATAAAGCAAAATGTAGTATATCCATACAATGGAAAATTATTCCGCCATAAAAAAGAATGAAATACTGATGCATACTATGACAAGGATGAACCTTAAAAACATGCTAAGTGAGAGCCGCCAGACTCAGAAGGCTACATGTTGTACGATTTCATTTATATGAAATATACAGTATAGATAAGTCAATTGAGAGCAAAAGTAGATTAGTGGTTGCCTAGGACACGAGTGAGGAGAAGGAATGTGGAGGGACTGCTAATGGGCATGGAGTTTCCTTTTGAGGTAAAGAAAATGTTCTGAAATTAAATAGTGGTGATGGTTGCACAACTTCACCAATATATTAAAAACCTCTGAATTGTATATTTTAAAAGAATGAATTTTATGGTTATGTGAATTATATCTCAGTTTTTTAAAAAAGAAAGAAAACGCCCATAGAAAAACACAATCCACACAGATGATGATTAGTAGCTTTTTGAAAGGAAGGCCAAAACTTCTGAATATATGAGATCTGACGGATTTTTAAAATACTCATAACAAACAAAGAGAAAAAGAGACACATACAAAAAACAGGCTCTTAAACACAGAGAACAAACTAGTGGTTGCCAGAGGGGAGGTGGGTGGAGGATGGGTGAATGGGTGAAATATGTGATGGGGATTAAAAGTACATTTATCATGATGAGCACTAAGAATTGCTGATTCATTATACTGTACACCTGATACTCTATAACACTGTATGTTAATTGTACTTCAATAAAAAAAATCCTATGTCACTTCTATTATCAGAAAAAAATGCTCATGCTTAGCTTCCTACTATGTCGATCTAATAACCAAGTGTCTTATTCATTAAACAAATATATATTTGACATTATTAGTCTTTCTTGTGGGGCATTACATCATTATGGATATAAATTGGCTTTCTTGATTATTCTTTTGGTATGCTAATATCATACCAAGACTAATTGTCCCTATATATTTTATTTCATTTCTTCATAAATAAAATATTACTTTGGAAGCTAGACATCATCATTCCATCCAGAATCTACTAATACACTCTTTGGTGATGCTTAACCCAAAGGCACACCTCACTGCCACACGATTTTTGCACTGCTACTCACAGTGTGCAAAAGTTTTTGCTCTTGCTAAATGAAAAACTCAGGCTGGCTGTAAAGCAGATCATATTAAATGATGAATGAATGATTTGCAGAACTAGAGGTAAGTTCTTGCCCAAAACTTGACTTGTGTCTACCATGGTCCAAAGTTTTGTACCCAGATTTAGACCTAAAACCTAGTTTTAATTCTTTCTCTATTTATTCCTTCAAGGGTTTGAAGCTGCTTCTTTACTTGGTGAGTTTTGCTTGTGAAACAGCCTCATTTTGCTAAAACCTTCTATCCTTCTTGGACGGCAGGCTCGATAGTCTTAGGGAGGTAAAAAAGAAATCTATTAGGATAAGGTCAAGTGTTGACTAAGACTGTGTTGTTATGATCTCTGCCATCCCATCCTGTCCCTGTCTTCGGGGTTTTTCAGATCATTCCTCTGAAGGTGGACTCAGAGACAGTGGAGGGCTCTCAGAGGAGCTGGGCATCTTGCTGGGGCCTCTTCCTCACAGCAGCCACTCCAGGATGAGGCCAGCCATCTGTCTCCGCATTCTGAAAAGATTGCAAATTCCTGCACCGTGTTGCACTTTCTCTCTACTTTTCACATTGAAAGCTCCTCTTCCTTCCCCGAGCTTCTCTCAAACATAACAGAAAGATTAGTGTTGCTTCTGTTCCATGCTAGAGAAGATCTGTTGAAATATCCCGTCTTTGTGCTTTCATTTGCGGTCCAGATATGTGGTTTGGAGAGACACAGTCTTTATCTTAGAGTTACCTTCTGCCCTGGTTATGCCAGATCCTACTTTAGACCTTGGCCCTTAACTCACTGGGGTCTCTCTTTGTGTGTTTTTATTTCAGTGTCTGGGCTTATTTTTAATTCCTCGAAGGAGCACTGCCAAGACCACTGGCTCCTTGCTGCTGAGGGCCTGGTCAGCAGAGGAGGCCAAAGCGGCCAGCAGGAAGGAGCGTGAAGAATCCACATCCCGAGCCCTCGGAAAACATTCCTTGTTTAATGCTGGTCTACAAATTAATTACAAGTTTACTCTGATTTCAAATGTACCAGAGAAGCTTATCATTTAAAGAAGTTCAATAAGGAATTCTTTGTCAAGTAATGAGCTTTGCAGATAAGTTTTGCTTTGGAAAAGCAAAATCTAGAACCATCATTTAACTTTTTGACAATTTGTATTTGTACCTATTGGGTTTTCTTAAAGAAAAGCTAAACTCTATTGAGAAAGAATGAGAACCTTCAGCACAGAGACTAAAAGTCTTGAATTTTTTATACCTTAATTTGCCTTCTGATCAGAATTACTTTGGTATTTGCTCAATTACATAAACTATCTTGCCTTTTTCGTTTTGGAAAAATGTTGTATACTGTTAGGATGTGATCAGATTTGGGGCACATTCCTCCCAGGTAACTGCACTGTTCTTTCACTGCTCAGAGAACTGGTTGTAGCTGAAGCCTGGGGATTCCAGTCCGGTCCAGTTAAGGCAGAGTATCTTCTCTTGAGAAGACCCCAGGAAATTAATTCTGTTCTGTTTGCATCATGAGCTAGTCAGTAGAGACTCTAACCTGGACCCCAACTCTAGGGTCACTCCTCCTTGGCCTAACCTCTAGGGGTCCATTAGACAAGTGGGTCCAGTGGTTAAGGACAGACTCCAGAGTGAGACCACCTGGGTTCTCTAATCCAGGCCTGGCCAACTGGATTAGGCTGCTGAGCACCCCATAAGGACGATGCAGCCACTCACCTGGGCAGGAACACGTCCATTCTGGCTCTCCTGAGGCTGGAGGTCCAGATGCGGAGAATGCTGGCTGTGAGGTGTGGCTCAATGAGGCTCAGTGGGGTGTCTTTGTCACGAGGCAGAACCAGGAGCAGACTCACTGAACTTCCCAGGTAAGGCAACTCTAGCACCCTCACCTGATGGCCTGCATGGTCCTGGAACTGGCCTGGGGGTCAGGAGAGGAGGGTGGGGTATTAGTTCTGTCCCAGGAGCCGGGGAAGGGCCATCTCACAGAACTGGAAACAATACATTTTATTAACAGGTATCTACCTCACCCTCAGGAAGCAGTTGAGGCCAAAGACTGTCACCTTTTCTGATCTTAAGACCTAGAATTTCTAAGATACCCTTGAGTCACAGGGCCTGCAGTGGCCAGGCACGGTGGGGCTAATGGCACATGGGAGAGCCATCTATCGTCTTTGTTGTTTGTTTGTTTTTAAATTCATTTTTTTAAAAAAAGATTTTATTTAAGAGAAAGAACAAGCAAGAGAGAGCATGAGCGGGGGAAAGGGAGAGAGAGAAACAGACTCCCTGGCTGAGGGAGCCCGACGTGGGGCTCGATCCCAGGACACTGAGATCATGACCTGAGCTGAAGGCAGACGCTTAACCAACTGAGCCACCCAGGCGGCCCATCTTAAAGGGGAAGCCATTCCAATCCTGGCCTTTTGTGGCCATGTAGGGACCCAGGCTCTTTGTGCCAGATCTTTCTTTCAACAAAAGCTTTAAGCCCAGATTTCACATAAAATTGGGAAATGTTATGCAGCTGACAGATCAACCAGCATGGGTCACAGCAGCGCTGGGGAAAACATTGGGAACAAGAACTATAGTAGTCATAAATACATATTTACTTATCCAATCGACGTTCTTCCACTCTCATCTTACTTGACCTCAGCTAATAATTACTTGTTGAATAAACAAATGATTAAATTGTGATGAGCACTCACAATGCATCCTGCATGGAATCAAAGCAGGATCATAGCACATTTTCCAAATGCTGGAGTTCCTAAAACACTGTCTCACTGGAATTAGTCCCCCAGCTGGAAGGGCTGAGCCTGCAAATGAGGGCTTCGAGAGAGGTGTGTGGGAACAGGTGGCTGGGTCCCTTCTCCTCTTCTCCTCTTGCCTTGCTGGGGCTCCATGGAGGCGTCCACGCTGCGGGCCAGCCTGCAGGTGGGGGCTCCTGGCACTGGCTCGGCACTCCGCGCACCTGCACCCCAGTGGGCTGGGATGAGTGACCATCCAGGCAGGGCGGGCAGGCGCAATGACAGATGTCAGGTCCACGGGGGCGCGCTCTCAAAAGCTTTCTAGACTGGACTCAATCTTCCGCCCTTTCTCAGTGCCAAACCGTGAAATGGCTGTTCATTTCATGGGGGTGCCTGTGGGGGTGGGGGTGGTCTGGTCCAAACATTTTTGGTTTTATACTAACTCCTCTTACTTACTAGGTGCAGAGGGAAATGTCAAGCGTGAGATTCGATTTCTGTCCCCCACCCCTGCTTCCTCACTGTCCTCTCTGGGTATTCCTGCCCCCTGGGCTCTCCTTGCCCCGCACCCACCTCACAGCAGAGGAAAGGCAGAGAAACAGTGCGGGTCCTTCTAGAGCAGACATGGCCCACATTGCTCCCGTGTTCCTCTCACTTAAGACGGCCCTGCGAGTGGGGAAGGAGCTCACCGTAGTTGACCTCGGCCATTTGGTACATCATGGGGACCTGGAGGACGAGGCCCTGGGCGCCGGTGAAAGGCAGGAGCTGAGTGTCCGTGGAGGAGAACCTCTGCCGCCAAGTGCTTTGGAAGGACATGGTGCTCACTAGTGCCAACTGAGCAAATGCCCCGCCGCCGCCGCCGCGCTCCCATGTAGGGCCACCTGCGTCGTCACCTGCAAGCCGGAGAGTGACTGTGTTGCTGAGACTGGCGCACCTGTCCCGGCAGGTTCCCGGGCATCCCTGAGGTTGGGCTTGTAGCCTGCTTGTTGGTGTCATCAGTTGGGGAACTGTGGTGTTTGTAACTAGCTATTGCTGAAGACCATGCTTTTATCCTTTGCAGAGCGGATTGGGAGGCTCTGGTACGTCCCAGCGGGGCGTTTCCCGAGGGGGCTTCGGCGTGCATACCTCCGGCCGGGGAGGCACTGGGTGTTGTGGTCGGGCTGCTGCATGGTCTCCCCACTCCCCTTCCCTCCCACCCCACCACCCCAGCTGCTGGGCCTCATCTCTGGCAGAGTCTTTGCTCAGCCAGTCACATCCAGGGCATGGTCTTTAAATTCCATGCATTACCAGAGAGAAGACAACAGGCTCGGGGATGGTTGTTGCCCCAGCCCTTTATTAATAAAAACACACGGTGTGCTCGGTTCGAAATCCTTTGACTAACCCTCCCTGACGCCTCCCACCAGTTCAATTGTTATTCCCAGTTTTTCAGAGGGGGCACCAAAGCTTGGAGAAGCTGTCCCAGGTCGCATACTTGTGAGTGGCAAAGCCACCACCACCTAGCTGCTCAAGACAGAGACCTTGGATCTGAACCCAAGCAGCCCGGCCCCAGACTCCAGGCTCTTCCCTGGCTGCCCCTCTTCCACAGAGCACAATCACCGGGGGGGGGTTGACCGCAGCTGTGTGGCCTGGCCCCATCCCCAGCACAATGAATTAAACACTTTTAAGTACACTGAAAAGACATTGTGAAACACTGGAGAAAACTGACAGAGAGGGAGTTACTGATAAATTGATATATCTTGAACATTCTCCCTATTTCTGTGTAACCTTTGTAATTATACGGAATGCTAGAGGCAGACTGCCTGGGTTGGGATCCTGGCTCTGTGCCTCAGTTCCTCTCTCTGTAAACTGGGACAATAGCAGCACCTATCTCCTGGGATTGCTGTGAAGGTGAACAGACATAATGAATATGGAGTACTTAGAAAAGTGCTAAATCAGTAAATGGAACCTCAGTAAATGTAATAAATTTTCACCATCTTTAGTAATTCCACTTGCATGATACACAGGTCCTATAACTCAAGGAATCATCCCTAACTGCTGGGCAGTTAGGTTATTTCTAAGTCTTTCTCCTCAATAACACTGGGTTAAGTGCCTTATTACGTATAACTTTTTCTTCTCTTGAATTATTTCCTTAAGCTAAATTCCAAGAATTTCTTTGGCTTCTACTGTATTTTGCTGTCACAGGATGGTAACTGTAGATGACAGCAGAGCTGCGGGGGGGAGGTGTCAGAGATTCACCTTAAGGGAACAGGTGCTTAGAACAAAGCCTGCAGGGCTCCCCTGGAGGTAGGAGGCTCTGAAGAGCCCCCTTCTGTGTGTGTGTGTAGGGGGATGGGCAGAAGGAGGCCTTCTAGAGCACGTCATTTAAGAGTAGCGTCTCCCAAGAGGACAAACTTCTGCTGCAACTGAGGGTGACCTGAGTATCCATCCACGTGGCTTCTGACCAGCAAGGCCTGGTACCTGTGTCTATGGTCCTCTGACATTAGCCTCTCCAAGGTGAATGGTTTCTTTTACCTTTGATCTTCCCGGAGGCCCATTCATTGGCCTGGCTGCCGATACTGTTCAGTTCACTGAGGTGGGCTGGCTCTATGCTGCTGTTGGCCCACTGGGAGATGTGCTCCACAAAGCAGGGGGAGAGTGGCGTTCCTGCTTGCACAAAAAGGGTGCAGGCCAGCTCCATCTTGGTGCCTTGACCGGAGTTGAGTAGTGTGGCGTACACAGTGCGTAAGAACTCTTTCACCCTTTGGTCTGTGAAAAAGGTGTTGGGATAAATTGACAGTGGTGAGTGTAGGTAAGGAGTTAGCACCATCCCTCTGCGCAGTGCACTGAAATGGGGCCTCAGCCACACCACTCTGTCTCAGAGGTTCATCCACCAATTACAGCCGATTTGGGGAAGTCATAACTAAATTGCTCAGGAATTGGCCTGGATCCACAGATTAAAAGCTGGGGGGAAAGCCATGCAAGATCTGAGAGAAATCCAGCTGTGATTAAGACAAATAGAAAATCACTACCAACATCCCAGAGGCTATTCCTCCTTAACTTCTTGAGTCAGACATGTGGAGCAGACATGTTGAGAGTACAGAGGGCTGGGAAAACTGCAGGTCAGGTGTACAGGGCGATGGGGCTGCAAATATTTAAGAAGTAAGTGGATTTATGGAAAGCATCATAAATAACAAGGACAGACGGTGGTCACGGTGTCAAATTGTCAATATATCTTGTACAGGGCCTTAGATCCGTTCCCACAACTGCAGGTCGCAAGCCCAAGGGACATTTAGATGGGGCCTCTTTCAGCACTCTGCTTTCGATTTGAGAAACACAGAGGAAAGGTAAGAACGCCTCCCATCCCCCATCTCCCTAAGACCCAGTGGACAGCTGATGCTATTAATGTCAGCAAGAACCTGCAAGAATGTTGAGGAAATAATAAGCGTTTGAGAGAGTCCATAGTTTCCACCTTCTTGGATGGCGGCTGGACTTCTATTTATTTACTACTTACACAGGAGTTTGCTTCCTTGTTTCCATAATCCATAGTGGATTTCTTTTTCACGATATTATTTACAAGCTGTGGCCTTTAGTCTCCCCTAGGAGTATCCCAGGCCACCCCTGAGACATGGAAGCTGGGCTTTTCCAGCAGTCAGCTCCCCTTCCTGTGCAGGCTTCCTCTGGAACAAGGCCCTTCGCTTGTCCTCCTTGCCTCTCCTTCCTCCTAGGCACAGCCTTGTGGCTAGCCACAAATTGGCCCTGGGAGACACATGTTTTGCCCCTTCCTCCTACACTGCCCTTCTCTGGCCCTCCCAGGGCACCTGTTGGAAGGAGTCTCTGACATGGCGTGGGGTCCCTCCATTCCAACACCTGTCATGTGTCAGAGGCCAGGCTGGGGGATGGCAGCAGACCCCCAAGTTGCTTGGCCAAAGTTCTCCGGAGGGGCACAGGCCCCCAGAATACACCCTGGCCAGGGCCCCCGCCACCGGGCTACAGATCGCAGCTGTAGACAGATTTCACTCGCCCAGAAAACTCTCGTGACCAAAGCTACTTCTTAGAATCCACAACTGTAAAAAACAGACTTGGGTTGTATACCTCGTGAATTGCAGCCTAACTCCAGTGCTTTTCTTTTAAGGAGAAAAGAAATGAATGAAAAAAAAAACTTATTGCCAGATTTTCCTCACTGAGGAAGGTCATATGTATTTATAAAATCATGTCCCTGTAAAATGTTGACCATCTGCTAGGACAAAGTGAGACATTTCACTGGTCCATAGTGTAGGGTGACCTCCTCTCTGTCCTCTCGCCCAATCTGGGCCAGGGGACCAGCTGTTCTTTTAGCTAGAAATGTTAAAGTAGCAGAGTTAATTGGCTGGAGAAAGCTTTTCTCCACCTGAGCCTAGTGTGTCCCTGCCCATTTGCACAGGAGAAGAGCTTTCCTAGATGCTGTGGAATATAAGTGTCAGTATAAGAAATACGGTGTTCACAGACTCTGGGCTACATTCACGGTCACATTCAATCCTCTCAACGAGCCTGTGAATTCACTGCTATTGTGACTCCCATTTCTAGGTGAAGGAGCTGGGCTTGGACAAATTAATAAGCTTGCTCGGTGTCACTGGGTGGTTGGACGTGGCACTTCACCGCCCTCCTGCCCGTCAGGGAAGGGACGGGACATCCTGCTTTGCTCTGGAGAGCCGCTTCCTCTTGTGAGGCTCTGGAGCACAAAGCCACCCATTTTGCTGTATGACTGTGAGTGTCCCAGGCCCGTGGCCGTGATGGGGCAAGAAGGACTGGTGATGTGAGCCATGAGAACAGCACCTCCCTTACAGTTCTTTGAAAGAGAATCGTGTCACTGCTGGCTTAACTCCTCTCCCTCCCCCTCCGGAGAGCATCTTTCTTGCTGGAGGGCAGGCTAGGTAGATCTCACAGAACGATGAGAGAGGGAAGAAGGCGGAAGGAAAGAAAGTTTTGGGCACTGCCCTAGATCAGGAATGTAGTGAGCGCGGTGTGATTGAAGAGAGGGTCTCTCGGATGGCCACAGAGAGGGAGGAAAGTGCTAGAAGAAGAAATGGTATTTTCTCATGAATTTCCCTTGCTACAGATGAGCCTTTTAACTCATTTGTGAGACCAGTGTGGAGAGTGCCTTCCTTTTGAGTCAATTTGCTGAACTGAACTTCCCGAATGTGACACGGAATCTGGTGGGACCTGACTTCGTAAGGTTAATGAATATAAAATTCTCAAACAACAAACTTGGTGATGCTAATGTTTTACTTGCCAGAAAATTACAAGTGGGCTAAGTTGAGGATGATGTCAAAAGGTTTGGTTGGGCTGAGGGAATAATGGGGATGGTTCTGATTAAAAATTAAAAAAGGCAAGGTACTTATATCTTTATGCATCTGCTCGGGGGCTTAGAGTGGGTTGGAGGAATTGTGGAAAGAACATAGGATTTGGGGTCAAAATCTCTGGGACTTGAATTCTGGCTCTGCCACCTGCTGAGTCTTGCCAAATCGTTAATATCTGGTTTCATTTATAAAATGGGGATTATTAATGTATGTGGTTTCTATGAGGATCAAATGATATAATGACTGGAAAAGTGAAATCCATACCATCATCAAACAGAGTTTTTTCCCAAGAGCCAGGCCACCTTCATTTCTGAGGCTTCTGTTCTTGGCATTATTCTTGTGCTTAATAGAAAGCTATAAAGTGTTCTTTATCAATTTATCTAGAAAAGCACCAGAACTCCCTCTAACTCGGAACATCAGGAAATTGGGTGTTTTGTGTGGTGAAAACAAAGGTGCTCTTTAGGGATACCGCCGGGGTCCGTTCTGAGTCTCACGCTGTGCTTGTGTGACCAGCAGGTAGGAATCCTAGCAAAGCTCCTGGTGGTCACGTATGGGCTGGAAACGCAGTGAGAACAAGACAATGCTGATGTGCCCCACTGCAAACGTGAATAGGTCTTTCTGTTGATTAAACCGGAACAATGCCCCAAGACCCTGGAATGTGCTTGAGGCTGCTTTTTATACATTTTATTGGTCTGCATTGACTTTTAAAAGGAAGCCTGGGGGCGCCTGGGTGGCTCAGTTGGTTAAGCGACTGCCTTCGGCTCAGGTCATGATCCTGGAGTCCCGGGATCGAGTCCCACATCGGGCTCCCTGCTCGGCAGGGGGTCTGCTTCTCCCTCTGACCCTCCCCCCTCTCATGTGCTCTCTCTGTCTCAAATAAATAAATAAAATCTTAAAAAAAAAAAAAAAAAAAAGCCTGGGTCCGGGCAGGTAGTGGGCGTTGACGGGTTATTTTAAACAGTGCACATGGTTCTCTGAGCTAGGTTGGGGCAAACCAAAGTACAGGGGTATTCTATTAACTGGAACTCTAGAAGTGGCACATCCCTGTTCATAAAAATTAACCATGGCTCTGTAAGATAATAAAGCAGCCTGTGAGTAAGAAAAAGGGTGGGATTATGTTCCACGGGGTTTGACTATTAAGCATTCTTGACATTTGATAATTCTCAAATGGGGTCTATGGCACCCTGTTAATCATCCTATTTGGTTAGCCAGGTACCGTGACCATACCTGACAACGGAGAAAGGGCTATAATCAGTTCCCTTTCTCAGCGGTATAGCTACGCTTGCACTTCTCTCTGTCCCCTAATGCTGACTTTTGTGAGACTCTGTTTTAGGGCTGAAATGCCTGTCTCTCTTTCACACGCCTATTTATTCTTCATAACTCAGCTCAGATCCCATGTCTTCTGGGGAGCCTTCCTGAGCTGCCAGTGGGATAAATCCTTCCCTCCCCGTGCTTATTCCAAATAAATACACTTACTGCACTGCATTAGGGCGGTATTTCTATGTGCATCGTTCCTATGAGACTGAGCTGCTTGTGTTCAGAGTTTTCCCTGTCACTCTGGATGCTGAGTTCCTGGCACAGCACCAGCTCGTGCAACAGGAGCTCAGGAGTGCTTCATGGATTGCATTGTACTGAATCTAATGTGGATGAAGAATGCGTCCTTGGATGTGTGCATTTCTGTGATATTCTTGCTGAGAAAAATGAAGCTGGCCGGCAGGGTCATGAGAGTTGTTTTGGCAGGGGACAGGGCGTGGATGGTGGGGGATGGGATGTACAGCTGTTGCCTAGTGGCCCCATATCTTACTTGCCACCTCAAGATTCTAGCTCAAAGGAAGCTCTCACTGAGGCTGTGTGGGTATCAGTTCTTATACTTTCTAGAACATATTAACTTATACAGTTGCAACTCCCATCCTTTTTTATTGATATCTTATTCTAAGATTGAGAAGCCAAAGCTATGTGCATGAGTGTCTGGGGTAGCATGGAGCTGGTAGGTGGGCCCTGGGGCCAGGCATGGAGCCAGAGGCCCCGAGTGTAGGCTAGGTATGGCTGACCCAGAGTTCACAAGACTCGGGCCGCTGCTGACAGAGCTGCTCGAAACTACATAATCACGGAGTTATGTTGGTAGCGATCGCACTGGCTAGAAAACACAGATTTATGAAAGTAGGTGGCTCAAGGCCATGGGCTCTGGAACTAGACAACCTGGGCTTGAGTCTCAAGTCTGCTACTTACTAGCTATGTGACGCTGGGCAAGTTGCTTAAACTCTCGGTGTCTATTTGCTCATCTCTAAAATAGGGATGAGGTATCATTTCATCATCTATCTAGCTATTGTGTCTGGTTTCTCCGAGCATCAGAAGACAGAATGGCAATTGTGTTGTTGTGACAATTAATTAAATTACTTTAAATTACAAGGTGCTTTGGACACTTCTGGGCACCTGGTAGGCTCTGCAGAAGGGCTAGTGAAATGAAACTGAGGTTAGAAGGGAAACCGAACGATCATCCAGGGGACCACGATCCGAAGTTGGCAGGCTGCCTGTGGTCACCCTTCTCTCCTGGCGGTTGGCCAGTGCCAGCCGCTGGATTCGGAAATCCCCCACCCCCTGAGGAAGCCTGAGCGGGAGCGGGAGCAGCAGAGGGAACAGGAGTGCGAGCAGTCCTCTTACCGTGGATAGCGTAACCCAGCGCTCGTGCCAGCTGCTGGCCGGTGTTCCCTTGGGCTCCGAACTGCAGGATCTCCAGAGGGAGCGACACGCCGGCAGGAGAGATGACGACGTTGGTTCCATTTCTAGGGGCTGTCGCGTCCTGGTAGAGGCGAAGCGCGAGCTCAGTGTTCAGCAAGGTCAGGTCCTCGCGGAGGTCGCCCTGTCCTCCATGGAGGCAGGAGTGAAGCAGGAAGAGCGTGAACAGGCCCAGCCGCATGGAGGCAGGGAGGCTTCCTGCAGCTCAGAGGGAGGAGATGGAGGGTGAGGCAGACAGTCCCCTTCTGCAGAGAACTGGTCTGGGTTCGGGGCTCACAATGGCCGAGGGAGGCGTTCCGGGGCAGTGCTGCTCACCTGCCCCCAGCCTCATCTCTCACCCGCTGCTTCGCTGCATCCTGTTGTGTCTGCATTAGAAACACGCGCCGTGAAGCCACACTGTGAGCTGGAAGGATTTTAGGCGCTTTGTCACTTGCTAAACGTATGACTTTGGCCAAGGCTCTCGTCTGGTCAGAAGTAAACCATTGGGTTGGGAAAGAAATGTAAGAAGTACATCCTACTCCTATTTCTTGGTATTTAGCCAGCTTAGAGCTGTGCCGTGTCTATCATGAATAATAATAATTAATAATAATAATAAATTACATAGTATTTTACAAAAGACTTTGTATTTTCTCAGTTAATCATTGCAATAGTCTTACAAGGTAGCTGTATTTCCAATACAGGGGGGATGAGATTTAAAGCACTTGGTGAATCATTTAAGAAAATATATGGGCTAGGGAGGCCTGAGTGGCTCAGTGGGTTAAGCGTCTGCCTTCGACTCAGGTCATGATCCCAGGGTCCTGGGATCGAGCCCCACAGTCGACCTCCCTGCTCAGTGGGAAGCCTGCTTCTCCCTCTCCCTCGGCCGCTCCCCTGGCTTGTGCTCACTCTCTCTCTCTCTCTCTCAAATAAATAAATAAAAAATCTTAAAAAAAAAAAGAAAATACATGGGTCAGTGTCCATCAACAGATGAATGGATAAAGAAGAGGTGGTGTATATATACAGTGGAATATTATGCAGTAATAAAAAGAATGAGATTTTTGCCATTTGCAACAACATGGATGGAGCTAGAGAGTATAATGCTAAGCGAAATAAGTCAGTCAGAGAAAGACAAATACTGTATGATTTCACTCATGTGGAATTTAAGAAACAAAACAAAACAAAAAGAAAAAAAGGGAGAGAAAAAGACAAACCAAGAAACAGACTCTTATTTATAGAGAACTGATGGTTCCCAGAGGGGAGGGGGCCGGGGGAGGGGGGAACTAGGTGATGGGGATCAAGGAGGGCACTTGTGATGAGCACCAGGTGATGAGTGGAAGTGTTGAATCACTATATACATATATAGAAGAAAGAAAACACATGACTCAAGCCTTGGTCTCCCATGAGTGATACATAAAACACTAAGGATATAAATGCACATGAAAATAGTGATACATGAGCTAATTGTGCCTAGAATAGCAGAATTCTTGTGATGTGAACGATTGTCATAAAAAAAGCGCTTTCACAGACAGGAGAATTATAGCAGTATCGCTCCTACCGAAGAATGGTACCCCTCCAAGGAAGAGAGGGCACTAGCTGGAAATTAATGCAAAGAAGAGAAAGGCCAAGGGGTTTTCAATGACTATGGCACACATACAGCCCTCAGCAATTTCTGCTCAGTTATCTAACTCTGGTGTCAGACAGGATTGGCGTGAGAGAAGCCCAGTCCAAAGTCCCTTCCTATGAGGAGTTGGCAAATAAGGCCATTGGGCTCAACGATGTGTACTTTGGATAAAAGTGCAAGATGGAAAAGCATCTTCCCTGCAGCCAGGCACAAATGCAGGGTTTGGATGCCTTGGTACAGTAGGGGTAGACTGTGTGTGTTTGTGTGTGGGGGGGTGTCTTTCCGTGTGTTTGGAGGAGGCAGGTCCTAGCCCGGGTCATTTGTGAAATGACCAAGTCCCAGTGATCATGCAGCTCCTCTGACCTCCCACAAGGACACTCAGCAATCAGGCTCCTGTGCCCCTGTGCTCCCCGTGACCACATCCCCGCCATGGTCCGCCACGGACGAGCTGCTTACTCACGGACTCTTGCCTCAGACTGTTGGGTCTCCTTGCTTGCTTCTCTTCATGTGGGTCTCCAGCATTAACGGGCTGCCCTTTTTAAAAAGTGGAGCAGAGTCCGCTTTGAATCACAAGACAGCACAGGGAGGAAGCTGGAAGTGGCCGTCTCTGCCGGCGATGTCTCTACCACTCGGTCCAAATTCCTGGAGCCTGAGGTCCTGCAGAGAGCCAGGGGAAGGAGCACGGCCCCGGGGGCAGCAAAGCCCAGATCGGAAACAGAGCAGGCCCTGGGGAGGGAGCCAGCCACACCCGTCAAGCCTTCTTAGGCTTGTGACCTGGTTGTACCAGCAAGGGACCCCTCATCCAGCCCTCTGTCACTTTGAGGAATTCCGCTGATAACTCTGCCGGCCCGGCTTTTGCTGGGTACCAGGTACCTAACGCTTCTCCCCTCCTCCTGGGAAGAGAACAATACATCAGTCATTGGGCACTTGAAACTTGTAGCAAAGGACATTCTGCAAAAGAGAAAAAGGAAACAATCCAAGATATGGCATAATAAGATTGAAACAGGGTGACGTGCCTTATTTATTACTAATCAAGTGAGGGCATCTGTTTATCTGTAATATAGGCACCATTAACTGTCTTTTTCTTCTTTGATACAATAGTTAATAAATCCGATGACTTAATTTGAGAAAGAAACTATGTTGTCCATGAGTAAATGCTCATTGGGGGAAAGCATAAGCAGATTCTGTCGAAAGTCTGTCCTTGTGACCAATTCAGAATTCCATACATTTCTATTAGGGTCTTAGGCATCATATTAAGTTCAAAATAGATGATAGGCTATAAATTGTTACAAGTTAAAGAAAAGAAAAAGACATTTGGAAATGAATGAAATTCTTAGTAACTATCTCTCAGTCATGTATTAATTGTTACTATTTGAAAATGCATGTGAGGCTGTTTATCATCTGACCACTACTCACACCATCATAATCAGTGGCCAGTTTATTTATTTATTTTTATCTATTTTAGTGGGCAATTCACTTTAATTTTTTTAAGCGATTTTTTCTTTTCCTTCCTAATTTTTCTACCTTTTTTTTTTTTTAGGGGGGGTAGGGGCAGAGGAAGAGGAAGAGAGAGAATTCCAAGCAGGCTCCACGCCCAGTGTGGAGGCCCATGTGGGGCTCGATCTCACAACTCTGAGATCAGGACCTAGAGTCAGATGCTTAACCGACTCAACCACCCCTAGTGGGCAATTCACTTTAAAGCAGAGTTTTATTGCTGACACTCAAGCCTGGGATAGTTGTTAGGTCTTAGGATAGTTATAGTTCTATAACTGTTTTACTTGAAATCTCCCCAAATGTTTAATTTAGATGAAGTGTATGTATCGTGCATGTTTTGGACTCTAAACCATAGCACGGTAGTCCTTCCCTCCTTCCTTCCTTCCTTCCTTCTTCCTTCCTTCCTTCCTTCCTTCCTTCCTTCCTTCCTTCCTTCCTTTTACATCCAACAAGTATCTCTTGCTTGCCTGCTAGGTTCTGAGGCACTGTGTTAGGTCCTGTGGACGAAGCAGTGAACCAGCTTTCATGGGACGTGGAGGCTTGTCCCTAGGTTAAGTTAAGAAGAAGTTAAGAGTTAAGAAGAGTTAAGAAGAAAGGGCTGATCATAAGGAGGATGGGGGTCACTTGCAAGGACTGTCTCCCAATGCCGTGAGTTCCCCATAGCTGAGTTACCTGAGCATAAGCTGATTCAGTATTCACCAGTGGTGGGCTTGGGGGGGGTGCTTATATGATTTCCCCAATTGGAAAAAGGTCGGGCTGCGTGACTTCCATGAACATTCCACTCCTAACTCTAAGACTGTATCATTCTAAATTGCTTTTAAAAAATATTCTCAAGGAAAAATGCTAGGGAAACTTAGCATACAAGAAATATTTCCTATATGGGTTAAACATTTCAAAGTGTGAATGAATGAAAGATGAACTGCAACGGATTTTTCTTTTGTGTGCTCAGCTGTGAACCTGGGTAAGCCACTGTGTTTCCCGCCCACTTTAGCAGAGGTAATCATGCTCATTTCTACCTTGTAGGATGTTGGTGACACTGCAAAGGGAGCCTCCATCCTTGGAGATATTTATTCATTATAACAACAAAAATAGTGAACATTGCTGAGCATTGGCTGCGCTCCAGATATTCTGTTATATACTTCGCATTTACAGTTGCAGTGAGTCCTTATAACAATCCTATGAGGAGTGTATTATTATACCCATTTTGCAGATGACAAAAGTAAGGCTTAAAGAGCTTAAGACGCTTGCCCAAATTCCCACAGTTAGAGGTCAAGCTGGATTTGAACCAGGGATCTTGACTCCAAGGTTCATGCTCTTTGCCACACTCTTGTTGGTGTCTGTCAGGGCTCTTGAAATCCCTCTTGGCGAGGGGGTTGCAGGCCATTGGGTGGCCAGCCCAGACTCTGTTGGCTCATAACCTGTATGCACTCTGCCCACATTCACCAGGAATGCTATGGTGAATCGCCTGTAGCGCGACTGCATGAGGTGTAGCGCCTTTAATTATAATTTTTAATTTTTCCCAACCTGATTTCTTACAGGCATAAACAAATTGCTTTCAAACCCAGAGGTCTACCAAACTGACGTGATGGAGAGAAGCATTTTGCATTTTAATCCTGTGAGAACATAATTAATACAGGGACATCTCCTCTTTGTGGTGTGGGCTGCTTGTCTGGGGTTGTACAGAGACAGTCCCCACTTGTCTCTGTCCTCAAGGAGTTTGCCATGGCGAGAGAGCACTCTGACCAAATTGAGACGCGGGGGCACAATAAAGAAATCCCGGGCACTGCTAGAGTCAGCCGGGGCAATGCGAGGGAACCCCGCACCCGCTGCTGCAGACTTGGACAAAACACGCAAGTCCTTCTGGGGAAACTGGGCAGGTGGCCCCACCTGTCCCTCCAGGAAGGAGACGGTGCAGGCGGCTGCCTGGGCTCCCCCTGGTCACAGGTGACGGCTGACACCCAGCCCTCAAGTTCTTCACAGGTACCCAGTGCATGGACTCAAAATGAGCCCCTGGACCTTCCCACTGTCCAGTGCCTTTCAGTATGGTGCGGCGTGGACAGCCCAAAGGCCTGGCTGCAAGTAATTGCTTCTTGGGACGCCTGGCTGGCTCAGCCGGCAGAGCCTGTGACTCTTGATTTCGGGGGCGTGAGTTCAAGCCCCACGCTGGGTGTAGAGCCTACTTAAAAAAAAAAAGAATTCCTTCTTACTAACTATAGACCTTCAGCATGTTACTGAACTGCCCTGAACTTTAGTTACTGATTCTGCCAAATGGCATTATAATACCTACCTCTCACTGTGAGCATTAAATGAGACAGTGTCTAAAGCACCCAGCATGGTCCCTGATAAGCAGAAAAAATCAGGTTCTTTGGATTATGTGCCCAACCCCCATCTCATCTAAAGAAAGACCGTTGACGTGACATTCTTGCTCGCACAGGAAGGGGCTTTGAGAATCACCATGTAATTGGCTAGGATGTGAATCTATGCTGTTTTATCCCAAAATATCTTTTTTGATGTCTTGTAAGAAAAAGGTTGGAGATTTTAACAGGGGACAATGGACTTAAATTCCAAGCTCATTTTTATCTAACTTGTAAAAAGTAAGTCATTCAGTGTCGTGACCTCAGAAGCAGAGGGTTGAGCTAGTCCTTCTCCTTATTTCCTGCCACACCATCACACTGGTCCACGCAAGGTCTCCCCCCCTTTTTTTTGTTTCCTTTTAGGAATGTGCTCTCAAGAAATACGTATTGTTGTTTTGTGTACACACATTTTAGATTTATGCACATGGTTATATGTTCTATATTTCATGTTCCCTGATGTATTTCAACAGACACTATGTTTTTAAGATCTGTCCACGTGGTTCTATGCATATATCTGATCCTTGCTTCCAACTGCTGGTAATAGCCCATGTGTAACTACCGCATTTACTTTATCCATCTCTTGGAGGTGAGCATCCCGGCTGTCTCCAGTCCTCGCCGGCATGGACAGCCCCTGGACGGCCTGAACACGTGCTCTTGTTGTGGGCTGCGTGGGAAGTTCCTGGGGAAGCATGCCCAGGAAGGGAATTTCCGTGTCTTAGAATATGCATGTCTCTCATTTGGCCTCATAGTTCCAGGCCAAGCGCTGGAAGGTAACACCGCTCTGTACCCCTCCACCTTCCATATCCCTGCCAATACTTGATACTTCCCAGCTCTCCTGGTTTCCCAGTGTAACAGGTGCAAAATTGTATCTCATTTTGTTAATTTGCATTAGGGCGATCACCAGTGATCTGAGTACCTTGTTGTATGCTTATTGCTTTCATCTGTTTTCTCTTCTGAAATTATCTACTCGTAACTTTATCCATTTTTCTGTATTGTGATTGGTTTTTTTTCTTGTTGATTTGCGTTTACATATATAGTATAAATCCCTTGTCAATGTTAGTATTGTAAATACCTTCTCCCTTTCTGCCCAGCATCTATTAACTATCTCCAGGATGTCTTTTGTCAAAACAAAATCCTTAATTTTGATGTGTTCAGATCATTTTCCCCCATTGGTTTGTTGTGCCCCTTTTCTCATATATTAGATCCCCAGATACATGTGGGTGTATCTCTGAGCTCCCTACTCCATTCTGTTTGGTCTATTTGTCTTTATCAAATTGTTTTCAATGCTATGGCTTTAAAATACAGCATAAAATAAGCATTTAATCTTATTATGTGATAGGGAAAGGTCCTTCTTTTCACTATTCTTCTTAAAGCTTGGTTCAGCTTTCCATAGATTTATTCCTCCAAATCAATATTAAAGTAAGTTTATTAAGTACCTCAAAAAAAAATCCAACTAAAATTTAATCATGATGACACTGAATCTATAGATTAATCTGGAAAGAATTAATGTCTTAATAATGTTAAATCATCCCATCCAAGACTATGGAGTGTTTTTCCATTTATTAAAATTCTCTTTTATAATAGACTATTTTAATAAAACTTTAAAGTTTTAAAAATAGAGATCTTGTATGTATTCTTGATTAAATTCCCAGGTTTTATACTTTGCCATTTAAAAAAAAATTAATAGGCTATTTTTAAAAGCAGGTTTAGGTTTCCAGAAAAATTGAGTGGAAAGTAAAAAGAGTTCCCATAAAGCTCTTCATCCAACAGCTCCCCTTCTCCACACCGTCCCCTCAACACACACCACTCCTCCCTTCTCCCCTCCCCCCCACCACTGCCTTCCTGCCCCCTGCCCTAGCTTCTCTACTTACTAATACGTTGCATAGGTGTGATCTATTTGTGATAATTGATGTATTATTATTAACTAAAGTTCATGGTTTACTTCAAGATTTGCTCTTTGTGTTGTATAGTTCTAGGACTTTTGTCAAATGTATAATGTTGTGTGTCCACTATTGTAGTAATATGCAGAATAGTTTTTCCTTTTTTTAAATTATTTTTTATTTTTTATTTTATTTATTTATTTATTTATTTTTAAAGATTTTATTTATTTATTTATTTGAGAGAGAGAGAGAGAGAGAAACAGCATGAGAGGGGATAGGGTCAGAGGGAGAAGCAGGCTCCCCGCCGAGCCGGGAGCCTGATGCGGGACTTGATCCCAGGACTCTGGGATCATGACCTGAACCAAAGGCAGTCGCTTAACCAACTGAGCCACCCAGGTGCCCTTTCCTTTTTTTTTAAAACTAAACTCTATGCCTAACGTGGGGTTCCAGTTCACGACCCGGAGACCAAGAGTTGCATGCTGTACTGACTGAGCCAGACACCCGCCCCCAGAATAGTTTCATTGCCCTAAAAATCCCCTGTGCTCTGCCTATGTGTGCGCCCTCCACATCTTCCACCTCCAACCCCTGACAGCCACTGATCTTTTCACCTTCTCTATTGTTTCGCCTTTTCCAGAAGGACACGGACATGGAATCAGACAGTGGAATCAGTACCTTTTCAGACTGACTTCTTTCACTTAGCAAAATGCATTGAAGCTTCCTCCACGTCTTTTTGAGGCTTCGTGACTTTTTTCTTTTTATCGATGAATAATCTCCCACCATATGAATGTACCACAGTTTATGTATCCATTCACTTATGTCCTGATTGCTCCCAATTTTGGCAGTTGTGTAAATGTTGCTATAAACATTCGTGTGCAGTTATTGGTGTGGACATAGGTTTTCAACTCAGCTGAGTAAATGCTTGAGAGCATGAACGTGGATTGTATGGTAAGAGTCTGTTTAGTTTTGTAAGAAACCACCAAGCTGTCTTCCAAAGTGGCTGCACCATTATGGACTCCCAACAGCAATGCATGAGAGTTCCAGTTGCTTCACATCCTTGCCAGCATTTGGTGTTGTCAGTGTGTCTGTTTGGTTTCTTATTGTTGAGGGTTACACTTTCTTTGTATCTCTTAGGTACAAGTCCTTTACTTGGATATGGTCTTCAAATATTTTCTCCCAGTGTGTGGCTTGATTTTCAACTTTTTCTCTTTGAAAAATCTATAGAATGCAAAATGGTAAATGTGTTCGAGGGTCAAAAATAAGCAGATGATGTGATCAATGTGTGGTTGGCATGGTCTCGCAGGATGTAACGGAGGATGGATGTCACTGAATTAGAGGTAGTACGGGGCATGTGTTAGAGGGGTTCATGGTGAGTTTTTTCTTACCATACTTTGGTTCTGATTGGAAAGAATGACATTTGTGGTTATAAGAAGTTCAAAGTGTAGATATGGTACAAGAAGCCACATGCTGTGTACTAGAAGTAAGAGACTAAGTGATAAGACAAAGGGATGGCGAGGGTTTGGGGACATGAGGAATGCTGGGGCTATATGTGTAGGTTTGTTCATACTGATGAGCTTGAATGCCCAGCCCAGCTGCTATGTAGTTCAATTTGATAGCAGAACCAGAGTGAATATCAATTCTGCCTCAAAAACTGGTTCCAAATAAGGTTTTGTGATAAGCTAAAAGCAATTATTACTCAGCTTGGAGAAAAATCCTAAAAACAGAGCAAATTAAGCAGAGAGTAACTAAGCTTGAAAATAGAAAAAAAAACACATCAAACTGTGTTTGGATGTTCTGGTTCTTTATATCTTGCTTTTAATGTTACTTTCTCATACATTTCAGTATAATTAGAATTTTGGCAATTTTTGTATAGTTGGATTTAGGAAATAGGGGAAAGAATAGGGGAAAGAAGGGAGAGCTGGGGTCAGTCCGTGTCTTCCTCTCTAGCACTCAGGCTAGGATCACTGGACAGGTGAGGCTGTTTCTCACAGAGCCAGCATGACTGACTGTTTGAGAATTGGTAGGTGTAGTCAGTAGGAAAAATCAACCCAAAGGCTGCAAGCCCATGGCAGATGCCTCTCCTCCTTCACCCAGGGAGCCACAGGCATCGCTGACTTATTACAACAGCCTTCCATGCACTTGGCCTTGACCTACAAGTCTTCTCAGAGTAGGACTCGATGGAGTCACTTCTAATTTGTCATAGTTGGTCCATGTCTTAGCGTGGGCTGCTATGACAGAATACCACACACTGAGTGCCTCCAACAACAGACATTTATTTCTCATAGTTCTGGAGGCTGCAGAGTTCAAGATCAAGGTACCAGCAGATCTGGTGTCTGGTGAGAGGTTATATTCTAGTTTGCCTTCTCCTTGTACCCTCACACGGTGGAGAGATTATCTCGGTAGTGTCTCTTCGTGTAGCCCGTTCATGAAGGCACCGCCCTCCTGGCCTAATTACCTCCCCAAAGCCCCACCTCCAAATACCATCAGAGTGGGAATGGAGGCTGCAGTGTATGCATTTGAGCGGGATAAACATTCAGTCCATGGTAGAGAAAAAGTATTTGTCACCTCTGAAGTGTCTCAAAAGGACCCTCTGGCTCGGCTCTGAAAACTCTCATGACCTCCCATCAATCTACCCACCAAGCTCGGGACTCCGCCGGCCACTGGATGGCACGGCCGGACAGGAGAGTGGGCAAGCTGCCTACGCACAATTACGATACACCCACGACACTCCGGCAGGTTGCAGGCACACTTAGGTGGCCCTGAAACCTGAGCCTGGAGAGGGAGCTCCTGGGTGATGACACCGGGCCCTGGCCGGCCGCTGTTGCGGCTGTGATTCCTGTGGAGGCTGCACAGCTGTGATCTCTTCATTCCCGGCACATCGTCCAGCACGTCCAGAAATGTCCACTGCTGCTCACATGGAAGCTGCCATCTGAGAAAAAAAATCAGGAGCTACCCAGAAGCTGTGCGAGGGTATGTGAGCGGGATCGAGAACGGTGGGCTGGGGGAGTTTGGTAAGTCTTTAAAGTTGTGGCATCAGACAAATTCTGCCTGAAAGGGGGTGGGGGGCATTGGGGTTGGAGGAGAGGGCTGTGAGGTCCCTAGGCAGACCCCGAGGACTCCAGGGAAGAGCCCGGGAGCAGGATGCCACAGGGATCCATCAACACAATCAATTATCATTTTATGTTCAAATTACACATTAAAGCAAATTATCACCTTTTGGGGGGAGGCATGGGGAGAGAAGGAAGAAGAGGTAGGGGTGAGGGGGGGAGAGAGCAACAATGAAAGTTTTCAAGCATTTTGTGAAAGCTCTACCATCAGAAGCAGCCCTTGGCACGGCGGGGTGTGGGTTGTGCGTCCTACGCTCGGGGCCTCAGCTCTCAGAGCAGCCCCCACTGTGGGGACCTGGGAGGCCACCCTCCTTCTTCCAGCCTGCTGCGGAGATGCTGCGGGGGCCCTGAAGTGACAATGCCAGGAGCGGATTTTAAAAGCAGAGGCAGAATTCCCAGCACACACATTCAGTTAATGCACCCCTTCAGGAGATCAGGAGGTGAGAGGAGGTGGGGCGTGGGAGTGAGGTTTGAAAGCATTATTTCTATTTCCAACACAACAGTGATAACGGTGTAGAAGGATATGGTTTGGTTGGCAGCAGAGCAGAGGACCGGAGAGCCTGTGAGTGCTGGGGAGGGGGGCAGAGCAAAGAAACTTCAAATGCTGGCACAGTTCTGGAATGTTTCTGGACACACAAGCCAGAGACATAATGTTCGTATGAATAGCAATGACAAAAAAAGCACAGATTCGGCCCCCAGCTCTGATCCCAGCAAGCCACTGGCAGGAATGCCTTACGGTCAGCATGTGGGGCTGGGGGTGCTGGGTTGCGGACACAAGGTGGACCCTTTGTGGGAGGCTGGTGGCTTAGTCTTTAGGATGATGAGGGCCTATCAGTCCTGCTGGCCCCTTAGCTGAGGGAGTGAGGGGTCGGGGTGTCGGTGGACAAGTCAGGTCTATCACAAGGTCACACACCTTGGGAACAATATAGCTCCTTAAAGGCCCCGTGCATCGTCCCTGGGAATATCCTCTCTCCAACAGCGTTCCAACCTGGTTGTTGATGAAGAAGTGGGGGGATTTCACACACGGTGGATTCCCTACAACCTCTTTGTTGGGTTTGACAATACATATAATAATGTGGCTGGTGATTTATTCCGAGGAATTACACCTCAAGTCAAAACAAGAACCTAGGTTCAGGATGTCAGTAGGGCCATCCTAAACATACACCACTTCAGTAGGGTTCGTGCATTTATTTTCTTCCCTAAGCTCAGGGGCCGCTGCAGGCCAGCAAGAGAGGTGGGGGTGGAGGGCATGTCCTGGATTGGGCCATCTTACTCTCTGCTTTGGCCACCACTCAATCTCAGCCAGCACATCCAGCGGTCTCCATCAGAGGTTTTGGTCTCTTTCTTCCCCTGAGGCATGAGTCTCTTATGGTCCCCATGAGTCCCTTATGGTCCCCTCCGGTCCACCATCTCAGATCATGCCAAGGAGATGCAGGGATTTGTCAGCACTCACATGGTTTGGCGGCCAGGACTGTAAGCCAGCTGGGAAGACTAGGGCTCGCTTTGCGGTCTGTTGGTTTGCAGTTATATCGGCTGTATTGGTCGTACCCCAAATTACATAAGCCATGATATCATTGGCTGTATACATTCTTTGCAAGCTGATTCAACTTCCTAGTATAGTCCATAATTTTTCTGTACTATCTGACACATGTTTATGACTTTATCTCCCTTGAAGGAGGTAGTCATATGCTTATTTGTAATGGAGTAAGGATGTTTACAATTCTAACTACTTTTGAGAAAAACGTGTTTACAAGCAAAGGAATAATGTTTTGGTGGAAAAGCTTGTTTATCAGTTTTAAGCACAGCGAACAGGTTTCTGTCTATGCCTGCTAAAGTATAGGATGAGACATCCTTTACCAAAATTCATTTCACATATCCCAGACTGGACCGTGGATTACCCTCACCACCTATTATTTACCTTAATACACATTCATTTGCATTTTCCAGTACACCCAGCTTCTCATCCTAGAAGAAGCATGGTGCCACTTTCATTGGGGAACATGTCAGTGAAAAAAATGGTCCCCAAAATACTTAGGAGAATAATGGTGATCTGATTGTTTTAGGACAGGTGGTTTGGGTTTGGGTTTTCTGGACACTGTACTCTGTGGGGATGGGAGAAGTTCTCTTTTATTCATGACTATATTCCTGATTTGGAGAATAGCCTCCGGCATGTGGAAGGTGCTCAATACATATTTGTTGAATGAATGAATGAATGAATGAGAGAATGATTCTTTTAACAGACACCTTGCCCACCCCCCACCGTTCAGTAGTTCCAAATACTACATAAATCTTACCTTTTCCTCAAAAACTTCTTTCTTATGAGCTAGGAAGAACAGGTGTTTTAGCCATTATACAAATAAGAAAAAAGAAATACTTCAAAAACTTTGCCCTTGGTTTCCCAGGTGGATCCATGGTCATGTGGGATCTCCTGGCTCCTTATCCCGGGCTCCAGGGGCTGGCACACAAGGCCAGGGAGGGAAGCTATGAGCTTCAGCCTGCCTGCCAGGGGCAGCCTCTTGTCGCAGGCCAGCCCTAGGGCTCTGCGTTCTGCCAATCACGTTGGGGAAACCGGGTTCCCTCCTGTTCCTGTCAGGCCTGTGGCTTATCTTGATTCCGCTGGGCGGGGGAGTGGGGGGGGGCTTGCTGGGGTCAGGGGCTGATGTCTGGTTTATAGACTCGGGAATGAGCAGGGAGCCCAGCGTCAGGAATAAGGGCCGGGCAATGCTGGACTTCTTTCTCCGAGAGACACAGGGAGCTATCTGTGAGCCAAAGGGATGGGAGCCACGACCCCGTGAGCAGGAGTTTTGCTCTATGGCCCGCCATACCGAGTCCATGAGCCGGATAATTACCATGGTCCCACAGCTTAATGCTGGCTCTGCCATGCTGCTACTCAGTAGATCTCTCGGGGCCAGTCTTTCTAATGTGGTTGAGCCTCAGTTGCCCAATCTGTAAGGCAGGAGTAATAAATCTACCTCAAGTGAGGTCTGAGTATCTAAATGAAATAAAGTATATGAAAGGAATCTGTAAATCATGAAGTCCTATACAAATACACTATTGCTTTTAGTTAGATTTTTTTACGAGAGCCAACTTTTATTGACAGGTGCTGTGCTGAGCCTTTTACAAGCATTATCCCATTTAATCCTTATAACCATCTTGTCAGCCACTTGGTCATGGTGGAAATATTTTAATAAAATAGAAAAATGTAAAGAAGAGAACTAAAAATACCTGCGATTCCCCTGGTCCAGTGATGTTAGTTGGTTATTTTGATTTTCCTTCCTTCCTCTGGAATGCTGATGCTGGTGAGGTCGGGAAGAAGGGCCCGGGGAAGACATGTGTGTGCAAGGGGCGTGCCCAGGTCTGCACACTGGCCCCTGCATGCTGGCCCCTGACTCAGTGGCAGTTGAGGTGGGGTGGCAGGGGCTAGGGGCTCTCATGCCCTCTACTCCGTGGTTTGCCAGGCTCTGGCAATCAAAACAGGAAGAAGGTCAAGACAGACTTGGCATCCTCCAAGCCCAGGAGAGTGGGAGTATTAAAATAAAGAAAAGTGGTTTCTGTTTATTTAGCTCCTACCATGTTCCAGGCCCTGGGTAAGAGCCTTGCCTGTATCTCATGAATCCTCACAATACCTAGAAGGCAGATGTCAGCTCTGGTTCCCAGACTAGAGATGGAGGCATAGAGAGGTTATTTGCCCTCAGAGACTTCTAGGAAGTATCAGTACCCAGGTTTAAACCTGACTGGAATAGCTTCCTGGCTCTGAAAGCCCTTCTGTCTCCCAAGAAGACTGGGGCCCATTAAAATCTGCTTTTGCCACCAGTCTGCTGGGATTTCTTCTCTTCAAGAGGGGTCTCTGTCTGGAGGGGATTGTCTGCAGGCAAAAGGAAAGAGCTAACACCACCGATAGATCGCTGTTTCCTGGGCAGCCAGGGAGAGGCTCCTGAACACACAAATGGTAAATAATGTACCTTTGCTCACTTTCCAGCAATGCCATTTGTTGGGATGTGTGGTTTCAGGTACTTTTGTCCACAGAGGGTGAATTTTAGAAGTCGGCTTCTTTGAGCGCTGACTGGATGGACCTCCAGGGCAAGCTCAGGACTGTGGGCGATGTGGCTGGTGGCGGCCAGCAACCTCTCTGGCTTTCTTCTATTTCATGCCAGCCAAAACATACAGATAGTCCCACAGGATGCCTTCCAGGGCTGGCTGCTGGGGAAAGCTGTCAACCACTGCATGGATATTTTGGAAAACTGGGAGGAGGGGGTGTGGGATATAGGTGCTGGAGTCGCCTGATCTCCCGTCTTGGGCAAATTACTCACCTTGCTAAGCCTTAGTTTCCTCAATGTGTAAGATGGAGATAATAATGGTGTCTACCTCCCAGATGGGTAGGAAGAATAAATGAAGGATTATATGAGGTCATGTACGTCTAGTGCTTAGTACACAGAATGTTCTCAATAAGGGTTAGTTATAATAATTACTATTATTTTGAGATGTGGACAAATCATTAACCCACCCTCCCTCCATGTACACGCTCAAAAAATTACCACTCACACTGTATTCATTTCCTAGGGCTGGTGTAACAAAATGCCACACATTCATTGGCTTAGAATATCAGAAATTTATTGTCTCACAGTTTTGGAGGCTGGAAGTTAGAAAGCAAGCAGTTGGCAGGTTTGGTTCCTTGTAAAGGCTCTGAGGGAGAATCTGCTCCATACCCTCTCTCCTTGATTCTGGTGGTCGGCAGGCTTCCTTGGCATTCCTTTGCTTATAGACACATCACTCTGATTTCTGCCTCGTCATCACATGGTCTTCTTATAAAGACACCAGTCATATTAGATTTAGGGCCCACCCTGATCAAATATAATCTCGTTCTAACTTGATTCCATCTGCAAAGACCCTACTTCCAAGTGAAGTCTCACTCACAGGTACTGGGGACTGGAGCTTCAACATATCTTTCTGGGATCTGCAGTCTAACCCACAATACCCATGTACCCCACTTATGCTAGAGTCTCTGCAGTTTTCAGTTTATTTTTTATTGCCATTATTTTCTAAGAGTTATGGAATCCCCCAAAAGCTCAGGTGAGTTAATTTCTTTGGCTGAACTGCCGTATCTTCAGTCAAGATAGAAATGTTCCAGGTAGAAGGGGTACACTGTCTTATCCGTGGTTCTCACTTCAGTGTTCAAGAGTTCAGTCGTTGATTCGACAAGTGAATTCTGAGGTGAGGTCCTACTCTGTGCGACACACTGTGGTAGGTCCTGGGTTACAGAGTTAAATAAGGTACCATCCCTGCCCTTGCGCAGCTGGGCCTGGGGGCAGAGAGCCAGTGAAGAACTTGACTTTATTTATTTTTAAAAATATTTTATTTATTTATTTGACAGAGAGAGAGAGAGTACAGAGGTAGAGGGAGACGCAGACTCCCCACTGAGCAGGGAGCCCGATGTGGGACTTGATCCCAGGATGCTGAGATCATCACCTGAGCTGAAGGCAGATGCTTAACCGACTGAGCCACCCAGGCGCCCCTGAAGAACCAGATTTCAAATACTGTGATACCACATGGCCTGTGCAGGGAGCTGGGAGACCAGAGAGGCCAAAGTTCCCCACGGGAGGAACATACCCTGCTGGCAGAATGAAGGGTGGCCTGAAAAAGGCCACTCCTGCAGGGCTCAGAGGAAGAGAAAAGGGCGTTCCTGTCAGGGTGCCCAGCATGGCAGAGGATGGTAAGATGTGCACATCTAGAGTGAGAAGAGGCAGGAGGAAATCTGCAAAAGTAGAGAGTACGAGGCTGTTTGCAGAGAGCAGGTGTGAGAGAGGAGGGGAGAAGCATGGGGATGTGGACACTGGGATTCAGGAGGGTGCAAGCAGCCTCCAAGAGGGGAGGCTCTCCTGCAGAAAGGCAGGATGGAGGGCTTAAGTCGGTTGTCCACAATCTCCACTATGTTGTCCTAGGCAGGTGCACGAGCCAGGGTTCCCAGAGAAACAGAACCAATAGGATGTGTGTGTTTATATATAAAATCATTATAAGAAATTGGCTCACACACTTACGGAGGCTGACAAGTCCCCAGATCTGCAGTTGGCAGGCAGGAGACCCAGGAGAGCCAATGTGTGATTCCAGTCTGAGTCCAAAGGCCTGAGAACAAGGAGAGCTGATAGTGTAGATTCCAGGCTGAAGGCTGGCAGGCCCGAGACTCCCAAACTGCTGATGTTTCAGTTTTTGTCTGAGGGCTAGGAAGGACCACTTCAAGCAGCCAGGCAGGAGGAGGTCCCTCTTCCTCAGCTTTTTTCTTCTATTCCGGCCTTCAACTGATTGGATGAGGCCCACCCATGTTGGGGAGGGCAAATGGCCTTACTCAGTCTACCCATTCACATGCTAATCTCATCCAAAACAGACACACCTGGAAAGTCTGACCAAATATCTGGGTACCGCATGGCCCAGTTAAGTTGATACACAAAATTAACATGCTTGCAGGAAATGCAACGGGCAACAAATCTCAATTTCTGAAATGTCCAAATCTTTCCCCATGTCTGTGAGGGGACCAATTGACCCTCTGTTAGTTACTGTAAAAGCCGGGAAACTAAACTAGTTTGGACACGGGCAAAGCCTGCCATCGATAGGGAAGTCAATCTATCCAGTACAGGTAGTCCTGCACTCATTAGGGACAGTTGTATCCACAGCTCTTGGGCTGAGCAGGCTGAGCTCCAGCGGCGGCGGCCAGGACCCTATCTCCTGAAATGCCTGTGGGAGAGTAAGGCCAGCCAAACTCCCTGAATAGGAGAGCTTGGACCCTGCAATGCACTTGAAGGGGAGGACCAGCTCAACCTGGGATGCAAATTTATGCAAACTAGTAGGCGGGCCCTCGAGTCCTGGCCTTTTCTTCCTACCATGAGAGCAACAGTGTCCTGGTTCCTCACTGGCCTCTCTGGTTCTGTTTCTCCCCATGTGCTCCCCTCTGTGGGCCTGAGAAGAGCGTTCATTCGGTCTTGGTAAGGGAGGCAGCTGGGGCTGCCCAGAAGTGGCTGCAGAACTGGGTGAGGATGGGGGTGGACACGTGGGCTGCCATCTCTGCCAGGGTCCCCTTCCGGTAAGTACGCAACGGCCCCTGCCTGCCTGCGAGGGGCGGGATGCACATGGGCAGGCCTGGTGCGGGGATCACACGAACAGCCCGTGCCCCAGAGAAGCACATGGTTTAAGGAGAGACAGACTTTTTTTTTTTAAGATTTTTTATTTTTTTTTAACAGAGAGAGAGAGACAGCGAGAGAGGGAACACAAGCAGGGGGAGTGGGAGAAGGAGAAGCAGGCTTCCCGCCGAGCAGGGAGCCGATGCAGGGCTCGATCCCAGGACCCTGAGATCAGGACCTGAGCTGAAGGCAGACGCTTAATGACTGAGCCACCCAGGTGCCCTAAGGGGAGACAGACTTGCAAATAAATACCCATGTTAAGTTCTATAATAGGACTGTGTACAAAAACCACTGGAAGACACATGAGAGAACAAAGAGTTACTAATCCTCACAACAATCTTGGGAGATAGGAATTATTGGCCCATTTTTATAGATAAGGAGACTGAGGTTAGAGAAATTTCCTTCCTTTCCATCTTCCTCCCTTCTAACCTGCTTTCTCTCTGTCTCTTTCCGACCGCCCCTCCCCCGCACCTTTCCTTCCTTCCTTCCTCTTTTTACTTCTTACAGTAAACAAATATTTACTGAGCACCTCCCATAGGCCAGGCGCTGTGCTGGGTGCTGGGAGTTAGCAATGAAATACACAGCCCTTGTCTGCAGAGGGATTTACAGCCCAGTTGGGGTGGGGGGGGGATAGTCAGAACACAAAGAACATCAAAAGCAATATAATTACTATTATGGTAGGAAAAGTAAAGGATACAATGAGAGCATTAACTGGGGGCTCTCGCCCAGTATGGGGTGTTGACCAAGGTCACCCAGCTGGTGAGGATCAAGGCCCCTGTTGCCGGACTCTCCAGTCTTGGGTCTTGCCAGCTAGGCAGGGAGAAAGGGGACATTGAAACACCCCCCTAGGTGAGTTGTGACCAGGTATTTGCAGAGGCCACCGTTTCCTGGAGCCAGGACTGTGACTGCAGGAAAATCCCCAGCTGAACAGCAGTAGAATTTTAACACTAGAGTGTCGGTCGCTTCTAGCTGGCCTTAGCCGAGGGGCTCCAAAGACGCATCCTCAGGGACGCAGGCCCGTCTGCACCAGGTCAGAGTGTGTCGTTTCTTCCAGTGTGTCCCCAGAGCTCCAGGGCTCCACACCACACTCCTCGGCACCTGTCCGCTGAAAATGAGCTGACCAGGACACCCTCTCCTATCTCAAAAACCTAGCATTTTGTGGAAGAGAAAGACCTGAAATTTGTTAACTGTAACAAAAATCCACTCCTTTACCAATTAATTAATCCCCAAATCTTATCTTTTGAGCATCAATTTGAGGCTAAGGCACCCGGTTAGGTGCTGGAGAGGAAGGGGGAAATCCAGATGTGGTACGCGTCCGATGGAGTCAGAGGGTGAGGGATTCAGTGCTCGCGGCCCGTTTCCAACCTGCGGCCAGTGCACGGCCAGAGCGAGGCCTGGGCCGCAGCGCAACGCCGGGTTGCAGAGCATCGGGCAGGACCGGGTCTGGGAGGGGAAGTGGTGTTAGACAAGGCGCGGTGCGGTTTGGGCAGAGGTCCTGTTTCCTTCGGCAAAAGCACGGTCCATCCCCCGAGCCTCTGCACGGCGGGGTAGCTTGGTCAGACCTGTGTGCGAGCTGGGTGCTGTGGAAGCTGGGTGGAGGATGGCCTGGAGGGGCCAAGACAGTCGGCAGGTGACTCCCTAGGAGGCTTGTTGGGGGGTAATTGGGGCAGGAGCGAGACCCCGGGCGGGGGGGAGCCAGCGGGAGGAGCGCTTGGTTCTGCCTATGACCCCCCCCCCCCCACTCCCCGCGTGAACACCTATGGTGCACTCTGCTTTGACTTCCCGCAACCCTGCCCGCCAGCAGACAGCTCCTGGGGTAGTCGCCGAGCCCCCTCCGCAGCCTGGTAGCTCCCTGGAGACGGGACTCTGGGAGCCAGGTTTGGATCACGTGACAGCCAAGGGCGCACACCTGACCCACACTGACCTGTTTGTCTGTGATTAGGACGGAGAGACTCAAAGGCCCGGGGTGGGAGCTGAGCGCCATATGGGGCAGAACATCAAAGTGAAGGTTGTGAATCTCCTGCTAAGGGCCCAGAGCTGTCATGGTTCTCTTTTCTGAACCCCAGTTATTCAACTCTCCTTAGAATTCTCTGAGATTATTCTTCCAAAAAATTCCTTTTTTCCCCCTAAAGTGGGTTTTTGTTATTTATAACAAAATAAATAAACAAAATAAATAACATTAACTAGTCAGTACTCACTGGCCAAGGTGAATTTGCAAAGCAAAAATAACATACTTTTCAAAGTCAATTTCAGACACCTTTGTCTAAAAGTTGGGTTAGCCAAATTCTGTCTAGATTCCTGGTCTTATAAAATCTGCAGTTCTTCCAAGATCATCCGCTAACCTCAGCTTGGACATGTGCGAGCTTTCAGAATGGACTGGGCCAGGCTGGCAGGTGCTGCAGAGACATGATGGAACGGGAGCAAAGAAGCCTCTGCCCACCCCCTGCCTGGCCAGGGGCCGGGCATCCTAGCGTCAGCCTCAATGGCGCCTGGTTACTGGCAGGCTCTGGTATGAGCCTGCACAGCTAGTGGCTGGGTGGAGAGCATGCAGGAGAAAGAAGCAGTCAGGGTAAGCCTGCTCCTCATCAGGGTGACCATCTCTCAGTGAGTGTGACCTAGACCCTGCCAGGATCTGCATTTGAAGGCCTTGTATATACTCAGGCCCAGTAACAAAGATCCAGTTGCATGCTTGTCTTTCTTGCCTTGCTTCTAAAACACATTTGCAGAATGCATTTTAGAAATTCTTATTGGTCAGAAGGCAATATAAGTCTCTACCATAGAACTCAGCAGGAAGCTGGAACAATGTGCATTCTGGGCGCATTATACATTTAATTAATTTGCCCGAGAATATTTCATTGCCTTCTCCCTCATATGAATGAAAGCCACATGATTTCCAATCTGTTTCTATGGTTTCCTTACTCTATTCAGATACATTAATTAGCTTGCCAGTTCATTATGGATGTTGGTGCCTTCCCCCCCTTCAAATTTGAGTCCATATTAATTTAGCTTTGATTTCACCAGTGTTTAAAAATAGAACAAAATTATTTTGACTAGCATACAATCAGGCCTGTAGGTGTTTCAGGAGCTTGTCACAGTAATCTAGATTTCATTGCTTTTCTCTGTCCTGGAAATGTGGCTGTGATCTCCTGTTTTACCTTGCAGCAAAGTGAGTCAGCCTTAATTTTCTCTATCATATTCAGGTTCACTGAAAACCCCTGGCTCTTTGGCCAGCCAGACAATCTTCTTGCTCTAAAAATCATCATCATTTTTGTATCCTTTGGGTAAATACCTAGTAGTGGATTCTCCTTAGGGTAGGCTGAGGCAAATATGTCCTCACGAAGAGAAAGATTATGTTATGTCTTTTTTATTTGGTTGTTGAAAAGCATGCTGATATTTTCAATCCCGTGTTCTTCTCGGGCAAATCAGCCACTCCCCAGCATGACAGCTGTGGGCACGGTGCTCTGACCAGAGAGATGGCTGCGGGGCTCACCCAGGTGCAGGTGGGCCCTCGTGTCTCGGGCTCCTTGCCTGGTTTTACCCCCAGGACAGAAGTGCTCTAACCTGGCCATGCTTTTGGATCACCTGGAAATACTTGTAGAAAATAGATACCTGGGCTCCATGCCAGCCCACGTGAATCAGAATCTCTGGGGGTGGGGCCCAGATGTGGGTTTTTTAAAAAGATTTTATTTATTTATTTTAGAGCGAGAGAGAGGAGGAGCGAGTGAGCGGGGGTGGGGGGGCAGAGGGAGAGGGAAAGAGAATCAAGCAGACTCCCCGCTGAGCAGGGAGCCCCACACGGGGACTTGATCCCAGGACCCTGAGATCATGACCTGAGCTGAAACCGAGCGTCGGACGCTCAACCGACTGAGCCACCCAGGCGCCTCCAGATGTTGGTATTTAAAAAAATTTTTAATTTAAATTCAATTTCAATTAGCCAAGGTATGTAGTTGGTATTTTTAAATACCTAATGGGCAGCTGAGTCCAAGAAGCATCGGCTTCTCAAAATTCTGGTAAAAAGTGGTGTCAGAGGTTGAACTGTGTCCCTCCCAAAAAGGTATGTTGAAGTCCTAACCCCTAGTGTCTCAGAATGTGAACTCGTTTGGAGATAAGGTCTTGGCAGAAGTCGTGAAGAAAAATGAGGTCGTTATGGTGCTCCCTAATCTAATCTGACTGGTATCCTTATAAAAGGGGGGGGGATTTAGGGATAGCATGCACAGGGAGAATGCCACGTGAAGATAAAGGCAGAGATCGGGCTGAGGCTTCTACAAGCCACAGAATGCCGAGGATTGCCCGCAAACCATCAGAAGCTGGGAGAGAGGCATGGAGCAGATTCTCCCTCTCAGCTCTCCGAAGGAACCCACCGTGCCTATAGCTTGATCTCAGACTCCTGACCTCAATAACCGTGAGACAATGCATTTCTGTTGTTCTGATCCCCTCAGTTGTGGTACTTTGTTATTGTGGTCCCAGGAATCTAAGACACAGGAGCATCACCCTATACTTGGAGGTACCCAGTGCTGGAGGGCTTTGGAATCACATTCGGATGTGCCTGAACCAGGTGGCATCCCTCACAGACACCATCCCCGAAAAAACGAGATCATTTGTAATCTGTTTGCCAGAACATCCAGGGAGACAGTAGCAAACTTGGCTTGCCATCCTAATGTTTATTTTATATATTTGGGGTAGAAGAAATGTAGGCCCTGAATTTTTCATTTCTTATCTGATTTTGCTGTTAGTGCTTCACCCCTGCCTCCCCCAACCCTCATCAGCTGGAGTAACTAAAGTGAGGCACCGGTGAACATGGTCCCACCTGGTCCTTAAGCCGCTGTTGGCTGAGCCAATAAATAGGATGAATCTCTCTCTCTCCTCCCCCACTTTTCCCAAGTGGGTGTGGCCTGGAGTTCATCTTGCTCCTGGGGGCTTGATGGTGTTGCTGGTATGACCCCTCATTTCCTGAAAGCCCAGGGGCTTTACCTCTAGGAAGTGGGCTGTGGAGTTACAGACAGGACCCCTGGGTCAGACCTGGGCTAGGTTGCTGGTTTCTGCCTCCTGACTGAAATCTTGGGCTGCTTCTTAACCTCTGCAAGCCTCCAGTGTCTCACCTACAAAACAAAGGTTAAGGAAGGACTACCCCTCGAGGTCGCTGTGAGGCTCACATGAGATGCTTGGCAGAAAGCACTTGGCACAGTAAGTCCTGGACTAACGGTGGCCACTGTTACTGTTAGCAGCTCCCCTCTTCCTGTGATGTGCCCCCTGTGCTTACGACTTCTGGTCCAGGACCCCTGAAATGAGAGCCATGTCTGGGTCCTCTGCCTGGCCTGAGCGATGAGCCTTCACCCCGTCTCTGCCTGGGGCCCTCCCTGAACTCAGGCTGATCACAGAGAGCTATGGTGTCACCCCCCTGTGACTTTAGGTATTTCCTCTGTCCAGATTGGACTGCTCAGAAGCAGGACAGTGGTGATGGAACCCAACTCTCTCCCCGCTTTGCTGAGTGCGGCAGACGTCCGCTTGGACTCCAGCTGGGTCTGGTTCAAACCTACCGTCCTCATCCCCCGGCTCATCTGCTGGGGCCGTGACAGACCATGTGACCCCTTACTCACTGCTTCGGGACATTGGTATATTAAAGCTCAGGACTTCAGCAAACAACAGACTACCCCTCTGTGACTGTTTTCATGTGTTGAATCCTCCTAGACCTCCATGTTTTCATTTTTGGGAGAGGAGGAAATAGAAAGCAAAAACCCATCTCATTACAGAAACTGAAAAATGGATACAAATCTACGTGGGTCTCTTGGTGCCATGACAGGCAAAATGTGGAATTTCAAAACGAAGCGAGGACTTCAAAAAAAACTGTGTGTGTGTTGAAAGGACACATGGCCTGATGGATCTCTTCAGCGCATGGTCTGACGAGTCAGCCTCACAGAAGCTCAGGTGAGCGCACCCTCCTGCACCCTGTCCCACACGTGTCTGCTTATAGCTTGTTCAGCCGGCTGGGAACCTCCTGTGACTGGTCTTGTAGCGGGGTTTCTGGCACGTAGGAGGTGCTCAGTAAACACTGGGCAAATGTAAGAAAATAGTCTTCTCATGTTAGCCTCCACGAGCATCCCCTTACTCGCTGTCATAGCAAGTGTGGCAAATACTTGTTGATTTCCTCTATTTAAAGGAGCACCTACTGGGTGCTGGTGCTGGTTGGATGCTTTCCACATACACCGTTTGGTGTCCTTCTCCAAGAACCCTGTGAGGAAGGGACTCTTCCTCCCATTTGGCAAAGAAGGCTCCTGAGACTCCGGTTGAAGAATTTGTCTCAGTCCTGCATCTAACTGGGGACAGACTCAGGAATCTGTTCTGGCCTCTGCTTCCTCGGTTCGTTCTTTTTTACTTAACTTTTGAAGTTCTTAAGCCACATCAATCTCAACGATACAGTCTGTTTTGAGGGCAGGAACCAAGTGTAATATTTCTTTGAAATTCCCACAGTGCCGGGAGTCACTGATAAATAACCGTTGATTGATCCCCATAAAAGGCCTTGATATCAGACAGCTGACCGGTCTTATGACAAGCCTTTCTCTTTGAGAAACTTCATATCCACGAGTTGGCTCCAGGACACAGAGATGAAAGCAAGTATTATGTTTGAGGACAGGATTGGGCATCAAGTCTGTAGCCCTGGAAACCTGCTTTTCCAGTAACCGTGAGCATGAGTCAAGTTCATGGTTAAGGTTCTTAATACTTTTTAACCTTCCATGCCCTGTACACACAGACAGCCAGTCAGCATGGATTAAAGGAGCCCAATTAACACCACACTCTTCCTACTTGGTCATTGCACAGAAGTGGGCTGCCAGGTACTGAAGATTAACTCGTCTGGATTATCTGCCTGGGCAGATTAGCTGGCCCAAGTTGGAGCAGCTGAGGGTCCCTCAGCTGGGTGGAGCTAACTGTAGGTCAGGGCAATGGAAAGTCCTGTGCGAGGTAGAGGGCTGGAGAGGATTCTGTTCTGTGTTGCGTTACATGAGTGTGTTCGTCTGTTCCGACTGCCATAACCAAAGTACTACATAAACCACAGACATTTATTTTTCCCACAGTTGTGGAGGCCAGAAGTCTGAGATCAAGATGGTTGACTTCTCCTGAGGCCTTTCTCTTTGGCTTGCAGATGGCGGTCTTCCTGTGTCTTCAAATGGTCTCTCCTCTGTATGTGTCTGTGAGTGTGTCCTATCTCCTCTTCTAGTAAAGGCACCAGTCAGGTTGGATTAGGGTCTACCCTAATGACCTCATTTTAACTTCATTACCTCCAACTACAGTCACGTTCTAGGGTCCTGGGGTTAGGGCTTTGGCATATGCATTTTGGAGGGACATAATTCAGCCCACAATAGTGAAATCATTGGAATGATTACCAAAAAGGGCTTATCATAGATGTCGCCCTGACATTTGCTTGTAAAAGGAGCTTGTTTCCATGGGTGGGATCTAAAATAGAGGCCTCTCAATAAACTTTGACTTGGGGGCCTAGAATCAAAGTTATGCCCCAGGACTTAATAAGAGGATTCTTATCTTCCAAATCAGACAGCTTTTGAGACTGAAAGAGAGAGCTTGATAATTTTATGGTATCAACAGACATAAACCAGTATTGTCTGGCAAATTTATTAAAAGATCCTGTTACCATACTTTTCTGCCCTCCAAAATCCTACATTGAATTATGTCCGTGTATCACTTGCATTTACCACACAAGAACTTCTGATTTGTTACTGACCTCAAGATATGCTTAGCCACATTGGAGTCCTTCATTGCAAGCAACGGAAACCAATCCTGGCTGCTTTGAGCAGAACTAGAATTTATATAAAGGATCTTGGTAGCTCGCAAAATCTCCGGGAGGGCCAGAGAACAAGGCTGTGGTACGGAGCCAGGAGTAAGGCCCCCAAATCTCTGCAAGGAGGCGTCCCATGAGGCCTCACTGGGTGCACACAGCAGCAGGCTGCTGATACCACGCATGCGGGCCTCTGCCCACCAGCCCTGGACTGGACAGTTGCACAAGTCCTCTGCTTTCTCCCTTGCTCCTTTGCATTCCATTCTTGGCATAGCAGTCAGGGTGTTGGTTAAAAGGCACAAATCCTATGCCCTCCATTCTCCTGTGGCTTCCTACTACATACAAGTGGCTGATCGGGCCCCTACCTTCTCCTTGCCCTCGCCCTCTTCATGCTCCATGGATACAAGCTATTTCCACCTGGGTGTCTTCCCACGGCTTGCTAGTCCCCCTGCCTGGGACTCTCGGCTCCAGGGTAGCCAGTGTCTTATGATTCAGGTTTCTCTTCAAATGTCATGTTGTCAGAAAAAAGGCCTTTACTGGCCACCCAACTCACAGAAACCCTCCCCTTCAAATGACGTGGGGGGTCACTGTGGTACTTCTCTGAAATGTGTTTATTCGTTTATACGTTTGCGTCTGTTTCTCAGCTCTAGAATAAGTTTTCTATGAGCACACCCACCTGTTCCCTGCTGTCTCAGCCCCAGAACACTGCCTGACCCAGATAGGGGCTCAGTAAATGTTAGAGTTCTTCTTCTTCCACAAATGTTTGCTGGATAAATATATGAAGGGGCAGCATTTGCCAGAGAGGAGGGGAGGGGGCTTTGTCCCAAGGCAAGGGTGGGGGATCGAACACTCCTGTCTTTCTCCACTCTGCAGCAGTAGGAATGAGTAAGTTGATTTTAAGAGCCAAGATGTACACTTTCTCCTGGAGGGAAGGATGACTGCCTGCCTCCTGGGACAATAGAAAGGGCTGGCCCTCCTGTGCCCCCTCTCCCAAGGAGTGAGGCACCAGCCTGGGAACATTCTGCAGGCTCAGAATACCACTGTGTGGTCCCACCCTGACCGCTTTGGGTTAAGCGGTCTCAGGTGAGGCCTGGGCTTCCCTAGTGGTGAAAACCATTCCTCCAGGGATTGTCAGATGAGGCTAGGCTTGAGAAGCAGTGGGAGAGATCGGGCTCCTCAAATTTGAACAGCTTGCGAATCCCCTGGGGTGCTTCTTGGCCACCAGATTCCCACTCAGCCGCATTGTACCGAGTCCCCAGGGACTATGGCCGTTTCTCCGACCTCCGAGTGTCCAGGATCTAGAGCTGCCCAAAGGTATAACTTGACAGGGGAACAGGAGGCTTCAATTTGGCCTTAAGTACCTCAACCAGCTGCTTCTGGAGGGCCCTGCATGTCAAAGGTATGGGGGCTTGCCCACACACTAGTGACATTTTTGTTCCAATTTTGCTAGCATGATGTTTGTGCACATATGCCCATTTTCTCTAATGGGCAGAATCCCCTAGTCGAGGTGGGATCCCAGGGCATAGCTGATTCTCCACCAAGATGCAATCCAATGGTAATATAGTAATATATCAAAACTTCTAACCCTTGATACGCAGTATCTCAGACTTCCAAGCCCGGTCACTCAGGCACAATCAAGTGTTTTTCCTTTCCAAGGTTTGCATTCAGGCCTCCGGTGCGTCTGTTCCTATATTCAGCATCTCCACTTTGCTGGGATCATAGTGGATACCCCAAGCCCTGGAGACCACCAGGGAGGTATTCTCCATTCTTACTGCTTCTCTGGACCAAATGGGCTCTTGTTCTCCTTTGTCTCTCTGTTCTTCTGATGTTCACAGTCCCTAGCCTCTGTCTTGTGGACCCTTCCCTGGAAAGTTTTCAGCAACTTAGCCTGAAACTGTTAAGTTCCATCCATCATTATGTTCCCAGCACCTAATCCATTACCTGGCATAGTCAGCCCCTGGTAAAGAACTGAGGGAATGAATGATCTTCTACCCTCTGGTCTCCAGTCTGACTTCAAGCACAGTTTCCTTTACTGTTTTTGGAGTAAGAGTTAGGCTTCTGTTTTACCCATGGTAATGCTGACTGGTACTGGGCTTTAGTCCAGTGAGGGGGCACAATTTAGTTCTTGGGAAAACCTCAGTGATTATTAGACATCTGTAACAGTTGTAATTTTTGGTTGAATTTGTCAGCCATGATCTCAATCAGTGGTTCTCAGTCTTGGCTATACTTAAAAACCACCTGAAGAAGATGTGTAACTCTAGGTGTTGGGTTCCCACACAAGTCAATGGACACTTAATCTCTGAGGTTTGAGCTTGGGGATCCCCACAGGTAATTTGGCCACCCAGTAAAGGTCGAGAACCACTGATCTAATAAGAGTGAGATTGACAAGAGCTGGTGTGGTGGTTACTCCAGAAGCACCTTTTAGAAGAGCATGGGAGTTGTTGGGTTGCTTCTAGCAGGCTGTGTATACAGAAACTGCCTAATGTCTTAGAACAGAGGTTCCTAAAATTTGGTCCCGGGACCAGGAGCCTCAACATCACCTGGAAACCTGGTGGAAATGGAAATTTCCAATCCAGACCTACTGAAGCAGAAACTCTGGGGCTGGCACCCAGCAATCTGCATTTTAACAAGTTCTCCAGGTGATTCTACTGCAGGCTTGAGGACAAGAGGTACATCCATGGCACCTGGAGGAAGTCTGCACGGCAGGTGTCTGCTCCTTTCCTCCACCGACACCGTGTCTTACTGGGTTTATGATGAGACCCAGATCCATCCATGCAACCAAAATTAATTGAGCCCCTACTATGGCTAGGTATGATTCTAGGCTCCAGAGATGCAAAGGTGAGCAAATCAGACAAGGTCCCTTTCCTTATGGAACTCAGTCTATTGGCGGGGACATATAGGATTTCAAAATAATAGCCCAATACAGAATAAACAGTGAAATCTGCTGTGCAAGGGGAGAATAGCTTATGGGAGACTTGACCTAATTTGAGAGGTCAGCCTTCTCCAAGGCCGTGATATTTGAGCTGGGGCCCTAAGATTAGCAGGAGTTAGGGATGTTTGTGGAAGAGCGATTAAGAAGTGGGAAGGGCATGTACTAAGGCTGTGCAGTAGGTGACACATGACACACCCAGGGTGCTGAAAGAGGCCAGTGTGGTGGGAGTAGGGGGCTGAACACCGGACAGGGGGTGGGAGAGCAGGGAGGCACTAGAGTCGCCGTGGTTTGTGTGTCTACACACATATATATACACACCGTATGTATAGTGTATGTATGTCATAGTATATATAGCAGCCATTGTGTGTGTGTGTGTGTGTGTATATATATATATATATATATATATATATAATGACACATTCAGTAGTCTATACAGTGGTTGTATTCGTATGGCCACCGGGTCCCTGTGGTTGCCCTCTTCTTGGATCACAACCCCTCATTATGCCCTAGATGAGATTTTTGCATCACTGCTAACTCCACAGCCTTGGAGCTGCCTTGGAGACTTTCATCCACCAAGTTCACCTCATTTTGCAGTAATGAGAGACCCTGGGAAAAGCGCAGTTTGGATTAGCGCACGGTACTGTTATTTCAGCACCCTGGGGATTCACAGCTGTGGTTCACAGCTGTGACAAGCTGGTTCAGCCCCATTCACTTTCTTTAAATCAGCAATGACCTAAACAAACTAACCTCGACGCCTGGGGAATTTAGCTGGAGTCGGTGCTCTGAAAACCGACAGGCATCGGACAAAATCGAAAAGTTGATGGTTCCCAAAAGCTAAAGCCAGAAGCCAGAATCTGTTGATTTTGTTTGTCTAGCCCTCCAGAGCTCAAATTTCTCACAGAAGTTGCTATTCAAAATTGTTTAAACCCGAATGCTATCGTGTTCCGGTCTCACTAGAGAATTCCACCTTTATCAAGAGACTAACTTTGCAGATCTATTCTTCCTGTAATATTTTTTAAAAGAGTTTATTTTTAAGTAATCTCAACACCCACCGTGGGGCTTCAACTCATGACCCCGAGATCAAGAATTGCATACTCCACCAACTGAGCCAGCCAGGTGTCCCTCTTTCTGGAATATTTCAAATCAAACATCAGTGCTATACACTTTTTTGTGCTCCTAAGAGGAATGAGATGCAATGTGGAATTCCTAAGGAATTCCTTAAGGAAGTCCGAGTAGCAAGGGAGAAGTTACATTGTTCCCAGTGGCCATGAAAGGCACTCCCAGGAGGAGCTGAATGAAGTAGGACTTAAGTGTGTGGGAGGGAGTGATTAACTCTGATATGTCGGGGGGGGGGGGGCAATAGATGAAGCATCATTCCCTTCTGGGGAGGATGGGGAACTGGGTCTTCTCAGACTTTTTCTTTCATTGTTTTGAGTTGCCCTTTGGATGGAGAGATTATGGAGGACAGGAGAGGTGAGTATGGCAGAAGGAAACCCGTTGTCTCTGAACTTGAGGGAAATGGTAATGCAGACCAGAACAGAACCTGGTGAGATGTTAAAGGAGCTAAGGCACGGATCACCTGTGGTAGGTTAGTTTGAGAGGGTTTCTCTGCAGAGAATCATGATGTGGTGTGAGACCTACATGTGGAAACAGTGGCTGAAACTTGTTTAGAACAAGGCACTGGCTGAAAGGGTGAATCAGTAAGAGTAAATATTGCCCTTTTTTTCCCTCCTCCCTAGACATTGATAATTTTATTTCACTAGAGGGGCAGTATTTTATGTGTTACTAAGCATTCCACTCATAGAATGTTGAAGATTTTTCAATAGTTTTAGATTTTGTTTTTATTTTATTTCCAGTGTTATTGCTTTCAGGCAATTGTGACTCTTAATTGCTAGTCCGTGTTTTCATGAATTCTTACCATTTTGTATTTTTGCTGTTAGTGAATTCTCAATCTAAAAAAAAAAAAAAAAAAAAGTTAAAAACTGCTTCTGATCCCCTGTTCAGGTTTTTGTACCATCTATAAAACTCTTGAATGGGTATAAAAGCAATTTTTCCCCATTTTCTAAATTGATATTATTTTAAATGGTTAATGAATTTTTAATAGGGTGATCGCTGTCCCAGGTTGTGTGGGAGTGAGAATTTTCCTGGGCATGAGACTCTTCATGCTAAAACTGGGAGAGTCCCAGACAAACAGATGGTAGTCACTCTAGCTAGCCATGCTTGCTGGGGCAGAGAGGGCCAGCTTGCTCCCACATGTTCACAGTTTCCTTCCATTGTGTCCCATTTTTGTCCAGCCAGGAAGACATCCGCAGCCTCCCTTGCATTCAGGGTCAGCCACAGGACTGCTGCTCGTCAATGGCTGTAATGTGAGCAGGAGTGAGGTAGAAGCAAGTGCTTCTCTACCTTGTCCTCTTATATTACCTGGATGATGACACCCAAGGCAACTTTGGAAATGCCATGTATTCAAGATGGCAGAGCCACTGTTGACCTGGGTTAGTGACTGACTGCATGTGGCTAACACCCCTCCCACCCACCTTGCCACCCCTGCCGTGGGACTTTATATAAGCAGATCACAAGCTTCTATTGGGTTAAGCCAATGAGGTTTCATGGTTCCAGCATTGGTGCTATCATAATTTATATAGTTATCCAACATTTTAAGGTATATATATATATATTTTACCATTTTACTTATTCTTTTTAGAAAGGACTTAAAATAATCCCCTCCCCCAATAAAAAAAAAAAAGTTTACCTATTCTCCCGTCCCACCCCCTGCCTCTGGCAATCTCCAATCTGTTATCTCAATCAGTGAGCTTGGCTATTTATTTATTTCAATTCCATATATTAGTGAGATCATACAGTTTTTGTCTTTCCCTGTTTGACTTCAATTAGCATAATGCCCTTGAGGTCAATATATGTTGTCACAAATAGCAAGATTTCATTCTTTCATGGCTGAACAATATTCCATTGTATGTGTATATGCCACAGTTTATCCATTCAGTCATTGATGAACACTTAGGTTGTTTCTGTATCTTGGCTACTATAAATAATACTTCAGTAAACATGGGGTTCCAAATATCTTTTGAGTTTCGTGGTTTTTTTTTTTTTTGATAAGTACCTAGAATTGCTGGATCATATGGTAGTTCTATTTTATTTTTTATTTTTTATTTTAATCACCATACATTACATCATTAGTTTTTGATGTAGTGTTCCATGATTCATTGTTTGTGTATAACACCCGGTGCTCCATTCAGTACGTGCCCTCTTTAATACCCATCACAAGGCCAACCCATCCCCCCCACCACCTTCCCTCTAGAACTCTCAGTTTCTCAGAGTCCATAGTCTCTCATGGTTCGTCTCCCCCTCCGATTCCCCCCCCTTCATTCTTCCCCTCCTGCTTGCTTTTTTTTTTTTTTTTAAACATATAATGTATTACTTGTTTCAGAGGTACAGGTCTGTGATTCAACAGTCTTACACAATTCACAGCGCTCACCATAGCACATACCCTCTGCAATGTCTATCACCTAGCCACCCCATCCCTCCCACCCCCCACCACTCCAGCAACCCTCAGTTTGTTTCCTGAGATTAAGAATTCCTCATATCAGTGAGGGCATATGATATATGTCTTTCTCTGACTGACTTATTTCGCTCAGCATAATACCCTCCAGTTCCATCCACGTCATTGCAAATGGCAAGATTTCATTCCTTTTGATGGCTGCATAATATTCCACCACCTCTTCTTTATCCATTCATCTCTTGATGGACATCTTGGCTCTTTCCACAGTTTGGCTATTGTGGACATTGCTGCTATAAACATCGGGGCACACGTACCCCTTCGGATCCCTACATTTGTATCTTTGGGGTAAATACCCAGTAGTGCAATTGCTGGGTCATAGGGTAGCTCTATTTTCAACTTTCTGAGGAACCTCCATACTGTTTTCCAGAGTGGTTGCACCAGCTTGCATTCCCACCAACAGTGTAGGAGGGTTCCCCTTTCTCCGCATCCTTGCCAACATCTGTCATTTCCTGACTTGTTAATTTTAGCCATTCTGACTGGTGTGAGGTGGTATCTCATTGAGGTTTTGATTTGGATTTTCCTGATGCCGAGCGATGTTGAGCACTTTTTCATGAGTCTGTTGGCCATTTGGATGTCTTCTTTGGAAAAATGTCTGTTCATGTCTTCTGCCCATTTTTGATTGGATCATTTGTTCTTTGGGTGTTGAGTTTAATAAGTTCTTTACAGATTTTGGATACTAGCCCTTTATCTGATAATGTCATTTGCAAATATCTTCTCCCATTCTGTCGGTTGTCTTTTGGTTTTGTTGACTATTTCTTTTGATGTGCAAAAGCTTTTTATCTTGATGAAGTCCCAATAGTTCGTTTTTGCCCTTGCTTCCCTTGCCTTTGGCGATGTTTCTAGGAAGAAGTTGCTGTGGCTGAGGTCAAAGAGGTTGCTGCCTGTGTTCTCCTTTAGGATTTTGATGGACTCCTGTCTCACATTGAGGTCTTTCAACCATTTGGAGTCTATTTTTGTGTATGGTGTAAGGAAATGGTCCAGTTTCATTCTTCTGCATGTGGCTATCCAATTTTCCCAACACCATTGGTTGAAGAGACCGTCTTTTTTCCATTGGACATTCTCTCCTGCTTTGTTGAAGATTAGTTGACCATAGAGTTGAGGGTCCATTTCTGGGCTCTCTATTCTGTTCCATTGATCTATGTGTCTGTTTTTGTGCCAGTACCATACTGTCTTGATGATTACAGCTTTGTAGTAGAGCTTTAAGTCGGAATTGTGATGCCGCCAGCTTTGCTTTTCTTCTTCAACATTCCTCTGGCTATTCGGGTCTTCTCTGGTTCCATACAAATTTTAGGATTGTGTGTTCCATTGCTTTGAAAAAAGTTGATGGTATTTTGATAGGGATTGCATTGAATTGCTCTAGGTAGCATTGACATCTTCACAATATTTGTTCTTCCAATCCATGAGCATGGAACGTTTTTCCATTTCTTTGTGTCTTCCTCAATTTCTTTCATGAGTATTTTACAGTTTTCTGAGTACAGATTCTTTGCGCCTCTGGTTAGATTTATTCCTAGGTATCTTATGGTTTTGGGTGCAATTGTAAATGGGATCAACTCCTTAATTTCTCTTTCTTCTGTCTTGTTGGTGTATAGGAATGCCACTGATTTCTGTGCATTGATTTTATATCCTGCCGCTTTACTGAATTCCTCTGAGTTCTAGGAGTTTTGGGGTGGAGTCTTTTGGGTTTTCCACATAAAGTATCATATCATCTGCAAAGAGTGAGAGTTTGACTTCTTTGACAATTTGGATGCCTTTGATTTCTTTTTGTTGTCTGATTGCTGTGGCTAGGACTTCTAGTACTATGTTGAATAGCAGTGGTGATAGTGGACATCCCTGCCGTGTTCCTGACCTTAGGGGGAAAGCTCTCAGTTTTTCCCCATTGAGAATGATATTCGCTGTGGGTTTTTCATAGATGGCTTTTATGATATTGAGGTATGTACCCTCTATCCCTATACTCTGAGGAGTTTTGATCAAGAAAGGATGCTATACTTTGTCAAATGCTTTTTCTGCATCTATGGAGAGGATCATATGGTTCTTGTTCTTTCTTTTATTAATGTATTGTATCACATTGATTTGCAGACGTTGAAACAAACTTGCAGCCCAGGGATAAATCCCACCTGGTCATGGTGAATAATCATTTTAATATACTGTTGTATCCTCTTGGCTAGTATTTTGGTGAGAATTTTTGCATCCATTTTCATCAAGGATATTGGTCTGTAATTCTCCTTTTTGATGGGGTCTTTGTCTGGTTTGGGGATCAAGGTAATGGTGGCCTCATAAAACGAGTTTGGAAGTTTTCCTTCCATTTCTATTTTTTGGAACAATTTCAGAAGAATAGGTATTAATTCTTCTTTAAATGTTTGGTTGAATTCCCCTGGGAAGCCATCTGGCCCTGGGTTCTTGTTGGGAGATTTTTGATGACTGCTTCAATTTCCTTGGTGGTTATAGGCCTGTTCAGGTTTTCTGTTTCTTCCTGGTTCAGTTTTGGTAGTTGATACATCTCTAGGAATGCATCCATTTCTTCCAGATTCTCTAATTTGCTGGCATATAGTTGCTCATAATATGTTCTTATCATTGTTTGTATTTCTTTGGTGTTGGTTGTGAACTCTCCTCCTCTATTTATGATTTTATTTATTTGGGTCCTTTCTCTTTTTGATAAGTCTGGCCAGGTGTTTGTCAATCTTGTTAATTCTGTCAAAGAACCAGCTCCTAGTTTTGTTGACCTGTTCTGTTCTTTTGGTTTCTATTTCATTGATTTCTGCTCTGATCTTTATTATTTCTCTTCTCCTGCTGGGTTTAGGCTTTATTTGCTGTTCTTTCTCCAGCTCCTTTAGGTGTAGGGTTAGGTTGTGTACTTGAGACCTTTCTTGTTTCTTGAGAAAGGCTTGTATTGCTATATACTTTGCTGTTAGGACTGCCTTTTCTGCATCCCAAAGATTTTGAACAGTTGTGTTTTCATTTTCATTTGTTTCCATGAATTTTTAAAATTCTTTAATTTCCTGGTTGGCCCATTCATTCTTTAGTAGGATGCTCTTTAGCCTCCATGTATTTGAGTTCTTTCTGACTTGTGATTGAGTTCTAGTTTCAAAGCATTGTGGTCTGAAAATATGCAGGAAATGATCCCAATCTTTTGGTACCAGTTGAGACCTGATTTGTGACCTAGGATGTGATCTATTCTGGAGAATGTTCCATGGGCACTGGAGAAGAATGTGTGTTCTGTTGCTTTGGGATGGAATGTTCTGAATATATCTGTGAAGTCCATTTGGTCCAGTGTGTCATTGAAAGTCTTTATTTCCTTGTTGATCTTTTGCTTAGATGATCTGTCCATTTCAGCGAGGGGGGTGTTAAAGTCCCCCCCCCCACTATTATTGTATTGTTGTTAATGTGTTTCTTTGCTTTTGTTATTAATTGGCTTATATAATTGGCTGCTCCCATGTTAGGGCCATAGATATTTACAATTGTTAGATCTTCTTATTGGATAGACCCTTTAAGTAGGATATAGTGTCCTTCCTCCTCTCATTACAGTCTTTGGTTTAAAGTCTAATTTGTCTGATATAAGGATTGCCACCCCAGCTTTCTTTTGGTGTCCATTAGCATGGTAAATGGTTTTCCACCCCCTCACTTTCAATCTGGGGCTGTCTTTGGATCTAAAATGAGTCTCTTGCAGACAGCATATCGATGGGTCTTGTTTTTTAATCCAGTCTGATAGCCTGTGTCTTTTGATTGGGGCATTTAGCCCATTTACATTCAGGGTAACTATTGAAAGACATGAATTTAGTGCCATTGTATTGCCTGTAAGGTGACTGTTACTGTATATTGTCTGTGCTCCTTTCTGGTCTATGTTACTTTTAGGCTCTCTCTTTGCTTAGCAGACCCCTTTCAATATTTCTTGTAGGGCTGGTTTCATGTTTGCAAATTCCTTTAGTTTTTGTTTGTCCTGGAAGCTTTTTATCTCTCCTTCAATTTTCAATGACAGCCTAGCTGGATATAGTATTCTTGGCTGCACATTTTTCTCATTTAGTGCTCTGATTATATCCTGCCAGTCCTTTTTGGCCTGCCAGGTCTCTGTGGATAGGTCTGTTGCCAATCTAATGTTTCTACCACTGTAGGTTACAGATCTCTTCTCCCGAGCTGCTTTCAGGATTTTCTTTGTCTCTGAGACTTATAAGTTTTACTATTAGATGTCGGGGTGTTGACCTATTTTTATTGATTTTTGAGGGGGGGTTTTCTGTGCCTCCTGGATTTTGATGCCTGTTTCCTTCCCCAAATTAGGGAAGTTCTCTGCTATAATTTGCTCCAATATACCTTCTGCCCCTCTCTCTTTCATCTTCTTCTGGGATCCCAATTATTCTAATGTTTCGTCTTAGGATATCACTTATCTCTCGAATTCTGCCCTCGTGATCCAGTAGTTGTTTCTCTCTTTTTCTCAGCTTCTTTATTTTCCATCATTTGGTCTTTATATCACTAATTCTCTCTTCTGCCTCATTTATCCTAGCAGTTAGAGCCTCCATTTTGGATTGCACCTCATTAATAGCCTTTTTGATTTCAACTTGGTTAGATTTTAGTTCTTTTATTTCTCCAGAAAGGGTTTCTCTAATATCTTCCATGCTTTTTTTCAAGCCCAGCTTGAAATCGTCATTCTGAACTCTAGTTCCGACATCTTACTAATGTCCGTATTGATTAGGTGCCTGGCAGTCGGTATTGCCTCTTGTTCTTTTTGTTGAGGTGATTTTTTTCTGTCTTGTCATTTTGTCCAGAGGAATAGATGAATGAGAGAACAAAATGCTAACAGGGTAACAGCGACCCCAGAAAATATACACTAAACAAATCAGAAAAGACCTGAAACTGGGGGAAAAGAAAGGGAAAGAAAGAAAAAAGAAAAAAATAATAAAAACAAAAAACAAAAAAACCAGAATATGATAAAATATGATCAGGCTGGTGCATAGATCAGTGCCACACACTAGATTTTGGGCGTATTTTGGTCTGTTAGAAGAAAGTGCCTCCCAAAATTTTAAAGAAAGAAAAACTTATATATGTACAAAAATAAGGGTAAATACAATGAAGGGATGGAATATGACTGTAAAGATGAAAATTATAAAAGATTTTATAAAAGGAATTGATAAGATAAGTTGGTTGAAAAAAGAGGATTTAAAAAAAAGGAGTGGGGAGAGAATGTGATCAGGCAGGAGAGTAGAACAGAGCCACATCATTGATCAGTACACTTGGTCTTGGCTGGCTGTTCTTGCTGATCTTTTGGGGGAGGGGCCTGTTGCCGTCGTTCCCAAATGTCTTTGCCAGAGGCGGAATTGCCCCGCCCTTGCTGATCCGGGCTAAGTAATCTGCTCTGGTTTGCTCTCCGGAGCTTTTGTTCCATGCAAGCTTTTTGTACAGCTTTGGAGGATGAGGGTGAAAATGGCCGCTGATACCTGGGACCTCTGCCACACTCAGGCACCCCGGTCTTTCTGTGACCCCAACGGTCCTGAGACCACACTGTCCCAGTGAGGGTTCCACCCCCCCACTTAGCCCTTGGAGTGACGTCCCTCAGCGGAGCATACTTCTAAACGTTCCGATTTTGTGTTCTGCTGCTCTATCACTTGCCAGAAGTGGCCGACGGAGGCCCCCTCCCCCGCCATCTATCCTCCCGAATATCATCTTGGATTCACTTCTCCACATGTCCTACCTTCCAGAAAGTGGTCGCTTTTCTGTTCAGAGAGTTGTTTCTATTCTTTTTTGATCTCCTTTTGAGTTCATAGGTGTTCAGAATGGTTTGATCCCTATCCAGCTGAATTCCTGGGACCAGATGAAATCGAGGTCTCCTACTCCTCCGCCACCTTGCTTCTCCCCCCTATTTAATTTTTTGAGGAAACTCTACACTGTTTTCCATAGTGGCTGCATCGATTTGCATTCTGCCAACAGTGCATGAGAGTTCCCTTTTTTCCACATCCTCATCAACACTTATTTCTAGTCTTTTTGATAATAGCCATTCTGACAGGTGTGAGGTGGTATCTCATGGTGGTTTGATTTGCATTTCCCTGATGATTAAAGTTGAGCATCTTTTCATGTGCCTGTTGGTCATCTGGATGTCATCTTTGGAAAAATGTCTCCTCAGATCTTCTGTCCATTTTTAGTCAGATTTTTTTTTTCTATTGAGTTTTATGAGTTCTTTATATATTTTGATATTAGACACTTATCAGATGATTTGCTAATCTTTTCTCCCATTCACTAGGTTGCCTTTTCATTTTGTTGATGGTTTCCTTAATTGTGCAGAAGCTTTTTAGTTTGTAGTCCCACTTACTTATTTTTGCTTTTATTGCTTTTGGTGTCAGATTCAAAAAATCATTGCCTAGACCTATGTCAAGAAGCTTACTGTCTGTGCTTTCTTCTAGGAGTTTTATGATTTCAGGTCTTATGTTCATGTCTTTAGTCCATTTTGAGTTTATCTTTGTGTATGGTGAAAGATAGGGGTCCAGTTTCATTCTTTTGCATGTGGCTGTCCAATTCTCCCAACACAATTTATTATTCTTACGTTTATTTAAATTCCAGTTTTTATTTAAATTTTATTTAAATTCCCTAGTGTTATATTAGTTGCAGGTGTACAATATGACTCAACAATTCTATACATTTCTCTGGGTGCATCATGACAAGTGTTCTCTTAATCCCTTTCATCCATTTAACCCATCCCCTCCAACTACCTCCCCTCTGGTAACTAGCAGTTCTCTGTGTTAAGAGTTTTGGGTCTCTCCCAATACAATTTATTAAAGAGACTGTCTTTTCCCTATTGTATATTCTTGGCTCCACTGTTGATAATTAATTGACCATATATGCATGGGTTTATTTCTGGGCGCTCTCTTCTGTGCCATTGATGTGTTTGTTTTTATGTCAGTACCATACTGTTTTAATTTCTATAGCTTTGTAATATAGTTTGAAACCAGGGAGCATGTCATCATCAGCTTTGTTCTTCTTTCAAGACTGCTTTGGCTATTCAGGGTCTTTTATGGTTCCATACAAATTTTAAGATTGTGAGTTATATTTCTGTTAAAAATGTCATTGGGATTTTGATAGATTATATTGAATCTGTAGATTGCTTTGAGTGATATGGACATTTTAACCATTCCTCTAAACCATGAGCACAGAATATCTTCCATTTATTTGTGTCGTCTTCAGTTTCTTTCATTAATGTTTTATAGATTTCAATATACAAGTCTTTCACCTCCTTGGTTAAATTTATTCCTAGGGTATTCTTTTTGATGCAATCATAAAATGGACTATTTTCTTAATTTCTCTTTCTGATAGTTCATTATTGGTGTATAGAAATGCAACAGTTTTTTTGCATATTTTGATTCCTGCAACTTTATTGAATTTATTAGTCCTAATAAGGTTTTCTGTATGTAATATATTATCTGTAAACAGTGACAATTTTACTTCCTTTCCAGTTTTGTAACTTTTTTATTTTTCTTGCTTAATTGCTCTGGCTAGGACTTCCAATACTGTGTTGAATTAAAGTGGCAATAGTGGGAATCTTGGGTCGCCTGGGCAGCTCAGTCATTTGAGCATCTGACTCTTGATTTCCACTCAGGTCATGATCTTGGGGTTGTGAGATCCAGCCCCACATTGGGCTCCACCCTGGTCATGGAGTCGGCTTAAGATTGTCTCTCTGTTCCTCCCACCCCTCTCTCCCTCTCTTAAAAAAATTAAAAAAAAAAAAAAGTGGCTGTAGTGGGAATCCTTGTCTTGTTTTGGATCTTAGAGGAAAAGCTTTCAGCTTTTCACCCCTGAGTGTGATGTCAACTGTGGGCGTGTTATATATGGTCTATATTATGTTGAGGTACGTTCCTTCCAATTGATTTTGTTAAGAGTTTTTGACTTTTTCTGTATATTCTTTTTTTTTTTTTAAAGATTTTATTTATTTATTTGAGAGGGAGAATGAGAGAGCACGAGAGGGAAGAGGGTCAGAGGGAGAAGCAGACCCCCCGCTGAGCAGGGAGCCCGATGTGGGACTCGATCCCGGGACTCCAGGATCACGACCTGAGCCGAAGGCAGTCACTTAACCAACTGAGCCACCCAGGCACCCTCTGTATATTCTTTTTAAATGGAAAGTCTAGGGAGTTTTAGCAATTTTAAAAAATCATTCATGATATTCTGTAGTTACCATTTGGTAGGACTTTTGCTGTCTGATTTGAGGATTGAAACTCCCTCATGTAGATTCAGATTCAGTCTGAGCTTTGGCAGAGAATCTTAGGATAAGAGTGGTGGGCATATCAATGAGGGAAAGGCCAACTGGCAGATCTGATAGGGGCAGAGATGATAGAAACATGCGAGACTGCTGCAGGTAATAGTGATCATTCCATTCAACCTATGACATAAGGCATTTATTACCCCTTACCCTAGGCTAATGAAAACTGTATGTGACCTATATACATCCTCCAAATCTAGAATTCTTCTAGAAACCTAAGCAGAGCTGACGCTAAATACTGAGGGTTTCAGCAGGCAATTTACTAACCAGAATTTCACTTAGTTTTTTTTAAGACCTGAGAATAATGGTACCTTTATAAATAAATGAGACAATGTATTTTAAAATGCCTCATAATATCTGATATTTAGTTGATGCCCCATAAATATTATTTTCCTTCTTTCTCTGCAAAAGCAAAATGGCATTAATTTCTTTCCCTCTTACTCACCTGATGTAAGTGTTCTAGGGTAGTGTATCAGTCCTTGAGAAGCAGATGCTAAGATGAGATTGGATTTGCAGGAAACTCATTGGGGGCAGTACCTATGAAGGATAAAGGAGAGAGCGACTTGAGGTTGGGGAGCTTTCCTGAGACTGGGATTCTGGTCTGACACCTGGGAGATGAAGAAGAGAGGAGAAGAGAGCTTGGGGGTTTGCTGCAGCTCTGAGAAAGGCTTGGCCAGGCAACAGGGAGCCCCAGAGCAATGACTGCCCAGTAGAGGATCCTGCGATGGGGAGGGGGGCCCCTGAGAGCAGGGCTTTGTCTAGCTTCTTGTGAACTGCTTTGCATCCTGAAGGTGCAGCAGCTGACAGCCAACTACGTTGCCTGCAACAACAGCTTTCTGAAGGGAAAATTGAATGGTGCATTCCCATAACTGTCAGCCCTGTAGAGAATTTCCACCCCCAAATGCACAGGGGGGGGGGAACTCCAAAAATTGGTTGAGGGCTTCTCACAGATTTCAGGTTATAGCTAAACCCAAACCTTCAGTAGCTGAATAGAACAAACTGGTGGAAAGTCCTGCTAGGAAAGATTCGATTTTGCATAATAGCCAGTAGGTAGGAAAAGCCTCTCATAGTGAGAAAATTAAAGCAGCACGGCAGCCTGGGAATTGAAGGCTGCCTCGCAGAAGCAGAGACTGTAAAGTGTGTCACTCTGCGGAAGTTCTATCACTGGGAGAATTAAGCCTTATAATTAATTCTCCGCTTTTAAGATCTGCAGTGAGAAGTGCAGCGAGGCCTTGAGCATGTTGGGAGAGTGATAGCACTTGAGGATTAGCAGAGTGAGGTGGACGCAGATTTTGGGGGGGGGGAAACATATTTTGTTTCCTATACCCCAAAGAGACCAAGGCAGAGAAGGGAGTTCATGGGGGATTTAAAGATCTGGGCTTTGTTTCCAGCATTTTTTTTTTTTTTTTTTTTTTAAGATTTTATTTATTTGACAGAGACACAGCGAGAGAGGGAACACAAGCAGGGGGAGTGGGAGAGGGGGAAGCAGGCTTCCCGCAGAGCAGAGAGCCCAGTGTGGGACTCGATCCCAGGACCCTGGGATCATGACCTGAGCCGAAGGCAGACGTTTAACGACTGAGCCACCCAGACGCCTGTTTCCAGCATTTTTGCAGATTCAGGTTGCTTGGCTGATCTGGATGTGAGAGTCTTTGGGATAAAAACGGGAGCTGTCCCGTAATTCTAACCATCCTGTGGCAGATGGGCAAATTAAAATTTTAGATTGACTGTGAATACCAGGTGTGAGTCCACGTTTTCTGGGGCCCAAAGCTTACATAATCTGTAGGAACCCCTTTTAGAAAAAGGATAGAAAATATTGAAAACAAATGAGATGAGCAAATTAATACTTAGAATAAAGAAATTACAACAAATAGCAAAATGGAAATATCGGACAAATCACACAAATCACAAAATCCAGAAAAATAACCTAATGTTTTAATGAGCTAAGTACCTGACGCACCCTCTATAATACTTTATCCTACATTTTTTCTGTAATACTTTATCCCATGTTTTTTGGTTGCATACTTTTGTCTACCTCCTGTAACAGTGATTTTGTAAGATCTACTAAATCATATTATCTTTTATACATAAGAAAGATAATCTAGACTTTAGCATGCTTGATCAGTTTTTTTTCTAGTTTTACTGATGTTGACCTATCAAATAAAATTTTAATTGATGGTTGGGATGTATAAAACATGTGACCTATGCTGAAGTACAAAGTATTTGGGTTATTGCTATAAGTGTGTGTGTTATGGACACAGGCATTCTAATGAATTCTATTTCATATAAATCCCATAGGAAAGAAAAGTGTGGTATATTTATAATTATATATATTATATTATTGAGTATATTCCTTATGAGAGAACTTCTCTTTTGACGAAGCATCTGTGAACGGAATTCTCTGCTTCCAGAGAATTTACATGTCTGGGGATTGGAAGGATTTTCCCCCAGACAAGCTTCTGGCTGGGAACCCTTTCAAACCTTGTTTCCTCCCTACCTCACAAGTGTTTGTGGTGTTGGGTGTCAAAGAAAACCTGTTCCAATGCCAGTAAGACTCCTGGCTCTGTGGGCTGATGGGGCCTTCCTGGAAGCCATTGTCACCACTGTTAATAGCAACCAGGACTTAACTAGACATGGAAGGAACTGCAGAACAACACAAGTCCATCCCATGAGACCTAAACAAAATGTCTCCTCAGTTTAACTCCCCAGTAACGTTATTCCCAGAATGCTTGGAGCCTCTTTTTTTTTTTTTTAAGATTTTATTTATTTATTTGACAGAGACACAGCGAGAGAGGGAACACAAGCAGGGGGAGTGGGAGAGGGAGAAGCAGGCTTCCCGTGGAGCAGGGAGCCCGATGCGGGGCTCGATCCCAAGACCCTGGGACCATGACCTGAGCCGAAGGCAGATGTTTAATGACTGAGCCACCCAGGCGCCCCTCGGAGCCTCTTCAGTTGCCCAGTGAGGGGAATGAATGAGGGGAAATTGCTGTTGAAAGAGACACCCATGTTAATTAACAACTTGTGGTTAAGGTCTCTTATGCAAATGTATCCAAGTATCTGACCAGGGCACAGGTTGCTGGCAAAGGGCCGGTATAAATGAGGAGTGCTTCTCAGGCAACCCACTTGTGGGGAGGGCTGAAGGGAAATTTCTCTGTAAAAAGGGAGATGCCTGTTTTTTTGAAATGAGACTAAAATCTGAGACACTAACGTGTGGGCTGTTCCCCATTCATACAAGGTGTTCCTTTGTTAATCTTGCTAACATATTGAATGTGAGAAAATTAACAGTAGTCATAGGAGATATAAAGGCAGAGTAGGTGATTTTAGACTCAAAAATAATAAAATCTCAAGTGATACATTCTCTTTTTAGGCACAGTGTTTAATTTTATATTGTATTTTTAGAAAAGGTATTATAAGGTTGCAAAATCGGCACAGAAGTGAATACATGCAAAATACAGTCCCATTCCTGTGTCCCCAACACCCAGATCTGCTTTCCTGAGACAACCAGAGGCGCGATTTTTCCTGAGTACTGGTCTCTAGTGTTTCGGTTCTAGTTAGCCAACAATTATATGTATAAGAAATCATACTCGTATTTTTAAATTTTTTACTATACATGTGTGTATGTTACAGTCTTCCACCTTTTTATTTTTTAAGACTTTATTTATTTGAGAGACAGAGTGCGAGCATGAGTGGGACGAGGGGCAGAGGGAGAAGCAGGCTCCCCACTGAGCAAGGAGGCTACAGGGAGACCCAATCCCAGGACCCTGAAATCATGGCCTGAGCTGAGGTCAGATGCCTAACCAAATGAGCCACTCAGGCGCCCCTTCCCCCTTTAAAAAAGAAAAAAAAAAAAAAATGAATGCAAGCCTACGATAGGCATTATTCTGCTCCATGCTTTTTCATTTAAGACTGTATCTCACGAATTGTTCCATATCAGTAAAATCTTCCTTATTCCTTCTTACAGCTGCAGAATATTACGCTGTGGAATTCATTCACACAGAATTCATTTAACTCCTACCCTATTAATGGACACTTGATTCATTTGTGATTTTTTTTTCTGTTATAAACAATGTTTTAGTGCATACATTATTTCCATGCATAGGCAAGAATGCCTATAGGATACCTTCTTTGCATCAGAATTGCTATTTAATAGCATTAAATACAGGTGGCCTTTATGAAATGTCATCCACAGGCTGTCATCCCCAGAAGTTGTGCTCGTACCCCCTTGCTTGCTGGATATGATGATGCCTCTTTGCTCCCTTCCTTGCCAACAAAGTCTGTCTTAACTTTTTGATCTTTACAAATCTGATAAATAGTTTTGGAGTGTGGTTTTCCCTGTGCATTCCTTTTACTATGAATGTAGCTCTTTTATTACGAATGTGTCCCTTTGACCCTGTTTCTATTGTCACTTTCTCTTCTGCCTCCTCCTTCCACCTTTAAAGATCCTTGTGATTAGTTGGGCCCACCCGAATTTTAAGGTCCACTGATAAGCAACACTGATTCCATTGTGATTTGGACTCCTTCTGATATGTTTCATTGTATTCTTTTGCTCTGGTGATTTTTTGTTATTGACATGTAGGAGTTCTTTTTTATTAGGAAAATTAGCCCTTTGTTTGAGGTACGAATTGCTGATGGTTCTTGCCCTTCCCATAGCTTGTCATTTGACTTCACTTATGAGGATTCTTGTCTTGAAAAATCTTAAATTTTATATAATAGAATTTATCTGCTTTTTCTTTTTGGCTCTGGGTTTGTTGTTGTTTTTGGCCATAGTTGGGCCTTCCTTGTTCTGAGGTTACAAAAGAGTTCTCCTGTGATTTCTTCTGCTTTTATGATATTTTATATTTTTTTACCTTTAAGTACTATAACTACCTAGAATTTGTTTTGGTGTAAAATAAAATAAATGGCTCCAACTTTTTTCCCCAGATGACCACCCAGTTAATTTACCATCATCTTTTCCACATTGATTTGAGATTCACTTTTGTTATATAATAATTCTATGTATTTGGGTTAATTTCACGTTAGTGTCCTGATCTGTTGGTTATTTATGTACTAATGTCACATTATTTAGTAGCCTTATGTTCAAATATCTGATAGGGATGACCTCCCCTCATTATTTTCCTGGTCATTCTTGTTGGTATGTTTTACCATATAAATTTTAGAATTAGCAGTTCACTTAAAAAGTATTATTGCTATTTAATTGGAATCATGTTAAATTTATGGACTAACACCAGGACAACTTATGGTATCTTTATGATATAGAGATTTCCTCTCCAAGAACATATTAGGCTTTTCCATGTGTTCAAGTCTTTTCTATGATTTAAAGTTTTCTTTATATCTTCAATTCTTTCAGTTAAACTTTTTGTCTAGGAATTTTTTGTTGCTATTGGAAATAGGATTTTTCTTCCATTTTACCTTCTAATTATTGGTTGTATGCATGAAGGCTATCTATAAATATTGCTGATTACTATATCTACATTATGTATAGAGATTCCTATATATAAATATTATAGCCAGTCACATTACTGAATTCTTTTTTTCTGGTTTTATTGAGCTATAATTGTCATAAAACATTGTATTAAGGTATACAGCATAATGATTTGACATTTGTATATATTGTGAAGTGATCACCAGAATAAGATTAGTTAATACATCTATCACCTAACATAATTAAAATTTTTTCATGTATTAACTTTTAAGATCTACTCTTAGCAATTTTCAATATACACTATAGTAAAGTATTATTACCATGCTTTACATTATATCCCCAGAAATTATTTATCTTATCAATAGAAATTTGTACCTTTATTATTTTTTTTTTAAGATTTTTTTTTTTTTTTTAGTATCTATTCATTTGAGAGAGCACAAGTTGGCGGGGGGGGGGGGGGGGGGGAAAGCAGACTACCTGCTGAGTGGGGAGCCCAACATGAGGCTTGATCCCAGGACTCTGGGATTATGACCTGAGCTGAAAGCAGATGCTTAACCGACTGAGCCACCCAGGAGCCCCAGATTTGTACCTTTTGACCACCTTCACCTATTCCTCTACCCATCACCCCTCAACCCTCTGCCTGCCCTTCCACTTTGGCAGCTGCTAATCTGTTCTTTGTTTCTGTGAGTTTGGTTTATATGCGTTTGAAAGCTGAGGATTTTTTTAGTGTCTTGGCTGTTTTAAATAATGCTATACTAAACTTGGGGGTATAGATACCTCTTTGAGATAGTAATTTATATACTATTATATATATCCAGAAATGGTACTGCTGGCTCATATGGTAGTTCAATTTTTAATTTTTTATTGAAGTATAGTATAGACACACAATGTTACATTAGTTTCAGGTGTACAACATAGTGATTCGACATCTCTATACATTATGCTCACCACAGGTGTAGCTTCCATCTGTCACCATACACCACCATTACAGTACCATTGACTATGTTCCCTATTCTCTACCTTTTATCCCCGTGACTTATTCCATAACCGGAAGCCTGTATCTCCCACTCCCCTTCACCTCTTTTGCCCATCCCCCACCCCCACAACCACGTTTGTTCTCTGTAGTTATGGGTCTGTTTCTGCCTTTTTTTTTTTTTTTTGGCCCGTGTGTTCATTTGTTTTGTAGATTCCACATATAAATGAAATTATATAGTATTTGTCTCTGTCTTATTTCACTTAGCATAATACCTTCTTATGCTAGGTTCATCCATGTTGTAAATGACAAGATCTCCATTTTTATGGCTGAGTCATATTCAGCCATAAATGTGTGGGTGTGTATGTGTGTGTGAGCGCGCACGTGCACACGGGGGGAGAGAGAATGGAGAATGAGCATGAGAGAGACCTTCTTTATCCATTTATCTATTGATGAACATTCAGGTTGCTTTCATATCTTGGCTATCGTAAATAATGCTACAATAAACATAGGGGTGCATGTATCTTTTGAATTAGTGTTTTTTTATTCTTCGGATAAATACCCAGTAGTATAATTACTAGATCATGTGGTATTTCTATCTTTAATTTTTTGAGGCCCTTCAATACAGTGGCTACACAAGTTTACATTCTTATCAACAGTGCACAAGGGTTCATTTTTCTCTACATTCTTGCTAACACTTGTTATTTCTTATCATTCTGATAGTAGCCTTTCTGTCAGGTTAAGTGGATATTTCTTGTGGCTTTGCTTTGCATTTCCTCGATGACTAGTGATGCTGAACATTTTTTCGTGGGTCTGTTGGCCATTTGTATGTCTCCTTTGGTAAAATGTCTATTCAGGTCCTCTGCCCATATTTTAAACAGATTATTTGTGTGTGTGTGTGTGTGTTCAGTTCTTTTTATATATTGTGGTTATTAACCCCTTATTGGATATGTCATTTGCCGATATCTTCTCCCATTCAGTGTGTTGCCTTTTCATTTTGTTGATGATTTCCTTTGTGCAAAAGTTTTTTATTTTGGTGTAGTCCCAATAGTTTCTTGTTTTTTTGTTTTTGCTTTGTTTCCCTTGCCTGAGAAGACATATCTAGAAAAATGTTGCTGAGGCCAATGTCCAAGAGATTACTGCCTATATTGTCTTCTGGGAGTTTTATGGTTTCAGGTCTCACATTTAGGTTCTTAACCCATTTCAAGTTTATTTTTGTGTATGATGTAAGAAGTGGTCCTGGTTCATTCTTTTGCATGTAGCTGTCCAAGCATCATTTGTTGAAAAGATGGTCTTTCCCCCATTATATAGTCTTGTTTCCTTTGTGATAGATTAATTGACCATATAAGCATGGGTTTATTTCTGGGCTATTTGGTTCCATTGACCTATGCGTCTGTTTTTGTGCCAGAACCATACTGTTTTGATTACCACAGCTTTGTCCTATATCTTGAAATCTGGAATTGTGTTAGCTCCAGCTTTGTTGCTCTTTTTCAAGATTGCTTTGACTATCTTTTGTGGTTCCATGCAAATTTTAGTATTATAGTTCTGTGAAAAATGCTATTGTTATTTTGATAGGGATTGCACTGAATCTGTAGATTGCAGTGGGTATTATGGACATTTTATTTTATTTTTTTAAAAGATTTTATTTATTTGACAGAGCACGAGAGAACACATGCAGGGGGAGCAACTGAGGGAGAGGGAGAAGCAGGCCCCCCGCTGAGCAGGGAGCCTGCTGAGGGGCTCAAACCCAGGACCCCGGGATCATGACCTGAGCTGAAGGCAGACGCTTAACCGACTGAGCCACCCAGGTGTCCCAGTATGGATGTTTTAGAAATTTTAATTCTTCTATTCCATGAGCATGGAATAGCTTCCCATTTGTTTTGTGTCCTCTTCAATTTCTTTCATCAGTGTTTTATAGTTTTCAAAGTAAAAGTCTTTTACCTCCTTGGTTGAGTTTATTCCTAGGTATTTTATTCCTTTTGGTGCAGTTTTTATCATAATTTCTCTTCTATTTTGTTTTTTTTTTGTTTAAAGATTTTATTTATTTGTTTGAGACAGAATGAGAGAGAGAGCACATGAGAGGGGGAAGGGTCAGAGGGAGAAGCAGGCTCCCTGCCGAGCAGGGAGCCCAATGCGGGACTCGATCCCGGGACTCCAGGATCATGACCTGAGCCGAAGGCAGTCGCTTAACCAACTGAGCCACCCAGGCGCCCCCTCTTCTATTTTGTTATTAGTGTATAGAAACACAACCAACTTCTGTATATTAATTTTGTATTCTGCAACTTTACTGAATTCATTTTTTTTTAAAAATTATTTGAGAGAGCTAGAGTGAGTCTGCACGAGTGGGGGGAGGGGCAGAGGGGGAGGAAGAAGCAGACTGCCTGCTGACGGTGGAGCCTATACAGGCTCAATCCCAGGACCCGGAGATCATGACCTGAGCCAAAGTCAGACCCTTAGCCGACTGAGCCACCAAGGCGCCCCCATTTATTATTTCTAATTTTTTTTGTGAAATGTTTAGGGTTTTCTATGTATAGTATCAGGTCATCTATAAATGGTGACAGTTTTACTTCTTTCTTACCAATGTGGATACATTTTTTTTTTTCTTATCTGATTGCTATGGCTAGGACTTCCAGTACTGTGTTGAATAAAAGTGGTGAGAGTGGACTGCATTGTCTTGTTCCTGATCTCCAAGGTTTTTCACCATTGAGTATGATGTTACCTGTGGGTTTGTCATTTATGGCCTTTATTATGTTGAGGTATATTCTCTCTAATCCCACTGTGTTGAGAGTTTTTGTCATGAATGGATATTGTACTTTGTCAAATGCTTTTTCTGCATCTATTGAGATGATCATGATTTTTATCCTTAGTTTTGTTAATGTGGTAAATCGTGTCAATTGATGTTGTGGATATTGAACCATCCTTGCATCCCTGGGATAACTAATCCTTTTAATATATTGTTGAATGCATTTTGCTAATACTTTCTTGAGGATTTTGGTATTACATTCACCAGGGATACTGGCCTTTTATTTTCTGTAATTTTTGTCTGGTGTTGGTATCAGGGTAATGCTGCCTTATAGAATATATTTGGAAGTTTTCCTTCCTCTTCTGTTTTTTTTGGAATAGTCTGAGAAGACGGGTATTAACCTTTCCTTTAAAGTTTAGTAGACTCTGTCCTGGAATTTTGCTTGTTGTGAGTTTTGATTACAAATTCAATTTTGTTACTAATTGGTCTGTTCAGGTTTTCTATTTCTTCCTGATTTAGTTTTGGAAGGTATGTTTCTAGGAATTTACCCATTTCTTCTAGATTGTCCAACTTGTTGGCATATCTTTTTTTTTCATATGCTTTGTATTTCTGTGGTATTTGTTGCTTTTCCTCTTTCATTTCTGATATTATTTGAGTCCTTTCTCTGTTTTTCTTGATGAGTCTGGTAAAAGTTTAACAATTTTTTTTTTTTAATCTTTTCAAAGAACCAGCTCTTGCATTTATTGATGTTTTCTATTTTTTTAAAGTCTCTATTTTATTTCTGCTCTTATCTTATTACTTTCTAACTTTGGGCATTATTTGTTCTTCTTTTTCTAGTTCATTTAGGTATAAAATTAGATTGAGTTTGTTAAAATAGGCCTGTATTGCTATAAGCTTCCCTCTTAGAACTGCTTTTGCTATGTCCCAATTATTTTGTACTATTGTGTTTTCATTTTCATTTGTCTCCATGTATTTTTTAAAAAATTCCCTTTGATTTCTTTGTTGACCCTATTAGTTGTTTAGTAGCATGCTGGTTAGCTCCACCAGTTTGTGTGTTTTCCAGTTTTTTAAGATTTTATTTATTTATTTGACAGAGAGATAGCGAGAGCAGGAACACAAGCAGGGGGAGTGGGAGAGGGAGAAGCAGGCTTCCTGCCGAGCAGGGAGTCTGATGTGGGGCTCAATCCCAGAACCCTGGGATCATGACCTGAGCTGAAGGCAGACGCTTAACAACTAAGCCACCCAGGCGCCCCAGTTTGTTTCTTTTCTTGTAATTGATTTCTAGTTTCATACTGTTGTATTTGAAAAATATGCTTGATATAATTTCAGTCTTAAGTTTATTGAGACTTGTTTTATAGCCTAACATGTGATAGATCCTGGAGAATGTTCCCTGTGCACTTGAGAAGAATGTATATTTTGTTGTTTTGGGATGGAATGTTCTGTGTGTATCTCTTAAGTCCATCTGGTCTAAAGTGTCATTTAAACACCATTTTGTTATTGATTTTCTGCCTGGATAATCTATTCGTTGATGTAAGTGGGGTGTTAAAGTCCCTTACTATTAATCTGTTACTATCAATTTCTCCCTTTATGTCTGTTAATATTTGCGTTATATATATAGGTGCTCCCATGTTGGGTGCATAGATATTTATAATTGTTATATCCTCTTGTTGGATTGATTCCTTTATCATTATGTAATGTCCTTGTTATAGTCTTTGTTTTAAACTTTTTTTTGTCTGATACAAGCATTGGCTTTTCTTTTTTCCACTTCCAAATGCATGGAATATTTTTTTCCATCTTCTCACTTTCAGTCTATGTATGTCTTTAAGTCTGAAGTAAGTCTGCTGTAGTTCTATATATATATATATATATATACACATATATATCTTTTTTTAATCCATTCTGTCACCTTGTGTTTTTTTATTGGAATGTTTAGACCACTTATATTTGAAGTGAGTATTGAAGGTATGTACTTATTGCTAATTTGCTAATTGTTTATATAGTTATTCTGTTTTTTTTTTTTTTTTTTTTTTTTTTTTTCTTTTTGTTTAATTTTCCATAGTGTTATGCTTGGCTTTCTCTTTATTTTTGTGTATCTATTATACATTTTTTTGGGGTAGTATGTGTGTGGTTATGAGATTCATGTATAACATCCTAAGTATATAGCAGTCTATATTAAGTTGATGGTCACTTATTATTCTGAAACCACTTCATTTTACTTCCCACTCCACATTTTGTGTATATGCCATCATATTTTACATCTTTTATGAGTTGCTTAACTCCTTTAAAAAACACTTTTTTAAAAAGGATTTTTATTTATTTGACAGAGAGAGAGTACAAACAGGGTGAGCAGGAGAGGAAGAAGCAGGCTTCCCGCTGAGCAGGGAGCCTGATGTGGGGCTTGATCCTAGGACCCTGGGATCAGGACCTGAGTCAAAGGCAGATGCTTAATCAACTCAGCCACCCAGGCACCCAACTTAACTCATTTTTTAATATATAATTGATTTTACTACTTTGGTCTTTAACTTTCACACTAGCTTAATAAGTGATTTCTCTACTACCTTTATATTGCTTTTACTCATGTAATTTTTTCTTAATTTTCTTCTAAGTAGGGCCCTTTCTTTTCCACTTAAGAGTCCTTTTAACATTTCTCATGAGGCCTGTTCAGTGGTGATGAACTCATTTAACTTTTGTTTGGGAAGTTCTTTATCTTCAATTCTGAATGATGCTCTTGCTGGGTAGAGTGTTCTTGGTTGTAGGTTTTTTCCTTTCAGCACTTTGAGTATATCATGTCAATGTCTTCTGGCTCACACATTTTTTGCTAAAAACAGCTGATAGACTTACGGGTTTTCCCTTGTATGTAACTAGTTGCTTCTCTCTTGTTGCTTTTAAAATTCTCTATCTTTAATTTTTGATATTTTAATTGTATGTTGTAGTGTGGACCTCCTTGGGTTTATCTTGTTTGGAACTCTATTTTTTGAACTTAGATGTCTGATTCCTTTCTCAGGTTAGTGATGTTTTCAGCTATTATTTCTTCTCATAAGCTTTCTGCCCCCTTCTTTCTCTCTTCTCCTTGTGGGACCCCCTATAATGTGAATGTTTGTCCATTTGATGTTGTTCAAGGTATCCCTTTATTCCTAATTTTTTAAAGTCTTTTATTTTTGCTGTTCAGATCGGGTGCTTTCCATTTTCCTATCTTATAAACTGCTAATCTGTTCTGTGGCTTCTAATCTATGATTCCTTCTAGTGTATTTTTCATTTCAGTTATTATATTCTTCAACGTTGGTTCCTTTTTATATATTCTACCTCATTGTTAAAATTTTCATGGAGTTCATCTACTTCTCTACAGTCTGGTAGGCATCTTTATGACCATTATATTGAATTCTTTATCAGACATATTGCTTATCTCGGTTTCATTTAGTTCTTTTTGTGAGGTTCTTTTCTTATTCTTTCATTTGGAGTATATTCCTCTGTCTCATTTTGCTTGACTTTGTGTTTGTTCCTATGAATTAGGCAGAACAACTACTACTCCTAAACTGGAAGGAATGGTCTTGTGTATAATCATCCCCTGTGTAAACTGTGTGTATCTGGTTGCTTTGAGTGGGGAGCTGGAGCTGTGGCTGGTGTGGGCTGGGGGCCTTGGGGAATTGTGTGCTGGGGCTGCCCTGGTGGGATGGCTGGAGCCGAAGTGGGTATGGGCTGGGGTGGTCCCAGAGCTCTCTGCACAGAGGGCACCCAGGCAGGACAACTGACGCTGAAGTAGGTGCAAGGCAGGGAATCCTTGGGCTCTCTATGCAGAGGGTGGCCTAGCAGGACTGCTAAAGCTGAAGTGGGTATGGACTGAGGAGGTCCTGGGGCTCTCCATACAGAGGACATCCTGGCTGGACAGCTGAAGCTGGAGTGGGTGCAGGCAAGGAGGTCCTAGGGCACCCCACGTAGGGGGCACCTTGGTGAGGTAACTGGAGCCAAGATGGCTGCTGGCCAGGAGGTCTTGGGGCAGTCTGCACTGGGGGTGCCCTGACAAGTCGTCTGGAGCTGAAGTGGTATGGGCCTGGAGTGTTGCAAGCTGCTTTGCCCCTGTCATGTTGGCAAGATGGCTGGAGCTGTACTTAGTGCTGATCAGGGGTGTCCTGATGTGCCCTACACTGGGGCCACCTCAGTGGGATGGCTCGGATTGGTGTGGGCTATGGGCCTGGGGCTCACTGAGGTGGTAGGCCCGCTAGGACACCCAGACCCTGCTTCTGTGCATGTTATCAAGGTGGAGGGAAAACAAATTATGGCACTCACCAGCCCCTCACATCTGGAGAGAGTACAAGCAGCTCTCCCACCATTTGACTGGGTTCTTGGGCTGGTCTCATTGCATATATATAAATATGCAATATTATATATATATATATATATATATATATATATATATATATATATATATAATATAAAAGAGAGAAAGAGAGCATGAGAGCAGGGAGGGGCAGAGGGGGAGAGAGAATCTCAAGCAGATTCCCTGCTGAGTGTGGGGCCCAACCCAGGGCTTGAGCTCATGACCCTGAGATCATGACCTGAGCCAAAATCAAGAGTTGGATGCTTAACTGACTGAGCCACCCAGGCGCCCTATATTTGCTCTTTTATACTGTGGCTTTTTTTCTGTGCCCCATGGCAGACTAATCTGTTCATGGTCCCTCAGCACACAGCCTTGGGTTGGAGGTTCCTTTCATTACTGTGTCTCTGACTCTCTTACTGCTCTCTATATAGTCTGTCTTTTGGTGTGTAGGAGCTGTTCAGTCCGTCTTTAGTTCTTCAGGAGGAATTACTTTATAAATAGGTGTAGATTTGGTGTGTCTGTGGAGGTGGGGCATTTAGGATCTTCCTACCTCACCATCTTAACCCAGAACCTATTTTTAATTTTTTGAGCAACTGTTTTCATAGTAGCTGCATCAATTTATATTCCCACCAATAGTGCACAAGGGTTCCCATTTCTCCATATCCTTGCTAGTGCTTTTTATCTATTGTCTTTTTGATAATAGTTATTCTAACAGGTATAAGGTGATATCTCAGGGGCTCCTGGGTGGCTCAGTCTGTTAAGCATCTGCCTTCGGCTCAGGTCATGATCCCAGGGAACCTGGGATCCAGCCCCGCATAGGGCTTCTTGCTCGGCGGGAAACCTGCTTCTCCCTCTCACACTCTCCCTGCTTGTGTTCCCTCTCTAACTTGTGTTTCCTCTCTTGCTGTGTCTCTCTCTGTCAAATAAATAAAATCTTTAAAAAAAAATGTGATCTCACTGTGGTTTCCCCCAGTTTTAATGAGATATAATTGACATATAGCAGAAGTTTAAGGTATACAGCATAATGATTTGATTTACATATATTATGAAATGATTATCACGTTAAGTTTAGTTAACCTCTATCTTATACAGATATGAATTAAAAAGAAAATTATCTGGTGATGAGAACTCTTAGGATCTACTCGCTTAACTTTCATATATACCATAAGCAGCATTAACTATAGCCATCACGTTATATATTACATCCCTAGTACTTAAAACTGGAAGTTTGTAAATTTTGACCACCTTCACCCAATTTCCCCTCCCTACACTCTCTGCCTCCAGTAACCTAATATCTGATATCTATGAATTTTGTTATATTTTTAATTCAGATTCCACGTATAAGTGAGAACATACAGTTTTTGTCTTCTCTGATGGCTTATTTAAGCGTAATACCCTCAAGATCCATCTATGTTGTTGCAAAGGCAGAATTTCCTTTTTTTGAAATGGTGGAATAATATTACATTGTGTGTATATATTAATATATACTACAACTTCTTGATCCCTTCATTCATTGATGAGCACTTAGTTTGCTTCCATGCCTTGGCTATTGTAAAGAATGCTGTTATGAACATGGAGGTGCAGATATCTCTGATATAGTTTTCATTTCCTTTGAATGTATTCTTATAAGTGGGATTGCTGGATCATATGGTAGTTTTCTTTAATCTTTTGAGCAACCTCAATATGGTTTTCCATAGTGCCTATACAAATTTAAAATCCGACCAATGGTGCACAAGGGTTCCCTTTCCTCCACATCCACACCAGGATTTGTTATCTCTTGTTTTTTCGATGATGGCCGTACTAACAGGTGTGAGATGGTGTCTTATGGTGGTTTTGATTTGCATTTATGTGGTGATTGGTGATCTTGAGCATCTTTTCATGTACCTGTTGGCTATTCGTATATCCTCTTTGGACAGATTTCTATTTAGGCCCTTTGCCCGTTTTTAAATTGCTTTTTTTGGGGGTTTTTTTGGTCTTTTTTTTTTTTTTTTTTTGCCATTTAGTTGTAGGAGTTTTCTGTATACTTTGGATATTAACCCCTTATCAGATAAATGGCTTGCAAATATTTTTTTTCTCTATTCTATAGGTTGTCTTTTCATTTTTGTTGATCATTTCTTTTACCATGCAGAAGCTTTTTAGTGTGATGTGGCCCCACTTGTTTATTTTTCTTTTTAAAGATTTTATTTATTTATTTGACGGGGAGAGGTAGAGGGAGAAACAGACGCCCTGCTGAACAGGGAGCCTGATGTCAGACTCAATCCAGGAACACTGGGATCACGACCTGAGCTGAAGGAAGACATTTAACCAACTGAGCCACCCAGGTGCCCCCCACTGGTTTATTTTTGCTTCTGTTGCTTGTAGTTTAATTTTCAGATCCCCCCAAAATCAGTGCCAATAGCCATGTCAAGTGGCTTTTTTTCCTTATGTTTTCTTCTGGTAGTTTTATGATTTTAGGTCTTACCACTTAAGTTATTTAATTTAATCGAATTTGAGTCTTTTTTTTTTTTTTGAATGGTGTAAGATAGGAGTCTAGTAACATTCTTTTATATGTGGATATCGAAATTTTCCTGGCATCATTTATTGAAGAGACTGTCCTTTCTTCATGAAGTATTCTTGGCTTCCTTGGCAAATATTAGTTGACTGTATATGCTTGGGTTAATTTCTGGGCTCTCTGTTCTATTGGGGTGTGTGTGTGTGTGTGTGTGTATGTCTTTTATGCCAATAGCATACTGTTTTGATTACTGTAGCTTTATAGTTTAGCTTGAAATGAGGCAGTGTGATGCCTCCAGGTTTGTCCTTGTTTCTCAGGATTGTTTTGGCTGTTTGGGTTATTTTGTGGTTTCATGCAAATTTTATGATATTTTTCTACCTCTGTAAAAAAATGCATTTGGAAACCTAATAGATATTGCATCAAATCTATAGATGACTTTTGGTAGTATTGACATTTTAACAAAATTCTTCCAGTCCATGAATATGGGATACCTTCCCATTTGTGTCTTGTTAAATTTCTTTCATCATTGTTTTATAGTTTTAAATATAGTTATCTTCCCCTCCTTGGCTAAATTTATTCCTAAATATTTTATTCTTTTTGATGTTACTATAAATGGGATCATTTTCTTTTTCAGATACTTTGTGGTTAGTATATAGAAATGCCACTGGTTTTTGTATGTTAGTTTTGTATCCTGCAACTTTATTGAATTCATTGATTAGCTCTAATAGTTTTTTGGTAGAGTCTTTAAGATTTTCTATATATAAAATCATGTTGTCTGCAAATAGTGACAATTTTACTTCTTTCCTTCCGATTCTGATGCCTTTTTGTCCTTTTCTTTCCCGATTGCTCCAGCTAAGACTTTCAGTATTATGTTAAATAAAAGTAGTAAGAGTAGGCATCCTGGTCTTATTCCTGATCTTAGAGGACATGTTTTTAGCTTTTTCCTGTTATTAGCTGTGGGCTTGCCGTTTATGGACTTTATTATGTTGAGGTGCATTCCTTTATACTTAGTTTCAGAGTTTTCATCATGAATGTGTTGAATTTTATCTAATGCCTTTTCAACATCTAATGAGATGAAAGAAAAATCATATGATGGTTCTAGTAATAGAATGTATCACATTGATTTTTTTTTTTAAAGATTTTTATTTATTTGAGAGAGAATGAGAGAGAGCACATGAGAGGGGGAAGGGTCAGAGGGAGAAGCAGACTCCCTGCAGAGCAGGGAGCCCGATGCGGGACTCGATCCAGGGACTCCAGGATCGTGACCTGAGCCAAAGGCAGTCGCTTAACCAACTGAGCCACCCAGGCGCCCTATCACATTGATTTTGTGGATGTTGAACCATACTTGCATTCCTGGAATAAATCCCACTTGATAATGATGTATGATCCTCTTAATGTATTTTTTATTTGGTTTGCTAATATTTTGTTGAAGATGTTTGCATGAGTGTTCATCAGAAATATTAATCTGTAATTTTCACTTTTTGTAGTGTCCTTTTCTGGTTTTGGAATCAGAGTAATGCTGGCCTCTTAAAATGAGTTTGGGAGTATTTCCTCCTCTTCTATTTTTTAGAAGAGTTTGGGGAAAGATTGGTATAAAATTTTGCTTTAAATGTTTGGTAGAATTCATGAGTAAAACTATCTGGTCCTGGACTTTTATTTTTTGGGAGGTTTTTGATTACTGATTCAATCACTTTACTAGTAATCGGTCTATTTACATTTTCTGTTTCTTTCTGGTACAGTCTTGGTAAACTTTACATTTCTAGGAATTTATCCATTTCTTCTAGGTTGTCCTAATTGTTGGCATATAATTTTTCCATGTCTCATGTATCTTTTTATCCTTTGTATATGTGTATCAGTTGTGATGTTTCCTCTTTAATTTCTGAGTTTGAGTCTTCTCTCTTTTTTTAAATTTAGTTAAATATTTGTCTCATTTTTTTATCTTTTAAAAAACAAACTCTTAGTTTCAGTGATTTTTTTTTTTTCTTTTGTCTTTTAGTCTGTAACTCATTTATTTGTGCTCTGATCTTTGTCATTTCCTTCCTTCTAACTTTGGTGTTAGTTTGTCCTTGTAAAGGTGTAACTAGGTGTAAAGTTAGGTTTTTTTATTTGAGCTTTTTCTTTTTTTTTTTCTTTAAGATTTTATTTATTTGCCAGAGAGAGAGAGAGAGTGTGTGTGTGCAGAAACAGGGGGAGCAGAAGGCAGAGGGAGAAGCAGCTTCCCTGCTGAGCAGGGACCCCAATGCAGGGCTCGATCCCAGGACCCTGGGATCATGATCTGAGCCGAAGGCCGATGCTTAACTGACTGAGCCACCCAGGTGTCCTGAGCTTTTTCTTTTTAACTTAGGGTAGGTATTTATTGCTATGAACTTTCCTCTTAGAACTGCTTTTTCAGTCTTCCATAATTTTGGTATGTTGTATTTCCATTTTCACTTTTCTCAAGGTATTTTTAAAAATTATCTGTTCAAATATTTCTTTGATTTATTGGTTGTTCAGTAGCATGCTATTTAATCTCCACAAATCTGTGAATTTTTCAATCTTCTTATAATTGATTTCTAGTTTCATACCATTGTGGTTGGGGATAAATGCTTGATATGATTTCAGTCTTCCTAAATTTATTGAGACTTGTTTTGTGGCCTAACATATGATCTATCCTGGAGAATATTTCATGTGTGCTTGAGAAGAATGAATATTCTGCTGCTGTTGGATGGAATGTTTCATAAACATCTGTTAGGTCCATCTGGTCTAAAGTATAGTTTAAATCCAGTGTTATTAATTTCTTTGTCTGGATGAATTATGTTGTTGAAAATGGGGTATTGAAGTCCTCTATTACATGCTGTTTATTTCTCCCTTCTGGTCTGTTACTATTGGCTTTATATATTTAGGTGCTCTTCTTTTGAGTGTTAAATATTTATTTATGTTATCCTCATGTTGCTTTGACCCCTTTATCATTGTATAATGACCTTTGTCTCTTATTACATTCCATCTTAAAGTCTATTTTGTCTGCTATAAGTATTTCCAACCTTTTCTTTTGGTTTCTATATGCATGGAATATCTTTTTCCATCCCTTCACTTTCTGTCTATATGTGGTCTTAAATCTGAAGTGAGTCTCTTGTAGGCAGCATATGGTTAGGTGGTTTTTAGTTGTTATTTTTTTTTTTTTTTAATCCAGTCAGCCACTCTGTATATTTTGGTTGGAAAATTTAGTCTATTTTACAATTAAAGTAATAGATAGGTATGGACTTACTTTTGCCATTTTGTTAATTGCTTTCTGGCCATTTTATAATTTCTTCATTTTTCCTCTGTTCTTTTGTATCTGCTTTTGTGATTTTATTTTCTGTAGTGGTGTGCTTAACTACTTTTCTCTTTCTCTTTTGTGTATCATAGGACTTTGCATTGTGGTTGTCATAAAGCTTACATTTAACATATTTATAATAGTACATATTAAGGTGATAACTTAAGTTCAAATACACACTAAAGCCTATATATTTACTTCACCCCTCATGCCTTATGTTATTGATGTCACAATTTACATTGTTTTACCTTGTGTATTCTCTAATTGTTGTAATTATACTTATTTTAACTACTCTTGTCTTTTATCCTTCATACTAGATTTATAAGTGATTTACCCACCACCATTACAACCTTAGGGTATTCTGAATTTAACATATATTTACTTTTGCCAGTGAGATTTATACTTTCATTTTTTTTTTTTTTGTTACTAATCAGCATTCTTTTGTATTAGCTTGAAGTCCCTTTAACATTTCTAGTCAGGCGGTATAGTGCTGACAGACTCCTTCAACTTTTGCTTGTCTTGAAAACTCTCCTTCAATTCTGATGGACAGTTTTGCTGGGTGGAGTATTACTGATTGGCAGGGTTTTTCTTTCAACATTTTGACTACATCATGCCACTCTCTTCTGGCATGCAAAATTTCTGCTGAAAGATCTGCTGCTGATAATTTTATGGGGGCTCTGTTGCATGTAACAAATTTTTTTCTCTTGCACCTTTTAAGATTCTTTCTTTGTCTTTAACTTTTGACAGTTGAATTATGTTTCTTGTGTGGATCTTTTAGTTTCATCTTATTTAGAGTTTCTGGTATCTGTATGTCTCTTTCCCCAGCTCAGGAATGATTTAGCCATATTTCTTCAAGTATCCTTTTTGTTCTTTCCTCTCCCTCCTTTTGGGATCCCTCTAATGAGAATATTGGTCCTCTTGATGGTGTCCCTAATCCCTTAACATATCTTCATTCTTTTTCATTCTTTTTTCTTTTTGTTCCTCTGATTGGATGGATTCCACTGTCCTATCTTTGAGTTCACTGATTCTTTTTTCTACTTGATCTAGTCTGCTGTTGAACCTCTCCATTGAATTTTTCACTTCAGTTATTGTATTCTTCAGCTCTTTATTTTCTGTTGATACTGCTTACTTTTTCTAACTCTTTCTTGAAATTTTCACTTTGTTCATTCATTGTTCTCTTGACTTCATTCTCTTTTGACCATTATTTTGAACTCTTTATCAGGTAAATCACTTGTCTCCATTTCATTTAAGGTTTGTTTCTTGAGTTTTATTCTTCTGTTTGTAACCTATTCTTCTGTTTCTTCATTTTTCTTAACCCTCGCTATAGGTTTCTGTGCATTACATAAAACAACCACATTTCTCAGTCTTGATGGAGTGGTCTTGTGTAGGAGATGAACTGGCTTTATCTCTCCTTCCCCCCCTCCTCAAAACTTTGTGATTGTCCAAGCTGCATCTTTGTTAATAGTGGCTCCCAATAGTTGAGGGTATTCCAAGGTTTGTCAGTATTCCAAGAGGAGGATCTCAGTTAACACTTAGATGCAGTCTGATTGGAAGCCAGACCTTCAAGCAGCAACTTTTAAAGTATGCAAATAGATCTCTTTTAGGGAAAGGCATGTTGGGTATATCTGTCTTTTTCCTCTGCACTGAGCACTGTGTAGCTGGTTAAAAAGTATTTCTTTGTTTGTTTGCTACTATTTTGTTGGATCTGGAACTCAGGTCCCACTGGTCACCACAGCCAGGCTATAAAAGGGTGCACCTTTTGGGCAGCAGCCACAAAAGGGCAGCAGGTGTGTTTACAAGTTCCTTTCACGCTAACACCAGCAGTCCAGAACTGGGGAGAGAGTGTATGAAGATGGTTTCTGCCAGCCTCCTCAATTTCCAGGGAGTATTGCAGACTGTCCCTGGATATATGCCTGACCCTCAAGCAGCAGCTTTTAAAGTAAACAAGTAGTCTTATTTCCAGGAAAGACTGAGAGATGGGCATTTCTGTCTATTGTCACTGTCCTGAGCCCTAGGGTGTGAGATAAGCATGGCGAGTTCTTTCAAACATATTAACTGTTTGCTGCAGTCCTATGGGTCCTGTGGATGCAAATTGTGTTGGCTTTTAGAGTTAGGTGTTTTGGGGGCCCATCCCTCAGGTGAAAGTCTTAAAAGCTAAAGGACTAAATGTGAGTCCAAACCCTTCACTCAGGAAAAAGCTGGGAGTTGTGTGTTCCCTCCTAATTATAGGTTGCTGTGCCATGAGTGGGGTTTATGGTGAGGGTGTGTCTCAGTGTTCCCTACTCATGTCAATTTGGGTTTTTCTCATTCGTTGAATATGTAGGAGTCACTGAGCTAGTTTCTGGATTTTTTACAGATGGAATTGTTCAATGTGTAGCTGTAGATTTGATGTGTCCATGGGTGGAGGTGAGTTCAGGAGCTTTCTCTGTTGCCATCTTGGACTGGAACCTCTGAATTTTTGTTTATAACAGTTCTGGTTCTTTTAGTTTTTTCATATGAACAGTCTTATAATCTGCAATAGTTATCTTCTCCATTCTAATTTTTATACCTCCAATTTTTCTTCTACTAGTTGATTGTATTAGCTAGTACCCCAGCACAATGCTAAATAAATAAGGTTATAGTGGATGACCTTGTTGTCTTGTTCCTGATCTTATGAGCATTCTTCTAGTATTTCCTAATTAAGCTGGCTTTTAGACTGAGGGAGTGAGGGAGGGAGAAAGAGGAAGGAGAAGGAGGGGTTCTTTTATTATCTTAAAGAAGTGTACATCCATTTCTTTAAGTAATGAAGGTTGTTTTTTTTTTTTTTTTAAAGATTTTATTTATTTATTTGACAGAGAAAGACACAGCGAGAGAGGGAACACAAACGGGGAGTGGGAGAGGGAGAAGCAGACTCCCTGCCGAGCAGGGAGCCCGATGCGGGACTCGATCCAGGGACTCCAGGATCATGACCTGAGCCGAAGGCAGTCGCTTAACCAACTGAGCCACCCAGGCGCCCAGTAATGAAGGTTTTATATCAGTAAGCACTGATGAAATATACAGCCTGGCTGTGTATTAGAGTGAGTAAGCATTTGATTGAGACTTCTGATTTGAATTGAATCTTCCTTCACCAGTTTTGGCATGGCAAACCTTCCAGGTATATTAAACTTACGATGCCTCTACTTTATATCACTAGAGAACCAAGAGAATCTCTTTATGTATTACTCACTGTGACCCACTTGCCTCTCCCAACCAGTTGGTGAGAAGCATGCACATTGCTCAGAAGGATTATTATCAAAGGGAAAGAAATGGTTGCAAAGGAGCAAAGGAATGATTGAATGATGGTGTATTAATGTCCTGTTGCTGCTGTAGACTTAGCAGCTTGAAACAACAAACTTATTTTCTTGTAGTTCTGTAATTCAGAAGTCTGAAATGGGTCTCACTGGGCTAAAGTCAAGGTGTTGTCGGGACTGTATTCCTCTCTGGAGGCTCTAAGAGAGGATCTGTTTTCTTTCCAGCTGTCCCTTTGTCCCTTTTTTGACTCATGGGTCCCCTTCCTTCATCTTCAAAGCCAGTAACATAGCACATCTCTGACCCTGCTTCTGCCATCAACTTTTCCTTTGATTCTCTTCTGCCTCCTCCTTCCACTTTTAAGGCCCATTATGACTACATTGGGCCCACCCCAGTATTAAGTTCATTTGGTTTCCAACCTTAACTCCAGCTGCTATCTTAATTCCCTTTTGCATGTTACCCAACCTATTCAGTGGGTCCAGAGTTTAGGACATCTTTGGGGATCATTTTTCAGCCTACCATCAGTGGTGGCATACTTTTAGGGGTCTGTGAAGACTAAATGGAGGGAACCAAAACTGAGGGAACCATGTGAAGAGGAGAGGAGGTGGCTAGCATTGGGGGATGACCCAGGACTGGTACACTGTGCACACTGGGAAGCCATATGAGCCAAGCTGATGCCTCTAGACCCTCCCCGTGACTTTTAAAAAAAAATCAACAAATTTTATTTCCTTGTAGCATCTTAGATTTATAGCAAAACTGGGCAGAAAGTACAGAGAATTCACCTTTATCCCCATACATGTACAGTCTCCACTGACCTTTGAGGGAGCCTTACATGTCTCCTGTGCTGAGGGAGAGGTAATGATTGTCCCTCCCATTAGTATTTGGGATGAGGTGCATGGGATGTCTGCTCTGGCCCTGAGATCCATATTCTATTTTGACTTCCATATGTGGCCACCCCTTTTCTAATGACCCAGGATATTGTCAGGACCCCTAAATGAAAGCTAGGTTCCTTAATGACTGGTGGGCGGGGGGAGCAGAGGCAGTGGTGTTGAAGGAAAAGTCCCCAACATCAATATTGGTGAAGATCATTCCTATGGCACCAATATCAACATTTAAATTCTTTCCAGTAACTTATATAAGGTAAAGGCAGAATGCAATAACATGTCCAATAATTATACACTCTGTTGAGCCAAGGTGACGTTTGGCTGGATTGAACTGCTTAGTACTGCTGGTACAAGGGCCGAGTGTGACTCAAAGGCCGAATCAGGCTGGGAAGTGGATTTAGGAGTCTCAGGTTATAGTGTGAAAGAGTTTGAGTTGGATAAGATTCAAACATATAGAAGTTGAGGGCCCGGCAGGGTCTCAGTGATCCCAGAAGGAAGGCTGAGGAGCCAGACCCTTTGTTTGGTGATTTGGCCCCATGTGGTCAGGCAGTGTGAAGGGGCAAGCTGGCTTCAGTGAGCCTCCCAAGGGAGCTGCCTTTGTGGAGCCCTTACATATAAGGGCTGCCACGGTGAAGTGTGATAGAGTTCCAGGTCAAGGGCTATCATAGCAAACTCGAAGGGATGGTTTGTACTCTTGGTTGCACCTGAACCAGATGGCATTTAATATTGCTTGACATGAATGGACTGCTGTCTGGTGTTGATCTTTTTGACTACTGGGAAATTTTCATTGTAATTATTTTTGTGGGAAAGACTGTTTACAAGGATTCTTTGAACCTATATTCCTTTTTTCATCTCAGTATCTGTCACTTCTGAGACAGTCTGGTGACAGTGTGCTTTAAGTGCTTCATTATGTGTGTCCTAGACTTTTTTCCTTCTCTTACATTTCACAGCTTTGGTAGCAGGGTAGGGGGCTCCTGGACTTAGAAACAATAAGTCAGTTTAATCAAACATGAGTATCTTGGATTATTGAATTTGCTGTTGATCTCCAGGAGTCTATAAGATGCTAAATGCTTTATTAATTGTTCACTTAAATTTGGGGGTAAATGTAATACCTCATTAAACAGAAGTAAAGAAAGTCTTACTATCCTTTCCTTGTGCCCGTCAGAGCACAAAAAGGAACAAATCATAGCTTCTTAGGCTATATTTAAGAGCCTTATTTATCAAAGCAGTAAAAGATCCTGGTTTTCATCAGGATCTGAGAGTCCTTGGTGTGTGGGCGTTGGCTTCCATTAGTACATCTCACTGTCCCTTTCTTGCATGGTGCCTCTGATGGGCAGGTCTTGGTGCAGAGGCCCGATGTAGGATATACTGCCTTTCTTGATTAAAAAATCAAATAGGATACTACCAGTTTGTTACATGTGTGTTGGGCTTTAGCATTTACAAAGCACCATTATATATAATATCTCCAAGAGACCCTTCAAGTAGAGGAAACTACTCAGTGCTCCTGGGGACTATTAATGCACATTAATATGTATATGGTATGTGTGCATATGTCTCTATAGCATTTGAATGATTTATAATTTACAAAACACTCTTACAAATATATCCTCTCAAGGAGAGACAACTACTTAGTGCTCCTGCTCCCTTGGGGTATAAATAAATATTAAATTGGGTTTAATAGCACCAGGATTGCTTCCTCTGTTAAATTGGATCCTTTACTTAAAATCTGGACACCAGCAGACTTTTAGCTTCACCGAGGACCACTGATTTGTGCTGGGAAGCACAGCATTATTTTGCTAATATAAGACAACTCATGGGCTCTTTGAAAGTTTTCCCTTGATATGCTCATGATTTCTTGCAACTAGAATAGAGCTTAAAGTGATAGCTCTTTCACAAGCTGTCTCTGCCTTTGGGATTTCCTGCCTAAATTTCTTATTCTTTTTTCATTTTTAAGCCTCAGGTAAATGGCCTTTCACTTCAGATACAAGTGAGTGCATGGTGAGTCAGATGCCTGGTGAGGGATGTGCCTGCCATAGGACATTTTACTTCCACAGGCACCATTTCTGAACTCCGTTGTATTTGGGGAACTCTGTTTTCCTTAGTGTTAAGTTACATCTTTTTCTGGCATTTTTTTTTTTTTAATGTCGTCATGGTTTAGTAGAGATTGAAAGCACCATCAGATGCGGAGTCTGCTCACATTTCTTGTCTCTTATTTTGGGTGCTGACCCTGAACCACACTTTTTTTCTATCGTGACACCTGCTTTACATGCAGAGGTCAAGTCAATCTATGTTGTTGAATTAGTGATAATAGTAATTATTCAATGAGGTGAGAATTACTTCAAATAAGTACTTAAAGCCTTACATTGTCTGTTCTTCTTAAAAGATTGATTAACTTTAAGGAAATCTGATGCCCAATCTCAAGAAACACCTTAAACTATACTTGTGGATAGTCTCAAAATAAAATGTCTTTTGATATCAATTTTGCTGCCTTCTCTTAGTAATTGAGCTGGGTGAATTTTGGCTCCACTCCTACACTAGATGGCCTCCAGCTCTAAACTGTAATGGTCGCTACTGGGTATTTACCCCCAAAGACACAGATGTAGTGAAAAGAAGGGCCATATGCACCCCAGTGTTCATAGCAGCAATGTCCGCAATAGCCAAACTGTGGAAAGATCCAAGATGCCCTTCAGCAGATGAATGGATAAAGAAGATGTGGTCCATATATACAATGGAATATGACTCAGCCATCAGAAAGGATGAATACCCAACTTTTACATCAACATGGATGGGACTGGAGGAGATTATGCTAAGTGAAATAAGTCAAGCAGGGAAAGTCAATTATTGTATGGTTTCACTTATTTGTGGAACATAAGGAATAGCATGGAGGACATTAGGAGAAGGAAGGGAAAAATGAAGGTGGGGGGGGAATCGGAGGGAGAGATGAACCATGAAAGACTATGGACTCTGAGAAACAAACTGAGGGTTTTAGAGGGGGAGGGGGATGGGGGGAATGGGTTAGCCCCGTGATGGGTATTAAGGAGGGCACGTACTGCATGGAGCACTGGGTGTTATATGAAAACAATGGATCGTGGATCACATCAAAAACTAATGATGTATGGTGACGAACATAACATAATAAAATTTAAAAAAAATTGTAATGGTCAGCCTCTTTTGCAGCTATGCATGGCCATGCGACTGAGTTTGGGTCAATAGGATATGAGTGGGAATAATGTATGCAATTCCTGGGTTTCTACTTAAAAATGTCTGCTCTGGCTTCTCTTTCCTCTTCCTACCACCTGGGAAAAGGCAAAGATAGGAGTAACCTGGTAAGCCATATGCCAAGGGCTGTGAAGCTACCCCACCCCTATGCCCCATTCCATTTCCCCCAGACCATTCCCCAGTGGACTGTAGTGTTTGGTATAGCAGCTTGGGCTGTTCTTTAATAAAAATGTTAAAAATGAGCACCCTTATGACAGAATACACTAAGTTTCCATGAAAGCTCTCTATGTGAAGGTAGAAATTATAGTGACAAGTGATTGTAACTTGTCCCTTGCCTTCATTCTCTCCTTTTACCAATCCATTCTGCAAAAGGCTGTCAACAAAAGGCCACTCTGCTATTTAAAATCTTAAAATCCTCTGCCGGCTCCCAGATACCTAAAATCCCAAACCCTTAGCATAGGGTAGAAGCTATATCGGTATTTGTTTGGCTGAAAATAGAATTCCTGACTAAAAATAATTTAAAAGAATTTTTAAAAATAATAAATGGGGCTTTGGTCTTCTCTCATAACAGGAAATCTGGAGGAAGGTGTTTCTGGGTTAGTTTAGCAGTTCAGTGATGGCTGTAATGAGAGAGTCTTCATATCCTCTCACCTATCCAAATGTAAGAAGGGAAAGTTGTTGTTGTTTGTTTGTTTTTAAAAAAAAAAAAAAAAAAAAAAAAAAGGAAAATCTTTCCTAGAACCCCCTGGCAGATTTTCCTCAGGTCTCTTTGGCCAGACTAAATTACATGCCTATACCTTAGCTGAAAGTTTCCTGGGAACATGAGACTCTGTTGTGGAAGAAAAACTCTATTTGTGATACATAAGGGGGAACAGGCATGACTGGAGGGCAGGCAGTTGAATGTTTGCTCCAAGAGCCTCATGTCCTCTCCTGAAGCAAAAATATGACTGTAAATTGAAATATAAAAAATTTATTTCCTGTGACATAAGGCTGGTTACAAACATTTCTTTTGAATTGTTAAGATTTACTGGCCAGAACACAACTGACCAAAACAATGTATAGTACAAATTTTGATAAATAATGAGATAAAACAAATAGATTTGATTTTATTGGCAATGTATTTCTTAATGCTATTAAAACACAGCAGAAGAGTATCCTTTATTTCTGGAATGGGCTAGAGTTTAGATTCAACTGCATTCTAATTTTCGTGTTTGTGGATTTAGGTGTTGAGTAACCTTGCTGATTAAATAAGTTGATGGAAATGGAAAGCATTTTATAACTGCAAGTTCAAGTGGTTCTTTGGACCCTTCTGAGTTCTGTGCTAAAATCCACCTGGTGATCTATAATAAAACTTAAATACAAGGTTCCAGATGAGTGCGAGGCTTGCAGGAGAAAGGCAGGGGGAAAGGGGACCCTCCTAACACCTCTACCAAAGGGAGATCAGTTATCAGCAGATCAGTTATTGGAAGAGGGCAGAGAAAGTTGAGAGCTAAAAATTGATTCTCTTAAAACCATCTGTGCTCAGTGTTCCTCTTGGAAAGTCTTTGGAGACCCCCCCCCCCCAGTGATACATGTACTCTGGTTTAAAGACCACTGATTGTGAAGATCAAGTGAGATAATGCACATGGAAGCCTTTTGTGTGCTATAAAGAGTGTTACAAGTGACATTAATAATAATATATTCCCTGTTGCATGCTTTGTTATTCCAAAATTGTGGCTACAGCCCACAAAGGGAAAAAAGCTCTAAGTACTTCATGTTCTAAGTATTGAAAGCCGCCCACCATCAGGCAAGCCAGCTTCCCCACTGGGATTGCTAAGAACCACCCCCAACAACCCCCAGGATAGAAGAAGGTTGGAAGAAGAGAGTGAGAGATGACCTTTTCTGGGGGTGCTGAGTGTGGTTGGAGCAGGTGGGGGAGGGTGGGGAAGGTGCATGGGAGGAAGGTGTCCCTTTGTTCTCTGGCTGGATATCTGCTCTTCCATGCTGTCTGCTGACTAGGTCTGGTCTGTGTGACAGAGGGAGGAGGCTTGGAGGGAGCCACTGGTACCCTCTTGATGTCCCCATTCTAGGGCATATGGAAGATAGAACCTGCCCAGGTGCTCTGGCCCAGGAAGCCAGACAAAATTGGGATCTGTAGGTTTGCCAAGCTGCAGAGTGGGATAAAGGGGCTCACCTGATCATGTGAAGTCACAAACTAGGAGCAACCAGGCCACTGGGTCCCGTCGCCACTGTGAATAGTTGTGGGGAGCTGCCTGGGGATATGTCCTCTGCCTCTAAGACTTGGCGACCACAAATTAGATGGGTGATGATGACCAATAAAAAGTGGAGAGTGACCTCAGTCCTACCACCAGCAATTGCTAAGGTTAGAAATGTCCTTTGGCCCTCTTACCCTCCTTCCTACTCCAACACCAAGAAAGCAGGCCCAGCGAAGGGGATGGGAATGCAGGCCACACAAATCCCTCTGTTAAGTCCACTCAGGGCTGCTCAGCTTGTAATGACTCCATGTTCAGTGACCTCACCTTGGTAGCCTCAAATCTACCTGGTGGGACTGTTGATGCCACCAGAACAGCCAAAGCTGTAAGTCACTACTTCTCCCCTTTCTTCCAAGTTGAGATAGGTGTTAGGGTGTCAAACATCTAGCAGCACATCAGACTCCAAGTCTCTGGGACCAGGAATCTTGCATGGGGTGGCAGGGAAGAATGTAAGTCAAAAATGAAGTTCTGATTTAAAAATGGACAAGGCTGAGTGACCCAAATGAGACTATGTTAATAATAGAAAGTGATTGAGAAGCTGTGAATGGGACTAAAAGGTCCCCAGAGAGACTACTACCCAGCAGAAGAGTAGATTTTGGCAAAGAATAATGGTATATTAGAAAAATAATCTGTGTCATGTCTATATTTCATAAATTGAAGCACCACAATCAAGTTGTAGATCTCAACACAATGATAGGTACTAAAAAGGACCCATTTAAATCAAGAGCTGCTGAACATGTTAAAGTGTTAAAGTCTTAAAGAATTGCTCCCCAACATAATCTAGTTGGCCTCAAGTCTTTTTCTCCCCTTAGATTTAGCTGCTGTGGCCTCTTGACCATGAAGCAGCCCTGATGGGGTTAGAGCCTTGGCTGGACCCTGGCCGGAGGCCGACTCGTGCTTGGCTAAGCTGGTTCTGGCTCCCGAAGCAGATTCTACAGCAGTGTCGGGATCCCCCTCCCTCCAGTACTTAGGCTAGGCCATTTCTAAGGATGAGCAGCTGTGCAGAGAATTAGTTCTTTTGCAGAACAGAATCCTTTAACGAGACTAATTGTTTTTGTAATAGGACTGTCACAGGAGAAGAAGAAACCTCTCTCATAAAAGCAAATGGATTCTCTGCTCAGAATGCACATCTTCTGCCCAGCGGGGACTGAATTGCAGATGGTGTTTTTACATTCCCAACTGGGTATTTAATGAAGAAGGAGAAGGGTCTAGTTTTCTGCCCCTCTCCCTGCCACCAACATGGGCAATGCACTTCCTCTGTTCTTGGAGATTCACTGAAAGGAGAAAAATCTATTTTAAACAAAGGTAAAAGATTCAAGAGTTAGATAGAATTTAAATCAAGGAGGGGTGGGGGGGGAAGGAAACTGCATAGTTATTCCCGGGCTGACAATATTTTAAGAACCAAGCCTGTTGTCCATAAGCTGCCAATTCCAGGTGATTTCAGGAACATTGGGAAGACTTCTGTACTAGTTAGGACTGAGCTTGGCTGACACAGTAGCATAACCAAATGGGATCTATTTTTCTCATGTAGCGAAACCGTATGGTATAGACATTCCAGGGCTGATATAGCTACTCAACAAAGCTACTGTGGACCCAGGTCCTGTCTAGCTTCCTGCTCCTTCTTTAGCATGGACTGCCTCTACTTGGAGTGTGTGTAGTAAATGATTGCTCTTCCTCTGGTCGTTGCCCTCGAGTTGCAGACAGGAAGAAGGGCAACAGGCAAAGTCCAAAAGTGATGGGTCATGATTCAGGTTTTATGTTTCTTGCTATTTGCTCAAATTAGTTAAAAATTTATATTCACCCAGATTTTTATGGCAGCTTTATTCATAGTTGCTATTGGAAGCAACCAAGATTCCCTTCAGCAGGTGAATGGGTAAACAGACTATAGTACATCCAGATGATATGATGGAATATTATTTAGTGCTAAAAAGAAATGAGCTATCAAGCCATGAGAAGACATGGAGGAATTTTAAATGCATATTGTCAAGTGAAAGATGCCAATCTGAGAAGGCTACACATACTGTATGATTCCACTATATGATATTTTGGAAGAAACAAAACTATGGAGAGAGTAAAAAGGTCAGTGGTTGCCAGGGGATAAAGGGTGAGAAGGATGAATAGGCAGAGTATAGGATTTTTAGGGCAGTGAAACTATGCTGTGTGATACGATAACGGTGAATACATGTCATTATACATTTGCCAAAATCCATAGGGTATACATCACTAAGAATTAACCCTAATGTAAACTGTAGACTTCAGATGATAACAACATATCTATGTACCTTCATCAGTTGTAACAAATGTACCACTCTGGAGCATGTGTTCATGAGTGAGGGCAGGGGGTATATGGTAACTCTGTACTTTCTGCTCAATTTGCTGTGAACCTAAAATTGCTCCCTCTAAAAATAAAATCTACTTAAGGGGCGCCTGGGTGGCTCAGATGGTTAAGCGTCTGCCTTCGGCTCGGGTCATGATCCTGGGGTCCTGGGATCAAGCCCCCACATCAGGCTCCTGGGCCAGTGGGGAGCCTGCTTCTTCCCTTCCCCCTTCTTGTGTGTGCGCGCGCTCTCTCTCTCTCTCTCTCTGTCTCAAATGAATAAATAAAATCTTAAAAAAAATAATAATGGGCCAGTTGAGTCTGTCCCTTTTCATCAACAACGTAATAACTTCTCTAGTAAACCCTACCTAGTAGACTTCTGTTTGTATCTCATTGGCCCAAACTGGGTGACATGACTATCCCAGGTTGAAAGGGAGTGACTATTTTAGAATTAATTAATTGATTAATGTACCTTTTTTCCCCTTCCAGTTTTATTGAGATACAATTGACATACAATTCTGTGTAAGTTTAAGGTGTACTGCATAATGACTTAATATAAATGTTATAAATGATTACCACATTATGTTCAATTAATACCCATCTCCTCATGTGGTTACAAAATTTTTTTTTCCCTGGTGATGAGAACCTTTGGTATTTACACTCTTAGCAACTTTCACATATGCCATACGGCAGTGTTAATTATAGTCATGTTGTATATTATATTCCCAGCACATATTTACTGGGAGTTTGTACCTTTGGACGACCTTCATCCAACTCCCCCACCCCTCACCCTCCTGCCTCTGGTAACGACAAATCTGACCTCTTTTTCTGAGTTTATTTTGTTTTAGTTTTTAAGATTTCACTTAATCTCAGGAAACAAACTGAGGGTTGCTGGAGGAGAGGGGGGTGGGGGGATGGGAAGACTGGGTGATGGATATTGGGGAGGGTATGTGTTGTGGTGAGCACTGTGTTATGTAAGACTGATGAATCACAGACCTGTATCCCTGAAACAAATAATACATTATATGTTAATAATAAAATAAAGAATTTAAAAATTAAAAAATATTTCAAATTAAAAATTAAAAAAATTTCACATATAAGTGAGATCCTGTAGTATTTCTCTCTCTTTTATTTCACTTAGCATAATACCCTTGAGGTCCATCAATGTTGTGGTTGATGGCAGAATTTCCTTCCTTTTTTATGGCTGACTAGTATTCCGTTTGTGTGTGTGTGTGTGTGTATAATTTTATCCATCAGTTGATTCACACTTTGGTTGTTTCCATCTCTTGGCTATATAAACCTGAGGATTCAGATATCTTTTTTTTTTTTTTAAGATTTTATTTATTTATTTGACAGCGAGAGCAGGAACACAAGCAGGGGGAGTGGGAGAGGGAGAAGCAGGCTTCCCGCTGAGCAGGGAGCCCGATGTGGGACTCGATCCCAGGACCCTGGGATCATGACCTGAGCCCAAGGCAGACGCTTAACGACTGAGCCACCCAGGCACCCGGGATTCAGATATCTCTTTGGCATAGTGATTTTATTTCCTTTGAATATATGCCCAGAAGTGGAATTGCTAGACCTTTTGGTAGTTTCATTTTTAATTTCTGAGGAACCTCCATACTGTTTTCCATAGTGGTTGGACTGACTTACATTCCCATCAATAGGGTACAAGAGTTCCTTTTCTCTACATCCTTATGAGTATTTGTTATTTCTTATCATTTTGATAATAGTCACTCTGACAGGTATGAGGTGATCTCACTGTGATTTTTGATTTGCATTTCCATGATTAGCAATGTTGAGCACTTTTTCATGTACCTGTTGGACATTTGAATGTCTTTGGAAAAATGTCTTCTTTGGAAAAAAGTCTTTTCAGATCTTTTGCCCATTTTTAAATTGAGTTATTTCATTTTTTATTTGTTAAGTTGTAGAAGTTCTTTATGTATTTTAGATATTAACCTCTTACCAGATATGATTTGCAAATATTTTCTTTCATTCAAGATTGTCTTTTCATTTTGTTTCTTTTGCTGTGCAGAAGCTTTTTAGTTTAATGTGGTCCCGCTTATTTTTGATTTTGTTGCTCATGATTTAGGTGTCATAGCCAAAAAGATCATTGCCAAAATTCATGTCAAGAAGCTTTTCTCTACGTTTTCTTCTAGGAATTTTATGGTTTCAGGTCTTATATTTGTCTTTAATCCATTTCAAGTTAATTTTTGTGAGTGGTTTAAAATAGGGGTATGGGTCTAGCTTTTATTCTTTTACATTTGAATAACCAATGCATATAAGCATTCTTGGACGTTTATATTTCAGGGTGAGTAAATGTATTACAGATTTTTAGTTTTCCTCAAGGTCTGGTTGTCCAGAAGTACCCCATTTGGAGCCCAAGACCCTTGAACTCTCTCTCTGGCTGTAGGACATACTGCCTCCTGGTCAGGAGATGGCAAAGCCAAGTCCAGTGTTGCTGTGCCCTTAGTTGACACAAGGCCAACTCACACTGTGCCTTTTTCATGGACATTTGTTATGAATGTGGCCTCCCATATCCTTGAAGAATATTCTTTCCCAAGGCAGAAGGCTGAACTCATTTCCCCAGCCTGGAAATGAGGACATAGGCATGTGAAAAAGGCACCAACAGAGAGATGTTCCTATATCAGAGTACGTGAGGAAGATGGCACTTGTGGGATCCATTCTCCGGAAAGAAAAGTGGTCTGGCCATGGAGGCAGCGCTATAAACGTTGAGGGGGCTGTGAGGTTGTCTCTCAGCAACAGCAACAGAGGGTCTTTGCTGAAATTGTCTCAGGTTGGAGTCTGGGCTTGGCTCCTGGCTGCATAACCCAAACCTGACCCTTCCGTGCTCCCAAAGATTTGGTGAGCAAATTAATTTCTTTCACAGATCCTGGCTATTTAAAGAAGCCAGAGTGGGCACTATTGTTTGTCATTCATAACGCTGCCTGGTGCAATCTTACAACCTGCCATCCTTAAGCGACTGTCCAAAATGCAGGACCGTTTGGACCTCTGTCCTCTTCCATGTTTGCATGATCACAGTGTCCTGTGTTTTCTGTCCCCATTGGTGGCCTCCTTCTCCCCTCACTACCCTGCTCAGTGATCCCTAAAGAAACACTACTCCATGATAAATAAGTTCCTGCACTCTTGGATCCACCACTGTCTAACTGAAGTGAGATCTTAGATCCCCTGCCCTTACAGGGGGTGTGGTTATTCTTCCCTGCCCCACACACGCTGAGGCTAGCGTGGAGAAGGAGCCAATATCTTTACCTATTCCTCCTCTTTGTGGATGACTTCTGTGCCTTTCAAATTAAAATCCTCTGGAGCTATCTTTTCATCCATTACATCTTGATGCCCCAGCTTGCAGAAATTGCACACAACTCTCTGCCCATTTGGCTTTTCCATGGGTGGCTGCCTTGGGTGGTCGGCCATTCATGTTAACCTATCAGATTCCATTCCTCCAAGGACCAGATTTTGGACCATGTTTCTTCATCCTTGAAAGCCTTGAGTCTAGTGTCCCATTCTGCACATAGTAGGCCCTCAGTAACTGCTTATTTAATGCTATATTTAGTGGGCCTAAATCTTTTTTTTTACCCTCCTTATTTTCATAGTTTCCATATTGTGAGTCCCACCTTCCCAAGAAAAACACCCCCAGACTACATCTCCCAAACTCCCCTTTCCCACCTAGGTGTGGCCATGTGATTCAAAGTCGCCTTGTTAGAAGCGCTCACAGAAGACACGAATGGAAAGTGAGTAATGGCAGGCAATACAGGGAGACTGATCTCCTGGCAAGCTTGGCAGCAGAGGCCTCTGGCTTTTCTGGGGCAGTTTTAGCTGAGAATCTGATGTCCAGTCCCAGGCATGATCTGTGCCAGTCATGGGTCAGAACAGCAGTGGCATTTCTGCTGGAAGAATTCCACAGAGCAGTGTGGCATCATTCCTGGCTGCATTATTCCTGGCTGTGTGGCAGTCAAGCCTGGGGCTCTGCCCCTTCCAAAAACTCTCAGATCTGCCTGGCATCTTTTAAGAAATTTCTTTCCAGATTCAACTAGGAGACTGGATTCTGTTGTTTACAGCTAAGAATTACTTCTAACCAAGTGGTGGGGAGGCAGTACAGTGTAGTGATGAAGAGCCTGGTCTTTGGGATCAGACAGACCTGGGTCTGAAATTTGACCCAGCTGTTAACTAGCTGTATGCCATTGGACAGCCTACTAAATCCCACTGAATCTCTGTCCTCTCACAGATAAAATAAAACTACCACACTGGGTTGTTCTGAGGATTAAAAACAGAATGCTTATAAAGCTTTTAGCCCAGTGCCTGGCATGTAGTTGATGCTCAGTGAATGAAAGGGTAGCTCTTTCAGTGAGCTATGCATATATTTTCTCTTTTAGCCTATTAGATTATTTTAGAATTTTTTTCAGTCATAACAATGAAAAGCAAAAGGTTGGAAATGGCTGGAAGTAAAAGCTCTTCCTTTTGTCCCTTGTGGAGGCAATTTCCCTACCTGTTCTGTTCCATGGGACATTTGGAGCCTCTGGAAGCCAGCAATGGGATCAGGCATTATCTCTGTAGAATGTGGTCTGGTCTTTCTACACTAGACATCGGTTTTGTCACTGGCTCTAATTAGGCTAATGCTACAGTGACCTTGAGGATAGTAATTTGGATGAGTCAGAGGGGGGAGAACAAACAAATTACTATCAGTCATGACTTCATCAAGCTTTTTGCAAACATCATTTTATTCATGTACTATAAAAACAGCTTCTGCTTAATTCCTATCTCTTTGTTCCTACATCATGCATTTTTCCTTAGTGTTTAAATCTTTCATCCTGGCCTCCCTCTCCATTTGGTCCAAACATCCTCTTCGGTTATTTCTGGTTCAGCTGTTTAGAACATGCTGATTTATGGTGCCTTGCTAAAGATATGTGGTAGGGGAGGAAGCTGCCAAATGCAATGGAAGACATTTGCAATTCAGCAGAATGGTCTTAACTACGGTGCCATCTTTCTGCTGCAGGAATTTTAGACAGTGTAATTAAATGAACAGACAAAAATCCAGACATGCAGGATGGTTGCTTTGAAGACCCTATATTTGTTATATGAAAATCAAATACATTCCTGAATTGATTGTACTTAGCTGGGGAAAAGCTGGATGAACTTTGATGATTTGAGGGAACTCTGTGACAGGCCTCGATGGTGCAAATGGCCCTCATTCAAGTATGAAATCTGTGTGTGGGACCATGGGACTTGTTTGCCTGTATGTTCCAGACGCCTCATCCTCGTTGCTTCATTTGTTCTGATGACCTCTGGGCTCAACTACATCCTCTCAGCCCTCTCTAATTCCACTCCTAATTCCAGAGGTAACATTACAACTTCCCAAATAGGGCAAATTAATATGAATTTTGTTTTGAAAATTTTGTGACCTCTATTGACCTAATTGAAAATGTCACAGATTTGACTTTTATGTGATCTTGCATACATTATTGTGCTTTTCTGTGCCCGATTGTCCTTATTTGTGATGAGTTTTAAAACACCTGTTCTCCATGGCCACCGCAGGCACTGTAGAGATGCACATTCTCCCTCCTCCCCTTTGAAGAGAAGAGGGTGCAGAATGCTTTAATGATACTGATGTACAGGGTGGAGTTAGGGCCTCCTAGGAACACCCAGGTACCCTGTAAGGCCTCCGCACCTCCCTTGACCCTCAAGACCACAGCAGTGAGGAGCTCTGTGGGAGCTTTCATTTCTTCCATCCTTCTTGCTCTTCTTACCCTCTAGTTACTTCCCTTTCTTCTCTTCTACTCCAAGCATCAAAGTGGTGGGAAGAATTGGGCTTTGCTTGGGGCTGGTGGAGGGAAGGCAGAGACTCATCCCCCTTCCCAGGCCCCCCTGGTTACAGAGGGAAAAGCTGGTCTTCCTGTCAAATCACAAATGGGGCAGACAGCTCAAAAGTGACTATGTGGTCCTCAGTGCACTGACTGACTATGGTTGGGCCTGAAATTTTGTATATTTGACTTTCATTGAACCAGATCTTTCATGTATTCTACCTGGATATTCCTGAGGGCCTTCCAAAGGCAGGGTCAGACTCTAAACCAGGCACACTCTACTTCTACCCGATACAAGCAGGGCCTTCCCATTTAAAAGGAGATGGTTTTCTCTATAATTAGTCTGTTAATGACCATAATTAAGTCCTAGGGCTAGAATTTTAATAGAATCTGCTTAGAACTTTTGAAACCTGAATTTAGCCTCAGACAACCACATGCTACTCCTACCAGGTTTTCACCATCAGGTGTCATGTCTGAGAAGAACCATACTGTGAATTCTGCTTACAATTAAATACGCGAATAAGCAAATGAAATGCATGGATATTTTGTTAACAAAATGATAACATATGCTATACTGGATATTGCTGGTTTAATTATTCCTGTTTTGGGGAATCTCCACTTAAATGTTTCTGCTTCAAAGGACTTTCTCACATTTTATTCTTAAAATTTTACCCTTCTTCAAAACCCAGCAGAGTTGTTACTTGCTTTCACAGGAGGAATTCGTCACTTCTTTACAAGAACAGAACGCTCCTGTCTCTTGCCAGGCACCTCACTCTTCCTTCACCTGCTATGTGGTAAACTTCCCAGGGGAGAGATCATGTTACAGACAGCTTTACGTGTGCTGATGCAACTTAACAACACTCAGAATATCTATTTAACTGAATGAATGAATGAGGGAATGATGAAAATGTATTATTTGCTAGTTGTGTGATCAAGGGCAATTTCCCGTCATCTCTGCGCTTGTTTCCTCATGAGTAAAATGGTGAAAACTGCAACCTCATCCATCTCAGAGTAAATGAGATCATGCGTATAAAGTCCTTAGCACAAGGCATGGCACACTGAATTCTCAATAAATGCCAGCTGCTTGTTTTATCATTATTAACAGGGAATGTATTTTTCAGTGGATACCTTGAGATGAGGTGGTTTCTTTGCTGACCAAGGGCATAGTGGTAAATGAAGGATAGATATGATCAACAGTATCTCATAAAAGCAAAGTAATAGTAATAAAGCTATAGTAATTTCATCCGGTAAGATGATGCTCTAAGTTCTCTATACAATAATGGGCAGGTTTCCAGAAGGGCCCAATGTACTCTCAAGCATACATTCAGCACATAAAAATACAACTCACCCTCAACATAAATTTGATCTACAGCCAAGATAGTCATGTCCATGATCAGGTGAGCGCAGATTATGCTGGTCTCCCTGTAATACAGTGTGCCTTTGGTGGTATTTTGAGTAGTCTGCTCTTTTAACAGGACTCTCCAAGGAAGGTTAAATTAACGCCTTATTTCTCTCTACATTCATTTTCCCAGAGCAAGCAGAGACCTTTGCAGTCTGTGACCATCAGATCAACAGCCAAGGTAGGTTTGGCCAGTATCCCTGGACAATGAGGTTGAGGCAGTTCCTTTCACAAGATTCTTTTTTTTCAAGGAGCTAGATCCAGCATTTCTTTCCTTCATGTTCTCCAACTTCCCCAATTACACCGAAGCTACTCTGCACCCCTATTCTCTGGCAACATGGGCTTTCACTCATCTTCCCAGACCAAACACAAACACCTCCTCCAGGAAGCTTTCCTTGTTCCCCAGGAAGGGTTATTTGTCCTCCCTCTGGGAAACACAATGGTTCTTACTTGTGTCATTGCCATTATCTTATGGTAGGGCAAGTGTATGTTTAAAGGTTTGTTTCTACTGGTAGACTATGAACCCCTAAAAAGTACGGATTTGTTTCTGTCTCTACATTGTAACAGGAGGATTTAGGGACAGTGAGATGGACAGTTATGAGGTCGTCTTTGAGCCTGCCTGGGGCAAAGTGCCTGTCATACTTGGGATCGGAGTGCTACTCCAGTGGTCATGATGGCCACTGCCATGGACCAGCCCCAGCCCCTCTCCTGATTTCCCAGCACCAGATAAGCCCACATTATTATGTCTTTCCTGGACAGGGGGTGGGAGCCCCAGTGAAGGCAAGGATCAAATTTCCTATGGTGACATGGGGACAGCAGGTCAGTGCTTCAGGAGATAACATTTGATCTATAGAAACAGAGGGATCTGATAGATCATGTACTCTAGGCTTGTGGACTAAAATCATGCAAATACCTGGCAAGTGCTCATCATTCATTCATTTATCCTTTCAACAATATTTATTGAGCACCTGCCAAATGTCAGTCCTCAAAGAATATTGGTATGTAAGTTGAGGTGGCCTTTGCCATCACAGAGGGTATTCTGGTCAGGGTACCAAATGAAAAATAATGCAGTATACAGAAAAAGACACTTAAACACCATGATCCCGATCAGAAAAAAAGGCCAGAGGCTGATTGGAGAATAAAAGGAATGGAGGGAAGGGAATGCATGTGTGTGTAGATAATGAGGTGACAGGTAGACAGAGACAATGGTCAAGGAAGTCCTTTTAGAAGAGATGGCATTTAAACTGAGGCCAAAAGAATAAGGCAATCTAGGAGCAAGGTGGAGGGAGAGGAGCATCCCGGACAGAGGAGACTGCACGTGCAGATTGTTTGGAGTGCTGGGTGAACCGCAAGAAGTGTGTCGGGTCGGCAGAGAGTAAGCCAGGCAGGGAGGGGAATGGGAGGGAAGACTGAGAGACATGAGGGGCCAGATCATGCAGGCCTTTGTGGCCCCGGGGACAGACACGTGGATTTTTAGTCCAAAGGCAATGAGAAGCCACTGAAGGGCTTGTAATAGGACAGTGATGTGGTCCAGCACACAGATTCCATCATTTTCTCCTCTCTCTTCTCCGGGGCTGCGAATATACCACCAGCTCCTGCCGTGTCTTTTGCAGGGAGGTTCTTGACTGCAGGCTCGCAGGCAGCCTTTTGCCTCTTCTCCCAGAATCGACTGGCCCTTCTGAGGTCTGACCAATCTCTGAGGAAGGTGGCCTCGAAGCTGCTTGCGTACTCCGTGGAAGACCAGAATTCTGAGCAATACCCCTTGAAAGAGATTGGTGGCTCCCTTCTTCATGATCATTGTTTGCCTCCCCCTGCTGGGTTATTGCACCACATTTCCCAGTAACCTCATGTTGGAGAGTCTGCTAGTTGTCCGTTGGAGTTTAGAAATAAGTGAATAATTGCACGGTAAGTATATGGCATGGTGACAATGCGGAGCAAATGGGACCCGCAGCTCCAGGGAGTGTGGTGGCTCTGAATGAGATTCTCAATGCACAGCTCCATCCAACGGCACCCCATGGGCTCTTTTATGTTATACATGTGGCTTTGAAGGTACAAAGCCTCCAAGGGCCTGGTCTACCTTGAGGGAAATCTTGGAAGGTGACAATGGAAATGATCTTCAGTCTGAGGTAAAGAAACAGGTCAAATACCTAAAGCCCCGGCCTTCCCCTGAAAGGCTCTAATTCTAACCTGACAAACATTAAAGAGAGCAAGTAAGTGCGTTCATGCCATTTCAGTGTTCTTCTTCAAACATGTGGGCTTAAGCCAGTTGGGTTTGAAATCCATTCAGTTCGTGTTTTTGCCAAGAGTTTTGTGGGTGTAAAGTTTAAAAATAACTATGTACACATAGGATGTCTGTAGGGAAATCTGGTAAATTCTAGGTTGGAAAAAGGTTCTCTGAGCAAGTGCCCTCAGTGTTTAGCCCTCAGTGTTTGTAAAGACAAGAAACATTTTAGAGGTCAGACTAACAGCTCTTACTCTTGGTCCAAACCAGGGTGTGTCTGGATCCGAATGTGGGTGTGGATAGAATGACTCAGAAATACGTAATGGGGAGAATGAAGGGCCTAGAAAAAAAATAATTAAAATTGAAAAAGAGGTGAGGGGGGAAACAGAGAATTCCATACAACAGATAGAAAAGTCAGGAGTTTTTAGTCTGGAGGCATAAAGGCAGATGGGATTGAAAACAAAAACCAAAGTAAATGGCTGAGGTTCGGGTAGATCAGGATTTGTTCAGCATGGCCTCTTGAGTTTTCCTCGCTGCATACAATTTCTCCTTTTCGACCCTCCAGGTCATTAGGGTTAAATAGTCATGATCAGGGTCAGGAGCCTTGACTTGGGAATGCGAGCATGGGGATTTATCATGAAAGGAGCACCTGCTGGGCCGCTGCAGAACTGTGCCAAACGTGAATACGTCACTCACGTGCTCACTGATTTGAACCTTATTTACTGAGGTACTGCTTTGAACCAAAGACTAGTATATAATTTGCCTGGGTAGTCAGCTTTGTGCCTAAACAACTGCAAGACTGAGTACCCTGTGATTTGTCCGGAGTTAGGGACAACTGAGTACTTGTACAACATGGCACCAGGCAGTGTGTTCTGACAGATCCAGACAGGCTTCCTGAAGGGGGCGCCGTTTGCACTGGGCTTTGGTGGATGGTAGGATTTGGATGGATGGATTTGGAGGAATAACCTATTTTGGCATGTGGGTAGGAAAGCACAGGATATATTTAGTGGAGAGTTAAGAGCCTGTTTGGTTGGAGCATAGAATAGCGAGCACTAGTATGGAAAAGGTGATGGGAGCTGAGTGGTGAAAGTTTGAGGGTGTATCTGGGGAGCGGGTACTTTTGCTTGGTTGGCAAGAAGGTGCCATGGCAGGGTTTTGAGCAGGAGAATGTGCAAAGCACTTTAAAAAAAAATTGGCAAGAGTGGGCAGATGTTGGAGCCACAGAAACCAGTTGGGAGGCTATGGCCATAGCCTAGGATGGTGATAACACAGTTTATAAAGACACTGGATAGTGGGCATGTCTCTCAGGCAACAAAATCGGGGATGCAGAAATATTACTTCTTTTTCTTTAAATCAAACTAATTTGGACTTAAAGCCATCATCCTGTATGTGCTAGGGAAATTCCATTATAGTTATAATTGAGGGCTGCCCTCCCCCAAATGGGGACCTATCAGAGTCCAGGAGGATTATATGGTAGGTGAAATGGGGAAGGGCCTCTAGTCTCTTGTGGTCCTCATGCCAACCTTGCCATCATTGCTGACCCCCCGGGTGGGGGGTTGGTCCATGAAGCTGATTTCTGTATCATACAAATTTCCTGAGAGGTGAAGTATTTGAATGCCCTCACTTTACAGATGAGGCAACGGAGTCACAGAAGATCATAGAACTTGTCCAAGGTTTCTTTTCTTTTTTTTTTTTTAAGACTTTATTTATTTGCGAGAGAGAGAATGAGAGACAGAGAGCATGAGAGGGAGGAGGGTCAGAGGGAGAAGCAGACTCCCTGCCGAGCAGGGAGCCCGATGCGGGACTCGATCCCAGGACTCCAGGATCATGACCTGAGCCGAAGGCAGTCGCTTAACCAACTGAGCCACCCAGGCGCCCCTTGTCCAAGGTTTCACAGCTAGTAAGGAAGGAGCCAGGAGTGGAAGACCCTTGCTCTAATCATGAGTCTACCACCACCTGTGTAGCTGGGGCTGGAGGGAAAGGAACAGAAGTCCATCAAACCTGGAGAATATGAAGAAGCAGGAATGGGGACAGATTTGATGTGAACATTGAGAACATTCAAAGGTGGCTGGGTTCTTCTGGTTTTATTACCCTTATTTTTAAATTATATAATTAATAAATGCTTATTATAGAAAATGTATCAAGTGCAAAAAGGAAAATGAAACAGAAAAAAATACCACCCGTGATTATACTACCTGGAAGCAAAAGCTGTTATATTTTGACCTACTCCCTTATAGTCTGTTTTTCTCTGCACTGTTTTGTGTGGTCAAGGGCAATATATACATGTATTCAGGTTGTTTCCTAGTGGTTTACTATTCTAAATTGTACTGCGACAAACAGACACATAAGGCTTTACCTCTGTTTTGGATAATTTTCTCATCTATCCAGGGATGGAGTCCTGGAAGTTGAATTACAAGGTGTAAGTATTTGATCTATCGCCACACTTCTCTCTAAAAAGGTGGTGCCAGTGACTGCTGAGAGCCATGTGTGACTTAAACTGAGTGTTATCTTAGGGACCCTTGCTAACTTGAAAGGTGGAAATGACCTCTCGCTGTGCCAGACTTTGCCACTTGATGCCATTTGTTCCTTAGAATGGCCCTATGAAGAAGGCCTCCTTTCTTAAAATATTACTAACCTTGCTGCCTATTTCGGTATCCTCTTCACTTTTGCCCCTGAGGCCACCGCCCTGCATCCAGCTCTGATTTACTCCACTTTGCCAATGAAGAAACCAAGGGTGGGAAATGAGGTATTTTGATGAGGGTCACACAGCCAGGAAGTCTCAGGGATGACATTCAGATCTGGGTTTTTGAGTGTGAGTGATGAGGAGAGAGAAGAAGCCATTAACAGAACTGAAGAACCCCAGGGCGGAAGGAGCTGGTCTTGCCCGGTGTGTCCGTGTGGTGCTCGTTTGGTGTGGGTCACACTGATTTGGGAACCGGCCGCATGCATGTGGGGTATGCAGCAGGCAGCCGAAGGTTCAGGAAAGCGGGTGACGGAATGAGTGAGCGAGCAAGTTTTGGCAGAGCAGGACTGTGGCCAGGCAGGGATCCTGGCGCTGATCACATGTGGTTGGGTCACACTGCCAGGTGCCCCGGGTGCCCGCCTCCATAGCCGCGGCCAGTTCGCTGCATCCAGCAAATGCACAAACACACAGCTGGACAGGAAATCCCTCCTGGGCCTTCCGGGGCAGGGCTGTGCCCTCGGACACTGACCAGAGGAGCACAGGGGTCCCTGCACAGCCAGCTCAGGTGATAACACTAGGGCCCAGACTGCCGCTGAGCTTTACGGCCAAGGAGAGTTCCAGAGCCGCCGGTGTGGGGTCATTTACTTGTATTGGGCACAGGAGGCTCATTTTGCAGGAAGTGGAACATAACTCTTGGAGTGGAAATAGGATGAGGACTCTCCCTGCTGTCCAGATCAACTTCCTCTGTCGAGCCGGGTTGCATTTCCAGTCCGCAGACAACGTCCAAGGGCAGAGGACCTGGCAGTCGATCCATTCTACCTGTTAGTGTCGTCTTGTGTCTTCCCTCCTTGGAGTCGGACACATCTTATGTGATAGGGAGGGAGGCTGAGGGGGTGGCGGGCAGTTCTGGTCCTGGCTGGAGGGCGGGGGCAGACCCAGGCAGGGGAGGGGCATTGGGGCAGTCAGAGCAGGTGTGGACTCTTGGGGCCTGTAAGTTGCATGGAGGTTGGCCAAGCAGTGAGGAAGGTGGAGTGGACGGGGTGAGCCACCACAGAGTGGTCCGGCAGCAAGGGGCTGGGAGGCAGCAACTGCGGGGTGGCTAGGACTGCGGTGAGGGGCGGGGAGCGTGTAGACGCTACACAGTGGTCCGCTGTGGGCCAGCCAGTCTGGAACCCCAAGGAGAGAGGAGGCGGGAAGGCAGAACAGGTTTCACAGGCTTGAGGGGTGGGGTGCGGGAAGGCACCCCACCCTTTGCGGCAGTGGCTTGAAATGGAGGAAAGAGAAGAGCCAGGAGCTGAGCACGGGGTGATGGAAAGATGCCTTCCTGTCGGGTGGAATTCTGTCCAGAGAGACGGTGTCCAGAGACACAAGTAGAACCTGTGTTGTAAGAAGCGTTTGGAAGCCAGCCCTTGTCTGTGCTCCCTGCGCCAAGGAGTGTGGGGAGCCTGGAACCTGGCAGGCAGAGCAGGTGCTGCTCTGTGGCCCGAGGGAAGGAAGAGAACCTCAGCCTTCGTTCCATCCCAGCTGTGTTGTAGGCAGCACAGGGGCTTTCGTGCAAAGGACGCGATTTATGTCTCCTCATTATTCTCCAAGGTAGGTATTCTTGTCCATCTCTTATAGATGGTCAAATGGGGGCTCAGGAAAGTGAAAACAACTTGCCGTCAGCTCACACAGCGAGTGAACCCGTTCAGCCCTAGGTCCCCAGCACGAGCCTGACACAGAGTGGGACTCAGGAAATGCTTGCTGGCTGAAAAGCAAATCCACGCAGAGCAATGAAGGAGGAGGTGCGGGGAACCTGAATCCCTATGGATTCTCAGGAAGCTCAGGGAGGGGTGCTAAGGGGATTTATAACTTATCTGGAAGGGCTTCTCAGTGTCAGAAGCCTCTCTCAACAGGGAGAGGTTAGAGAATGGAGATGACTTTGGAACCACAGGGCGAGGGTGAGGTTGCAGAGGCGGCTCAGTAGATGGGGAGACTCTCTGCATGCAGGCTGGAACTGTGGGTAGGAGCCTCTGGTTTCTCAGGAGGATGTCGGCCTTACCCCCTGCCCTCCACTTGCCAAACTACAGATTGGGTCTCAAGAGCCTGGAGGAAGCCAGCCTTTAGACTTTCTGCTGAGGGCCAAGTTTCCCTCTCCCCACAGTGTGGCCGGAGAGGTCTAGGGAGGCTCAGCTAAAGCCTGTGGCCATGTCTGCCCCTCTAGGTCTTCTAAATTCCATCCCTCAATCAAGAAAGCTACCAACTTGGACCAAACCTAGTAACTTTTGAGACAAAATCCCTCATGGAAATCCCCTTCAGAGAGAGTGATTTTAGAAATCTGTGCGAAGAAAAACTTGTTTTTTGTTGAGGAATAACCTTGAGACAACGTAAGTTACAATGAGGATAAGACAATGTCACTTGATTTTCAAATTCCACATGAGAACTAAGCTATTCATGTTTCCCTTTTTGCTTTGGCTCCTGGGAAATTCATCCACAGCAGTTATGTTTTTCTTTATGGTTGGCACATTTATGACCTCTTTTACCTTAGCCCTGATTTTCTACTTCTGCCTGCACTGTCTTAAGTCTTGGTGATTTCAGTTGTCCCAATACCTCGTAGAAATAAAATAATGAAATGCAGAGTAATAAATGGAAGAGAAATGCTTCCTTCTTGTTCATCTGGGTGGAGCAAGGGTGGCTGCTTGACCCTCCTGGGTACGGCGGCCACCAGGTGGCACCAAAGCTTTCCCACAGCCAGCTAGCGAGGTGACTTGGCCTGAAAGTATTGCTGTTCATTAGGCCCTTTTTTGGACTGTGCCACAAACATGTGAAGTTGCTCCTGTCCAAAAGGCTCTGGGTTTTGTTCTAGAGATTGGGCAGGGCTGACCTAAGGGAGCCTGGCTGGCTTCTTTCAGATGCGCCAACTTACAAGACAAATGTGTCACATGGGGTGGTTGCAAAGATTCTCAACCGGACCAGGCCGGTGGGGGACTGTGCCCCATCCGTGGAAACACTTTTTCTATACCATCGTAGGCAACTGGAGGTGGGACCCTCATGGGAGGGTAAATAGGGTCCCTCATGGGACCCTAAATAGAGAGTTTAGGGAGCATGTCGTAGGGGCACAGAGAAGGAGCCTTTTCAGCTTCACCAAATACTCTGGTGACTTTTGTCTTAAATAGATTCATTGATCCTAATTTTGGGCACATAATTGGATAATAGTTATCACATCTCTAAAACAGAAGTTGTTAAAAAGACCCAAGTGTGCCGACATTACCATTAATGTTTGCTTCCGTTATTCAAATTATGGGATTTAAAGACATTTTGTGTTTAGACTTCTGTTCCCAAAGATTAGAGAAAAGCCTTCAGGAAAAGTTGGAAGAGTGTGATTATATAAAAAACTTTAAATTCAGGTTCTTTACCCCTCATGAATCCATTTTTATAATGTAATGTCAATTTCTCATGTTATTTTCTCAAACCTCTGCTGTATCTGATCAATTGTATTTCCAGAGAATTAAAGAGCAACAGATTCCTATAAATCCTAAGAGACATTTATTTCAGACCAGGAACATGAAGCAATGTGGTGGTGGGGAAGAGGACTGTTCGGCTCTTCCCACTGTTCTCCTGAAATGCAGACATGAGATCATTGACCATAACTGCTCATTGATACCATTCTGAGGGTTTGGGAGGGAGAAGCTCTCCAGTTTTATCTGCCCTTAAAAATCTCTTCCAGGAATTTTGAGTCTACTTAGGTGTTTCTTACCTGATGAATAGGAGAATTCATTCATCTACAGAAAGCCCAGGAGGAGGATAGATTTGTCCTGATTTACATGGGGCTGAAGAGATCAGCTATGGATTCAAAGATCTTCCCAGTGAAAGTAAACATTTGGTCTCACCTGGAACAATGAGACCGTGCAGTCCAACTGACTTCCATGTGATTATTCCCCTGTCCTCGGGTCACAGGGCTCAAGGAACACCCAGTACTATAACCCATTTTGTACAACTACATGTCAGCTCTCCCATCACAAAAGTATCTTTGGTAGCTCACCACTCCAGCCCCGTGGGTGACCCAAGATGATTTCTGCAGGGCTTGGCAGTTCAATTAGGAACTAAGAGACATTTGGTCTTTTTTTTTTTTTTTTTTTGAGACAGAGAGAATGAGAGACAGCATGAGAGGGAGGAGGGTCAGAGGGAGAAGCAGACTCCCTGCCGAGCAGGGAGCCCGATGCGGGACTCGATCCCGGGACTCCAGGATCATGACCTGAGCCGAAGGCAGTCGCTTAACCAACTGAGCCACCCAGGTGCCCGAGACATTTGGTCTTAATAGTGGATCCTAGGTGGTGTTTAGGTGCCATGGTGGGACTGTGAGCAGTAATTTGGGGAGTCCTTTTAGAAAAGGGACAAGCGAGGGATGGGTTGGTGAAATAGACTAGGACACTTAGTAGCACCCCCACCCCCATCCTGGGCAATGCTGGGGGGAGGTCTAAGGTCAAGAAAATAAGAGACTGGGTTCCATTAAATGACAAAAAAAAAAAAATAGGGCTAAAATCTAGATTTCTTATACCTCAGAACCTAATCCAGGAGAGAAATAATTTGAGATAGCCTCATGTTTTTTTAATTGAACAAATTTATTGAGCATTTACAGTGTGCCAGCCTCTATTTTAACAGCAGTAATCCAAGAGTCAGGATCCCCCAGGGGGTGTCAGGAGCCTTCCTGGATGAGGAAAATGCTAGTGCGTGGCTGGAGGTGGGAGCTAGGCTTTTGTCAGTATGTGTCTGTGGCATTCTTCTGCACAGACGGCGGCCACTGCCGACCACAGCCTGGGAGGGAAGTGGGGTGGGGGGAAATGCCTGAATGTGGTCTGTGGTGAGTTTCCCTCCATTCTCCCCTCGTGTTACGGGGGCATCTTGCATTTCCTGCCTTTGAATGGTGTCGCTGACATCCTTTGGGGTCCCTCAGTTTGGTAGACTGGGCTGGGCTGGGGGGGGGGGGTTACTAAGAAGGGGTGGGACCGGAGAACATCAGTGTTGGGCTCCAAAGCAGTCCTAGGGGTGCATGCAAGTATATTAAACTAAACTAAGGGCATGGATGGGGTGAAGCCAGGAGGAGCCATCACCTGACAGGTGGTCCACTTGTTTATGCCTCACTGACCCTTGCTACTCATGAGCTTGCGTCAACACCTCTGAGTTATTTTACTCCTTCCTAACATTAACCTGTTGTTTTTCATCCTCCGCGGCCATGAGTCACATTTCCGGATAGGAGGTGGACGGCTAGTGGCTTTCTAGGAACCATCTCTGCAGAAAGAGGTCCCTCAGGGCTCAGAGGGCTGCAGACTTTGATTCTTTATTGCTGACTGTGCCCGAGGTCTTAAATCAACCTCCACCTAGCACAAGGGTTAGGCCTGTTCTTGTAAATAAAGTTTTACTGGAACTCGGCCTCTCCCGTTCCCGTACACATCTTCCCTGGCTGTTTCCACGCTCTGATGAGAGTGGAGTAGTCCCACGGAAACCAGATGGCTGGCAAAACCTACCGTATTTATTATCTAGCCTTTTTTAGAAAATGTTTTCTCCCTCCTGGCCTAGAACTATAAGAGACCATGTCTTTATCAACATGGAGAATATTATCATTTGGATGTTCGGGACAGGATCTAAGGTTCTCATTACAGGGATGGCAAACGCTCCACGGCTGCTTGGGAAAGGACCCTGAGGCTGTGTCCAGACTGGTGTGGGCGCTTTCAGAGACGGGAAAGCTGGGCCAGGAGTCCTGGAGGCAAGGAGCACCAGACTAGGAAATGAGCAAGGCCAGTAAGTCCATGCTCCTCTTTCCCAAAGGTAGGTGGGTAGCCAGGCACGGCTCGGCATTGCCCCCCACGCCAGCGCTTGGCACTGCTGAGGTTGGAATTGTAAACATACCCTCACTGAGTGGGAGAGAGGTGCTATTTAAATCTCATTCATGCTTCCAAAGCAGCAGACACCGGGCAGAAAAGGTTAAGGTTGGGCTAGAGCTCCAGCTTTAATTAAGGCTTCTAGGCACTCGTGGAAGCCTGGCGATGAAACAGTGTTTGTCCAGGACAGTGTTTCATATAAAGCTTCCCATTTGGAGAAGATGGGGGCATTTATCACTCTGTGCCATCGAAGTGCCACTTACAAAGCTTACAAATTATTTAAAAATGGGAATATCAGGGTGTGTGACAATGCATGTTTACTGGAGAAAGTAGTATAAAGTGTGGCTCCTGTCATTTATATAGGTACATATATACATAGCCCTTAGACGGTGGTTTTTATAAAATGGAAGAATCTTAAGACTAGCTACCTCTATGACCAATATCCTATTCTGTAACTCCAATGAGCGGTTCTTCAGTGATCCAAATAAATCCCGGGAGTGGAGTGGTCTTCTGTAGACTCCACTTGTTACGGTGAGGTGTTGTTGAAAAGTGGATGCAAATCTGGTTTTTGGAACTCAAATCATATTTTGATTCCACCAAGAGTCTGTTATTCAGGATAAGTCCTTATAAAGTATCTTAGCTACCTTTGCATAAATCCAGATTTTCAGATGTGCAGGCATCACAGCGAGGCATTACTGTAGTCTGATATATGTTTACTGTTTTATCAAGTGGACTTTTTTCACTCTAAGCACTACCTGGAAATTCTTAGGGCCACTGTTGCCTGGTAATGCAAATATGTATGCAGAATCCAGTAAGCCATGTACATTACATTATTGTGCACTAATCTCTCATACAGGTCACTTAGTATCTTTCCCACATTCAACATTTTGGCTTTAATTGTTTTTCCTTCACAGCATGAAAAATTGCCAAATCAGCTCCGGCTGACTAGGTTTTCTTTTTATTTCAAATAATTATATGAGGCATTTAAATCGTATTAAGTGCACTAAACCATATCTCAAAAGGAATTGGGTATTCAAAAAAAATTTTACAACTTAAGCTCGAGAATTTATTTGCATAAAAATGCAAGTATTTTTCCAGCAAGTCTCTAAAATATGCCACCTCTCAGGTAAGAACGGGTGGTGTGGCAAATGTGCTAACAAACCCATGAGACAGACAGATTCTCGACAGACGTGGGGGAGTGGGCTGAGAGCACGCACGGGTGGTGTTCAGACCCCAGAGGGGCAGTAGGACCTGAGCCTGTGTGTCTGGAATGCCAGAGTAGAGGGTATTCAGATGTAGAATTCCTCCATGTCATTGTCCACAGGACTGGCCAGCACTGGGGGTGGCGGGGCGTCTCTGCCCACGGTCTGCTCAGTGCTGGGAGCATCCCAGGGAGGCTCTGGGGAGGACCCTGTGAGTGAGGAGGTGCCAGGAGTGGGGGGAGCAGCAGCTGTGGCTGAGGAGCTGGAAGGCCCTTTGGTGGAGAAAGGGAGGGAAGCCCAGGCGGTCTCTGTGGTCACCCCACTCCCAGTGGGCAGCAGTCCTTCTCTGAAACCCTTGGGCTTTGACCAGTGGCTGCTGCATCTTTCAGGGGGGAGGGTTGTCTCCACGCTGCTGCAGAACCTACTGGGCGCCGAATAGGCAGAGACCACAGAGAGGTCCGAGGAGGACAGCCGGAGGCCCGTGTCCACGTCGGTCTCCTGGGCCCCCTCCAAGTCATCGATGGAGAGGAGGTGGCTGTGCCTCCCCTCCGACGCCCTGTGCCCTGGGGCATCTGTGCTTGAAAACCACTGTGGTAGAGCTGAGGATCCCGGGGAGGGGTCTCCTGTGGGCAAACAAAACAAGGACTTGCTTCTCTGGAAGGACCAGGGGAGGCTGGGAGGGCTGCTGGCTCGTCTGGCAGATTCCTGCTGGTGCCCAGTCGGCTGGCCTGTCTGGCTGGGCCCTGGATGTGTGCTGTCCAGTAGGGGCTGCTGGCTGCCTCCAAGCATCCAGCTCGGTGCGGTGGTGCTCGGGGAAGGCATGGAAGGAGGTTTGTGCTCTGACGAGTGGTGGCTTCTGCCGGCCTTCGGGAACCTCTTGTGCACTCTTTGCGCCTGTAGGGAGGAAGGCACATCACATTAGTGTAGGGCTGGGGTCATCTGGGGAGGAGGCTGTTAAGTACATCCAGAAACACACTCACCAATAACTCGAAACTTCCAGCAGGGTTGTGGCCATAAAACATTACCAGACATCTCATTCTCCAAACTCAAAAGCAAAGACAGAGGTAGCAGAGCTTGGGGGAGTGTGGATCAGACTTCTCAGCCTGAGGAGACCTCTCTGAACCTAGAAGGAGATGCAACCCCTGGTCGCCATAGGGACTACTACTTGGGTGCTTGCTCCATGGATTCGCCACAAGAATGAGGGCCTGGCTGAGCATGACAAGGGAGATAAAGATTACCAGTAAACACAAAAAGAACACTTGAACGGTGTGTTTCTTTCCAACCAAAGCACCACTGTTTGAATGTAACTGATGGGAAGATGGCGGTGATCACGGTGGGGTATCACAGTCTCAGATCAGATCAAAATGGGACTTGATTCCAGTATGTGTGTGATTGCCAGGATATATCCTAGGGGTGCGGTGGCCCATGGCTCAGGGCGGTAAATCTTTGATGAGTGAGGGGCTATCAGGAAATGAGCATTTACTTACTTGCTATCTGGAACCAGACTCCTCCATACATGCTGCCCTGCAGGGACTGGACAGGAAGGGGGGCTGCTGCCTACTGCCGGACCCCACGGATGCCCCATAGGGCTCAGATAAGCAGTCTTTCCCTCTAACGCCTCACCCTGTTCTGCTATTTCCCCCCCCCCGGCCCCTGTGGTGCATCAGGAGCCTGCTTCTGTTATATGGAACTGGGGACCCCTATACAATGCACTGTCCCACCGGGGCTGCTCTGAGTCTCCCTCTGGTCTAGCTCAGTGCCCAGGCCTTGAGGGCAACCTTACTATGCAAAGTTTCCATTAAATAATGGATTTGGGGACCGTGGATCTGGCTCTATTTAGTATAGGATCATCCAATTTATGAATCCTTGAAATAAGGGTTCTGAGTGTGGTTTACTATCAGGGATCTTTCCTGGCACCCAGCAGGCCCTTCCCTATAAAACAGACACCCTTGCTTCCCTATAAACGGGAACCCGGTTTTCCCACAGCCACTTGGGAGATCTAGATGAATGTAAGATACATTTATTGTGTGTATCTATTACAGGTGAAGGAGGGGAAACTACAATGAGACTCAGTCTTTGACCACATGAAGCTCACATTTCATTGAAAGGATAGGGGATAGAAAGAAATTGCTCGGACAAGAGCCTGATGACAGGCACAGCAACAGGACTGTGAAGGAGACACCATGCATGCCTGCCCAGTGGGAGCAGAGGCGTCTCCAGTGGAGGTGGCCCTACAGGCGAGCCTTTGAGATGGGCAGCTGTCCTCCCGCTGGATGACATGGGTGGAGAGGAGGCTGTGCTGGAGAGAGGCCAACCCAAACAGAGGCTGACTGCTGGCAGGTAGGCAAAGAACATGCGGGAGGTGGGGGTGGGGGTAGTGAGCAGTTGGCTTGATTAGAGTCGAGGTGCGTGCATGAAGAAAAGCACTGATGAAGTTCCCATTGAGAATGGAGTCTAGTGCTGTTCTGGCCAAGGAGACCCTGACTAGGTAAGAAATCTGCACACTCACCCTTATGTTGGAGTCTTAATTCTGTTTTTTATGTATGACCATTCCTTTCACTGATTTCTAAGGTTTTTGCCTAATTGCAGATCTCTCCTAATCTTATAAACAGTCTGACTGATTCATCCTTTCAACCAACACTAACTGAGGGTCTTTTTGGCAGAACTTCTCCACGGGTGTGTTTAAATTTTGAATGGGTTATTAAAGATAGTGATCTCTTTTACCAGCAGTCTCTTGCACCACAAAAATACTCTATCATTTTCTAAGTGCTCTTTGATGTGAAGAAGGTCTGAAAGGCCAGGCACAGATAATTTTGAATAAGACATAATCTTAGCCCCTAACAATGAACAATACAGTGTTCAAGTGTAATAAAGTGAGCCGTGATGAGAAAGTGAGTGGCAATATATGGGCCATGTGAGGGCACAAAGGAGGGAGAGGTTGATTTTGCAGAGAGGTGAGGCAGCATGGGGAGAGGGTAGAAAAAGCCTGCCTTGGGCAGTCATACTTGGACAAAATCTTGGAGGTGCAAGAGGTGTTTGCCAACTGGAGGGCAACAGGTTGGCATGGCAGCACGCTTAGGCACAGAAGCAGCCTGATCAGAGGCTGGAGGCATGAACCAAAGCAGGAGGTGAGCCCTGAGAGATGAGAGGAGTCTCGTCAGGGCAGGGCCCAAATGACATGTCCATATAAGGGGACATCTTTGGAGCCTTATTCGAGGAGCATGCTCTTGGTGAGCATTTTTGCATTCTGAATCTGCCTGAAAAAGGAAGCCTCTGTGAGTAATGCTTCATGAGAAGCAAAAGGCCAAGGTTGCCATGAAAGAAACCGCTAGGGGTCATCTGAATCTTCCCACTCTCAGGGGTAGAGTGGTGTTAAATTTGACTTAAAACCAGGAACGACTGGCAGAGGATGAACACTTGGTGATTTTACAGAGATGTTCATCACTGTGCTTGTTTAACGGAAACCTACCTGTGCTCTCTTATTTTGACTCTATCATGAAGGCAGGAGTTCAGATAAACCCTAAATTATGCTGCTTTGAATAGAGGGGGCACCCGGGGTTGGTCACCAGAGGGGGGCCAGGTGCACCATGGAAGTGCCAGGTGGGCAGGTGGGGATCCAGCTGGACCAGCGCTGGCTGGTGGTAATGGCAGGGTCTGGGGGCAGGGAGTTGCAGGAGGGTGGCCACGAGCTTCCACCACCCCCCGCCCAGCTCCCACGTTGAGTGCATGGGGGATGTGTTTGCAGCAGATCTGGTAGTATTCTCCAGCTCTGCACAGAGAAGTCAGCTTCAAAAAGCAGGGTCTGGTCTGTCTTAAAGACAACTCGCGTAGACAATGGATGGAGCTTCTTTCTGTACCCTTCTGCTGGCGGTGGCTCTGTTTCAGGCCTCTCTTGTCTGCTTGTCTAACTTGACCAGCAACATTGCAGGCTGAGAATGAATCATTGTAGATGTTTCAGGAAACTCTTACCCAGGTGACCTTTTACCAGAGTAAAACATCACCCTGTGGGCCCTCCTTCCATGGAAGCCTTTCTCCTTCTGTGACAGCAGGCCATGTACCTTGGGGTCACCTTCCTTTCTCTTTGGAGCAGTGCAGGCTTGCTGACTCACTGGAAGCCAGTGGTTCCCCCCTTTGCTATTTATGGAACAGAACAGCATTAGATAAATGAATCTGCTTAAGGCAACTAGCCAGGAAGATCTGGTTATGGCTCTGAAATCACCAAAACAGTGAAATGCGGTGATCATTCCCAGAAGCTTCTCCTGCAACTTTGAGCATAGGCAGTTTGCAGTTAGGGAAGTAAAGTCTGAGCTGGAGCATCTTGTTCAATGATCTTGGTGTCAGTAGGCTCATTTGCTGGCACATGGGTAGAATCCCCAGTGAAGGAGACTCTGCCCTGACCCAGTAACCCTTGGGCAATGTCATACTGGAATTCTCTCTGATCCTCACAGCCCCCCTTTCTGAGAAGGGTCATTTCCTGTTGTGTCCTTGGCACAAACACCACCAGTGTGGCACTGTCTACTGTGTAATGAGACAGCAATAGAACTTTTAATCCAGGGACTAATAAAAAAATTAGGGGCAACTCAAGGAAATTGGGCAATGGGCTCACATGAGAAATCAGATTTTTGTTCTAAAGAAAAACACATCTTGCTTCTCCTTTCACTGTCCTCTGGGAAGGTTTCATATAGCCTATGTTGTCTTTGAAATTACTTTTAAAATTTAAAATTGTTTAAAAACTATTACTTTTAAATTTTATTTTATTATGTTAGTCACCATACATCATTAGTTTTTGATGTAGTGATCCACGATTCATTGTTTTCGTATAACGTCCAGTGCTTCATGCGGTATGTGCCCTCCTTAATACCCATCACCGAGCTAACACATCCCCCCACCCCCCTCCCCTCTAAGACCTTCACTTTGTTTCTCAGAGTCCATAGTCTCTCATGGTTCATCTCTCCCTTCGATTTCCCCCCCTTCATTTTTCCCTTTCTTCTCCTGATGTCCTCCATGCTATTCCTTATGTTCCACAAATAAGTGAAACCATATGATAATTGTCTTTCTCTGCTTGACTTATTTCACTTAGCATTATCTCCTCCAGTCCCATCCATGTTGATGCAAAAGTTGAGTATTGATCCTTTCTGATGGCTGAGTAATATTCCATTGTATATACGGACCACATCTTCTTTATCCATTTATCTGTTAAAGGGCATCTTGGCTCTTTCCACAGTTTGGCTATTGTGGATATTGCTGCTATGAACATCAGGGTGCATAAAGCCCTTCTTTTCACTACATCTGTGTCTTTGGGGTAAATACCCAGGAGTGCAATTGCTGGGTCATAGGGTAGCTCTATTTTTAATTTTTGGAAGCACCCCCAGACTGTTTTCCAAAGTGGCTGTACCAACTTGCATTCCCACCAACAGTGTAAGAGGGTTCCCCTTTCTCCACAACTCTCCAACATTTGTTGTTTCTTGCCTTGTCAATTTTTGCCATTCTGACTGGTGTAAGGTGGTATCTTAGTGTGGTTTTGATTTGAATTTCCCTGATGGCTAATGATGATGAACATTCTTTCATGTGTCTGTTAGCCATTTGTATGTCTGCTTTGGAGAAGTGTCTGTTCATGTCTTCTGCCCATTTTTTGACTTGATTATTTGCTTTTTGGGTGTTGAGTTTGAGAAGTTCTTTATAGATTTTGGATACCATCCCTTTTTCTGTAGTGTCATTTGCAAATATCTTCTCCCATGCTGTGGGTTGCCTCTTTGTTTTATTGACTGTTTACTTTGCTGTGCAGAAGATTTTATCTTGAAGTCCCAAAAGTTCATTTTTGCTTTTGTTTCACTAGCCTTTGGAGATGTATCTTGAAAGAAGTTGCTGTGGCCGATGTCAAAGAGGTTACTGCCTATGTTCTCCTCTAGGATTTTGATGGATTCCTGTCTCACATTGAGGTCTCTCATCCATTTTGAGTTTATCTTTGTGTATGGTGTTAGAGAATGGTCAAGTTTCATTCTTCTGCATGTGGCTGTCCAATTTTCCCAGCACCATTTATTGAAGAGACCGTCTTTTTTCCATTGCATATTTTTTCCTGCTTTGTCAAAGATTATTTGACCATAGAGTTGAGGGTCCATATCTGGGCTCTCTATTCTGTTCCATTGGTCTATATGTCTGTTTTTGTGCCAGTACCATGCTGTCCTGGTGATCACAGCTTTGTAATATAGCTTGAAATTGGGCAACATGATGCCCCCAGCTTTGTTTTTCTTTTTCAACATTTCCTTGGCGATTTGGGGTCTTTTTTGATTCCATACAAATTTTAGGATTGTTTGTTCCAGCACTTTGAAAAATGTCATTGGAATTTTGATTGGGATGGCATTGAAGGTATAAATTGCTCTGGGTAGCATAGACATTTTAACAATGTTTATTCTTCCGATCCGTGAGCATGGAATGTTTTTCCATCTTTTTGTGTCGTCTTCAATTTCTTTCATGAGTGTTCTGGAGTTCGTAGAGTATAGATCCTTTACCTCTTTGGTTAGGTTTATTCTGAGGTATCTTAGATGGTTTTTGGTGCTATTGTAAATGGAATCATTTCTCTAATTTCTCTTTCTACAGTTGCGTTGTTAGTGTATAAGAAAGCTACTGATTTCTGTGCATTGATTTTGTATCCTGCCACATTACTGAATTGCTGGATGAGTTCTAGTAATTTGGGGGTGGAGTCTTTTGGGTTTTCTACTTAAAGTATCATGTCCTCTGCAAAACGAGAGAGTTTGACTTCTTTGCCGATGTGAATACGTTTTATTTCTTTTTGTTGTCTGATTGCTGTTGCTAGGACTTCTAGTACTATGTTGAACAATAGTGGCAAGAGTGGACATCCTTGACGTGTTCCTGATCTTAAGGGAAAGGCTCTCAGCTTTTCCCCATTGAGGATGATATTTGCTGTGGGTTTTTCATAGGTGGATTTTATGAACTTGAGGAATATTCCCTCTATCCCTATACTCTGAAGAGTTTTAATCAGGAAAGGATGCTGTATTTTGTCAAATGATTTTTCTGCATCAATTGAGAGGACCATATGGTTCTTCTCTCTCCTCTTATTAACGTGTTCTATCACAGTGATTGATTTGCGAATGTTGAACCTCCCTTGCAGCCCAGGCATAAATCCCACTTGGTTGTGGTGGATGATCCTTTTAATGTCTTGTTGGATCCTATTAGCTAGGATTTTGTTGAGGATTTTGGAAGCCATATTCATCTGGGATAGTGGTCTGAAAATCTCCTTTTTGATGGGGTCTTTGCCTGGTTTGGGAATTAAGGTAATGCTGGCCTCATAGAATGAGTCTGGAAGCTTTCCTTCTTTTTCTGTTTTTTGAAACAGCTTCAGGAGAATAGGTATTATTTCTTCTTTGAATGTTTGGTAGAATTCCCCAGGGAATCCATCAGGTCCTGGACTCTTGTTTTTTGGGAGGTTTTTGATCACTGCTTCAATCTCGTTACTGGTTATTGGCCTGTTCAGGTTGTCAATTTCTTCCTGTTTCAGTCTTGGGAGTTTATAGGTTTCCAGGAAGGCATCCATTTCATCCAGGTTGCTCAGCTTACTGGTATATAGTTGTTGATAATAATTTCTAATAATTGTTTCTATTTCCTTGGTGTTAGTCATGATCTCTCCCCTTTCATTCATAATTTTATTAATTTGGGTCCTTTCTCTTTTCTTTTGGATAAGTCTGGCAAGTGGTTTATCGATCTTATTCTTTCAAAGAACCAGCTTCTAGTTTCATTGATCTGATCTACTGTGTTTCTGGTTTCTAATTCATTGATCTCTGCTCTAATCTTAATTATTTCTCTTCTAATGCGTGGCTTAGGCATCATTTGTTGCCTTTTCTCTAGTTCCTTAAAGTGTAGAGTTAGTTGGTGAATTCGGGATTTTTCTTTCTTTTTTTTTTTTTGAGTGAGGCTTAGATGGCTATGTATTTCCCCCTTAGGACCGCCTTTGCAGTATTCCATAGGTTTTGGACTGATGTGTTTTTGTTCTCATTGGTTTTCATGAATTGTTTAAGTTCTTCTTTGATTTCCTGGTTGACCCAAACATTCTTGAGCAGAGTGGTCTTTAGCTTCCAAGTGTTTGAATTTCTGCCAAATTTTTTCTTGTGATTGAGTTCCAGTTTTAAAGCATTGTGGTCTGAGAATATGCAGGGAATAATCTCAGTCTTTTGGTATCGGTTGAGACCTGATTTGTGACCCAGTATGTGGTCTATTCTGGAGAAAGTTCCATGTGCTCTTGAGAAGAATGAGTATTCTGTTGTTTTAGGGTAGAATGTTCTGTATATATCTATGAGGTCCATATGGTCCAGTGTGTCATTCAAAGCTCTTGTTTCTTTGTTGATTTTCTACTTAGATGATCTGTCCATTGCTGAGGGTGGAGTATTGAGGTCTCCTACAATTAACGTATTGTTATCAATATGACTATATTTTGGTTAACAGTTGGCTTATGTAGATGGCTGCTCCCATGTTGGGGGCATAGATATTTACAATTGTCTCTAACTACAGTCTTTAGTTTAAAATCTAATTTGTCTGATATAAGAATTGCTACTCCAGCTTTCTTTTGAGGTCCGCTGGCATGGAATATGGATCTCCATCCCTTCACTTTCAGTCTGGATGTGTCTTTAGGTTCAAAATGAGTCTCTTGTTGATGGCATATGGATGGGTTCTTTTTTATCCAATCTGCAACCCTGTGCCATTTTATGGGAGCATTTAGGCCGTTCACGTTGAGAGTGATTATTGAAAGATATGAATTAATTGTCATCATGTTGCCTGTGAAGACGTTGTTTTTATAGATTGTCCCTGTAAATTTCTTTTCTATATCACTCTTGGGATCTTTCTCCTTTTATAGAACCCCCCCTTAATATTTCTTGCAGGGCCGGCTTAGTGGTCACATATTCTTTCAGTTTCTGTGGGTCTTGGAAGCTCTGCATCTCTCCAGCCATTCTAAATGACAGCCTTGCTGGATAAAGTATTCTTGGCTGCATGTTCTTCTCATTTAGTACCCCGAATATGTCTTGCCAGGCCTTTCTGGCTTGCCAGATCTCTCTGGATAGGTCTGACGTTATTCTGATGTTCCTCCCTCTGTACGTAAGGAATCTCTTCCCCCCTAACTGCCCTTAAGATGGTTTCCTTGGTTCTAAGATTTGCGAGTTTTACTATTACATGCCGGGGTGTTGGCCTGTTTTCCTTGATCTTGGGAGGGGTCCTCTCTGCCTCTAGGACATGAAAGTTTGTTTCATTCCCCAGATTAGGGAAGTTCTCAGCTACGATTTGCTCAAATACATTTTCTAGTCCTCTCTCTCTCTCCATCCCCTTAGGGATTCCAATAATTCTGACATTGGAATGTTCCATGGTGTCACTTATTTCTCTGATTCTATTTTCATGGCTTCTGAGTTGTTTTTCTCTGGCCTCCTCTTTTCCCTTTTTATCTATTAATTGGTTTTGTAGGGTCACTAATTCATTCTTCTTCCTTGCTTACCCTAGCTGTTAGATTATCTAGATTAGATTGGATCTCATTGATAGCATTTTTAAGGTCTGCCAATTCAGCTTTCCTTTCTGCCCTTAGAGACTCTATGTTGCCATTAATCGATTTCTCCATTCTAGCTATTGTCTTCACAATTGCTAGCCTGAATTCCATCTCTGACATCTTGGTTATATCTGAAGCCATTTGTAAATCTGTGGCATAAGTCATAGTCTCTGAGTCTTTCCTATTTTGGAGGTTCCTCCTCCTAGTCATTCTGTTGAGGGGTGGTTGAGGGAATGTATAGAGTCCAAATTATTGGCCACAACCCAAGCCAGATGCACCTGTTTTCCAGGGACCTTATGGTTGCTCGCCTCTTGTTTTCCCAGCCTGTCTTCTGGGGGAGGGGCCTGCCACACTGTTACTCAGGCAACACTGTTTGGGCAGAGTTGCCCTGCCCCCTGTGGTGGGGGATGGGCTCAGTGAAAACTGGTTTTGGGGGGCTTTTGTTCTCTGGCGGCTTTCTGCGTCTCTTCCGAGAGTCAGAGCAGAAGAGACAATTTCCAACCCTCTGCCTCAGAGCAGAGAGATCGCAGTCTGTTCTTCAGTGAGCTCTCCCGACCACACATCTCTGTTTCTGTCTGTGCTGCTATAAACTGCAGCATCCTGGGTTATTCGCCCCTCCTCAGCGCTCCCAGTCCTTGCCTCCAGGTTGGGGCACGTCTCTGGCCTTTGTGCTTCTAAAACCACCAGCCCCTCCAGTTTGCAGGCATGGCCCCACTGCCCTGGTTTCCATCTGGGGGGCTGCCCTAAAGCCCTTTGCCCGTCGCTACCAGTCTTCCGAGTCTGTGTCCCGTCCCCAGTGCGGGAGGCTATCGCTCACCGGCAATGTAGGATCCCCACGGCCAGGCTCCCTCCCACTTCCATTTATCCTCAGATATCTGCCCACGGAATCACGGCTCCCTGCTTCATACCTCGAAACCAACCAAACGCCTGTAATAGTCTGTTTGTAGAGATCCAGATCTATCTTCTTACATCTCAGGCTGATTTTTGGGTGTTCAGAGTAGTCCGGTAGATATCCAGCTCAATTCTGGGGACCGGTTGGAATAGGTCCCCTACTCCTCCACCATCTTTTCCCCCCAGGAGACCAAAAATTATTTTTAAAGATTTTATTAGCATGGCGGGGGGGTGGGGGCAGGAAAAGGGAGAAGCAGGCTCCCTGCTGAGCAGGGGGCCCAACTCAGGGCTCAATCCCAGGATGCTGAGATCATGACCTGAGCCAAAGGCAGACAGTTAACTGACTGAGCTACCCAGGCACCCCTAAAAATTATTTTAAATAAAAATGTTAAAATAATTCTTATTGAACTATAGTTGATATATTAAAAAAATAGAATAATTATGTTGTACTAATATTATATATTGTGAAATGATCACCATAATAAACCTAGTTAATCAACAGTGCTCAACGTGGGAGCTGGGCGGGGGGTGGTGGAGGCTCGTGGCCACCCTCCTGCAACTCCCTGCCCCCAGACCCTGTCATTACCATCAGCCAGCACTGGTCCAGCTGGAACCCCACCTGCCCACCTGGCACTTCCACGGTGCACCTGGCTCCCCCTCTGGTGACCAACCCCGGGTGCCCCCTCTCTTCAAAGCAGCATGATTTAGGGTTTATCTGAACTCCTGCCTTCATGATGGAGTCAAAATAAGAGAGCACAGGTAGATTTCCATTAAACAAGCACAGTGGTGAAAATCTCTGTAAAACCACCAAGTCTTCATCTTCTGCCAGTCATTCCTGGTTTTAAGCTAAAAATTTTTTTTTTCTTGTAATGTGAACTCTTAATCTGCTCTCTTAGCAGCTTTCAATATACAACCTGGTATTGCTAACCAGTCATTAAGCTGGGGCTTATTTATTTTATAATTGAAAGTACACCTTTTGAACAGCTTCACTCCCCATCCCTCAATTCTGGCAACCACCAATCTGTTCTCTGTATCTGTGAGTTTGTTTTAATTCCACATCTAAGTAAGATCATATGGTACCTTTCTCTGACTTGTTTTGCTTAGCATACTGCCTTTGAAGTCTATCTATGTTGTTGCAAATGGTGGGATTTCCTTTTTTATGGCTGAAAAAAATTTTTTTCTTTATACATTCATCCACTGATGGGCGCACACAGGTGGCTTCCATATCTTGGCTATTGTAAATAATGCTGCAATATACATGGGGGGTGCACGTATCTTTTTGGGTTAGTGTTTTCATTTTCTTTGGATGAATACTCAGAAGTAGACTTGCTGAATAGTATGGGAATTCTATTTTTAGTTTTTGAGGAACCTTCATAGTGTTCTCCACAGTGGCTATAGCAATTTCCATACCCGCTACCAGCCTTTACTCCACATCCTTGACAACATGGTATTTCTTGTCTGTTTGATACTAGCTGCTCTGAAGGGTGTGAGGTGGTATAACATCTGTAGTTTAGACTTGCATTTCCCTGATGATTAGTGATGTTGGGCACCCTTTTATGTACCTGCTGGACATGTCAATGTCTTCTACAGAAAAAAATCTCCAGATTTTCTGCCCATTTTTTAATCACGTTTTTTGTTTGTTATTGAGTTATGTGAATTCTTTATATATTTGGATATTAACCCCTTACCAGATAAATATTTGCAAATATTTTCTCCCACTCAGGTTGCCTTTTTATTTTGTTGGTTTCTTTTGCTGTGCAGAAGCCTTCTAGTTTGATGCAGACCCACTATTTATTTTTGCTTTTGTTGCTTTTCCTTTTGTTATCAAATTGAAAAAATCATCACCAAGGCTGATGTCATGCAGCTTACCTGTTTTCTTCTAGGGATTTCAACATTTCAGTTCTTATGTTCAAGTGTTTGATCCACTTTAAGTTCGTTTTTGTGTATGGTATAAAACAGTGGTCCAGTTTTATTCTTTTGTATGTGGCTATCCAGTTTTCCCAATACCATTTACTGAAGAAACTGTCCTTTCCACATTGTATATTCTTGGCTCCACTGTTGTAAATTAACCAACCATATATGTGTGAGTTTATTTATGGACTCTCTATTCTGTTCATGGGTCTATGTATCTGTTTTTATGCCAACATCATTTTTATGGCTAGAGCTTTGTAATGTAGTTTGAAATCAAGAAGTGTGATGCCTCCAGCTTTGTTGTTCTTTCTTAATTAAGATTGCTTTGGCTATTCAGAATCTTTTGTGGTTGGATACCAATTTTAGGATTATTTGTTCCAGGTCTATAAAAAATACCATTGAGATGATAAGGATTCCACTGAATATGTAGATTGTTTTAGACTGTCTGGACATTTTTATAATATTGATCCTTCCAATCCATCAGCATGGAATACCTTTCCATTATTTGTATCTTCTTGAGTTTCCTTCATCAGTGTCTTACAGTTTTCAATGTAAAGGCCTTTCACCTTGGTTAAATTCATTCTTAGGTATTTTATTCTTTTGAGAAAATTATAAATGGGATTGTTTTCTTAATTTCTCTTATGGTTGTTAGTGTATAGAAATGCAACTAATTTTTATATATTGATATTACATCCTGCAACATTACTGAATTCATTTATTAGTTTTGACAGTTTTTTGTTTGTTTTAGTATAGGCTTAAGGATTTTCTATATATAGTATCATGTCATCTGCCAATAGTGACAGTTTTACTTCTTCCTTTCCAATTTGGGTACCTTTTATTTCTCTTTCTTGTCTAATTGCTTTAAGACTTGCAAGATTATGTTGAATAAAAGTGGCAAGGGTGGGAATCTTTGTCTTGTTTCTGGTCTTAGAGTAAAAGTTTTCTGCTTTTTCACAATTGGGTATGATGTTAGCTGTGGACCTCTTATATATGCCTTTATTATGTTGAGGTATGTTCCTTCTATACCCAAACTATCCAGAGTTTTAATTGTAAATGTTGAATTTTGTCAAATGATTTTTCTGCATCTATTTAGATGATCATACAATTTTTATCCTTCCTTTGATAATGTGTGTAACACTAATATACGGATGTTGAATCATCCTTGCATCCTGGAATAAATCCCACTTGATCATGGTATCATCCTTTTGAAATTCTCGGGACTTCTTGGATCTGCATGTCTGTTTCCTTCCCCAGGTTAGGAGTGTTTTCATCCATTATTTTGTCAAATAAGTTTTCTACTCCTTTCTCTCTCTCTCCTCCTTCTGGGGACCCTTATAATGTGAATGTTAGTCTGCTTGGTGTTGTCCCATAGGTTCCTGAAGCTATATTCACTCTTGTTCTTTTTTCTTTTTGCTGGTCTAATTGGAGGAGTTCTGATGCCTTGTCTTGGAGTTTACTGATCCTTTCTTTTGCTTCATCCAGTCTGTTATTGAACCCCTCTAGTGCATTTTTTCAGCTCAATTACTGTTTCTTCAGCTCTATGACTTTTTATGTGGTACTTATATTTTTTTTGTTGAAGTTCTCACTTTGTTCATCCATTTTCTCCTGAGTTTAGTGAGCATCTTTATCAGGTAAATCACTTACCTCTGTTTCATTAAGGTCTTTTTCCGAGATTTTATCTTGTTCTTTCATTTGGAACATGTTCCTTTGTTTCTGCATTTTCTTTCATTCTCTGTGTTGGTTGCTATGCACAAGAGAAAACAGCCAAATCTCCCAGCCTGAAGGAGTAGGATCATGTGGGAGATCAAACTATTATTCAATCTTGCTCTAGCTCTTCATTGTATCTCAGAACTTTGTGTTTGTCCAAACAGTCTATTTTATTCCAAGTGGCTCCAGACCTGTGAGTGTCCCAAAGGGAGGATCTCAGTCAGCACCTAGATTCAGGCTGACTGAAAGCAAGAACCTCAGGCAGCAGAGTTTAAAATATGCAAATACCCCTCTTTCAGGGGAAGACTGGGAGACAGGTGTTGTCTGCTCCCTCTGCACTGAGCCCTGGGATGAGAGCCAATTAAAACCCTTTCTTTGTTTGCTACCATCCCATTGAATTTGTGAACACAGGCCCTACTGGACAACTGGGCCACACTATCAAGGAATGTTTTGTCTGGTGGCAGTCACAAAAGGTGGGACACCAAAAAAGCATATAAGCAGCTCCTGTCTTGCAATCTGGGGCTAGGAAAAGGAAAAGCATGAAGATAGCATAAGGATGGTGCCCACCAGCCTTCCCAGTCTCTGGAGAGGATTATAGTCAGCCCCGACACAAGTGTTCAACTAAAAGCATGCCCCATAGGCCACAGCTATAAAGATACGTTAATAAGCACTTTTATAGAGAGTGGGTATTTCAGTCTGCTGCCTCTTTGGTGGGCCCTGTGGTATAGCTGGTTAAGAATTCTTTTTCAGGGGTGCCTGGGTGGCTCAGTTGTTGGGCGTCTGCCTTCGGCTCAGGTCATGATCCCAGGGTCCTGGGATCGAGCCCCACATCGGGCTCCCTGCTCGGCGGGGGGCCTGCTTCTCCCTCTCCCACTCCCCCTGCCTGTGTTCCCTCTCTCGCTGTGTCTCTCTGTCAAATAAATAAATTAAATTAAGTTAAATTTAAAAAAAAGAATTCTTTTTCAATTTTGCAGTACTGCAAAACTTAAGGCCTGCTGGCCACCAGAGCCAAGCAGCCTCCCCTGGATGGCAGCTACAAAAATAAGGCACAAGACAGATGCACAAACCTTTCTTGTAGATACTGGTGACCTGGAATGAGGCAGAGGGAAGAGCACAAAAATAGCACCCACCTGCATCTGTTCTGTAAAGTATTTCAGTAGGTTCCTGGATGTGTGTGAAATTAGATGCCTGCCCCTCACGTGAAGTTTTAAGATAGGCAAACAGCCCCCACCCCCGAAAAACTCGGTGCTTTTTAGTTCGCTGTCTCTATGCTGGGCCCTGAGGGTGGATAATTCTGGATAGCCCTTTAAGAACTATTTCTCAGGTCTTGATAGCCTTGTGGGGCTCTTGGACATGAGCCCCATGGGTTTTCAAAGCTAGATGTCTTGGGGACTTATCTCTCAGGTACAGGCCTTAAACAGTTGCAGTACTACAAGAGGAGTTCAAACCCTTTACTCCCCAGGGAGAGATCCAAGTTGTGAGATCCCTCTTGATGGTGGGTTACTTTGCCAGGGCTGAGATTCATTGTGAGAATGTGTCTCAGCCTCCCCTACCGATTTTTTTTAATTGAAGTAGAGTTGACACACAATGTTACATTAGTTACAGGTGTACAACATAGTGATTCAACAGGTCTAAATGTTATGCTATGCTCACCACAAATGGAGCTACCATCTGTCACCATACAACACTATTACAACCACACTGACTTTATTCCCTATGCTGTACCTTTCATACACATGACTTACTCATTCCATAACAGGAAGCCTGTATCTCCCACTCCCTTTCCCTCTGGCAACCATCAATTTGTTCTATTAATGTGTCTGTTTCTGGTTTTTCTTCCTTTTATTTCACTTAGCATAATACCCTCTAGATCTATGTTGTTGCAAATGAAAATATCTTATCCTTTCTTATGGCTAATATTCCATTGTATATATGTATGTATGTGTGTACACACACCTTTATCCATCCATCTCTCAATGGACACTTGGGTGGCTTCCATATCTTGGCTAATGCTACACTAAACATAGGGGTATTTTTGAATTTGTGTTTTTGTTTTCCTTGGCTAAATACCTAGTAGTGGAATTACTGGATCATATGGTATTTTTTTTAAATTTTGAGGCACCCCCATACTGTTTTCCACAGTGTCTGTACCAATTTACATTCCCAACAACAGTACGGAAGGGGTTCATTTATTTATCTTTTTGATACTAGCCATTTTGATAGGTGTTAATATCTCCTTGTAGTTTTGATTTACATTTTCCTGATGATGAGTGATGTTGAACATCTTTTCATGTGTCTATTGGCCATCTTTATGTTTTCTTTGGAGAAATGTCTATTCAGATCCTCTGCCCATTTTAAAATTAGAGTATTTGTTTTTTTGGTGTTGAGTTGTGTAAGTTCTTTATGTATTTTGGATATTAATTCCTTATCAGATATATCGTTTGCAAATATCTTCTCTCCTTCAGTACGTTGCCTTTTCGTTTTGTTGATAGTTTCATTTGCTGTGCAAAAGTCTTTATTTTTTGGTGTAGTCCCAATAGTTTATTTTTGCTTTTGTTGCCCTTGCCTTAGGAGACATATCTAGAAAAATGTTGCTAAGGCCCATGTTCAAGAGATTACTATGTTTTCTTCCAGAAGTTTTATGGTTTCAGGTCTCACACAGGCTCCTTTTTAAAAAAAATATTTTTTAGAGTTGGGAGGAGAGAGAGAACACGAATGAGCTGGGGGAGGGGCAGAGGGAGAGGGAGAGAATCTCAAGCAGACTCCCTGCTGAGCATGGAGCTCAATATGGGGCTAATCCCATTACCCTGAGATCCTGACCTGAGCCAAAATCAAGAGTCAGATGCTCAACCAACTGAACCACCCAGATGCCTCCTTACATTTAGCTTCATAATCCATTTTGAGTTTATTTTTGTGTATGGTCTAAAAAAGTGGTCCAGTTTCATTCTTTTACATGTAGCTGTCCAGTCTCCCTAGCACCATTTGTTGAAGAGACTGTCTTTCCCCTGTTGTATATTCTTGCCTTTCTTGTTGAGATTAATTGACCATATATGCATGGGCTTATTTCTGGGCTCTCTATTCTGTTCCATTGATCTATTTTTTGTTGCCAGTACCATCCTGTTTTGATCACTATAGCTTTGTAGTATATCTTGAAATCAAGGATTGTGAAAGTTTCAGCTTTGTTCTTTATCAAGATTGCTTTGGCTATTGAGGGTCTTTTGTGATTGCATACAAATTTTAGGATCATTTCTTCTGGTTCTGTGAAAAATGCTATTGGTATTTGGGTAGGGATTGCACTGAATCTGTAGATATGTAGACATTTTAACAACATTGTTCCAATCCAGCAGCATGGAATGTCTTTCCATTTGTTCATGTCATCTTCAACTTCTTTCAATGTTTTATAGTTTTTAAAGTATAGGACTTTCACCTCCTTGGGTAAGTTTATTCCTAGGTATTTATTCTTTTTTTGGTGAAGTTATAAATAAAATTTTTTTTTATTATGTTCAGTTAGCCACTGTATAGTACATCATTAGTTTTTGATGTAGTGTTCAAGGATTCATTAGTTATGTATAACACCCAGTGCTCATCACAACACGTGCCCTCCTCAATACCCATCACCCTGTTACCCCCTCCCCCCACCCCTTTCCTCTCTGAAACCCTGTTTTTTTTCCCGTGGTCCATAGTCTCTCATGGCTTATCTCCCTCTCTGATTTCTCCCCCTTCAGATTTCCCTCCCTTCCCCTATGGTTCTCTGTGCTATTGCCTATGTTCCACATAGGAGTGAAACCATATATAATTGTCTTTCTCTGCTTGCCTTACTTCACTTAGCATAATCCTCTCCAGTTCCATCCATGGCTATGCAAATAGTGGATATTCATCCTTTCTGATGGCTGAATAATATTCCCTTTATATATGTACCACATCTTTATCCATTCATCTGTTAAAGGGCATCTTGGCTCCTTCCACAGTTTGGCTATTGTGGACATTGCTGCTATGAACATTGGAGTGCATGTGCCCCTTCTTTTCACTACATCTGTATCTTTGGGGTAAATACCAAGTAGTGCAATTGCTGGGTCATAGGGTAGTTCTATTTTTAACATCTTGAGGAACCTCCATACTGTTTTCCAGAGTGGCTGTACCAGCCTGCATTCCCACCAACAGTGTAAGAGGGTTCCCCTTTCTCCACATCCTCGCCAACATCTGTTGTTTCCTGTTTTGTTAATTTTTGCCATTCTAACTGGTGTACGGTGGTATCTCATTGTGGTTTTGATTTGAATTTCCCTGATGGCTAGTGATGTTGAACACTTTTTTCATGTGTCTGTTAGCCATTTGTATGTCTTCCTTGGAAAAGTGTCTGTTCATGTCTTCTGCCCATTTTTCGACTGGGTTATTTGGAGAACATAGGCAGTAACCTCTTCGACATCAGCCACGGTAACTTCTTTCAAGACATGTCTCCAGAGGCAAGTGAAACAAAAGCAAAGATAAACTTTTGGGACTTCATCAAGATAAAAAGCTTCTGCACAGCAAAGAAACAGTCAACAAAACTAAGAGGCAGCCCACTGAATGGGAGAAGATATTTGCAAATGACATTACAAACTCAACACTAAAATTTTCCTAATTTCTCTTTCTGCTACTTTGTTATTAGTGTATAGAAACACAACCAGTTTCTGTGTATTTTATATTTCACAACTTCACTGAATTTATTTATTCTAATAGTTTTTTTGGTGGAGTCTTTAGGGTTTTCTATGTATAGTATCATGTCATCTGCAAATAGTGACAGTTTAACTTCTTCCTTACCAGTTTGGATGCCCTTTATTTCTTATTGTTGTGGCTAGGACTTCTAGTACTATGATGAGTAAGTGGCAAAAGTGGACATCCTCGTCTCCCCCACCACCAATCTCAGAGGAGAAGCTCTCAGGTTTTCACCATTGAGTATGATGTTAGCTATGGGTTTGTCATATATGGCCAGTATTATACTGAGGTATGTTCACTCTAAACCCACTTTGTTGAATTTTTATCATGAATGAATGTTGACTTTTGCCAAAGGCCTTTTCTGCATCTATTGAGATGATCATATGATTTTTATCCTTAGTTTTGTTAATGTGGTGTACCACGTTGTTCGATATGTGAATATCAAACCACCCATACATCCTGGAATGAGTCCTACTTGATTGAGGTGAATGATCCCTTCTAATGTACTACTGAATGCAGTGTGCTGGTATTTTGTTGAGGATTTTTACATCTGTGCTTATCAGAGATATTGGCCTGTAGTTTTTTTTTTTTTGCAGTGTCTTTGGTTTTGGTACTGGCCTTGTAGAACATATTTGGAAATTTTCTTTCCTCTTCAATTTTTTGGAATAGCTTGAGAATAGGTATTAATGCTTCTTTAAGTGTTTGGTAGATTCACCTGTGAATCCATCTGGTAGTAGACTTTTGTTTGTTGGGAGTTTTTTCATCAACAATTTTGTTACTATTAATTGGTTTATTCAGATTTTCTGATTTTCCTAATTCAGTTTTGGAAGATAGTAGGTTTCCAGAAATTTATCCATTTCTCCTGGGTTGTCCAATTTGTTGGCATATAATTTTTTTGTGGTAGCCTCATAATAACCTTTTGTATTTCTGTGGTATTGATTTTTACTTCTCTTTTGTTTCTGATTTTATTTGGGACCCCTCATTTTTTTTGAGTCAGGGTAAAGGCTTATCAATTTTATTCATATTTTATTTCTGCTCTGCTCTTTATTATTTCCTTCTGCATTTGTTTCCATGAATTAGGTAGGACAGCTACTTCAACTGAAGGAATGGTCTTGTATACAATCCCCTGTGTCGACTGTGTGGGCCTGGTAACTTTTGCTGGCTGGAGGTGTGGCTGGTGTGGGCTGGGTTCCCAGGGTAGTCTGTGATGGTGCTGCCCTGGTGGAATGGTTGAAGGTGAAGTGGGTGCAAACCTGGGTGTCCTGAGGCTCTCCACATGGAGGGCCCCTGCTCTGAATTTGAGGCATGGTACAGGCTGGGGGATCCTGGGGTGCTCTGGCAGTGTGGCTAGGACTGAGGCAATCATGAGATGTTCCAGAGCACTCTATGCTGGGGGTACCTTAGCAAGTCATCTGAAGTGGTATGAGTCTGGGGTATTCCAGGTGGCTTGTGTCACCTTCATGCAATGACTGGGGATGTAGTGAGGGCTGAACTGGGGTGTCCTGGTGTGAGCAGTCCTGTGATGACACCACCTTGGGACAGCTGGGTGCAGTGTGGGATAGGGGCCTGGAGGTCACTGAGGAGGTGGGCTGGCTAGGGCACCTGAACCCTGTTTCCATCCACATGGTCAAGCTTGGGGGTGGGGAACTGAAAACATGGTGCTTGCCTCTCCTTGGACCCAGGGAGAGTTCCAGCAGCTCCCCTGCCTTCTGGCTGGGTTCTAGGGCTAGTCCCTTTATATTCTAGTTGCTCTGTTAATCTGTAGTATTTTTTCTTCCTGTGCCCTAGAACACGAGAATCTGCTCATAGCCTCTTTATGAACTCAAGTGGGAGAGGTAGTACAAGTACAGTGTCAAGGGTGGGGACTCCCTTCATGCCTCCATCTCTCTTGATGTTCTCTGTCTTTTGTACAGAAGCTGTTCATTCAGTCCTCAGTTGTTCAGAAGGAACTGCTCTATAAATAGGTGCAGATTTGGTGTGCCCATGGAGGATGGTGATTTCAGGGTCTTCCTACATTGCCATCTTGGATCAGACCCCCCTCTCCCACTTTGATGTGGATATTTTTCTCATTTGCCTGATTTGTGGGACTTGCTTAACTAGTTTTTGGGTTTCCTTCAGAAGAAATTGGTTTTTTTTGTATATAGCTGTCGATTCTGTGTGTCCTTCTATGTCACCGTCTCAAACTGAGAGGGAAAAAATGCAAGTTTTGTTGTAAAGGTAAATAAAACCTGTGCACATTTGGTGAAATCAAGGACATTTCTAGATAGGACATTTGAAAATTGTCAGAATGGTTTAAGCAAATCTTTGCTAGATGTGGTATGAACCTGGGGTATTCCAGGTTTGCAAAGATTTGCTTAACCATTCATTTGTTCATTTCTTACAGAATGACACATATGATAATGCAGAATATAAGAAAAGTACTTATTCTCCAGAATTGGCAAAATGGCAGCAAAGTGATAACCATCCATCTGACCTCCTGCTAACAGTTACATAGCCTCCCTAACTTCACTCTAACACACTGATCTGAGTGATCTTGATAAGTACAAATCTGACCATGTCCCTGGGCAGAACAGACTCAGCAGCAAGCTCTACAACACTCTACTCATTCAGCCTTGTATCTTTCTGGAATTGTAATCTATGTGGTGCAGCTGTTTGGAACTAACATTGTTCCCCAACACAACAGGTTGGCTTACATCTCCGTGACTTCATGTTCTTCTAAATGCTTGTCTGCCTGTCAAGGTGATGCTGTGAAGCCTCATCTGGCCACCTCCCCTCTTTTGTGAACAATGTGCACTCAAGAGTGGAATTGCTGGGGCACAAGGTTTTTTTAAGCTTTAGAAGGTTCTGGAAGTCAAATGTCCAAATTGATTGTATCAATGTATAATTCTACCAGGAATTTGTGTTTTTGTTGCTTCACATCCTCACCAACATTTGGTGTTACTGTTCTTTAAAATTTTTGCGATTCTGGTGGGTAATGATATTTCATCCTGGTATGAATTGGCATTTCCCAGATGACTGATGATATCGAGTATCTTCTTATATTTTTAATGGCCATTTGTGAAGTGCCTGTTCTTTTTATATATATATATATATATATATATACTGGATTCAATTCTCTTCAGATGTATACATTAAGGCTGGTACTTTGCTGTGTTTTAAGAAATTGTTGCTACCCATCTAGCAGCTATTCTAAATCACAGGGTGGGGGACCAAACAGAAAAAAAGCTTGGAACTCTGAGGACTGTGGGCTGCCGTATATAAGAGAGAGACCTAAGCATGTATCTAATAAAGCCACTATTTGTCTTTCCATGAACCTGACCTTACAGATCACCAAAACAGATATTTTGTAGAAATGTACATTAAATAGAAGAATTGGGTTAACTGTAAAATCTTTACTTGCTGCTGTAAGGCTTTTAGCACCCTGGTTGAATGATTCTAATACCTGCACAAATGTTCATATTGGCACATATAGGCACTCAAATTCCTACTGAATGAAGGAATACAAAAATACCTGTGAGGTAAAAATACATCTCTTCTAAAAGTGCTTATTATCAAGGGAATTTTAAGTATGTACAAATATCCGTAAACCACAAATGGCTTTTATAGGAGAAAAATCACAAGGACTCTGGTATTATGAGAAAGTGGCAGCAACATCTATGTTAAAAAGAAAATTTTCAAGTTAAGAAATGCCTTAGGGACCAACTTTGTTTTAATATCAGCTCTTGGGAAAGTGTGACAAGTATCACAGGGACTATGAACACCTGGAACTGTTAGTTCTGATTGATGTATAGTTATCCATTTGATGAACAGCAGACAAAATCAAGGTCATAGATCTGAGGATGGAGAGCTAAGGCTGATAACTTTAATGACAATCTGTAAATCTAAACAATTCATGAAAGGACCATATCATGCCCAAATGTAAATTTTTCTCTGATTATTTTTCAGTATGACTTATGTATTACTGTACCCTTGGCTATAAAAGGGTGGACTGTTACAACTTGATTAAGTATCTTCACACGAGAAATACTGTCATAGTTCAATGAACAGACCTTAGAAGTAGCTGGCTAAAATGATTAGTAACAACTTAAGCAAAAATCCCATTTTTGAACTATGGAGCATGATAAGAGAGGGAAAAAGGAACAGAAAACTTAATCCATATGGTCATCCAGGCACAGGAAGCTCAAAGATCAGTCTTCACCAAGACACATTATAATCAACCTCTGAAAAATCAAAGACGAAACCAGCAAGAGGAAAAAGAATCATTACAAAGAAATCCCAATAAGGCTTTTAGCAGAAACCTTACAGGTGAGGAGAGAGGGGGGGTGATATATACAAAGGAAAAAAACTCATCAAAGAATACCCAGCAAAGCTGTCATTCAGAAATGAAGGAGAGATAAAGACGTTCTCAGACAAACAAAACCTGAGGGAATTTATCACCCCCAGACCTGCCCTACAAGTAATGCTAAATGAGTCTTCAAACTGGAACAAAAGGATGCTAGTTAGTAACATGAAAATATATTAAAGTATAAAATTTACTGGTAAAGGTGAATATATATTAAAATTCAAAGGAATTTTCAAACCACCATTGTATTAGAGTATTTTGAAATTTAGCATATAGGTTAGAGACAGAAGTGTTAAAGATAAATTGGAACATCAACATAAACTGGGGGGGGGGGCAAGTAAATGGGTAGAACTTTCTCATGCAATTGAAGTTATCAGCTTAAAATAGTTATATTATGAATGTTTATGGTAACTGTAGAGCAAAAGCCTATAATAGATACACACAAATGATAGCAAGAACTAAAAGACACATCAATAATTAAGTGACAGCCTGGCTGAATGGGGAAAAAAAAGACCCATCTGTATGCTGTCTACATAGGACTCACTTAAGCAGTAAGGACACTCACAGGCTGAATGTAAAGGGATGGAAAAAGATATTTCAAGCAAATGGAAACCAAAAGAGAGCAGAAGCAGTTATATGAGAGAAACATTAAGTCAAAAATTGTAACAAGATACAAAGAATGTCATTATATAATGATAAAGGGATCAATTTATAACAATTCTAAATGTATATGCACCCAATATGGGAGCACCTAAAAAAACAATGTTAACAGATCTGGATCTGAAGGGAGAAAGATACAGCAATGCAATAATAGTAGAGGACTTCATTATGCCACTTTCAACAATGGACAGATCACCCAGACAAAATAAGGAAGTGGATTTGATAACACTTTAGACCAAACAGACATAATAGACATATACAGAACATTCCACCCAACAGCAGTGGAAAACACATTCTTAAGGACAGGTCACAAAAAATGTCTTAGCAAATTTAAGAGTGAATGATACCAAGTATCTTTTCTGACCATAATGGTATAAAACTAGAAAACAGTAATAGGAGGGAAGATGGAAAATTCACAATTGTGGAGATTAACATACTCCTGAAAAACCAATTGTTTAAAGAAGATAACTGAAAATGGAACTACAACATATCAAAACTTACAGGATGCAGCAAAAGCAATACTAAAAGTTCAGAGCAATAAATGCCTACATCAAGAAACAAAAAAAGATCTCAACCAATCTCCCTTTAACCTCAAGAACTGGAAAAACAAGATAACAAAGTTAGCAGAAGGAAAGATCAATGAAACCAAGAGTAGTTTTGGTAAGATAAACAAAACTGACAAACCTTTGGCTAGACTCACCCCAGAAAGGACTCAAAATCAGAAATGAAAGATGTTAAAATGGATACCGCAGAAATATAGAGTAACGTAAGAGACGACTATGAACAATTATATGCCAACAAACTTGGACAGCCTAGAAAAAAATGGATACATTCCTAAAAATATCCAATCTACCAAGATTGAATCACAAAGAAATAAAAAAAAAAAATCTGAAAAGACTGATTACTGGCAAGGAGATTTTTGATTACTGATTAAAGTCCAGGACCAGATGGCTTCACTAGTAAATTCTACAGAACATTTAAGGAAGATTTAATATCAATCAAAGTCTTTCAGAAAGGAGGAGAGGCGGGAACACTTTCAAACTCCTTTTATGAGGCCAGCATTATCCTGATACCAAACCAGGTAAGGGCACTAGAAGAATCCCTAATGAACATGGATGGAATATTCCTCAAAACTGAATTCAGCAATACATTGAAAGATTCATACACCACGATCAAATGGGATTACAGAATTGCAAGAATGGGGCAACATTCACCAGTCAATGACACACCACATTAACAAAATGAGAATAAAATTATATAATCATCTTATTAGATGCAAAATACGACATCTATTTGTGATAATAACTCTCAGTAAGGGTGGGTACTTAAAATAATAAAGGCCATATATAAAAAGACCACAGCTAACATTATACTCCATGGTTAAAAGCTGAATATATTTCCTCTAAGACTGGGGACAAGACAAAAATCTACTCTCCCCACTTCTGTTCAACATAGTATTGAAAGTCCTAGCCAGAGCAATTAAGCAAGAAAAATAAAGGGCATCCAAATCAGAAAGAAAGAAGCCAAACTGTCACACTATGCAGATATAATGAAAACCCTAAAGACTCTACCAAAAAACTATTAAACAAATGTAGTAAAGTTGCAAGATATAAAAATTGTTTCATTTGAATAACCACCTATTAGAAAAATTAAGGAAACAATCCCATTTGTAAGTGCATCAAAAAGATAAAATACCTACAAATAAATTTAGCCAAGGAGGTGAAAGATCTGTACAATGAAAACTATAAGACATTGATGAAAGGGATTGATAAAGACACACATAATAAAAAGATATTCTGTGCTCATGGATTGGAAAAGTATTGTTCAAATGTTCATACTATGCGAAGCAATCTACAGATCCAATGCAATCCCCATCAAACCTCCAATGGCATTTTTCACCAAAATGAACTAATTCTAAAATTAGTATGGAATCCTAGAAGACCCTGAATACTTGAGGAAGAACAAAGCTGGAAGGATATGCTTCCTGATTTCCAACTACATTACAAAGCTACAGTAACCACAACAGTATGAGATGGCATAAAGACATGTAGATCAATGGAAAGGAATAGTCCAGAAATAGACCCATGCATATAAGGTCAATTTATGACAAAGCAGCCAAGAATATACAATGGGGAAAGGACAGTCTCTTCAATAAATAGTGCTGGGAAACTGGATAGCCACATGCAAAGAATTAAACTGGACCACTACCTTACATCATCCATGCACAAAAATAAGCTCAAATGCGTTAAAGACTTGTAGAGAAAACACAGGAGGTAAGCTCCTTAATATCGGTCTTGGAGATAATCTTTTGAATTTGACATCAAAAAAATAAGAACACATCAAACCAAAAGGCTTCTACACAGCAAAATATATTTAAAAAAATAAAAGGTGACCTATGAAATGAGAGAAAAGATTCATAAATATTTGTAAATCATATATCTGAGAAAGGGTGTTAGAAACCCGGTAGCCCATATTCCTGAAGCCAGTCAGGGAGAATGTTGGGCTGGTGGTATTGGCTGTTAAGGATACAGAATTGCACTTCTTTTTTCTGGGTTCAGTGTAGCACTCCTACCCTCAACTATGTTTGGTATTCTCGCATTGAGGTTTGCTGGTCCAACTTTCCAGAGAATAAACTTCAACATTCTGATGGAATGAGGAAGAGGTGGCTGATTTGGGGTTCAAATGCTGTATGTGTGTGTGTTGAAATAAAACTTTATTTACAAAAATAGGCAGCAGGCCAGATTTGGCCTATGGCGCTGCTTTGTTGAATCCTGTCAACAAAGCATTTCATACAAACTTTTAAACCAATTATCCAATCTTACGAGCCCTTCACCAAGGCCAGAAACACTGCATGCACTCTGGTTCATCTCCCTTGGTCATCGTCCTGCCTCCTTCCTCAGGGTCCTGACAACCCTGGGCCTGAAACATCAAGTCTTGGCCCTTCAGTGGCTCAGAATGATAGACAGGAGACCATGAATAGTCCACTAGGCAGGTAGGGAGTATGGTTTGGGGACCCTTGATCTTGTAGGGAACAGAGGGGATGTGTTGTCCCCTATTGACCTGACATGCCCCCAGTGCTCCTATATGGCAATGGGGGTGGAAGGAATTCCAGTTCTGCTGAACTGGGCCACCCAGCATGCCTTGAAGAGGGAACTGGCTGGTTGGTCTTGAAGAGGGAACTGGCTGGTTGGTCTCACAGTTGGAGTTTCTCTGAACTTAAAGTGTGGGGTACTTATCACCTTCTTTGTTTTTGGCCTGGACTCCAATCACTAATTCATTGATAACTGTGTGCTCCTCACCACTTTCTAACATAAATCAATAAGAATGAATTATCAAAACTCAAAGGCAGTGAGATTTCAAGTCTGAGTTAGCTGCCCCTATCTGACAAGGAACCACACCTAAAATAAGGCAACATGGAGTCATGTCTACAAACCATCTTCAAAACCTTCCAGTGGATTTGGCCAATATACATTTTTGCCAGACTACTGCTGGTCATGATGGTCCCCTCCTGGCCATTCTCAACGTTGCACCTCCCCACCCCCAACCACCACCATCAGGATCACTGAATACATGCGTTTTCCAGTACAGATTTTTTTTTTTAATACACTTACTTGCCAGAATAGTTAGCCAGAACAGAGTCCTCAAAACCCAGGCTGTCTTGAAATCATGCTGAGAGCAGCAGAAATGTATTACATAGGCCAGTTTATAATCCTGGCTGCACATAAGAATTACCTGGGAAGCTTTAAAAAAAAATTCCCACTCCAAGAGCAGTTGAAACAATCTCTGGGGTGGGTATCAGTTGAAAAACTTCCTAGGTGATTTTGGTGTGAACTCAGAACAGGGAACACTGTTTTAGGCAAACTTCCAACTTTACCTCTTGGGCCTAGCTTTATGTTTCTTATGCTTTGGACCCATATGTATTTTTATGGCTACTGACAGTATATATTTTCAGGATTCTGTACTTTTCAAAACTTTAAAAACATTTTTTCTATTGCTGGACAGTTGGCAGAGTAGGAGGACCCTAAGCTCACCTTGTCCACGTACACAGTTACATAACACATCAGTGTAAGTAATCCAGAAAATGACCTGAAGACTGGCAGAACAAACTCCACAACTAAATGTAGAGAAGAGGTCACATTGAAGAGGGTAGGAGACACACTGGGGAGCTAAATGAACTATACGGTCTATGAGAGGGAGGGTCCCATGGCCTCAAATTGGAGAGAGAAACGGACTATCACACCAGTGAGCCTGTGCCGGGAGGAGGAAGACCCATAACATTTGGCTTTGAAAACCAGAAGGGCTGAATTTCATGAGTTCTTACAATCAGCAAGACTTAAAAACTAGAATTTTCAAAATCTGCAGGCTTAGTTCTGGGAGAGCTGGTAAGGCAAGAGGAAACAGAGCACAAAAAACAGGCTGTGGAGATACGGCTTAGAAGTAGCAGTTTGAAAAACACCTGGGGCCTATGAGAGGGAGAGTAGTTTACTAATTTCAGACCCTGTCCTGGGGGGCCAGAGATCACTGGGAGACTCTCCCAAAAAACAAAGGAGCTCGCAGGTGCCATTTTCCTCCTCAGCCCCCCAGCATAAACAAATGGCCACCTGCAGGAACCAACGTGACACTGACACTTGCTACCTAACTTGCTAATACCACACATCCTGCTTTACTCCCTTCACTTCAGCGGATCTGCCCCCTCTAGCCAGGCCTGCTTCAGTCCTAGTGCTTCAGGTTTCCCTCCCTCAGAAGACCAGTGTAAACCTTGCTAACTCTGTGTATCCTGCCCTCGCGCATGTTGAAGATCTGTCCTCTTCCATAGACTCCTGGCCGGAGCCCATCAAAAGCAATGCCACAAGCTTAGCAGTGTGCAAGCAGCCCCGACAGAGGCTAGCACCACTCCCAAGTGACTCCTACCCCAGGGAGAGGGAAAGATTATCACACACACCAGTCAGACTGTGGCCCCAGCAGTGAGTGGAGGGCAGACAGCTGGTCTGACTGTAGGCCCCACTCACCAACAAAAGCTTCTTAAGGGACAACACAAGGAAAGTGCCCTGCAGTTTTGTGCTACTGCATCTCTGGCAAATGCCTGGCCTGACTCAACTCAAGCCAAAGGTGGCCCCAGACTGGCCCACTAACAACACAGAGACCAAACCCTACCCCCAACAAGCAAAGAGCCATTACAGATGATTGGACACAAGGCTAAAGTGTCTCAGCCACAACAGCAGGGCACATGCAACACACAGAGGGGACACCCCTGAAGCACCAGGTTCAGGGGAACAGAGGACACTGCACCGCAGGGCACTGCAGGACCTCTTCTTCATAAGGCCACTACTTTCAAGAGTAGGAGATGTAGCTGACTTTACTAACACACAGAAACAGACACAGAGAGTTAGACAAAATGAGGAGACAGAGGATTGTCCCCCAAATGAAAGAATAGGACAAAACCACAGCAAGAGACCTAAATAAAATGAAGATAAGTAATATTCCTGACAGAGAATTTAAAGTAATGATCATAAAGATATTCACTGAACTTGAGAAAAGTGGAGGAGATCAGTGAGACCCTTGACAAAGACATAAAAAACACACTAGATGGGATAAACAGATGAAAGGAAGCAGGAGAATGAATCAGTGACCTGGAGGACAGAGTATCTGAAAGTCACCAAGCCGAGCAGATGAGAAAAAAAAAATTATGCAAAATGAGAATGGATTTTAGGAACTCAAACCATCAAGTGTAATAACATTCACATTATAGGGATTTCAGGAGAAGAGAGAAAAGGGGGCAGAAAATTTACTTGAAGAAATCATAGCTGAACACTTCCTGAATCTGGGGAAGGAAAGAGAAATCCAGATCCAGGAGGCACAGAGCTCCTCCAACAAAATCAATCCATGGAGGTCTATGCCAAGACACAAACTAATTAAAATGGCAAAAATTTGTGATAAAGAAGGAATTTTAAAAGCAGCAAAAGAAGACAGTTACACACAAGGGAAACCCCATAGGGCTATCATTGGAGTTTTCAGCAGAAACTCTGCAGGCCAGAAGGGAGTGGCATGATATAATCAAAGTGCTAGAAGGAAAAAATCTGTAGCCAAGAATACTCCATTCAGCAAGGCTATAATTCAGAAGGAGAAAGAGTTTCCCAAACAAAAGTTAAAGGAATTCATGACCACCAAACCACTCCTACAAAAAATGTTAAAGGGGACTCTTTGAGTGGAAAGGAAAAACCATAAATAAGAGTAAGAAAAATAGGAAGCACACAAGCAGTAAAAATTAGTATATCTGTAAAAATAAGTCAAGGGACTCACAAAATAAAAAGATGTAGTATGATACCATATACCTAAAAGGGGGGGTGGGGGAGAGAGATAAAGAATGGGTTGAAATTTAAATAACCATTAACTTCTGCTATATGCAGATGTTATACACAAACCTAATGGTAACCACAAATCAAAAACCAGTAATAGATATGAAAAAAAATAAAGAGAAAGGAATCCAAATATGTCACTAAAAAGCCAACTAATCAAGAGAGAGGAGAGAAAGGGAAGAAAGGAACAAAGAACTACAAAATCAACCATAAAACAAGTAACAAAATGGTAATAAATCCATACCTATCAATAATTACTTTGAATGTAAATGGACTAAACACTCTAATCAAAAGACACAGGGTGACAAAATGGATTAAAAAAAAACAAGACTCAGCTGTATGCTGCCTGCAAGAGACTCATTTCAGACCTAAATACTCCTGCAGGTTGAAAGGGAGGGGATGGAGAAGCTTTTATCTTGCAAATGGATGTGAAAAGAAAGCCAGGGTATCAATACTTATATTGAACAAAATAGACTGCAAAACAAAGACTGTAACAAGAGACAAAGAAGGATATTATATTATCATAAAGGGAACAATCCAACAAGAAGATATAACAATTGTAAAAATTTATGCACCAACATGAGAGCACCCAAAAACATAAAGCAGTTAATAACAAACATAAAGGAAGTAATCCATGGTAATACAATAATAGTAGTGGACTTTAACACCCCCCTTACATCAATGGACAGATCATCCAAATAGAAAACCAACAAGGAAACAGGGGCACTGAATGACACGTTGGACCAAATGGATCTAAGAGATATACTCAGAACATTCCATCCTAAAACAGCAAAACACACATTCTTTTCAAGTACATATGGAACATTCTCCAGAACAGATCACATATTAGGCCACAAAGCAAGTCTCAACAAATTAAAAAAGACTGAAGTCATACCATGTATCTTCTCTGACCACAATGCTATGAAACCAGAAATCAACCACAAGAAAAAATCTGGAAGGAGCACAAATACATGGAAGTTAAATAACATGCTGTTAAACAATGAATGGATCAACCAAGTACTCAAAGAAGAAATAAAAAAATACATGGAAACAAATGAAAATGAAAACACAATGGTCCTAAATCTTTGGGATGCAGCAAAAGCTATTCTAAGAGGGAAGTTTATAGCAATACAGGCCTACCTCAAGAAGCAAGAAAAATCTCAAATAACCTAAACTTACACGTAAAGGAGCTAGAAAAAGAACAAATAAAACTGCAAACCAGTAGAAAGAAGGAAATAAAAATAATTAGATATTGGCTGAGACCTGATCTGTGACCCAGTGTGTGGTCTATTTTGTAGAATATTCCATGTGCACTAGAGAAGAATGTGCATTCTGTTGCTTTAAAATGAAATGCTCTGAATATATCTGTGAAGTCCATCTGGTCCAGTGTGTCATTCAAAGCCCCTGTTTCCTTGTTGATCTTCTGCTTAGATGATCTATCCATTACTGTGAGTGGGGTGTTAAAATCCCCTACTATTATTATATTATTATCAGTGTGTTTCTTTAATTTTGTTATTAATTGGTTTATATAATTGGCTGCTCCCAAGTTAGGGGAAAAAATATTTACAATTGTTGTTAGATCTTCTTGTTGGATACACCCTTTAATTATGATATAGTGTCCCTCTTCATCTCTTATTACAGTCTTTGGTTTAAAATCTAATTTGTCTAATATAAGGATTGCTACCTCAGCTTTCTTTTGATGTCCATTAGCATGATAAATGGTTTTCGACACCCTCACTTTCAATCTGGAGGTGTCTTTGGGTCTAAAATGAGTCTCTTGTAGACAGCATATTGATGGGTCTTGTTTTATTATCCAATCTGATAACCTGTGTCTTTTGATTGGAGCATTTAGTCCATTTACATTCAGAGTAATTACTGAAATATATGAATTTAGGAACATGGCAGGGATGTCCACTCTCACCAGTATTGTTCAACAAAGTACTAGAAGTCCAAGCCTCAGCAATCTCAGCAACAAAAAGAAATGAAAGGCATCTGAATTGGCAAAAAAGAAGTCAAACTCTTACCTCTCACTCTTTGGAGATGACATGTTACTCTATGTGGAAAACCCCAAAAGATTCCACCCCAAAATTGCTAGAACCATAATAGGATTTCAGCAAAGTGGCAGGATATAAAATCAATGCACAGAAATCAGTTGCATTTCTATACACTAACAATGAGACAGAAGAAAGAGAAATTAAGGAATTGATCCCATTTACAATTGCACCCAAAACCATAAGATACCTAGGAATAAACCTAACCAAAGAGATAAAGGATCTGTACTCTGAAAACTATAGAACATTCATGAAAGAAACTGAGGAAGACACAATGAAATGGAAAAACAGTCCATGCTCATGGATTGGAAGAACAAATATTGTTAAAATGTCTACACTACCCAAAGCAATCTACACATTCAATGCAATCCCTATCAGAATACCATTGACATTTTTCACAGAGCTGGAACAAATAATCCTAAAATTTGTATGAAACCAGAAAAGACCCCGAATAGCCAGAGGAATGTTGAAAAAGAAAACCAAAGCTGGTAGCATCACAATTGTGGATTCAAGCTCTATTACAAAGCTGTAATCAAGACAGTATGGTACTGGTGCAAAAACATACACATAGATCAATGGAACAGAATAGAGAGCCCAGAAATGGACCCTCAACTCTATGGTCAACTAATCAGGACTAATCCTAACAAAGCAGGAAAGAATATCCAATGGAAAAAAGACAGTCTCTTCAACAAATGGTGTTGGGAAATTTGGACAGCATGTAAAAGAATGAAACTGGACCATTTTCTTACACCATACACAAAAAACCCCCTCAAAATGGATGAAAGACCTAAATGTGAGACATAAATCCACCAAAATCCTAGAGGAGAACACAGGCAACAACCTCTTTGACCTTGGCCACAGCAACTTCTTGCTAGATACGTCTCCAGAGGCAAGAGAAACAAAAGCAAAAATGAACTTTTGGGACTTCATCAAGATAAAAAGCTTTTGCATAGCAAAGGAAACTGACAAAACCAAAAGACTACCTATAGAATGGGGAAGATATTTGCAAATGTCTTATCAGATAAAGGGCTAGTATCCAAGATCTATAAAGAACTTATCAAACTCAACACCCAAAAACCAAATAATCAAGAAATGGGCAAAAGACATGAACAGACATTTCTCCAAAGACATAAAAATGGCTCACAGACACAGGAAAAAATGCTCAACATCACTTGGCAAAACTGATGAATGAAGTCAGTAAGGTCACAGGATACAAAATCAATGTACAGAAATCTGTTGCATTTCTATACACTATAATGCAGCAGCAGAAAGAGAAATCAAGAAAACAATCCCATTTACAATTGCACCAAAACAAAACAAAAATCCCTAGAAGTAAACTTAACCAAGGAGGCGAAACACCTGTACTCTGAAAACTTTTATAAAATACCGATGAAAAAAATTGAAGATGACACAAATGGAAAGATATTCCATGCTCATGGATTAAAAGAATAAATATTGTTAAAATGTCCATATTACCCAAATCAATCTACAGATTTAATGCAATCCCTATCAAAATACCAACAGCATTTTTCACAGAACTAGAATAAGCAATCCTAAAATTTGTATGTAACCACAAAAGATCCCGAAGAGCCAAAGCAGTCTTGAAAAAGAAAAACAAAGCTGGAGGTATCACAATTCTCAGTTTTAAGATACTACAAAGCTGTAGTAATCAAAACAGTATGGTACTGGCACAAAAATAGATAGATAGATACTAGAACAGAATAGAAAGCCCAGAGCTAAACCCATGATTATATGGTCAATTAATCTTTGACAATGGAGGTAAGAATGTGCAATGGGAAAAAGTCTCTTCACCAAATGATGTTGGGAAAACTGGACAGCTACATGCAAAAGAATGAAACTGGACCACTTTCTTATACTATGCACAAAAAAGAAACTCAAAATGGACTTAGGACCTAAATGTGACACCTGAAACCATAAAAATCCTAGGAGAGAATACAGGCAGTAACTTCTTTGACATCAGCCGAAGCAACTACTTTCTAGATCTGTCTCCTAAGGCAAGAAAACGAAAACAAAAATAAACTATTGGGATTACATCAAATAAAAACTTCTGTACAGTGAAAGAAACTATCAACAAAACTAAAAGACAACCTGCTAAATGGGAGAAGATATCTGCAAATTACATATCTGACAAAGGGTTAGTATTCAAAATATATAAAGAACTTACACAACTCAACACCAAAACCCCAAATAATCCAATTTAAAAAGAAGCAGAAGAAGTGAACAGACATTTCTCCAAAGAAGACATATAGATGGCCAAAAGACACATGAAAAGATGCTCAACATCACTCATCATCAGGGAAATGCAAATCAGAATCACAATGAGATATCACCTTACACCTGTCAGAATGGCTAAAATCAACAACACAAGAAACAGCAAGTGTTGGGAGAATGTAGGGATAAAGGAACCCTCTTGCACTGTTGGTGGGAATGCAAACTGGTGCACCACTGTGGAAAATAATATGGAGTTTTCTCAAAAAGTTAAAAATAGTACAACCGTATGATCCAGTAATCACACTTCTGGGTATTTACCTAAAGAATATGAAAACACTAATTCAAAAGGGTATATGCACCCTATGTTTATTACAGCATTATGTTCAATAGCCATATTATGGAAGCAGCCCAAATGTCCATCAGAAGATAAATGGACAAAGAGGTGGCATATACATACAATGGAAGATTATTCAGCCATGACAAAGAATGAAATCTTGCCATTTGTAACAACAGTGATGGATCTAGAGGTTATAATGCTAGGAGAAATAACTGAATCAGAGTAAACAAATACCATATGATTTCACATGGGGAATTTAAGAAACATAGCAAGGGAAACAAACAAAGGAAAACAGACAACCCCCAAAACAGACTCTTAACTATAGAGAACAAACTGATGGTTACCAGAGGGGAGGTGCAGAAAATAGGTGAAAGGGATTAAGGGTACACTCATTGTGATGAGCACTGAGGAATGTGTAGAACTGCTGAATCACTATATTGTAAACCTGAAACTAACATCACACTGAATGTTAACTATACTGGAATTTTAAAAAACCCCAAAACTCTCCTTGGTACTCTTACAAACTTCCAGCCCCCCAAATCTATGATTCTAAAAAACCATGGAAACCAAGACCCAGAAAATTGGGCCTCGTAGAATTTGCACTGAGAAAGCTAGTGGGAGAGGCAGAGTTAGCAAAAAGGAATAGTCTTTTCTCTTTGTTTTATCCCCCCCATATTAATAATCAGAATAGCATTCACTTTTTCCCCATTTTATACAATTATTTTGGCTAAAGTATACTGAATGTGTCCTCTCAATTAACCTTTGTCTGGAAAATGATATGAATAATGGAAATCCTGAGGAATAACTTTCCACTGTCATGTTCCCCTCTCAATAATTTTTTACTTTGTTATCTTAAAATCTGTCTTAATAACAAAATGTGCTTTGAATCCTCATAAATTCCAATCATTGCTGTGACTCACATAAGTTTCTTCTTTCAGTATTATCTGTTAACTCACTTAAAACAGAACTATTGAATGCATCTGTAATGCTTTCGCCAGAAACACAAGGCTGCCTACATCAGAAGAGATCAACTAACTGCCTCACAGAACAAAGACTGAGGCTGAACAAAAGATCCATCAAGCTTCCCCAGAACACACAGACGTCATTGTCATTGTACATTCTAAAGCACAAAGATGGATCTAATCTTTTCCATAAATCTGCCTTACTGGGGACTGGGGAAAAATGTTGATTTTGAGTACTCTTGTAATTACAATGCTCCCACTTAGCAAACAGAATTTAGGACAGTACCTAAAAGTTTCGTGCATTAGTAATATGTCAAGAACTCACTATTATTTGAAAAGCAGCAGTACTCATTATGTCCTTAGGTACTCTCCTGGCTAGAATGGTGTGTGGGCTTTCCTGGGCAATGAAAAGCAAGTAAAAATATTAACTTAAAAAAAAAATCCTGTCTTTGAAGAGCTTACTATTCAAGACACAGACGCAGAAACAGAAGGACCTAAAGATGGAACAACTTGATAGATATGTAACAAATACATCAATTAAATAACCATTTTTACTGAAGATAAGATGGGATACAAGTATCTTTGTATGTTGTAAATGATGAGTCATTTCAGGCTTATTTTCAGATATGGCAACAACCTGACATGTATTCAGTTGGCTATTTGCCTGAAGAAGTACCAGCCATTTTAACCTGCTGAAATATCACAGCTGGAGGACAAATATGGGTCTGGGGTCATTGCTCCAGGTTGGGCCCACCCTGGAGCTGAAGAGGATCATCAAGGGGATGGGCCAGATCCCAATTTCCATGGGATCTTGGAGAACCCTAAGTAAACAGAACCTCTCCCAGAATGCCATGAGTGGGAGTGGGTCCCCAGAACTGTCTCACTGATCCTAAACTCACCCCGTTCAGTAGCTGGGTCCTTGGACGTTCTACAGTCTTGGGGACCAACCCCAGCTATACGTGGACTAGTTCTTGCTGGGATTAAACTAATTTTCCAGTAGTTATTCACTTAAAATTCTGAAATTTCAACAAAGGTTTTCTTATCTGCTTTTGTGTACTGAAAAATAACCAAAAACTACTTTTGAATAATATCCAATTAAAATTACTAATTTTGGGGCGCCTGGGTGGCTCAGTCGGTTAAGCGTCTGCCTTCGGCTCAGGTCATGATCCCAGGGTCCTGGGATCGAGTCCCGCATCGGGCTCCCTGTTTGGTGGGAAGCCTGCTTCTCCCTCTCCCACTCCCCTTGCTTGTGTTCTCTCTCTCGCTGTGTCTCTCTCTGTCAAATAAATAAATCTTTAAAAAAAAAAATTACTAATTTCAAGCCCATTTTTTCCTTAAACTTATTGAGTTCAACTCCCAATACATTATTCTAGTCTATCAAATGTTAACAATTAACACTTATTTTTAAAAGGGCTCTTGCAGCTTAATTTCCTTTAACATCTTAAACTGCATTTATACCTTTAACATAATGATTTTCTAAATAGTTCAGTGACTGCTGACTTGATTAACAAAACCTTTAAAATACTTTAAAAGTTCTTATAAATCTGATCAATTAAACATAGTGAATATTAAATTCTCTTAGGTTTCAATTTTACAGATTCACTAAAACTTCACCCAATACCCCTCAAAACTTAAAACTGCAAATATAAATCAGTTCTAAACTACATTTTATTTTATTTTTTAGAGATTGATTTATTTTAGAGAAAGTGCGCGTGGGCATGTGCACATGGTGGGGGAGTGGTAGAGGGGGAAGGAGAAAGAATCCCAAGCAGACTCCCCGCTGAGCATGGAGCCAGACTCTGGGCTTGATCTCAAGACCCTGAGATCATGACCTGAGCCGAAATCAAGACTCGGATGCTTAACCAACTGAGCAACTCAGGCGCCCCTCTAAGCTACATTTTAAATTGGAATCACAAAGTTGATCTCTTCTAATAGACCAAATTCTCTAAAACACAATTAATTCTTAAAATGTCAAACATGAACAAATTATTTCTGAACCTAAAACAGAAATTTTAATATTATAGGTTTTATTATTTCTGTACATAAATCTAATTTTTTTCTGGGATTAAAACATAAGTATCCTCTAAAGGGATAACTATGTTATTCCAAATGATTTGGGTTAGCTTTTCTAGCTGACTGAGGTTACACATGGATAGCTACTTGGCCAGGAGGTGTCCCAACAAGAAGGGACAAGTAGGACCCTCTTTTATGGTTGCAATAACAGGGATTCCAGGACTTAAAGGGCCCATCTCCCTGGCTAAGTCAAATCATTATGTAAATCCTCTCCACTAACAGACTTCTGCAACCTTCTCTCAGATTGTGGCTAACTTCTATCACTACTTCATTAGGTCTGCATGTCTTTGTTTCTCTGAGGATATTTACATGTTATCCCATTGGAGTCTATATTTCTCAAGGCTTTGCTGCCTCTACAATCCTCTGATAACCAAATGTTCTTGGGTTCATGGAGTAGAAGAGCCCAGTTGAACCTGGAAGGCCCAGTTATTCGAAATGTCCCATGTGAATCTGGTATTAAAGGGATGACCCCAAAGCAGCTGGGAACTGAAGAGAGAGGTAGGATCAGAAAAGAAAGGTGCTAAGCTGCTCATAACTATCAACACCATAAAAACTTAAGGGGATCACGGAAAGCAATGTGACGCACTGGCTTCCAGGGCCCTAAAACATGGCATCCTCTTGCGGCCATTTGTGGGCCCATAGGCTTCTAGAGTCTGCCTCCTCCCGAGGTCCCACTAGGGCATGTTCGGACCACATGATCCTGTTCCCACTACCTTGGTGACAGAGCCAAGAGTGAACACCTGACCTAAGGGAAAGGAAAACACTGGGTTGAGCAACTGGATTCACTCCTGAACAAAGACACACAGACTAGGATGGTCACACCAATGGCATAGCAGGAGTCTGAAGCTATGTCTAACAGAAAAAGTATTCGTTTTGACCTCACCCCATTTATTCTGGTGAAAAGGAGATTAAAGACCTGCTTATTGTAACACTGGAGAAGGTTATAAAATTGTTTCTTTACTTAACAATGACCAAGCTCTGAAAGCTTCCTCCACGATCCTGTTTACTATTTTTTTATAACAGTTTTCATTGATCCTTTCTACAGCCCTTTCAAAAGAGGGTCATCAAAATTGAATTTTGTCCTCTAAGACTGAATGTATTACTTTTTCAGTTGTCAAGGACAGAAACTCATCTCACATTTTTTTTTTAAGATTTTATTTATTTATTTGAGAGAGAGAGAATGAGAGAGAGAGAACACCTGAGAGGGGATAGGGTCAGAGGACGAAGCAGACTCTCTGCCGAGCAGGAAGCCTGATGCGGGACTCAATCCAAGGACTCCAGGATCATGACCTGAGCTGAAGGCAGTCGCTTAACCAACTGAGCCACCCAGGCGCCCCTCACAGTTTTTAATAAAGAAAAATTTAAGAATACTGGAGACGTTCTAAGTGCAGAAGTGCAGTGAGTCACAGGAATAAGTGGAGTCACACACAGTAAGGACTATTCTCTTCTCTTCTCTGGCCTTTTCCTGTAGGTCAGTACCATTCTTTTCTCTCATGGCAGTGTGGCTTTCTCTTTGTGGTGGAAAACAGGCTGCTAACTGCTCCCAAGCTTTACATGTTAGAGCTTCACACACCTGGAGGGAGACTAACTTTTCTTTCCCGACCAATACTAGTTCCCCGATGCCAAAATGAGATCAGTGCACAGATAGTCTAAATACACTGACTACAGCTGGGAGGCAGGATTTGGTTATCCTAACATGGTGCTTCGGATGTACCTGTGTGAAGGGGGGAGGAGGCTCTCAACAATGGAGTACTAGGAAGGGAATACCTTACTTGGCCACAATATGGAGATGACTACTGCCAAACACTACTAGAAGGACATCTTAATCCCTTATACTTCATATCATTACTTAGATGGTTCAACATTAGGCTTTCTCTGAAATAAATTACATTTCTCATTTACATTGTTTGAATGTCTTTTGAATCAGAAAGGGAAAACATTAAAAAAAATCTTATTTATATTAAACTTAGGTGACAAACTGCAAAATCTAATTTGCTGGAAATTTCTAGTGAGTGAACAGGTAGTGAATAACCTAATGATTTAGCTGTGATTTCAGCCTTGCAGTATTAGGTACTTTTTTTTACTTCTCTTTTTTAGAAAGATATCCTTCTCTTTCGAGGTCCAAGGGAGAAAAATCTATTTGTAGTTTCTGACAACAAATATTATAGATAAGCAGTACATTGGGATCAGATTAAAATGATATATATTTTGGAATTTTCAAAGTTATATACATATATTGTCAAGTACACCGGGAAGATTCTCCGGGATAGGTCATATGTTAAGCCACAAGTCTTAATAGATTTAAACAGTTTGAAATCAAACTTCTTACTCTCTCCTTTCACAGATGACATGATACTTTATATGGAAAACCCAAAAGACTCCACCCCCAAATTACTAGAACTCATCCAGCAATTCAGTAATGTGGCAGGATACAAAATCAATGCACAGAAATCAGTAGCTTTCTTATACACTAACAACGCAACTGTAGAAAGAGAAATTAGAGAAATGATTCCATTTACAATAGCACCAAAAACTATCTAAGATACCTCGGAATAAACCTAACCAAAGAGGTAAAGGATCTATACTCTACGAACTCCAGAACACTCATGAAAGAAATTGAAGAAGACACAAAAAGATGGAAAAACATTCCATGCTCATGGATCGGAAGAATAAACATTGTTAAAATGTCTATGCTACCCAGAGCAATTTATACCTTCAATGCCATCCCGATCAAAATTCCAATGACATTTTTCAAAGTGCTGGAACAAACAATCCTAAAATTTGTATGGAATCAGAAAAGACCCTGAATCACCAAGGAAATGTTGAAAAAGAAAAACAAAGCTGGGGGCATCACGTTGCCTGGTTTCAAGCTATATTACAAAGCAGTGATCACCAAGACAGCATGGTACTGGCACAAAAACAGACATATAGACCAATGGAACAGAATAGAGAGCCCAGATATGGACCCTCAACTCTATGGTCAAATAATCTTCGACAAAGCAGGAAAAAATATGCAATGGAAAAAAGACAGTCTCTTCAACAAATGGTGCTGGGAAAATTGGACAGCCACATGCAGAAGAATGAAACTTGACCATTCTCTAACACCATACACAAAGATAAACTCAAAATGGATGAGAGACCTCAATGTGAGACAGGAATCCATCAAAATCCTAGAGGAGAACATAGGCAGTAACCTCTTTGACATCGGCCACAGTAACTTCTTTCAAGATACATCTCCAAAGGCTAGTGAAACAAAAGCAAAAATGAACTCTGGGACTTCATCAAGATAAAAAGCTTCTGCACAGCAAAGTAAACAGTCAACAAAACAAAGAGGCAACCCACAGCATGGGAGAAGATATTTGCAAATGACACTACAGATAAAGGGCTGGTATTCAAGATCCATAAAGAACTTCTCAAACTCAACACCCAAAAAGCAAATAATCAAGTCAAAAAATGGGCAGAAGACATGAACAGACACTTCTCCAAAGCAGACATACAAATGGCTAACAGACACATGAAAGAATGTTCATCATCATTAGCCATTAGGGAAGTTCAAATCAAAACCACACTGAGATACCATCTTACACCAGTTAGAATGGCAAAAATTGACAAGGCAAGAAACAACAGATGTTGGAGAGTTGTGGAGAAAGGGGAACCCTCTTACACTGTTGGTGGGAATGCAAGCTGGTACAGCCACTTTGGAAAACAGTGTGGAGGTTCCTCAAAAAATTAAAAATAGAGCTACCCTATGACCCAGCAATTGCACTCCTGGGTATTTACCCCAAAGACACAGATGTAGTGAAAAGAAGGGCCATATGCACCCAATGTTCATAGCAGCAATGTCCGCAATAGCCAAACTGTGGAGAGAGCCGAGATGCCCTTCAAAAGATGAATGGATAAAAAAGATGTGGTCCATATATACAGTGGAATATTACTCAGCCATCAGAAAGGATGAATACCCAACTTTTACATCAACATGGATGGGACTGGAGGAGATTATGCTAAGTGAAATAAGTCAAGCAGAGAAAGACAATTATCATATGGTCTCACTTATTTGTGGAACATAAGGAATAGCATGGAGGACATTAGGAGAAGGAAGGGAAAAATGAAGGGGGGGATTTGGAGGGGGGGATGAACCACGAGAGACTATGGACTGTGAGAAACAAACAGGGGAGGGGGGTGGGGGGATGGGTTAGCCCCGTGATGGGTATTAAGGAGGGCACGTACTGCATGGAGCACTGGGTGTTATATGAAAACAATGGATTGTGGATCACCACATCAAAAACTAATGATGTATTGTACGGTGACTAACATAAAATAAAATTAAAAAGGAAAAAGAAGTTTGAAATCATATCAACCATCTTTCTGGCCACAATGATATGAAACTAAAAATCAATTACAAGAAAAAAATTGGCAAATTCACACATACGTGGAGATTAAACAACATGGTATTGAACAACCAAAGGGTCAAGTAAGAAATCAAAAGAGAATTGAAAAATTACCTTGAGAAAATTGAAAATGTAAAAACAACATACCAAACTTATGGGATGTAGCAGAAGCCATTCTAAGAGAGAACTTTATAACAATAAATGCCTGTATCAAGAAACAAGAAAGATCTCAAATAAATAGCCTCACTTTACACCTCAATGAAGCGGGAAAACAACAAACAAAACCCAAAGTTAGTAGAGGAAGAAAATAACAAAGATCAGAGCAGAAATACGTGAAATAGAGACTAAAAAGACAATAAAGAAGATCTATGAAACTAAGATGTGTTATTTGTTTAAATTTTAATTCCAGTGTAGTTAATATACAATGTTATATTCATTTCAGGTGTACAATATAGCAATTTAACGATTAGAGGTGGTTTTTTGAAAGAGAAACAAAATTGACAATCTTAGACCCACCAATAAAAAAAGAGACTCAAAATCAGAAATGAAAGCAATGTTACAACTGATAGCACAGAAATACAAAGGATCATAGATACTAGGATGAAAAATGATATGGCAATAAATAGAACAGCCTAGAAGAAATGGATAAATTCCTAGAAACATACAACCTACCAAGACTAAATCATGAGGAAACAGAAAATCTGAACAGATCAATGACTAGGAAGGAGACTGAATCAGTAATCAAAACCTCCCAATCAACAAAAAGTCCAGGACCAGATGGCTTCACTGGTGAAATCTACAAAACATTTAAAGAATTTATGCCAATTCCTTCTCACACTCTTCCAAAAAATAGAAGAGGAGGGAACACTTCCAAACATTTTATGAGTTCAGCATTGCCCTGATACCAGAACCAGAGTAGGGTGCCACAAGAAAAAGAAATTACAGGCTAATATCCCTGGTGAACACAGATACAAAAATGCTCAACAATATATTAGCAAACTGAATTCACAAGATATTAAAAAGATCATACTTGGGTGCCTGGGTGGCTCAGTTGGTTAAGCGACTGCCTTCGGCTCAGGTCATGATCCTGGAGTCCCGGGATCGAGTCCCACATCGGGCTCCCTGCTCAGCAGGGAGTCTGCTTCTCCCTCTGACCCTCCTCCCTCTCATGCTCTCTGTCTCTCATTCTCTCTCTTGCAAATAAATAAAATCTTTAAAAAATAAAAAATAAAAAAAATTAAAAATAAAAAGATCATACACCATGTTCAAGTGGGATTTATTCCAGGATTACAATGGTTAAACATTAATCAATGCAATATACCACGTCAACAAAATGAGGATAAAAACTCTCAACATACTAGGTATTGAGGGAATGTACCTCAACATAATAAAGGCCATATGTGACAAGCCAACAGCTAAATCTTACCCAATGGTGAAAAACTGAAAGCTTTTCCTCTAAGATCAGGAACAAGACAAGAATGGCCTCTCTCACTACTTTAATTCAACATCATATTGGAAGTTTTAGAGTCATTAGACAAGAAAAAGAGATAAAAAGCATCCAAATGAAAAGGAAGAAGTGAAACTGTGCCCTATTTGCAGATGACATATTATATATAAAAAAGCCTGAAGAGTTCACCAAAAAGTTAGAACTAATAACTAAGTTCAGTAAAGCTGCAAGATACAAAATCAATATATAAAAATCTGTTGCATTTATATACACAAATAGCTATCAGAGAAATTAAGAAAATCCCATTTACTATTGCATCAAAAAAACAGGATTAAATTTAAGCAAGGAGATGACAAACTTGTACACTGAAAATTATGAGACACTGATGAAAGAAATTGAAGATGACATAAATAAATGGAAAAGTATTCCACGCTAATGGATTGGAAGAATTAATATTGTTAAAATGTCCATACTATCCAAGGCAATCTACAGATTCAATACACTCCCTATCAAAACTCCAAAGGTATTTTTCATAGAAATAGAACAAATGGTCCTAAAATTTGTATGGAATCACAAAAGACCCCCAAATAGCTAAAGCAATCTGGAGAAAGAATAAAGCTAGAGGCACCACACTTCCTGATTTCAAACTATATTTACAAAGCTATAGTAATCAAAACAGTGGTATTGGCATAAAAACAGACATATAGATCAACTGAAACAGAATAGAGGGCCCAGAAATAAAGACACACATACATGGTCAATTTATGACAAAGGAGCAAAAAAACCCCAAAAAACAATGGGTGATAGTCTCTTTAATAAATGATGTTGAAAAACAGGACAGCTACATGCAAAAGAATGAAAGTGGACTGCTATCTTACACCACTCACAAAAATTAACATGAAACAGAGTAAAGATTTAAATGTAAGATTTGAAGCCATAAAACTCCCAGAAGAAAACATAGGGAGAAAGATCTTTGACATTGTCTTAGTGATAATTTCTTGGATAGTCACCATAAAAGTACAGGCAACAAAAGTTAAAATAAACAAATGGACATAAATGAGAATTAACTCAAAATGGATTAAAGACTTGAATGTAAGACCTGAAACTTAAAACTCCTAGAAGAAAACATGGGTGGTAAGCTCTTGACATCAGTCTTGGTGATGACTTTTTGGATTTGACACTAAATACAAAAGTGACAAAGGCAAAAATAAACAAGTAGGACTAAATCAAACGAAAAAGCTTCTGCACAGCAAAGGAAACCATCAACATAATAAAAAGGCAACCTACTGCATGGGAGAAAATATTTATAAATCATTTATCTGATAAAATATCCAAAATATATAAAGAACTTTACAACTCAACAGCAAAAAAAACCAACCTGATCTAAAAGTGAGCAGAGACCTAAATAGACATTTTTTCCAAAGACATATAGGTGTGCCAACAGACATAAGATGCTCAACATCACTCATTGTCAGGGAAAATGCAAATCAAAGCCACAATGAAATATCACCTTATACCAGTCAGAATGGCTATTTTCAAAAAGACAAGAAATAACAAGTGTTGGTGAGAAAGGACATGGAGAAGAGGAAACTCTTTTGCACTGTTGGTGGTAATGTAGACTGGTGCAGCCACTATGGAAAACAGTATAAAGGTTCCTCAAAAAGTTAAAAACAGAATTACCCTACCATCCAGAAATTCCTTCTGGGTATTTATCTGAAGGAAACAAAAATACTAACTCAAAAAAATACCTGCACTCCCATGTTCTTTGCAGCATTATTTATAATAGCCAAGAAATGCACACAACCTAAGTGCCCAGTGATGGATGAACGGATAAAGAAAAGTCACACATACACAGGAATATTACTCAGCCATAAAAAAGAAGAAAATAATTTGCAACAACATGGATGGGCCTTGAGGGCATTATGCTAAGTGAAATTAAGTCAGACAGGGAAAGACAAATGCTGTATGATCTCTCTTCTATGTGGAATCTAATAGATACAGAGATCACATTGGTAATTGCCAGTGGTGGGAAGTTGTGTGTGGGGGGGGTGAAATGGGTGAAACTGGTCAAAAGGTATAAACTTCCAGTCAGAAAATAAGTAAGTCATGGGGATATAACGTACAGCATGGTGACTACAGCTACATAAGCCTCTACTGCATATTTGGGGGGCGCCTGGGTGGCTCAGTCAGTTAAGTGTCTAACTTCAGCTCAGGTCATGATCTTGGGGGTCCTGAGATCGAGCCCTGTGTTGGGCTCCCCATTCAGCAGGGAGTCTGCTTGTCCCTCTCCTTCTGCCCCTCCTCCCACTCGTGCTCTCTCTCTCAAATAAATAAATCTTAAAAAAAAACTCTATTGCATATTTGAAAGTTTCTGAGAGTAGATCTTAAAAGTTCTGGTGATGGATGTTAACTAGACATAATTGTGATCATTTTTCAATGTATCAAATCATTATGTTGTACATCTGAAACTAATATAATTTTGTTAATTATATCTCAATTAAAAAATACCAAGGAAACAAATCAACATCAAAGTTCCTGAAGTAGGGGCGCCTGGGTGGCTCAGTGAGTTAAGTGTCTGCCTTCGGCATAGGTCATGATCCCATAGTCCTGGGATCGAGCCTGATGTCAGACTCTGCTCTGCTGGGAGTCTGCTTGTCCCTCTCCCTCGGTTCGTGCATTCTGTCCATCTCTCTCTCTCAAATAATAAATAAAAAATAAATAAAAAATATCAGTCAGTAGTCTGGGGGGATATGCATTTTTAATCAAACACTCTAGGTGACTTTGGTGCAGGTGGTTTAGAAAAATAACTTCTATATATATTATGCAAAAGCAGAAAAGGGCATTTGAAAGCTAATATGGTCATTTCTTCAAAGGAAGTTTATCTATGTGTTTCTAGAAGTTTTGGGTCTGTATTACAATGAAACGTAGCATGTGTGAGGACAAGTACTGCTTGACTAAAGTAATTAAAAATTCTTAGGCTTTGAAGGTTTTTAATAAACAGTATTTTGATAAACAGAATCAGCCTTGTGTTACAGGTTTTACAAAGCATAAATCCATTTCTCCCCTCAAAGTACCTCCTAACATACTACATAACTTTTGTTACATTTATTTTTATTTTTTTAAGATTTTATTTATTTATTTGAGAGAGAGAGAAAGAGCGCAAGCGGGGGGAAAGGGCAGAGGGAAAGGGACAAGCAGACTCCCTGTTCAGTGGGGAGTGAGATGCGGGGCTTGATCCCAGGGCCCCAAAATCACAACCTGAGCCAAAGTCATATGCTTAACCAGCTGAGCCACCCAGATGCCCCTAATTTTTGTTCCATTTATTATCTGTGTCTTCCTGCTAGTATATAAATTTCACAAGGGCAGGGATCTCTGCATTGTTTACTGCTGTATTCTGAGCTCACAGTGCCTGGCACAGAGTAGGTACTCTGTAAATTAAATAAACTGAATGAGCAACTGGTTAAATTTAGGCATGATGTAAGTTCCCTGTGACCTCAAGATTACAGGTCTGTGTTGATGCCAAAGACTGCCATAAGGGTTAATTATGGTGGCAGATGCTGTTGCAAGACTGTTTCTTATTCCCAAGTGCCAGTATGAGAGCAGCAGGGCCCGGTAGAAGCCAGAGGGCCATGTGTAAGCAGAGATCAAGGAACAGGGCCACACAGGCAGCAGGCCATACTCTTCCTAGGTAGGTGGCCTTGTCTCTTAGTGTGATGATACTCAAGCTGCTGCCCTTGCTAGTTCCATTCCTCATGGACATTTTTACAACGGCTATAACTGTACAATTGTAAATCATTAATCTATGTCACCCATAATAGGCTTCATCACCCTCTTTCTATTTAAGTTGTCAGGTTCTGCCATAAGCAAACTGTAGGTGCTTACTAAGCGTTACTGAGCCCCACGAGCTCAACTGGCTTTGGGGTCAGACAAGAGGATGGTGCTAATGCACATTAAAATGCTGCTTTAGCTATCCAATTCAAGAGGAAAGAAGCACTGTATTTGTATTTTTTTTTATTTTACCTAGTACATCATGGCTTTTATATATTCTAAATACAAATCTTACAATGTCTATGCAGTGGGCTCTAATGAAAGGCCCCCCCAAACTATCCCCTAAAAATGGCTGAAAATATGAGTATTTTTCTCCAATGTTTATTACTTCTTTTCAAATATACAAAAAATTTTGAAGGAATAGTACAAGGGACACCCTACCTACAACAGTTATTTTTGTCTTATTTTCTTTACCTACATGTGTACGGATATATTTTATACATCTATATTTTATCCTTCAATTTGTCTATATGTATATACATATTTATGAGAATATGTAGATGTGGTAGAATCTATATATAGCTTTTTGCTGAGCCCCCTGAAAGCAATTTGTGGCTCTCACAACATTTTACTCCTACATATTTCATTCAGCCTGCATCTCCTAAGAATAATTTAGGCATACCCCATTTACGTGGCTGAGATGAGCACATGTTCATATGTCCAGACAAGCATCGTGAATTCTTGTCTCAGGCGGAAAGGTGCTTTGTTATAGTCTGGAGAGAGGCCCCCGAAGTTGGAAGGTCCTGGCAGGCACCAATTCAGCTACTGGCAGAGCCCCCTCTGTGCACGTGAACCCTGAGTGAGTGAGCCGCTTGTTAGCTCTGTGGCCTGGGGCAAGTGGCTTACCAGCTCGGATGATGATAGCGCTGGTGGCGATAATGATAATAGTAGCCCAGCAAACACTTACTAGACCTTACCATGTGCCAGGACTTATTATTCTAGAGCTTCTTCCTAGGAGGGACGTCACCAAGACGGTGACACCAGTTGTTCCTGCCTTTGTTCCCCTTCGCAACAACTAACAACTATTCATGAACAAGACATTACTGAGAAAATACTAGACCTGGGGGGTAAGGCTGAAGCACCCTCTGTACCACAGAAACCAAGACAGATTCATTAGAAGGGTAAGAGAAACAACTACACCTTCACCGCTTTGCCCCTCCCCCGGGAGAGCATAGCGCCATACAGAGAGGTCTCCCCTGGGCCTCCAGTGGGAAAAGAGAGCCTCGGATGGACATCCAGCTCCCACAGCATTGTGGGTTGCTTGTTGGGAGCCCCCACTCCTGTCTCACCTCATGAGGATCATGAAGGACTCTGTAAAGCTTGACTGGAAATATGATTGTGATGGAGAAGTTGGGAGGGGCTTGCAACAACCAGCACTTGAATCTTGGCACACTGAGTTTCTACTTGCAGCACCCAAGCAGTAGTCCCAACCAATTTTGCTTATCTGCAGAGCCAAAATGGTGGCACAATCTGACCAGGGAACTAGAACACAGGTCTGCCTGATTCAGGACTTCAAATGAAATAAGCCTTCACAGCTCTGGAGCCTGGTCTATCCCCTCACCCAGGCAGGGAGCTGAGTCATAGTCCTGCCTACTACCAAGTATAGCTCCTGGCCCTGCCTAACCAGGAAGCCAGGCTGGAAAACCTGAAAGCTGCATAGCCCAGCAACCCTTAAGTGGAGTTCGAAAGGCAGAACCAAGCCAGTGGCACCATTTAGCCAGGGTACTTGAGGTGTGGGTTGACTTGAGTCAAGACCACAAAGAGCCTTGCCAGGCTTGGAGCCAGTTCTCTGTTCCACCCAGGCAACAGAGTTAATTCATAGTTCCATCCACTGGTGAGTAGAGCTCCCAGCCCCACCCAGCCAGAGAGCCTTCCAGAACACCTGGGAAGTTAGATGAAGTTATCTCTCCTGCTCTGTCTGGAAGGGGAGCTAATTCATAGCTTCACTCACTGCTGAGGGTAGCTTTGGGCCCTGCCTGACAGGGAAGCCTGGCCTGAGCACCTGGGTAATAGTTTGGCCCAGTAGCACTAGAGCAGAAATCCCAGCCAGTAGCTCTGCCTGTCTTCAGAGGCAAGCCGGTGACACAGTCTAGAAAGAGGTGGGTGCACAAATCTGCCTGATTAGCTCTCCAAACAAGAGTCTTGTCAGCCTTGGAGTATGCTCTGTATGCAACCTACCCCCTTACCCCTCTGGGACAGGGAAGCTTACCTGCAGCCCTGCCCAGTGCTGAATACGGCCTCCAACCATGCTAACGAGGAAACCTAACCAGAGCTCCTGGGAATCTCAGCAGCTCACCCCGCAGCCCTGATTACTGTGATATTTGAACAGAAAATCCAACTAGTGGCTTTGTACCCACAGAGTCAAGATGGTGACCCCATCTGTCCAGGGAGCTTAGCATGTAGGTCTGTGTGATTTGATTCCCAAAGAGCCTTGCCAGACTTGGGGACTGTTCTCCAGCCCCAACCATGCAGGGAAGGTAATTTATTGCCACACCCAAAGCAGGAAAGAATCTCCAACCTCACCTGACCTGGAAACCTAACCAGAGCTCCCAGGAATCTGTATGGCCTATTTTGCAATTCCTATTATAGAAGTACTGAGTGGAGAACCCAGCCAGTAGCCCACCCATCTAAGGAGCTAGGATAGTGCTAGGGAACTTGTCAGGCCAGGGAACGTGGTGCAAGTTTATTCTGACTAATTTGATCCCCAAACAATAGCCTTGCCAGCTTTGGGGTCTGTATGGGGCCATGCCTGGGTAGAGAAACTAATTTGTAGCCCCATCCACTGCTGAATACAGTTTTGAGCCCACCCGACTAGGGGACCTAATGGGAGCACATGAGAAGCTGTATAGTCCACCCTACAGCCCTGCTTACAGTGGCACATGAATGGAGAGCACAGCACAGGGCTTCCCCCATCTGCACAGCAAAACTGGTAGCCCTCTCTGACCAGGATATTCAGTGCAAAGTCTATCCTGATTCAGTCCTCAAATAATGAGCAGTGCAGGCCTTGAAGCCTATTCTGCTACCCACTAGGACAGGGAAGCTAATTAATAGCCCTGCCTATTGCAGAGTATAGTATCCAGTCACAACTATCTGGGAAGCCTGACCAGAGAACTCAGGCATTCATGGAGCCCATCCTACAACCTTGCTTGAACAGGGAACCAAGAACAGTCCTATCCAGCATTATCAGCTAGTAGCAGCCCTCCCCAACCCCCATCATGACCTCAGAGCCTGGTCAGTGGCCTCATCCAAAAATGGACCCTGGTAGCAAGCTCCACCTGCTCAAGTATGTTATCAGCTGACATGTCTTGAACCCCAAGCTGAGCAGACTGGTGAAGGACTGCCTGCCAAAGTGAACCTACAAAGTCTGGAAAAGGAAATAGCTTACTCAAATGCACAGATACTGATATAAGGAACCAAGGATCATGAAAAATCTGGTAAACATGACAGCACCAAAGGAAATTAATAAAGCTCCAATAACTGACTTAAAGAAATGGAGATCTATGAAATCTATGAACCATCAGAAAAAGCATTCAGAATATTCCTCTTAAAGATGCTTAATGAACTATAGTGCACAGACAACTAAATGAAATTAGGAAAACAATTCATGAACAAAATGAGTTCAATAAAGAAATAGAAGCCATAAAAAAAAAATCAACAAAATGAATAGAAATCCTAAAGCTAAAAAAAATACAATGAATGAAATAGAGAGCTTCAAAAGCAAACTCGACCATGCCGAAGAAAGAATCAATGACCTAGCAGATAAACACTGGAAATTATCCAGTCAGAGGAGCAAAAAGAAAAAAGAATGAAAAATAGTGAAGAAAGCCTACAGGATATAAGTGACACAATCAAAAGAAACAATATCCACATTATGGGAATTCCAGAAGATAAAGAGAAAAGGACAAAAAGTAGATTTAGAGCAATAATAGCTGAAAACTTCCCAAACCTGTGGAGAGAAATGGACATCCAGAAACATGAAGCCTAAAGGACCTCAGACAGGTTGAACCTAAATAGGACTCTACCACCATGCATTATAATTAAAATTTCAAAAGTTGAAGACAAAGAATTTTGAAAGCAGCAAGAGAGAAGAGACACGTTCTATGCAAAGTCACTCCCATCACACTATTGGCAGGTTTCTCAACAGAAACTTTTCAGGCCAGGAGTGAATGGGACTATATATACAAAATATTAAGAGAAAAACTCTCAACCAAGAATTGTATAGCCAGCAAAGTTGCCCTTCAGAAATGGAGAGAGAGATTTTCACAAACAAACAAAAGCTGAGGGAGTTCATCACCACTAGACCTGTTTTACAAGAAGCTAAAGGGAGTTATTTGAGTGGAGTTAAAGGACACAATTAAACATCATAAAAACATAAGATATATGAAATTCACTGGTAATGGTAAATATATGGTCAAAGTTAGAGTCTGTAATATGTTCATGATGGTGTGTAATTAACTTACAACTTTAGTTTAAAAGTTAAAAAAACAAGCATAGTAAAAATAACCACAGATGCAATAATCTGTTATGGGATAAAAGTATAAAAATATATAAAGTGTAACATCAAAAATATAAATGTGAGTGGGAAGAGAAGTAAAAGTGTAAAGTTTAGGAATGCTATGGAAGTTGTTATCAGTTTAAAATAGGGCATTACAGGGGTGTCTGGCTGGCTCATTTGGTGGAGCATGTAACCTTGATCTCAGGGTCATGGGCTTGAGCCCCTTCATGGGGGTAGAGATTACTTAAAAAAATAAATAAAATAGGGTGTTATAATTGTAAGATATTTTATGTATGCTTCATGGTAATTGTAAGGGAAAAACCTACAGTAATTAAAAGAACATGATACAGAAGTCAAGGCAAATTGATCCTGAAAGATATCAATATATTTAAATACATATGTATATATACATATAAAAATATATAAAATAGGTACATAAAATACATATAAAATATATACATAAAATATCCATAAAAGCATAAGAAACAAGGAACAATAGGTCTACAAAACAGCCAGAAAACAATGAACAAAATGGAAATATTAAGTACCTATCAGTAATTATTGTAAATGTAAATGGATTAATTTCTCTAATCAAAAGATAGAGAATGGCTGATTGTATTAAGAAAAACACCAAACTCTAATGATATGTTGCCTACAAGAGATTGACTTTAGCCTTAAAGATACATGTAGACTGAGAGTAAAAGAATGGAAGAAGATATTCAAGCACATGTTAATCAAAAAAAAAAAAAAAAAGCAAGGACACCTATATTTATATCAAACAAGACAGACTTTAAACAAATAATGGAAAGACGATACAAAAATGGCCATTATATAATGATAAAGGGGTCAATCTTTCAAGAAAATACAGCAATTTTGAATATTTATACCCCAACATTGGTCCACTTAAATATATAAAGCAAAACCTAACAGAAATAAACACCAATAAATAATAGTTGGGGTCTTTGTAAAACACTCTTAACAATGGATTAGTCATCTACACAGAGAATAAGGAAATGGCAGTTTTGAGCAATATTATAGACCAAATGAACCTAACAGACATGTACAGAACAACCTATCCAACAAAGCAGAATACATACTCAAGCACACATGAAAAATTTTCTAGGATAGACCATAATCTAGGTCACTAAGCAAGTCTTAGCAAATTCCAGAAGACTGAAATCCTACCAATATCTTCTCTGAACACAATGGTATGAAACTAAAAAATCAATAATGAGGAAAACTATTAAACTCACTAATACATGGAAATCACACAATGCTCTCTTGAACAACCAATGGATCAAAGAATAAATTAAAGGAGAAATTTATAAGTATCTTTAGACAAATGAAAATGAAGACATACCAAAACTTATGGGATGAAAATGAAAAAGTACCGAAACTTATGGGATGCAACCAAAGCAGTTGTAAGAGTGAAGTTCATAGCAATAAATACCTACATAAGCAACAAGAAAGATATCAAGTAAACTTAACTTTGTCTCAAAGAAGAGCAAACTAAGCCCTTTAGCTGAAGGAAGGCAATATTAAAGACTAGAACAGAAATATATGAAATAGAAGGAAAGCAATAGGAACGATTTTAAAAATTAGTGTTGGTTCTTTAAAAACACAAAATAGACAAAAATTTAGCTAGACACACCAAGAAAAAAAGAGCAAGGATCCAAATAAACAAAATTATAAATGAAAGAGGAGACATTACAACTGATATTATAGAAATTTAAAGATAAGAAGCTACTATGAACACTACAAACTGGACAATCTAGAAGAAACAAAAAAAAACTTAGAAACATCCAACCTACTGCATCATTAAGAAATAGAAAATCTAAAAAGACCAATTACTACTAAGGATACTGAATCAGTAACCAAAAATCTCCCAACAAAGAAAACCCCAGGACCATATGGTTTCACAGGTGAATCTTACCAAATATTTACAGAAGAATTAACATGAATCCTTAATGCTTCCAAAACATCGAAGAGAAAGGAATACTCCCAAACTCATTTTACAAGGACAGTATTACCCAGATACAAAGCCAGAAAAGGACACTACAAGAAAACTACAGGGCCATCCGTGATAAATATAGATGCAAAAATTCTCAATAAAATAGTAGCAAACCAAATTCAGTGGCACATTAAAAGGATCATTTGCCATGATCAAGTGAGATTTAGCCTTGGGGTGCAAGATGTTTCAACATATGCAAATCAATAAATGTGATAAGTTAATAGAATGAAAGAAAAATCATGTGATCATCTCAATAGATGCAGAAGCATATGACAAAACTCAACGTCCTTTCATGATAAAAATTCTTAAATTAGGTACAGAGGGACCATATCTCAACATGATAAAGGCCTTCTATGACAAGCCCACAGTGAACATCACACTCAATGGTGAAAAATTGAAAGCTTTTCCTCTAAAATCAGGAACAAGACCATGGTGCCCACTCTCATTACTCCTATTCAACATTGTACTGGAAGTCTGAGCCAGAATAATCAGGCAAAAAATAAATAAATAAAATAAATATTTTTTTAAAAAATTTTAAAAAGATAGGGAGGAGCAAGATGGCGGAGGAGTAGCAGACCTAAATTTCGTCTGGTCCCAGGAATTCAGCTAGATAGGGATCAAACCATGCTGAACACCTACGAACTCAAAAAGAGATCGAAGAAAAGAATAGCAGCAACTCTCTGAACAGAAAAGCGACCACTTTCTGGAAGGTAGGGTGTGCAGAGAAGTGAATCCGAGGTGACGTTTGGGAGGATAGATGGCGGGGGAGGGGGCCTCCATCGGCCACTTCTGGCAAGTGATAGAGCAGCAGGGCACAAAATCAGAACTTTTAGAAGTCGGCTACGCCGAGGGACATCGCTCCAGTGGCTAAGCAGGGGGTGGAACCCTCATGGGACAGTGTGGTCTCAGGACTGTCGGGGTCACAGAAAGACAAGGGGTGCCCGAGTGCAGCAGAGCTCCCAGGTATCGGAGCGGGGAAGCCGGCTGCAGAGACAGAGCCAAGGAGTGGGCTCTCAGCTCGGGGTTGCCATAAACCATGATCCGCGGCACAGTCGGGCCACTGCTCTTCCAGCAGGGACCCAACAAGCGGTAGATCCGGGGAGACTCCACACAGGGTCAGGTGCCACAGACAGAAACGCTTCGTCACAGGCCGGGTGAGCACGGAGTGCGGCCGGAGACCGGGGAGATGGGAGTGATTGACTGCTTTTCTCTGGGGGCTCACTGAGGAGTGGGGGACCGAGCTCTCAGCTCCTCTAGGGCGGAGATTCAGAGGCCGCCATTTTCACTCTCGGCCTCCAAAACTGTACGGAAAGCTTGCAGGGAACAAAAGCTACCGAGAGCAAACCCAAGCAGATTAGTTAGCCTGGACCAGGCAGGGGCGGGGCAATTCCTCCACCGGCAAAGACATTTGGGAACCACGGCAACGGGCCCCTCCCCCAGAAGGTCAGCAAGAACAGCCAGCCAAGACCAAGTTTACCAATCAATGAGAATGGCAGAACTCCAGCGCTAGGGGAATACAGCACATAGAATTCATGGCTTTTTCCCCATGATTCTTTAATCTTTCAAAGTTAATTTTTTAACTTTTTTAAAAAAATTTTTCTTTTTCCCTCTCTCAACCAACATCTTATCAATCCCTTTTTTAAAAACTGTTTTTACTTTTCATTTGTAGAGTCATATTTTATCCCTTCATAGTAGTTACCCTTATTTTTCGTATATATATATATATAAGTTGTTCTCTCTTTAAAATTTTGGGATACAGTTTCTTCTAACAGACCTAAATATACCCTAAATCTCTAGTGTATGGCTTTGTTCTAGTCTCCTGCCTGATCACATTCTCTCCCTTTTTTTTTTTTAAATCCTCTTCTTTCTTTTTTCAACCAACTTCTTATCTTATCAATTCCTTTTATAAAATCTTTTATAATTTTCATCTTTACAGTCATATTCCATCCCTTCATCATATTTACCCTTATTTTTGTACATATATAAGTTTCTCTTTCTTTAAAATTTTGGGAAGCACTTTCTTCTAACAGACAAAAATATGCCCCAAATCTAGTGCATGGCACTGATCTATGCACTAGCCTGATCACATTTGATCATATTCTGTTTTTTGTTTGTTTTGTTTTATCTTTTTTTTTCTTTTTTCTTTCTTTCCCTTTCTTTTCCTCTGGTTTCAGGTCTCCTCTGATTTATTTAGTGTATATTTTTCTGGGGTCGTTGTTACCCTGTTAGCATTTTGTTCTCTCATTCATCTAGTCCCCTTTGGACAAAATGACAAGACGGAAAAAGTCACCTCAAGAAAAAGCACAAGAGACAGTACCGACTGCCAGGGACCTAATCAATACGGACATTAGTAAGATGTCAGAACTAGAGTTCAGAATGACGATTTTAAAGATACTAGCTGGGCTTGAAAAAAGCATGGAAGATATCAGAGAAACCCTCTCTGGAGAAATAAAAGAACTAAAATCTAACCAAGTTGAAATAAAAAAGGCTATTAATGAGGTGCAATCCAAAATGGAGGCTCTAACTGCTGGGATAAATGAGGCAGAAGAGAGAATCAGTATATAGAAGACCAAATGATGGAAAATAAAGAAGCTGAGAAAAAGAGAGATAAACAACTACTGGATCATGAGGGCAGAATTCGAGAGATAAGTGATACCATAAGATGAAACATTAGAATAATCGGGATCTCAGAAGAAGAAGAAAGAGAGAGGGGGGCAGAAGGTATACTGGAGCAAATTATAGCAGAGAACTTCCCTAATTTGGGGAAGGAAACAGGCATCAAAATCCAGGAGGCACAGAGAAACCCCCAGAAAATCAATAAAAATAGGTCAACACCCCGACGTCTAATAGTAAAACTTACAAGTCTCAGAGACAAAGAGAAAATCCTGAAAGGAGCTCAGGATAAGAGATCTTTAACCTACAATGGTAAAAACATTAGATTGGCAACAGACGACCTGGAAGGCCAGAAAGGACTGGCAATGATATATTCAGAGCACTAAATGAGAAAAATGTGCAGCCAAGAATACTATATCCAGCTAGGCTGTCATTGAAAATAGAAGGAGTGATAAAAAGTTTCCAGGATAAACAAAAACTGAAGGAATTTGCAAACACGAAACCAGCCCTACAAGAAATATTGAAAGGGGTCCGCTAAGCAAAGAGAGAGCCTAAAAGTAACATAGACCAGAAAGGAACACAGACAATATACAGTAACAGTCACCTTACAGGCAATACAATGGCACTAAATTCATGTCTTTCAATAGTTACTCTGAATGTAAATGGGCTAAATGCCCCAATCAAAAGGCACAGGCTATCAGATTGGATAAAAAAACAAGACCCATCAATATGAGGTCTGCAAGAGACTCATTTTAGATCCAAAGACACCCCCAGATTGAAAGTGAGGGGGTGGAAAACCATTTACCATGCTAATGGACACCAAAAGAAAGCTGGGGTGGCAATCCTTATATCAGACAAATTAGATTTTAAACCAAAGACTATAATAAGAGATGAAGAAGGACACTATGTCATACTTAAAGGGTCTATCCAACAAGAAGATCTAACAACTGTAAATATCTATGCCCCTAACATGGGAGCAGCCAATTATATAAGCTAATTAATAACAAAAGCAAAGAAACACATGGACAACAATACAATAATAGTGGGGGACTTTAACAGCCCCCTTGCTGAAATGGACAGATCATCTAAGCAAAAGATCAACAAGGAAATAAAGACTTTAAATGACACACTGGACCAAATGGACTTCACAGATATATTCAGAACATTCCATCCCAAAGCAACAGAATACACATTCTTCTCTAGTGCCCATGGAACATTCTCCAGAATAGATCACATCCTAGGTCACAAATCAGGTCTCAACCGGTACCAAAAGACTGGGATCATTCCCTGCATATTTTCAGACCACAATGCTTTGAGACTAGAACTCAATCACAAGAGGAAGGTCGGAAAGAACTTAAATACATGGAGGCTAAAGAGCATCCTACAGAAGAATGAATGGGTCAACCCGGAAATTAAAGAAGAATTGAAAATATTCATGGAAACAAATGAAAATGAAAACACAACTGTTCAAAATCTTTGGGATGCAGTAAAGGCAGTTCTAAGAGGACAGTATATAGCAATACAAGCCTTTCTCAAGAAACAGGAAAGGTTCTCAAATACACAGCCTAACCCTACATCTAAAGGAGCTGGAGAAAGAACAGCAAATAAAGCCTAAACCCAGCAGAAGAAGAGAAATAATAAAGATCAGAGCAGAAATCAATGAAATAGAAACCAAAAGAACAGTAGAACAGATCAATGAAACTAGGAGCTGGTTCTTTGAAAGAATTAACAAGATTGAAAAACCCCCGGCCAGACTTAGCAAAAAGAAAAGAGAAAGGACCCAAATAAATAAAATCATGAATGAAAGAGGAGAGATCACAACCAACACCAAAGAAATAGAAACAATTCTAAGAACATATTATGAGCAATGATATGCCAGCAAATTAGATAATCTGGAAGAAATGGATGCATTCCTAGAGATGTATAAACTACCAAAACTGAACCAGGAAGAAAGAGAAAAGCTGAACAGACCTATAACCACTAAGGAAATTGAAGCAGTAATCAAAAGTCTCCCAACAAACAAGAGCCCAGGGCCAGATGGCTTCCCAGGGGAATTCTACCAAACATTTAAAGAAGAATTAATACCTATTCTTCTGAAACTGTTCCAAAAAACAGAAACGGAATGAAAACTTCCAAAGTCGTTTTATGAGGCCACCATTACCTTGATCAAAACCAGAAAAAGACCCCATCAAAAAGGAGAATTACAGACCAATATCCTTGATGAAAATGGATGCAAAAATTCTCACTAAAATACTAGCCAAGAGAATACAACAGTACATTAAAAGGATTATTCACCACAACCAAGTGAGATTTATCCCTGGGCTGCAAGTTTGTTTCAACATCTGCAAATCAATGTGATACAATACATTAATAAAAGAAAGAACAAGAACCATATGATCCTCTCAATGGATGCAGAAAAAGCATTTGACAAAGTATAGCATCCTTTCTTGATCAAAACTCCTCAGAGTATAGGGATAGAGGGTACATACCTCAATATCATAAAAGCCATCTATGAAAAACCCACAGCGAATATCATTCTCAATGGGGAAAAACTGAGAACTTTCCCCCTAAGGTCAGGAACACGGCAGGGATGTCCACTATCACCACTGCTATTCAACATAGTACTAGAAGTCCTAGCCACAGCAATCAGACAACAAAAAGAAATCAAAGGCATCCGAATCGGCAAAGAAGAAGTCAAACTCTCACTCTTTGCAGATGATATGATACTTTATGTGGAAAACTCAAAAGACTCCACCCCAAAACTCCTAGAACTCATAGAGGAATTCAGTAAAGTGGCAGGATATAAAATCAATGCACAGAAATCAGTGGCATTCCTATACACCAACAACAAGACAAAAGAAAGAGAAATTAAGGAGTCGATCCCATTTACAATTGCACCCAAAACCATAAGATGCCTAGGAATAAATCTAACCAGAGGCAAAGAATCTGTACTCAGAAAACTATAAAATACTCATGAGAGAAATTGAGGAAGACACGACACAAAGAAATGGAAAAACGTTCCATGCTCATGGATTGGAAGAACAAATATTGTGAAGATGTCAATGCTACCTAGAGCAATTCAATGCAATCCCTATCAAAATACCATCAACTTTTTTCAAAGCAATGGAACACACAATCCTAAAATTTGTATGGAATCAGAAAAGACCCCGAATAGCCAGAGGAATGTTGAAGAAGAAAACCAAAGCTGGTAGCATCACAATTCCGACTTAAAGCTCTATTACAAAGCTGTAATCATCAAGACAGTATGGTACTGGCACAAAAACAGACACATAGATCAATGGAACAGAATAGAGAGCCCAGAAATGGACCCTCAACTCCATGGTCAACTAATCTTCGACAAAGCAGGAGAGAATGTCCAATGGAAAAAAGACAGTCTCTTCAACCAATGGTGTTGGGAAAACTGGACAGCCACATACAGAAGAATGAAACTGGACCATTTCCTTACACCACACACAAAAATAGACTCCAAATGGTTGAAAGACCTCAATGTGAGACAGGAGTCCATCAAAATCCTAATGGAGAACACATGCAGCAACCTCTTCGACCTCAGCCGCAGCAACTTCTTCCTAGAAACATCGCCAAAGGCAAGGGAAGCAAAGGCAAAAATGAACTATCGGGTCTTCATCAAGATAAAAAGCTTCTGCACATCAAAAGAAATAGTCAACAAAACCAAAAGACAACCGACAGAATGGGAGAAGATATTTGCAAATGACATATCAGATAAAGGGCTAGTATCCAAAATCTATTAAGAACTTATTAAACTCAACACCCAAGGAACAAATGATCCAATCAAGAAATGGGCAGAAGACATGAACAGACGTTTTTTCAAAGAAGACATCCAAATGGCCAATAGACACACTAAAAAGTGCTCAACATCGCTCGGCATCAGGGAAGTCCAAATCAAAACCTCAATGAGACACCACCTCACACCAGTCAGAATGGCTAAAATTAACAAGTCAGGAAATGACAGATGTTGGCGGGGATGCGGAAAAAGGGGAACCCTCCTACACTGTTGGTGGGAATGCAAGCTGGTGCAGCCACTCTGGAAAACAGTATGGAGGTTCCTCAAAAAGTTGAAAATAGAGCTACCCTATGACCCAGCAATTGCACTACTGGGTATTTACCCCAAAGATACAAATGTAGGGATCCAAAGGGGTACGTGTGCCCCGATGTTTATAGCAGCAATGTCCACAACAGCAAAACTATGGAAAGATCCAAGATGTCCATCGAGAGATGAATGGATAAAGAAGATGTGGTATATATATACAATGGAATATTATGCAGCCATCAAAAGGAATGAAATCTTGCCATTTGCAACAACTTGGATGGAACTGGAGGGTATTATGCTGAGCGAAATAAGTCAATCAGAGAAAGACATGTATCATATGATCTCACTGATATGAGGAATTCTTAATTTCAGGAAACAAACTGAGGGTTGCTGGAGTGGTGGGGGGTGGGAGGGATGGGGTGGCTGGGTGATAGACATTGGGGAGGGTATGTGCTATGGTGAGCGCTGTGTATTGTGTAAGACTGTTGAATCACAGACCTGTACCTCTGAAACAAATAATACATTATATGTTAAAAAAAAAAAAAAAGAAGATAGCAGGAAGGGAAAAATGAAGGGGGGAAATCAGATGGGGAGACGAACCATGAGAGACCCTGGACTCTGAGAAACAAACTGAGGGTTCTAGGGGGGAGAGGGGTGGGGGGGTGAGTTAGTCTGGTGATGGGTATTAAGGAGGGCACTTATTGAATGGAGCAATGGGTGTTATACGCACACAATGAATCATGGAACACTACATCAAAAACTAATGATGTCATGTATGGTGATCAAGATAACACAATAAAAAAAATTTTTTAAAGATAAAAAGCATCAGCACTGTAAAGGAAGAAGTAAAATGGCCTCTATTCTCAGACAACACGATTTTATATATAAAAATCCTCAAAACACCACCAAAAACTGTTAGATCTAATCAATGAATTCAGTAAAGTTGCAGGATACAAAATTAATACACAAAAATCAGTATCATTTCTGTAATAGCAAATTACCTGAAAAAGACATAAAGAAAACAATGCCATTTTACAATAGCATCAAAACCAGTGAAATAATTAGGAATAAATTTAACCAAAGAAGTTAAAGTTCTCTACACTGAAAAGTATAAGACAATGATGAAAGAATCTGATGAAGGCACAAATAGAGAGGAGTTCACTGTGCATGGATGACAAGAACTAATATTAAAATGTCCACAGCACTCAAAGACTTGTGCAGATTTAATGCAATCCCTATGAAGATTCTGATGGCATTTATTACAGAAGTAGGAAAAACAATCCTCAAGTTTACATGGAACCACGAAAGACCCCGAATATCCAAAGCAATCTTGAAAAAGAGGAACAAAGTTACAGACATCACACTTCTAGATATGAAGCTATTTTATAAAGTGTGATAATCAAAACAGTATGATACTGGCATAAAAACAGACACATAGACCAACAGAACACACCTGAGAGATCAGAAATAAACCCATACATGGTCAATTAGTAGTTTACAAGGGGGCCAAGAATACTCAATGGAGAAAAGACAGTTTCTTCAATTAATGCTGCTTGAGAAATTGGATATTCACATGTTAAAAGAAAGACATTAGACCCTTATCTTACCACTCACAAAAGTAACTCAAAATGGATCAAAGATTTAAATGTAAAATTAGAAACCATAAAACTCCTAGATGAAAACATAGGAAAAAAAAAACTCCTTGACATGGGTTTTGGCCCTGAACTTTTGGATATGATCCCTAAAGCCAAGCAACAAAATAAAAAATAAGCAAATGGGATTATATCAAACTAAAAAGCTTCTTTGCAAAAAGAAAACCAACAAAATGAAAAGAACACCTATGGAGTGGAAAAAAATTGAAAACCATATATCTGACTACTTATATATTATGTATATACTATGTTTATGTTTATTTTTTAAAAATATTTTATTTATTTATTTGACAGAGAGACAGAGCACAAGCAAGGGGAGCAGCAGGCAGAGGGAGAGAGAGAGGGAGAAGTAGGCTCCCCGCTGAGCAGGAAGCCTGATGCGGGGCTTGATCTCAGGAGCCTGGAATCACAAAGGCAGAAGCTTAACCGACTGAGCCACCCAGGCACCCCTATGTATACTGTTTTTATATAAAATATAAAATATTTATACATTATATAAAATATTACATAGATATATAAAGAACTCATTACTAAATAGCAAAAAAACAAATAATCCAATTTAAAAATGGGTAAAGGGGGCACCTGGGTGGCTCAAACAGTTAAGCATCTGACTCTTGATTTCGGCTTAGCTCATGACCTCAGGGTTGTGCAATCGAGCCCCCTGTGGGGTTCTATGCTCAGTGAGGAGTCTGTTTGCCTCCCTCTACTCCTCCTCCTGCTTGTGCTCCCCCTCTCTCAAATAAATAAGTAAAATCTTTAAAAAATCTTTAAAAGAATGCATAAAGGATCTGAATAGTAATTTTTCCAAGAAGGTATACAAATGGCTAATAGGTACATGAAAAGGTACTCAATATCACTAATCATTGGGGAAATGCAAATCAAAACCACAATGAGGTATTGTCCTATACCTGTGAGAATGCCCATCATCAAAAAGACAAGAGATAACAAATGCTGGCAAGGATGTGGAGAAAAGGAAACCTTATGCACTGTTGGCAGGATTGTGAATTGGTGCAGCCACTATGGAAAATAGTCTGGTGGTTCCCCAAAAAATTAAGAATAGAATTACCATAGGATCCAACAACTCCACTTCTGGATATATATCCAAAGGAAACAAAAAAATTTCTATGTCAAAGAGGTATGTGAACCCCCATGTTCATAGCTGTATTATTTACAACAGCTGAGACATGGAAACAACCTAAGTGTCCACCAGTGTTTGAGTAAAGAACCTGTGGTATACGTACACAGTAGAATATTACTGAGCCATTAACAAGAAGGAAATCCTGCCATTTGCAATGACATTGATAAATCTTGAGGGCACTATGCTATGTGAAGTGAATCAGACAGAGAAAGACAAATACCATGTGATCTCACCTATATGTGGAATCTACGAAAAAGCAAGCTCATAGAGAACAAGATCAGATTTGTGGTTACCAGAGGTTGGGTGGGAGGTGTGGGAATTCAATGAAGCTGGTCAAAAAGTACTAACCTGCAGTTATAAGATAAATAAGTACTAAGGATATAACATACAACATGATGACTATAGTTAACATTGCTATATGGTATGTTTGAAAGTCGCTAAGTGTAAATCCAAAGAATTCTCATCATAAGGAAAAACCTTTTTTTATTTTTGGTAACTATATGAAATGACTGGTGGTCACTAAACTTCCTGTGGCAATCATTTCACAATACATGTAGGTTGGATATTTATGCGACTGTGCATACACCTTAACTTTAAGGTGTAATTAAAGTTACGCAGTGCTGTCAATTATATCAATAAAACTAGAAAAAAAATTAAAACAAATCCTTTCCCCATATTTTATTGACATCATCCCATAACCAACCATCAGGGCTTTGCATTGTGTCAACTTAGCTACACCGAAACTACGTTTCCCAGAATTCCCTTCTTGGTATGACTGTGTTTAAGGTTGGTCACAAGAGAAATGTGCTTGGGATGTGAAGTGGAAAGGAAGGAGCGGCCATTTTTCATGCTCTCCAGCTTGGAGCAGGGTGCCAGGCGCTGTGGCAGTGTGCACGTGCAGTGCCCAGCTGCTGGGTCACCTGGTGGGCATGCTGCTGCCCCCAGGCCCGCAGCCTCCGGCTGCCACTGGTTCTCCATTTTCAGCTGCTGCTGGCCCTGGTCAGGTGCATCTTAGGTCCATCCTGTCACACCCTTGATCTCCTTGACTTCCCATCAGCTTCTCCTCCTAACTGCTGATCAGATCTGGGATCTCAGGTCCCACACTGGGGGCACAGCCTTCTCTGCCAGCTCCCATGATGATGTACAGTCCTTACTCTAGATCACGCATAAGCCCCCGTGAGCCCTGGCTGATACAGCAGTCCTATGAAGTACTTATTTTTATTACCCTCCTTTGACAGATAGAGAAACTGAGGCACAGAGAGGGGACATAACTTGCCCAGGGTCATAGAGCTAAGTATCTGGAAGAGACGGAATACAAAGGCAAACCCTGGCTCAGAGGCCAAACTTGTGATCATCATTTTTGTAATATGCAAAATGGTAAAAAATGATTCTCAGCTTTTGGGGATTAAAGGTTATATATATATATAAAATGTCTGGACCATGAGAGAGACAGATACATGCTTAAGAAGTGGAAGCGATTGATATGGAAGATGACATGGTATATGTAATTCTAAAGCTCTATTCAGTTGCAGTTGAGAGACATCTCAAAGCATGAGCCACCAAGCCCAGTGACACAGGGGTACTGATATGCAGGAGCCGGGGGTGCTGGGTGCTGGGTAGGAGTGAAGATTGAGTCCCTAAGGATCCAGCAGCAGGAGTCGGCTTGGCTCTTAAGGGACCCTATGAGAACAGAAGCGAGGCCAATTGGCAGGGAGAGAAGGTGCTTCATGGGTCCCCCAAGTGGCTGCTCCCCTCCTGCCACTATAAGGTTTTATTTATGCCATTTCTAATTTATTTCCTCTTCCTAAGTCTTTGACAAATAACAATCACAGGCATTAGAATATTGTTCCAGAGCAAACAGGACAGCATCTCTCGCCTAAATACATTAGTGGTTATAGCTATTAAAGTCATCAGTCACCCGTGACTTTATCCATGGCTGCACAAAAACATTTCTGCATCTTCCAAAAGTCATAGTTGAAGGCCATCCACTGTTACCTGGAGCGATTCTTATAAAAGGAACCTACTGAGATTTAGCACCCAGAAACATTTGTGGTTTTGGATCTGGGTTATTTTTTTAATATAATAATGAAAATTGTGTTTCTCTTCCTGTTTTGGCTTCAAGGAAGCTCAACACTCAATACTTAATTCCCAACTCCTTGTCGGTCCTTCTCTATCTCTATCCTTTCTGTCTCTACTCAAGACAACTATTCTGCGATTTTATACACACACATATACATATACATACATTTACACATATAAAAAATATATATACACACATACATATATTTTACTTAAACTATTTCTAGAAGGCAGTACATAATTTATAAATGCCAAATATGGACATTAAGCACTATTGAAGAAATAAAAAATAAAACTAAACAGCATTATACAACATTCTCAATAAGCAGAAGTGAAATGAGGAATACTGTTGACTTGCCTCCTTCCCAAAGAGGACTGGAGAGATTTGTGTGCCCTGGCTTTAACCAGGTTCCCCCCAACCTATAAGGACTTACAAGTCACTGAGCCTGAAGCCCATTTAGAAAAGGCTCACTTGGCTGAGCAAGAGCCTTACCGTGAGACCCTGTGGAGATGTGGCTCTATCACCTGTTAGTCACAGTGCTTCTGCAGCCAGGGGATGCGTGATGCTCTCATATTTGGCAGGGCAAGGGCTCGGTGAAGAGGCCTCTTCAGGGATACACCGAGATCCAGAGGGCAGGGAGGTGGGCAAAGAGGCCGGGAAACATTCGGATCCCGTTTGGGCAGAGCAGGACTGTCCAACACAGGCATTCCTTTCCTGCACTGCAGAGAAAGCACTCTACCCCATCTGGAGTCACATTCGGTCTCCTGGGAGCAGGGTTGGCATTGTGGCACACAGGCTAGAAGCTTTCAGCAGCAGATGGACAGAGAGCCTCGCGGCCAGGACTGGAGGTTGTCCAGGTTCTGGGCCTCCCACTGCCACTGCCCCTCCCCATGACCGAAACCCTCTGCCCCTTCCTGCCTCCCTTCACGGCCTACTGTTTACCCTGCCCCCCCCCCCACCTTGGTCCACACAGTAGAGGGAGAGGTCACTCAGTGGGAAAGGTGAGGGCTCCCGCCTGAGGGCCTACAGACTTTCAGGCTCCCACTGACAATAGCAGGGGCTCCGGTGGGTCTGGGAGCCCTCTCTACTTTCCCGTGGCCTGGGCGGGTGATTCTAGACTTCAGAGGCCAGCTGGTGCTGGTGATGTGGGACTATTTTTTAAAAGCAGGTGTTGACTGAGAGCCTGCTGTAAGTGGAGCTGTGACAGCTCAACTGGTCCCTCCCAGAATCCCCTTCCAGACACCCCAGGAAGGAAGGGACGCCTCTGAGGTGACAAATAGCCAAACTAGTGGAACCGAGACATCTTGGGTGGCAGAGCTGCATATGAGTACAAAGACAGGGACAGAAATTCCCCGCGCATAAAGCTTCAGAGGGCCCAGGGGCTCATTCTCTTGGCTGAGGCCAAGAATCAGGGAGAAAGTTCCTTAACGTAATGTTTGAAATTTCCATTTTGTTGGATAAAAGGCTGGAGGTGAGAAAGAGAAAACTAACCAAAAGGTCTGAAGCCTTTTAGCAAAAGGTTCCTTTCTGACATTTTTTGGGGGATAGGTGAGAAAGAAAAAGTAAACAGAACATGTTTTTAAAGAAAACTGACATATACTGCTTACATGACCAAAGACAAAACAAAACAAAAACCGAAAACTGAAAGAAAATGTACTAAAATGCTCTGTTATGGTAGCATTAACAGGGTTGTTAAAAAAAATTCTCACTTCTGTATCCAAAATCTATAAAGAACTTATCAAACTCAACACCCAAAAAACCCCAAATGATCCAGTTAAGAAATGGGCAGAAGACATGAATAGACACTTTTCCAAAGACATCCAGATGGCTGACAGACACATGAAAAGATGCTCAACATCACCCATCCTTAGGGAAATGCAAATCAAAACCACAGTGAGCTATCACCTCACACCTGTGAGAGTGGTTAAAATTAACAGCAAAGAAATAACAGGTGTTGGTGAGGATGCAGAGAAAGGGGAACCCTCTTAGACTGCTGGTGGGAATGCAAGCTGGTGCAGCCACTCTGGAAAACAGTATGGAGATTCCTCAAAAAGTTAAAAATAGAACTACCCTATGGTCCAGCAACTGCACTAGTAGGTATTTACCCAAAGAATACAAATGTATAGATTTGAAGGGGTACATGCACCCTGATGTTTATGGCAGCATTATCTACAATAGCCAAACTATGGAGAGAGCCCAAATGTTCATCAACAGATGAATGGATAAAGATGTGGTATATATACACAATGGATTATTACTCAGCCATCAAAAAGAATGAAATCTTGCCATTTGCAACGATGTGGATGGAACTAGAGTGTATTATGCTAAGTGAACTCAGTCAGTCAGAGAAAGACAAATACCATATGATCTCACTCATATGTGGAATTTAAGAAACAAAACAGATGAACATATGGGAAGGGGAAAAGAGAAAAAGAGAGGGATACAAGCCATAAGAGACTCTTAACAACAGAGAGCAAACTGAGGGTTGATGGAGGGAGATGGGTGGGGGAGGCGCTAGATGGGGGATGGGCATTAAGGAGGGCATTTGTTGTGATGAGCACTGGGTGTTGTATGTAAGTGATGAATTACTGAATTGTACTCCAAAAACCAATATTGCACCGCATGTTCACTAAAATTTAAATTAAAAATTTTAATTTCCAAAACAAAATTTGGGTCATTTGGTTTCATTGCTTTCCAATAAAAATTAGAAAATATGAAAACATCAAAGAATGGCTAATTGGAAGATAACAAAAAGTATATTAACACAGGAGGAAAATTCAGTGGAGACTAAAGTAGGTGTTTTAAGGCCAACCCAACAGAGCTGTCATATCACCAGGCAAACAGGATTTGCTCTAGATCTGTGAGATCTACAGCTCAGACGCCTAGCTGCTGGCTCCCAGAAGGCATTGGCTAGGGTCCTGTTGTGCCTGGCCCCAGAGGGAGGTGCTGCTCTGGAGCACACCCACCACACCCCACTTGGCTGCACCATGCTTGCACACATCATACTCCATGGAATGGTCTGGACCAGCTGTGAACTTGGGGCACAGGGACTCTCCTGGTCATCTTGCCCATCTCCAGTATCGTATGTAGTTGAGAGGAGACACTCAAAGCGTTTGCTAACTCAAACAGCTCCCGAGAGTGAGGGACTGTCCACTTCTCTTGCAGTTTACTTCCAGACACAATGTGGTTGACCTGCAGGGGACCAGCCCTGCCTACCGGGAGCTGTTTGTCACATGTGGAAACAGCAGCACTTTCTTGCATATCTACCACCAAACCTGACTCCTTTGGTAGCAGAGCCCTGGGCAGACCATTACATAAATTGAGTGAGACAGGGAGGCCAAGGGGAAAGCTGCTCTGAGATTAAGAGCAGAAAACATGCTTAAGATTCCTCATTTTCCTTCCTCTGCCTCCGAGATCTGCTTCTAAGTCTTGCCAAGGCCTATGATCACAGTTTGCTTTTTTTCCGCCCCTAAAAAAAAAAAATTACTCTTCCTTCCAGGCCTGAAAGAGCTATGATGTCACTTACACATTCTGCAGGAATGCCAAACCCAGACGATGCTCTGGGAAAGGATTTTCTGGGGAGACTTTCAACCACTCTGGGTAGTCTGTACAGATAAGATAACCCAGGATAGGCACTGTGGTTGATGGAAAACAGCAATTTTCTTCAGAGCCTGGACTAGGAGCCACAAACCTTGCAAGTATACCAAATTGACACGCCCGATGGCCTCCTGTTTACATGATGTCTTCCCACTTCCATGAGTGGATGCCTTGCCCCCTGGGTCACTGCTCCTCTACCCTGAAAATATTAGAGACCAAGGGGGAGGAGGGACAGACTAATGTCTACTGAGTAGCTGCTGTGCAATGGACATCAGGCTTAGCACTCGGAACAGGATAAAAAGTTTTAGGTTTTGCACAGTGGAGGAAACCCATCCACAAAATGAAAAGGCAACCTACTAAATGGGAGATGATCTTTCAAATCATATGTCTGACAAAGGATTAATACCCCAAATATATAAATAACTCATACAACTCAGCATCAAAACAACAAACAATCCAATTTAAAAAATGGGCAAAGGACCCGAATAAACACTTCTCCAAAGGCGGCGTCCAGATGGCCAACAGACACATGAAAAGATGCTCGACATCACTCATCATCAGGGAAATGCAAATCAAAACCACAATTAGAGATCACCTCATACCTGTCAGAATGGCTATTTTCAAAAAGACAAGAAATAACAAGTGTTAATGAGGATGTGGAGAAAGGGAAACCCTCGTGCACTCTTGGTGGGAATGCAAACTGGTGCAGCCACCACAGAAAACAGGATGAAGATTCCTCAAATAATTAAAAATAGAACTACCCTATGATCTAGCAATTCCACTTCTGGGTGTTCATCTGAAGAAAGCAAAAACACTAATTCCAAAAGATATATTCACGGCTATATTTATAGCAACAGTTTTTACAGTAGCCAAGATATGGAAGCAGCCCATGTGTTCATCAATAGATGAATGGATATAGATGTGATGTGTACGTACACACACACACATTGAAATATTACCCAGCCATAGATAAATAATGCAGTCTTGCCATTTGCAACAACACGGATGGACATAGAGGGTATTATGGTAAATAAGTCAGACAAAGAAGGACAAGTACTGTATGATTTCACTTAGGTGTGGGATCTAATAAACAAAACAAAACAGAAATGGACTCATAGATGCAGAAAACAATCTGGTGGTTGCCAGGGGGAAGGGAAGTAGGGAATGGATGAAATCGCAGAAGAGGATTCAAAGGCACAAGTTTCCAATTATACAATAAATAAAACATGGACATGCACAGGGAATATAGTTAATAATATTATAACAACTCTGTATGGTGATAGATTGTAGCTAGATATATCATGGGGATCACTTCATAATACGTATAAATGTTGAATCATTATGTTGTACACCTGAAACTAATATGTCAACTGTATTTCAATAAAACAAAATAAAAAAGGAAATACGTTCAACAAACAAATGGACTCCAGTGGGTTTCTGGTCACTGGTGGGGAGTAAAAAAATCACTTTTCTTTAAAGAGGCAAAAAGTGAGGGGGAGGAGCAAGACGGTGGAGGAGTAGGAGACCTAAATTTCGTCTGGTCCCAGGAATTCAGCTGGATAGGGATCAAACCATTCTGAACACCTACGCACTCAACAGGAAATCGAAGAAAAGAATAGCAACAACTCTCTGAACAGAAAAGCGACCACTTTCTGGAAGGTAGAATGTGCAGAGAAGGGAATCTGAGGCAATATTCGGGAAGATAGACGGCGGGGAGGGGGCCTCTGTTGGCTGCTACTGGCAAGTGAAAGAGCCGCGGAGCACAAAATCAGAACTTTTAGAAGTTGGCTCCGCCAAGGGACGTCGCTCCAGTGGCTAAGCTGGGGGGTGGAACCCTCGCTGGGACAGTGTGGTCTCAGGACCGTTGGGGCACAGAAAGACCGGGGGTGCCTGAGTGCGGCAGAGCTCCAGGTATCAGAGCGGGGAAGCCGGCTGCAGAGACAGAGCTGAGGAGCGGGCTCTCAGCTCGGGGTTGCCATAAACCGTGATCCAGGGCACAGTCAGGCCACTGCTCCTCCAGCAGGGACCCAACAAGCAGCAGATCCGGGGAGACTCCCCTTCCTCCTCCCGGGGGGAGCGGTGTGGGAGTGCACCGCAGGGATCTGTTGGGTTTGGAGATTCCACATGGGGTCGGGTACCAGACATAGAAATGCTTGGTCACAGGCCAGGTGAGCACGGAGTGCGGCCGGAGACCAGGGAGACGGGAGTGATTGACTGCTTTTCTCTGGGGGCGCACTGAGGAGCTGGGCCCCACGTTCTCTGCTTCTCTGGGATGGAGATAGGGAGGCCGCCATTTTCACTCTCGGCCTCCAAAGCTGTAGGGAAAGCTTGCAGGGAACAAAAGCTCCCGAGAGCAAACCCGAGCAGATTACTTAGCCCAGACGGCAAGGGTGGGGCAATTCCGCCTCCGGCAAAGACATTTGGGGGTGCCTGGGTGGCTCAGCTGGTTAAGCGACTGCCTTCGGCTCAGGTCATGATCCTGGAGTCCCAGGATCGAGTCCCAAATCAGGCTCCCTGCTCAAAGGGGAGTCTGCTTCTCCCTCTGACCCTCCCCCCTCTCGCACTCTCTCATTCTCTCTCCCTCTCTTAAGTAAATAAAATCTTAAAAAAAAAAAAAAAGACATTTGGGAACCCGGGCAACAGGCCCCTCCCCCAAGAGATCAGCAAGAACAGCCAGCCAAGACCAAGTTTACCGATCAGTGAGAACGGCAGAACTCCAGCACTAGGGGAATACTGCACATAGAATCCATGGCTTTTTTTACCATGATTCTTTAGTCTTTCAAAGTTAATTTTTTGAATTTTCCTTTTTTTGAATTTTTCTTTTTCCCTTTTTCAACCAACATCTTATCAATCCCCTTTTTAAAAAATCTTTTTTATTTTTCATATTTAGAATCATAATCTATCCTTTCATAGTAGTTAAAACCTCATTTATGGTATATATATATAAGTTGTTCTCTCTTTAAAATTTTGGTTTACAGTTTCTTCCAATAGACCAAAATATACCCAAAATCTCTAGTGTATGGCTTTGTTCTAGTCTCCTGCCTGATCACATTCTCTCCTTTTTTTTTTTTAAATCCTCTTCTTTCTTTTTTCAACCAACTTTTAATCAATTCCTTTTATAAAATCTTTTATAATTTTCATCTTTACAGTCATATTCCACCCTTCATCATATTTACCCTTATTTTTGTACATATATAAGTTTCTCTTTCTTTAAAATTTTGGGAAGCACTTTCTTCTAACAGACCAAAATATGCCCAAACCTAGTGTGTGGCACTGATCTATGCACCAGCCTGATCATATTTGATCATATTCTGTTTTTTGTTTGTTTTTGTTTTTTTTTAATCTTTTTTCTTTCTTTCCCTTTCTTTTCCCCCGGTTTCAGGTCTCCTCTGATTTGTTTAGTGTATATTTTTCTGGGGTTGTTGTTACCCTGTTAGCATTTTGTTCTCTCATTCATCTAGTCCCCTCTGGACAAAATGACAAGACGGAAAAAGTCACCTCAAGAAAAAAGCACAAGAGACAGTACCGACTGCCAGGGACCTAATCAATACAGACATTAGTAAGATGTCAGAACTAGAGTTCAGAATGACGATTTTAAAGATACTAGCTGGGCTTGAAAAAAGCATGGAAGATATCAGAGAAACCCTCTCTGGAGAAATAAAAGAACTAAAATCTAACCAAGCCGAAATAAAAAAGGCTATTAATAAGGTACAATCAAAAATGGAGGCTGTAACTGCTGGGATAAATGAGGCAGAAGAGAGAATCAGTGATATAGAAGACCAAATGATGGAAAATAAAGAAGCTGAGAAAAAGAGAGATAAACAACTACTGGATCACGAGGGCAGAATTCGAGAGGTAAGTGATACCATTAGATGAAACAGCATTAGAATAATTGGGATCCCAGAAGAAGAAGAAAGAGAGAGGGACAGAAGGTATATTGGAGCAAATTATAGCAGACAACTTCCCTAATTTGGGGAAGGAAACAGGCATCAAAATCCAGGAGGCACAGAGAACCCCCCCAGAAAATCAATAAAAATAGATCAACACCCCAACATCTAATAGTAAAACTTATGAGTCTCAGAGACAAAGAGAAAATCCTGAAAGCAGCTCAGGAGAAGAGATCTGTAACCTACAATGGTAGAAACATTAGATTGGCAACAGACCTATCCACAGAGACCTGGCAGGCCAGAAAGGACTGGCATGATATATTCAGAGCACTAAATGAGAAAAATATGCAGCCAAGGATACTATATCCATCTAGGCTGTCACTGAAAATAGAAGGAGCGATAAAAAGCTTCCAGGACAAACAAAAACTAAAGGAATCTGTAAACACGAAACCAGCCCTACAAGAAATATTGAAAGGGGTCCGCTAAGCAAAGAGAGAGCCTAAAAGTAACATAGACCAGAAAGGAACACAGACAATATACAGTAACAGTCACCTTACAGGCAATACAATGGCACTAAATTCATATCTTTCAATAGTTACCCTGAATACAAATGGGCTAAATGCCCCAATCAAAAGGCACAGGCTATCAGATTGGATAAAAAACAAGACCCATCAATACGCTGTCTGCAAGAGACTCATTTTAGATCCAAAGACACCCCCAGATTGAAAGTGAGGGGGTGGAAAACCATTTACCATGCTAATGGACACCAAAAGAAAGCTGGGGTGGCAATCCTTATATCAGACAAATTAGATTTTAAACCAAAGACTATAATAAGAGATGAAGAAGGACACTATGTCATACTTAAAGGGTCTATCCAACAAGAAGATCTAACAACTATATCTATGCCCCTAACATGGGAGCAGCCAATTATATAAGCTAATTAATAACAAAAGCAAAGAAACACATGGACAACAATACAGTAATAGTGGGGGACTTTAACAGCCCCCTTGCTGAAATGGACAGATCATCTAAGCAAAAGATCAACAAGGAAATAAAGACTTTAAATGACACACTGGACCAAATGGACTTCACAGATATATTCAGAACATTCCATCCCAAAGCAACAGAATACACATTCTTCTCTAGTGCCCATGGAACATTCTCCAGAATAGATCACATCCTAGGTCACAAATCAGGTCTCAACCGGTACCAAAAGACTGGGATCATTCCCTGCATATTTTCAGAACACAGTGCTTTGAAACTAGAACTCAATCACAAGAGGAAAGTCGGAAAGAACTCAAATACATGGAGGCTAAAGAGCATCCTACAGAAGAATGAATGGGTCAACCTGGAAATTAAAGAAGAATTGAAAATATTCATGGAAACAAATGAAAATGAAAACACAACTGTTCAAAATCTTTGGGATGCAGCAAAGGCGGATCTAAGAGGAAAGTATATAGCAATACAAACCTTTCTCCAGAAACAAGAAAGGTCTCAAATACACAACCTAATCCTACACCTAAAGGACCTGGAGAAAGAACAGCAAATAAAGTCTAAACCCAGCAGGAGAAGAGAAATAATAAAGATCAGAGCAGAAATCAATGAAATAGAAACCAAAAGAACAGAACAGATCAACGAAACTAGGAGCTGGTTCTTTGAAAAATTAAGATTGATAAACCCCTGGCCAGACTTATGAAAAAGAAAAGAGAAAGGACCCAAAATAAATAAAATCATGAATGAAAGAGGAGAGATCACAACCAACACCAAAAAAATAGAAACAATTCTAAGAACATATTATGAGCAACGATATGCCAGCAAATTAGATAATCTGGAAGAAATGGATACATTCCTAGAGATGTATCAACCAGCAAAACTGAACCAGGAAGAAATAGAAAACCTGAACAGATCTATAACCATTAAGGACACTGAAGCAGTAATCAAAAATCTCCTAACAAACAAAAGCCCAGGGCCAGATGGCTTCCCAGGGGAATTCTACCAAACATTTAAAGAAGAATTAATACCTATTCTTCTGAAACTGTTCCAAAAAATAGAAATGGAAGGAAAACTTCCAAACTTGTTTTATGAGGCCGCCATTACCTTGATCCCCAAACCAGAAAAAGACCCCATCAAAAAGGAGAATTACAGACCAATATCCTTGATGAAAATGGATGCAAAAATTCTCACCAAAATACTAGCCAATAGGATCCAACAGTACATTAAAAGGATTATTCACCATGACCAAGTGGGATTTATCCCTGGGCTGCAAGGTTGGTTCAATATCCACAAATCAATCAATGTGAAACAATACATTAATAAAAGAAAGAACAAGAACCATATGATCCTCTTAACAGATGCAGAAAAAGCATTTGACAAAGTACAGCATCCTTTCTTGATCAAAACTCTTCAGAGTATAGGGATAGAGGGTACATACCTCAATATCATAAAAGCCATCTATGAAAAACCCACAGCGAATATCATTCTCAATGGGGAAAAACTGAGAGCTTTCCCCCTAAGGTCAGGAACACGGCAGGGATGTCCACTATCACCACTGCTATTCAACATAGTACTAGAAGTCCTAGCCATAGCAATCAGACAACAAAAAGAAATCAAAGGCATCCGAATCGGCAAAGAAGAAGTCAAACTCTCACTCTTTGCAGATGATATGATACTTTATGTGGAAAACTCAAAAGACTCCACCCCAAAACTCCTAGAACTCATAGAGGAATTCAGTAAAGTGGCAGGATATAAAATCAATGCACAGAAATCAGTGGCATTCCTATACACCAACAAGACAGAAGAAAGAGAAATTGAGGAGTCGATCCCATTTGCAACTGCACCCAAAACCATAAGATATCTAGAAATAAATCTAACCAAAGAGGCAAAGAATCTGTACTCAGAAAACTGTAAAATACTCATGAAAGAAATTGAGGAAGACAAAATGAAATGGAAATGGAAATTGGAAATGGAAAAACGTTCCATGCTCATGGATTGGAAGAACAAATATTGTGAAGATGTCAATGTTACCTAGAGAATCTACACATTCAATGCAATCCCTATCAAAATACCATCAACTTTCTTCAAAGCAATGGAAGAAATAATCCTAAAATTTGTATGGAATCAGAAAAGACCCCGAATGCCAGAGGAATGTTGAAAAAGAAAACCAAAGCTGGCGGCATCACAATTCTGGACTTCAAGCTCTATTACAAAGCTGTAATTATCAAGACAGTATGATACTGGTGCAAAAACAGACACATAGATCAATGGAACAGAACAGAGTGCCCAGAAATGGACCCTCAACTCTATGGTCAACTAATCTTTGACAAAACAGGAAAGAATGTCCAGTGGAAAAAAGACAATCTCTTCAACAAATGGTGTTGGGAAAATTGGACAGCCACATGCAGAAGAATGAAACTGGACCATTTCCTTACACCACACACAAAAACAAACTCAAAATGGTTGAAAGACCTAAATGTGAGACAGGAGTCCATCAAAATCCTAATGGAGAACACATGCAGCAACCTCTTCGACCTCAGCCGCAGCAACTTCTTCCTAGAAACATCGCCAAAGGCAAGGGAAGCAAAGGCAAAAATGAACTATCGGGTCTTCATCAAGATAAAAAGCTTCTGCACATCAAAAGAAATAGTCAACAAAACCAAAAGACAACCGACAGAATGGGAGAAGATATTTGCAAATGACATATCAGATAAAGGGCTAGTATCCAAAATCTATTAAGAACTTATTAAACTCAACACCCAAGGAACAAATGATCCAATCAAGAAATGGGCAGAAGACATGAACAGACGTTTTTTCAAAGAAGACATCCAAATGGCCAATAGACACACTAAAAAGTGCTCAACATCGCTCGGCATCAGGGAAATCCAAATCAAAACCTCAATGAGATACCACCTCACACCAGTCAGAATGGCTAAAATTAACAAGTCAGCAAATGACAGATGTTGGCGGGGATGCGGAAAAAGGGGAACCCTCCTACACTGTTGGTGGGAATGCAAGCTGGTGCAGCCACTCTGGAAAACAGTATGGAGGTTCCTCAAAAAGTTGAAAATAGAGCTACCCTATGACCCAGCAATTACACTACTGGGTATTTACCCCAAGGATACAAATGTAGGGATCCGAAGGGGTACGTGCGCCCCGATGTTTATAGCAGCAATGTCCACAATAGCAAAACTATGGAAAGATCCAAGATGTCCATCGAGAGATGAATGGATAAAGAAGATGTGGTATATATATACAATGGAATATTATGCAGCCATCAAAAGGAATGAAATCTTGCCATTTGCAACAACTTGGATGGAACTGGAGGGTATTATGCTGAGCGAAATAAGTCAATCAGAGAAAGACATGTATCATATGATCTCACTGATATGAGGAATTCTTAATTTCAGGAAACAAACTGAGGGTTGCTGGAGTGGTGGGGGGTGGGAGGGATGGGGTGGCTGGGTGATAGACATTGGGGAGGGTATGTGCTATGGTGAGCACCGTGTAATTGTAAGACTGTTGAATCACAGACCTGTACCTCTGAAACAAATAATACATTATATGTTTAAAAAAAAAAAAAAGAAGAAGAAGATAGCAGGCAGGGAAAAATGAAGGGGGGAAATTGGATGGGGAGACGAACCATGAGAGACTATGGACTCTGAGAAACAAACTGAGGGTTCTGGGGGGGGGGAGGATGGGTTAGCCTGGTGATGGGTATTAAAGAGGGCACGTACTGAGTGGCGCACTGGGTGTTATACGCAAACAATGAATCATGGAACACCACATCAAAAACTAATCATGTAATGTATGGTGATTAACATAACATAATAAAATTTAAAAAAAAATAAAGAGGCAAAAAGTACAATAGCAATTCCATTCAGATGAATACAAAACAAAACAAAAACAGTTTTAGGAAGCTCTGTTCACCTTCTAGACACTTCCTGTGACTTGACTTTTTCCCCCCTTTTTAAAAAAATTGATATATAGCTGACATGTAACGTTATATTAATTTCAGTTGTATGACATAATGAATGATTCAATACATGTATACTGGGAAATGATCACCACCAACTTGTAACTTGTGCTCTTGATGTTCTATCCCAAGCCTGCTCTTAAGTATAATTATAATACACTTTAAAAGGTGAACGTGCCCCGGGCAGCGGTAATCAAACGTGAAGCAACAACTGGGTAGTCCCGCCTGAGAATATACTGTGCCTGGTGAAGGTGCAGAGAGAGTGACCGGCAGCAGCACTGGGAGCTGGCCGGAAATGCAGGATTCAGGCCCCGTCCTGCACCTCCTGGACCAGCATCTCTGCAGGCGGGCCCCAGGAATCTGCGATTTTCATGCCTGCTGAAGTTTGAGAAGCACTGGCAGAGGGAATGTCTAGGCCCCTACCGGGTCCCTCAGAAAAGGACAGGGGACAGCACAACCAACATGCACTCATGAGTGAGATGTGTCTAGGATCATTGCCAGCCCCTGACCCAACTCCCACCCCCCCATCTGTTGCTGGTAATAACTGGGAGTGGCAGTTACCAGATCTAAATCTCAGGGTGTGCATCTGCAGCGTCGGGGTACATATGGTCCCCTTTGGTAGAAATGCCAAGAGGGTGAAGTAAGGTACTGGAGTGCAGTTAGCCCCAGTAGCACCTTCTAAGCGAGCAATTGATATTTATGATCACATCATGATTACTTCTTGGCTAAATTCTTCCCTGTCAGCTCATACCCAGGCAAAAAGCTGACCAACTGGAGATGGTCTGCTCCTGTTTCTGGGAGCTAGGAGCAGAGGCGCCATACTACTGCTGTGTGTGTCTTTTGGCTTTCCCAGAGACGTTGGCTGGGCCCTCCCTTCCTCTTCCAGGCTCCCCTCGGAGAAGGCCGCTCCCATGGCCTGATGGAGGGGCAGCGGGGCTCCTGTCAGCATGACTGCTGTTCTCTGTATGGAAGAGAAGCGGGCCCTGGCATGAGGGGCAGGGAGAGGCCAGGGGAGGCCATCCACACTTCCTCTTTGCCCTCTGCCCAGTGTTCCGTGGCTCAAGTCCCACTGGAGTAGGCCAGCATATACCACGGCCCAGCAAGTGCTCCCCTCTGCGCCTCCCAGCCCGATCTCCTCCTCTGGGTCCTGTTCACTCTGCATCCCTCCTTGTCCTCCGTCTCCTCCTAGCAGCCGTGCCCAGGCTTTCTGTTGCTCAGTCTGCCTCCACTGGGCAGGCCCGAAACCATCCCAAGTCTCCCCCTTCTCCCCCCTTCCGTCTTTCCTTCTTTTATGCATTCGAACACCAAGTGTTGGATCTGTGCCAGACACTATTCGGGGCACGAGGGATACACCAGTGGGCAAATCAGATAGAGTTTCTGCCCTCAAGGTGCTTACGTTGAGTCAACATAGAGCATGCTAAAAGGAGGAAGAGCAAGCAGGGCCGGGAGCAGGGCTGCTGGTGCGTCTGCGCGTGAGAGCACAGGGGACAGGGTGGCCGGGCAGGCTTGCTCGTGAGGGCACACGGAGTGGAGACCCGAGGGGCCTGCGGGAGCAGCCACGTGGCCACTGGGTTCGGGGTGGGGGAGGGCGGTAGTGGCCCAGGCAGAGGGGACAGAGAGGCCCAGGGCATTCTGAAGGGTGGACAGCGAGGCAGGGGGCTGGGCAGAGTGAGGCGGGAGAGGCGAGAACAGCGCAGCACCGGGCCTGCCGGCCACCCGGGGAAGCAGCTCATATTGTACGTGGGACGGGACGGGCAGCCCCCCGGGCTCTGGGCCGAGGAGGTGCAGGTCTCAGTTATGCTTTGAAGGGCCCTCCAGCTGTGCAGTGGAGAATGGGCTGCAGAAATAAAGAGCCGCTCAGGGGCTCCTGGGGCAACACCAGTGGCCAGTGGCGGAGGCGGCGGTGGCGAGAAGCGTGCAGATTCTGTGTGCATTCTGCAAGTGGAATAAACACGGGAAAACCTCAAAATGACTCTGGCGTTTTTGTCCTAAGCATCCGAAGAATGGTTTGTCTTTTTTTTTTTTTTTTTTTTTTTATGATTTTATCTATTTATTTGAGAGAGAGCAAGAGTGAGAGAGAGAGACAGCACAAGCGTGGTGAAGGGGAGAGGGAGAAGCAGGCTTCCCGCTGAACAGGGAGCCCAATGCGGGGCTTGATCCCGGGACCCTGGGATCATGACCTGAGCCGAAGGCAGACGCTTAACCAACTGAGCTACCCAGGCGCCCCTACTTTGCCTTTTCTTGTGTTGGTTTCTCCCCAGATGCCCCCCTGCCCTCTGATGGCAGCGCAGAACCCCGACCGCTGCCCCGGGGTCCAGCAGCTCTGCCTGGGCCTTTGTGCCTGTTGCTGTCCTGGGGCTCCCCTGGATATCCCAGACCCATGGCCACCCTCAGCTCAGCTCAGGCATCTGTTCTGCTAAGAAGCCTCTCGTGACCCTGTGGCCCCTGGCCAGCATCAACCAACCCACCCTTTGTGTAACGACAGCTACCGTTCCCTGGTTCATGGGTGCTGGGTGGCACCTCAAAGGCATTCTTTCTATGTGTCTGAGTAACTCTGCAAGGCAAGAATTAGCATCCTAACTGTTCAGATTAGAAAACAGTCTCAGCAATGTAATGTCACATGCCTAGTGACACTCAGCTAGTAAGTAAGAGAGTTAGGGTCCAACCCCAATACATCTGACTGCAAAGCCTGTGCCACGCACTGCCCTGTAGGAGTACTTTAAATCACAGCACCTGGAACATTCTGCTGGATTTTTTGGTTTGCATGACTGCTGCCTCCACTGGATGGTGAGCTGCTGAAGGGAGTAGGGAGGGACAGTGTTGGTACAGAGGGGTTGTCCAGTAAATGTTGGCCAAAGTTTCTTCCTTCAACATGGGATCACAACCCAGACATAAGAGGTTATAGGGTGGTTATGCACCCATTTGAGATTCATGGCTCTAGGCCCTCTTCCCTAACCTCAAATTCATTCATTCATTCATTTGACAATCTAGTAGTAGAGACAGATAATATACAAGAAAACAGATACATGTACAAAATAATTTTGGATAGTAGTAAGTGAAAAAAGAAAAAAAGATAATATAATAGGGAGTGCCGAGTCAGAGAAAGGGAGCTACTTTAAGTGGAGCAGACAGAGAAGGCGTCTCTGAAACCCAAATGATGAGAAGGAACTTGCCATGTGACGATCTTGGAGGAGATCATTCCAGGTGGACAGAACAGTAGGTGCAAAGGTCCTGAGGCAGGAGTGAGCTTGCTACATCTGAGGAACAGAAAGTAGGCCAATGTGGAAGGCATAAGGAGCAAGACGGGAGGGAAGTGGGGGATAAAGCTTGAGAGGTTAAGTAGTGGCCAGCTAATATAAAGCCTTAGGCCTTGGTGAAGATCTGGAAGGAACTGCAAGAGCCACGAGAAGCCTCTGGAGAGTCTTAATCTTGAAAGAGATCTGATGCACATAAACACATGCACACAAACTGTGCTTGGGGTCCAAGGACGGGAGGTTCAAAATTTCTGCTGTAGAGTCTAGTTCTGGAGTGCATGGGGTGAATCATAATAAAACAAGCCTCACTTCAATGTTTGCTCTGTTCTTTCCAACCTCATAGAGTAGAAGAATGATGTGCCGTAGCCTCACAAAGAGCAAGCCTTTCTCTGCTTTCTTAAAAAATGAGTCTCACCCTGTGCATTGTTGGCGGAAGTAGAAAACGGTACAGTCGCTACGGAAAACAGTATGGTAGTTCCTCCCCACAAAAAATCAAACACAAAATTACCATCGGACCTGGCAATTGCACTTCTGGGTACATGCCTGAAAGAAATAAAAGTAGGAACTCCAACAGATATTTGTACACCCATATTCATAGCAGCATTATTCACAATAGCCCAAAGGGGGACGCAACTCCAGTGTCCATCAACAGATGAGTGGATAAACAAAATGCGGTATATTCTTAAATGGAATATTAGACTTAGGAAGGAAGGAAATCCTGACCTGTGCTAACACATGGATGAACCTTGAGGACATTATGCTGAGTGAAATAAGACAGTTATGGAAAGACAAATACTGTATGATTCCACTTATGTGAGCTACCTAGAGCAGTCAAACTCATTTGAGACAAAAAGCGGAGTGCTGGTTGCCAGGGGCTGGGGGTGGGGGAAGTGGGGGTTGTTTAACGGGTAGAGTTTCAGTTTTGCAAGATGGAAAGAGTGCTGGAGCTTGGAGATGGTGGTGGTGATGTTTGCACAAGAGTGTGAATGTACTTAACTGAACTGCACACTTAAAGATGGTTAGGATGGTTAAGTTTTATTGTTATGTGTATTTTACCCCAGTGGAACATTTTTACGAAGTCTCTGGAGCCCACTCAGTCCCTCAATTGCATCCCCATCAGCATCTGTCTCCCTGCCCTCAACAGCGCTGGTGTTCCGGGTATCCCGAGATGGACTGTCTAGTCAAGCCCCTCACGCTATGTGAAGAAGACAAACTAGTTGGCGTGGATGAGACCTTAAAATCTCTCCAGCGAAGAAAGTCCCAGATGTTGAGCCTGGCAACCCTTAACAATTCTCTGTGTCAGATTTCTTGCCTTTTAAATCTTACTTAAATCTGTTTGTTTTAAACTAATTTCCTCTTTTTGCCTTACGCAGACACAAAGAACAGCTGGTGACCATCCTCTATGGACAGAGACGTCCAAAGACTTAGACGCCATTGTTAAATTACCTTGTTTCTCTGACGATGCAGAGCCACCCGCTTTCAACATCTCCCAGCCTACAGCTGCAGTCACATTCTCGTTGTGGGACTGAGCTTTGGGCCCTCAGCTGTGCTTTTGTCTGTGTGTCTGGGGGGACCCCAAATCATTTCTTAAGGAAAGCTTTGGCCCGGCCCATGGCATTCCCGTGGCAGGCCTCCAAAGGAGGCAGGTAGCCTTCCACTGAGGCCTGGGCCCTTATCAGGTTCCTGGGAGCTCTCTAAGATGATGTCAGCACGCGACTCAGATTGGCTGAGGTGCAGGACCTGTGACTCGCCTGACCAGCTCCAGGGCACAGGTGGATTACAGGCACTTGGCAGGGAACAAGAAAGCCGAGCTCACCATTCCTCACTAGGTACCAAAAGCCTGCCTAAGAGAAAGCAGATCTGGGGAGATTCTCTGAGGATGTATCCCTCCCTCTGGGATTAAGCCCAGTCCTCGGGAGCGGTGGGGACCGCTTTGTTTTGCCCACCCTTCCTCTGTGCAGTGGTTTTGCTGCACCACGCTTGGCCAGGCAGCCCGGCCCACTCTGCAGGCACCATATAAGAAAGAGGCTGAGAGGCCTTGGTGCAGTTATTCTAGAGGTACTGTTGAAGGTGGGCTGTTGACTCCACTGTGGACACGGGAATGTGGGGGCACTGCTCCCAGGACTCAGAACCAGGAGTACTTGTGCATCTTAAACATGGTGTATTTTTACCTCATGGACCCTAAATCCTATCGCTGATGATTTTACACTTTGTTTCTGCTGCTAGAGAACTTCAAGTCAAATATGGGGACTATTGCTGGGAAGAATGTTGTCCAACAGAACTTTCTGTAATGGAAATTTTCTATATCTCTGCTACCCATTACGGTAGCCACTAGCCACATGTGGTTTAGTAGGATGGAGAAAATGTCTTAGAAATGGATTTAGTAAGACAGGGAAACTGAATTTTCCATTTTAATTAATTCAAATTTTAAATTTAAATGGCCACACGTGGCTAGTGGCTACCAATTAGCTCTAGACACCATATGGGAAATGCATGTGTTTTGGATGTCACTTTTGGTTCATCTGACTTTCCTATCAATATATTCCATCTACTTCAAGTCCCTTTGCTGTCTAATTATTTTTATTAAAACTTTTTGTCAGCTATCTTCAATCTTTTTAAAATGTGAGATCTACTTATAAGTACAAAAAAAGGATAACATACACACATTCCCAATTTCTTTGACTAGGTACTTCTTCCCCCTTTTGTGCAAAATAGAGTAATTAATATGTTCATTTAAGGGAAGGGTGTCATTTACAGGAAGGGCGTCCCCAACAGAAGTTGGGGAGAGGCCTTCTCTTCTGTTTCTTTGTTCTGTTTCTTCAGCTGGGTGCTGCTTACACAAATGTTCAATTTGTATAAATTCATTGAGCTGTGTCTTTATGATGTATGCACTTTTCCATATATTATTTATACTATCCTTCAATAAAAAGTAAAGGGAAACATATAAAGAGAACCTGTTGGGTCCAAGGCACAATGTTAATTTAGCTCTACGGGATATGGAAAGATTCACAGAACATGGACCATGACTCCAAAAAGCTGCACTTGAGCATCATCGAGCATTAATGCAAATTTCTGGGATGCATTTTTCCAGAGGGATCTTGGGCAACTTCTGATGCTAGCAACTCCCCACCCTCCTCTTCCTTGCTTTCCTCCCCGGATCAGACAGTGCCAAGAAAGAGTTTTAGGAGGAGGAAGTCTTTCTTTCCATCTCAACAGATCTTAGTCAAAAACATTCCAAATTCTTATAAAAGGCTGAGTAGCCCCCAGAAAAAACCTTTAATCTTTATTGTCTTCCAGAGGAATTAAATCAGAGGAGGAGGTGTCTGGAATATGGAATGTTCATGGGGCAGGATGAGGAAATAAAATTCAATCTATATTTTAAGCAAGCAACTAAAAACTACCAACCAAGATGTGTTCCAGCATATACCTCTGCTCAACTGAACAAAAACATTTATATTAAAAATTATAATTGAAAATATAATTTTTTCAATTATATTTTTTCAACGGGGTCCCTCTCCATGACTTAAATATCTTAATTTTGCTAAAGACTGAGACATAAATTTTTATACTTAAAAGTAAGTTAAAGAGCCAGGCAGGTGCATATTTCATGCTAGAGCAGAAGGTTGCTCTCTGCAGTGATTCAGTCCCAGTAACCTGTATAAATGGCCATCATCAAGAATTATGGGGGGGCTATTAGTCATTTCTGTCTACATTAATTTACCTCCTCGACATATTACTATATTGAACAAAGGCCTGCATTCTTGAGACCCAAGATACAAATCTTTTTTCTTACTCTTTTCACACTTTAATGCTCGAACTTCAAAAGCCTCCACCTGTACAGATTTTATAACCATTTAAATGTGTGAATCTTCTTTGAAATATTCTTTCACTGGTTCCTTTGAGCACAGCCCAGGCCAAGCTTTTATACTTTGTTCTTTCACTTACGTTATTACAGGCATCGAGTGAAAAAGTATTCTAATTACTGCCAAAAAAGAAGAAGTGCCTTCAAAACAATCACATTCATTTTGGTCTTTTAGTATAAACAAAATCCTTCCATTTACTTTTACTTATTCAACTGCATTATATTTTGCGTACGGCATTGGGAGTCTTCAAACACAGAAGAATTTTGTTCTCACATTTCAAAACAGACTATAGAGCAAATGCAAACTAGCATTCAGTTCACTGAATAAACTGATATTTAGTTTCTTATCCTTATAGCTCAAAGGAAAATCAGAAAATTATCTGTGTCCTATAAACAGTAAATGTCTCAGAGGAGATCTTTCTGACTTGAGCAAAGTGGCCTGGCTGTAGTTTTAACCAGTTTTTTGACATGTGCCAAGTTCTCACTTCATTTTGTGATATGTGGATTACAGTTCTGATGTTTGACGTCAAAATCAAGAAAAATTACGAAGCTGTGGTTTGAGTGATTTGAGTAACTACCTGTGATTTCAGTAACTACGATCAGCACCTTTCAAGATAATGGCCCTTAATGCACTATCAACCTTCTCCTTCCAGGTAGCCAAATGGGAAAACGGAGATGCCCGAGCCAGATGTTTAAAAAAAACAAAAACAAAAACAAAAAAACCGAAGTCCTATATGCTTGGAACTGTTTTACATGCTAATTCCAGAAAGCCTGGGTTTAGAAAGCATTTATTAGGTCGGGCCAGGTGTGGGACATTCTTAAGTCTATGTGCTGAATTTTGAATTCTCGAATACGGTAATTAATGATCCTGAAAGAGTGTGAGGCAACCACTGGGAGGATGGGAGGAGAAGGGGGTCCAGGAACTGAGTGAAGGATTAACCACAGAGTAACAGGGCAGTCTACTACATCCATTCCCTTAAAATGTACTCATTCACCTCTTCCCAAGCTTACTGAAACCAAAAACTCCAAAGGCATCACTTAATTCTTAGAATATTTATGAGAAAGTAATTTTTTAAGTGATCACTGGATTTTAACAACCTACTTACTGCCTAGCAGTAGAAGGGTGGACGGGTGGATGGTGGGGAGGCACGAGAGGGAAGAAGGAGACATCTATCTTCTCTCAATATATTCTACAGTTTTCTAAGAGCTGGGTTTTCCTGAAGGTCCTTTGTGGAAGTGAAGAATACACTGGTAAAAACTCCCTAAGTGTGAGGGAGTAGATTCAGGAATCTTAAATAACAAGGTCCCTGGGTTACAAGCTCATCTGCAGTCCCCGGGAGCCACAAGCATTCATGGCGGCTCAAACAGCAGGTGAAGAGGCGCGCAGAGGACCTGGCAGTTGCTTGCTGAGGCATTCAGCCAAGGCAGCCAAGTGAAAACAACCAACGCAAAGAGCCCTTGATGCCTCTTCTGTTTAGGCAGCGTCGGGACACCTTGACTTTGTCTAAGAGCCAGACAGGGGGCCACGGATCCCTCCTTTTTCTTAACTCATTGCTCTTTACCAGGTACTGGGGTAACTGGGGTTTCTGGCACAGCCAACCCGCTTGTTTCTCTGTTCCCCAACCCCCAAGAGACAGGGAGGTAGACACAGACAGACAGACAGACTTCCCCCAGGTACCTGCAGGAGGATCTTGTTCCCATCGAGGTCCTCCGTCTGCCAGCGGCCCTCACTGATGGGGCTGCAGGGGTTGGGCAAGAGAGGCACGAGCTCACCGATGTCCTTGACCCGGAACTCCAGCACCGAGGAATCGGTGGGGACGGGGGTCTGGTCACAAGGCAGCCTTTTCAGGGAGAACTGGATGTCCACATCCAGATTGGAGAAGATGGGGAAGATGCAGAAGTCCGTCTTCCTCTGGCTGGGGCTGCGCCGGAGGATCAGCTCGTAGAACTTGAGGATGTCGGCGTAGTTGTCGTGGCGACAGTAGATGGTGAAGCGCACGATTTCCTTGCCGTAGTGCACAGGCCGGATGGCCCACAGCGGGGTCCCGGGGGCCAGCGTGAAGAAGTCCTGGCTGCAGGGCAGGTAGGGCAGGAACCTGCTAGGCACGCGCTCCGTGTGATGGTGGCGCCAGGGCGGCCGCTGCAGCGTGCGGTGCAGCTGCAGGATCTGCTCCTCACCGTACTCCTCCTGAAGGAAAAGAACCACGGCCAGCGCCGGCTGCGCCACCTTCCAGGGCTTCCGCCGCCGCCGGGATGCCCGCCTTTCCGACACCCGGAACAGCTGCAGGTCTGGGTGGATCCAAGCCAAGACCTTGTCGATGGCCTCCTGCAGGGGTTGGGATTCCCCCGGGTCTGCAATGATGTGGATGCTAACCAGGAAAGGGTCCTGCGCCTCCTCCACCGAAAGCTCACCTGGGGGCACAACAAGAAAAACAAACAAACGGTGACTATGTCATTAAAAGTGTCCTGTGATGACAAGCAAGGCGGTGACAGGAAGAGAAGCTAAGGGCTAACTGAACTGACTCCGCGATCATTAGGATTTTCAGATCCCAAGTTTGCCCACAAAAACGCTGGCAGCCCAAACACGAGAGAAGTATTATTGCTAGGAATAGCCCCCAAACTGGGCAGGGCTAGGAGAACCCCCCGTACTGCACCAGGTTGAGTGTACTTCCTGTTATGCAGCAGAAAGTCAATCTCCACTGATCTGGAAGGGATAACACGGCCAATAGAGAAGATGCTGTCGCGTTCAGGGTATACCATTTAATATTTCCCGAAGCAACTGCCGTGCCTTACCCCCCAAATGGTCCCTCTACCGCTGCACTCCTCGGATTTGCTTATTGCATTGGTTTTTCTTGTTCATTCACTTCACAAACATTTATGGAATCCTTTCTTCATGTCTCATGCTAGGTGCCGTGCTGACAGACAAAGCCCTGGCTGGGGAGGCATACGGCCAACGGGTGACTGATGCTGGGCTGATCTGGTCATGACCATCTTGCTGCTGGAAAGAACGACATGGAGGAACATGGGGCTGAGGCGGGGCGGGAGGCCCAGTGTTCTTGCGGAGGCCGCTTACTGGGGCTGTGGTTAGGGCTCGGGGAGCATGGTGGGACCACGGCTGCCTGCGGAATGCTGCCTTTGGGCTTCTCCTCAGGCCACGTCCACTCAGAAGCCCACACATCTTGAGCGGGTTGTTTACCCTCCCGATGTCTCTGGCAGAAAGAACATCTGGAAGCACTGAATTCCAAGGGTGAAGCTGACCATTTAACTTGGCAACACTATCCCACAGGGTGAACGGTCTGCTGGCCACACTGGCGTATTTCTAATTCAGAAATATTCAGCATACTTTCTCAGATAACATGATCAGAGGCTTGTTCTTTTAAAAGATGGCTCTATTTGCATCTTTACAGGCTTTATGACTCATCCAAGGGAAATCAAGAAATCTTTAAGTCTACTGTGACTTGGGGGGCTAGATTCACCTAGAATGTAGATCTGTCATCACACACATGCCTCACAATGTCCACTAGGGTATTAGGTAGAAGTCAATCATGCAGTCAATAATGTTTGAGAAGTGTGATGTGCTTCTAGGAACAATAACCTCAATCAATTTACAGGATAAATAATTTCTTTTTCTAACTTTGCAAGACATGCCAAATGAGCTTGCAGGTATATTTCATCATATTCATCTGTGATAACATAGTTTCAATTTTGTTGGATCAAAACCTGTCTGAATTTTCATCTCAACTCTGTTAAATTATTTCACTTGGGAATAGTTAATTCAGTTTGTTGTTGCCTTTCTTATGTACTCATTTATTTACACATTTGTTGAGCAATCCATATGTATCAGGCACTGGAGAGACAAGGCAGCTCGTATCATCGAGTCTTATGGGAGTCTGTTTACATAGACTCTGGTGTGAATAGTAATGCTCCCTTAGAGTTGTGCAGTGTACAACCTGCACACACACAGCAGTAGCCCTCTGAAGAACCATAAGCCACAAATAACTTCATAAACACAGTCATAAAAAATTAAAATTCAATCTGATATGGGCCTATAGGAAATACAGTAGAGTAGCATTTTAGGCAGGGGTTAGATTCTAAAGTCACCCTGAAGTAAAAATTACCTAGAGACAATATTACCCCTTAAAGTCCCTTGAATTTCCAATATAGTATTGAAGGTCCTACTTGCAGCAAGACAATGCAGCCAGATAGGTGTTCCTCTGGCTGAACACCGGATGAAACAGCAGCCTTGCTGCATGGCTTGTGTTATAAAAGAACAGTCTTGCATCAGTAAGCACTAGACCCCCACTCAGCAGGCTGTGCCTTTCACCCTACAAGAGGCTTCCGAAACATAAGGATGAAAGGTAACAGCAAAGTCAAATCTCAGTACTTCCATGATCATGGACCAGAATGGTAGGTGGCATTGTTCAACCCCCGCCCCCTCTGGCTGAGCATGTAGTCTTGAATTTGTACGAGTTAAATATGAGCATGATGTAATTCCAATTTACTACCATGGGACAAAGGAAGGAGCAACGTTTCCTCCAGAGTGCTTCTGGGGAGGTTTTTCTGGAGGAGGCACCACGTGAACTGGGCCTTGAAGGGTAAACAACATCTCACTCATAATAACCTTCAAACGTGGGGGAGACCACTGCAGGAAGAGGGAAGATGGTTTATGAAGGCACAGAACTGTGCAAAAAAACAAGCACATTTGGAAGGGGGTGGTGAGTAATTCTGAAACATGGCAACAGATGCAGTGGGAAAAATGGACTAGCACCAAGTTATACGGGGCTTCAGCTCAATTTGGTAGTGATAAGGGGCAGTGGAAAGTTTCAATAAAGGGACGTGGGGCACTAGTCGGGGGAGCAAAGGAAGAAGTCAGAAGATGAGTAAACAGTCTAGACAAGAGATCACCAGGACTTGGCAGTGGAGGAGATTGCATTATTGGCCCTCATTCTTTATCTTGCCCTGTCTCCTTGCTCTCTGCCATGGGACTTTATAGTTCCTCCCATTACTGGGTGAAGTGCATTTCCCCACCCTTTGACTTCGGACACCGTCGACCATATGCCTAACTGTGGCCAACAGAAAGACACAGTGGTGACGTGTGTTTGGGCCTGCCTTCTTGTGCTTTTGACATGTCCATGAGGAGCTAGCCCATTGGTGCCAGAAAGCAGGAGGAGATATACATGGATCACAGCCGCCCGAGCTGAGCCCAGCCTGGATCAGCCAATCTCAGACACCCACAAAAACATGGTAAGAGCCACCTAGCTGTGCCTGGTCTAGAGCAGCTGACCCAAGACATGTGAGGAATAAGAAATGACTGTTGTTTAAGCCACTGTTTGGGCGTGGCTGTTATACAGCAATACTCATAGGTACAGGAGGAGTCGGTGGGTGTACAGAAAAGGCACAGATTCACAGGCTAATTAGGTGGCACAGGTGACTTGGCTTGGAGCCCACAGGCCTGGGGTGGGGAGCAGGAAAAGCAGGAGAGGAGCGTACCTTGATGTTTCTGGTTGGATCCTGACGCGTAAGTAAGAGATACGGAAGAGAGGAAGCAGGGCAGATTTGTGGGTAAAGATAAGGAGTTCCACTTTGGCCATGTTGGCATGAGATGCCGGAACGACTTCCAGGAGGGATGTCCTGTTAGCAGTGGGACCTGTGCACTGCTGAGCTCGTGGGCTGAATTTTAAGGATGGATCAGTTACTTTAGACTGTATTCTTACTTTTATGTGGTTATCAAATACATGTGTGCCCCCATGTAAATCTGAATCAATGAAAATTCGTCGTGATGGTTTAAAAAACAATCAGAATTCCTGGACTCTTGTGGTCCTTCTCTTTGTTTGCTCTTCTGCTCACCTGACTACTTCCTGTTTCATTGAACATTAGCACCATTATCAGCCGGAGGTGTGGTTGAAACAAAAATAGTGACAAGGCAAACCAATGCGATTTTCCACCAGTCAGTAACTCCAGGAAAGGTAAGAAAAAGTACCACAATCAAATGAAATGCATATTTTGCTTTTTCATGGTGGCCTGATCTCCCAACAGTGGGGACATGTGATTTTGCTAAACATTAATGAAAGCTCAGTTCAAATGGAAAGAGGTAGAAAGGCTTTGAAGGATTTGGCGGATGAAGAAATTTATTTGAGAAAATTGGAGATGATTTCTGTGAGAGGAAAAAAGGACATACGGAGTCGAAAGAATGTTTGGGAAAAGACATTGTCAGAGCAGTGAGGCAGCCCCATTAAGACCTTGCGCCCGTTCTCAGGGTGTGCGCATGGCCACGTACACGGAGAGACGTTAGCTTAACACGTGCATGATGTTCACTGTGGTCCAGCACTTTCTCCATGTTCTACATATATGAACTCATTGAATCCTTAGAACAACCCTAGAAGGGGGGGGGGTGCTATTATTGTTCCCATTTTAGAGAGCAGAAAATCGAGGCACAGAGAGGCGAAGTAATCTGCCAAGGTCACACGGCATCTGAGGTCTGCGTGCACAATCACAACGGTTCTGTAGAGAACTGTGCTTACCCTCTCATCTGTATTTATTTCATAGCAGAATGAGCAGCCGCCCCTCCCCATCGTTTCTGGCCACATTGCTACGGCCTCACCCCTCTCTACTGCGCTCCTGCCTCCTCCTGTCTGGCTGGCTTCTCAACCACCAGCCAACAGCTCCCTGTCTTGGACACCCATTTACATCTCTTTTGTCTGGCCCTGGGTGTCTGAGGAAGCATAACCCGGAAACTGCCTCCCCAGTGGCACACCCCCCGGTCTTTTTATGAGCACTGCCCTCTCAGGCTCGCAGACAAGCGTGAGAAGCCTGCGTGTGGAGAGGCCCCGGGTGAGGTAGCTTCTGAGTCTCCAAGACAGCGTTGTCGGGGTGCTCGGTGTCAGGACACCTCTATCAGCCACACAGAGGTTTCCCAGAGAGCAGTAACAAAGGCCATGCTGAAGCCTGTGTGGACCAGTGAATGTTGACAGCTTTGCAGAAAGGCAAGATGCCCAGCCTCGGGGCAGGGTGGGGACACGGAGAAAGGCGTCTGACCAAGCACCAGCTCGCCTGGGCAGCTTGGGATGCATCCAAGAACAAGCAAGGAAGGAAGGGAGGTGAAGACCTGACCCCTGAGCTCCGTTTGCACTGCATGAACCAGGGCGATCAAAGTGGCTAAAATCCCACCCCGAGAAGAATAAAGAGAATGAGTGGTGGCATTAATATACTCCAGCCATCACCAGCATGTGCCCACTGCACGAGGCCCTAAAATAAACAGGCTCAAAGAGCCCCATCGTGCAGCTCCAAACCGTCACTGGGTGCTAGGGTTATATACACCCCAAAGAAAACGTGCCTCCTGGAGCTAGATAGGAAAGCAAGTATTTGAGGGGAAGGAGAGAAAATGTGAATAATTAATTGTCACGGAAAGCCTCTCCGCCTCCCTGGAGAAGCAGAGACACCGTGACAGTGGGATATGCTCTGCCTTTATCATATCTATTACACGTCTTCTCGAAGGACCTCAGAGAGCACCTGTTCACTTAAGGCAAGACACAGACCAAAAATGAACCAGGCAACAGACTTCCCCAGGGCTGGTTAGAAGAGGGGAGCTGTTCACAAATTTGCAAGTATTAACAAAGCCTTCGAGATGACTTTGTGCTTCCTGAGCAGAGAAGGAAGATTCTTTCCCATGGGATTAGAGACAATTAGATTTTTCCTTTGATAATGTGAAACAAAAACCAACTTAAAGTAAAGCAACTGCATGAGTCAGGCCTTCAATGAGACAGGTATACTGTGAACCTGAATATTTGTTACATTTCTCCCCAATGTGTCACATCTCCTGTATATCCCTTTTGTGGTCTCTTAAGCTTAAAAGAAAACAATTTAAACAATAATAATCATGTGTTAAATTCTTATTATTTGCCAGATGCTGTCCTAAAGGCTTGACAGATATTACCTCATTTAATTTAAAGCAACACTGTGTTTTCACCCCATGTTGCAGGGGAAATACTAACAGATCCAACAAGGGCCATCCAGCTAGAGGAGAGTGGGGTCTCTGCAGTCTGCCTGTGTGCCTTCTCTGCTCTCTGGCCTGCCATCTTTGGTTTGTGTGGCTGGGCTCTGAAACTGTGGCTTAGCTCCTTCAGGCCATGTGGGCAGGAGAGTCTACGGTGAGTCGATGACCATTATGCGGGGGCAGTTTCTGGCAACCCCTGAGCTGCAGGGACATCCTAAGCTCCCGTCTGGTAAAGGTGTGGGTGGGGACTGAGGTGCTTCCGCCTGTGGACAGACATCCCGATGCCAGTCCTCCCACTCGACTGCCTAAGCCGGGACTCCTCACCGTCATTCTCCGCACCCCCGGGCTTCACACCAGCCTTCCCATGCGGTCTCCCACTGCCTGGTGCCTGCCAGGTTGGCCCTCCTCCCGGAACTGGCAAACTAGCGCGTGTCCCCAGAGCACTTGCTTCTGAGCAGCAGGTATGTCTGCTTGAAAGTCCAGATCTCTCATTCCAAATGGAATGCCTGGCCAACTCTTAGGATACAACAAGTTCAGAGACCTCTTTCTAGAAGTTCTGGGCAATGGTTGATGTCTCTGCCATCTTATCCACGATGTATCCTGGACAATTTGCAATTCAACTGCAATCATTTTTTTGATCAAGCAGTGTTTATTGAACACCTACTATGTGCTGGGCCCTGTAGGATACAGTGGGGAATAAAAGAATCTCTGCCTTCCTAGAACTTATAATCTAGTGGGGGGGGGGCAGTCAGAGGATAAGCAAATACATAAGATGAAGTCAGGTAGCTCAGTGCAAGATACTTCATTGAACAAACCCGTAATGAATATGGTATATTGTAAGAGATTTCCAAGGTGGCAGCCATAACCATTTACCATCAGCTGAATAAACTGCTAGCACCAGTGCCCCATAAGCCCCCAGGAGGCTAAGGGAGTCAGACCAAGGGCACCTCCAGCTGCCGTAGGTGCTTGGTTTAGGGAATTTGGCCCTGGAGCTTGGCTCGAGATTCTCTAACTGCACATGCATGAGGCTGAATAAACTCCTTATTTGCATTTCTAAAGCCCCGCTCGATGGCACCGAACAATTCAGGGGCTTGGATACTTGGTCTGGTTGAGCAGACCCTCACGACCACGGGGCAGAACACCCAGGTGAGGTAGTGGAATGGGTATGCCACAAAGACATGCCAGGCAGGGGCTGCCGCTGTGAAGAAAAATTAGGTCAGCAAGCAGGAGGCAGAGAGGTTCCAGAGTGGTGAATACAAACCCCACTGCATTGTGAGGTGCCACAAAAGGGCCAACTGCCCCCCATTAAGCTGCCTGGTCTTCCCGGAATGCCTGAACGAAATGCTCTCAGAGAGGGGCTTCCAAATTCCTTCTCCAGAGAGTCTATTCATCCAGAATATAATGAATAACCTGCCTTCATCTTTCTTTTTTTTTTTTTATACAGTCTTTTTTTTTTTAAGCTAGTTTTTCGAACCTCTGAACTAATGAAAAAATTGAAGCAATTCCCTTTGCCCCTGCCCACACCTAAGATAAGATCTCAGACTTTCTCAGTTCCTAGTAATTTTATGATTTTGATAAGGCTTTCGGTTGACCCGCAACTCTGGGCCGTGGAAGTGGCAAGGCTGGCCCCAGCACCAGCCCCAGCTCAAGTCCAAAGTAGATGCAGGGTGGGCATAGTGAGACCCTGATGGTAACATGCTGACAGGCAGATTTTTTAACGCAGGGGACCCAAACTGCACTCATGATATGGATAAAAAGCTTCTCTTCTCTTTGGCCTGCATCCACAGCACTGTCTTGTAATTGAAGAATTATAAGGCTGACGCGGTTAGGCCAAAACCTCTATTTTCACTTGTCAGAGGAAAACAGTGTGGAATCTTTCTGATCCTTAGTCCTTTTATAGCTCTAACTATAGTTATCGGACTGCTCGCTCCATTCTCACCATCTGTTGCAGAAACAATGTCAGGGATCTGGATGTGTGATACACACTCTTGAGCTCATTCGAAACCAGGACACTATTGAGAAAGAAATAATAGAGAAAGGAAGGCAGATTCTTGAGATACCCTGCATTTTTTTCCCCCACTTGAAAATGGGACATCCATTTTATTTTGTGTGACTTTCTAAATTTCGTTCTGAAACAAACCTCTGGGTGGGAAGAGGAGTGGGGAAGCCAAGGCCAGCCACTAGCCAGAGAGTCATGACAAAGACACTTCGAACTCCAACACAGCTTGACATAAATTCTGGAAGGGGACCAGAAGGTTGATATGTAATTAGAAGGTAGAAAAGCAGCTAGCAACACTTAACATATCTAGGAGTTATCTAAGTCCTTAGGACTGTAATGATTTTGAAAGTTTATGAGAAGGTAACATAGGTCTGATGAACACCAAAGTCCAATGCTTAATACTGTAAGAATAATAACTTTTATAAAGGTAAAGGGCTCAAAATGACAGAAGAGATGCTAACATTTCACACAGAATCCTTTCTTCTACTCAGTAATTTCCATGTGTTCTCAACCACTTCAAATATATCTTGTCATTTTCACCAGTAGCAAAGCCATGCCAGGACTTCAATAAAATTCTACAGATTTGGAGATAAGGCAGCAGGGCTTGCAAACAACAGGATTAGAATATTCCTCTTGTTTTGAGATGTAAAATATATCGATCAAAACAAAACAGACAAAAGAGGAGGATGGTAACCAAAAGCTATCCCAAGGATTTGTTCGTCAACGGACCCCAGACCTCTAACACCACTAGGGCTGGGGGAAGGAATCCTCTCAATTATAGTAATTAAGATTTGTTTTACAAAGGGATTTATTCTGGCAGGATGCTGAGAAATCAAACAATAATTAGCTATTACAACTGTTCCAGGAAAAAGCACTACATATGTGCTTATAAAATATATCCTGACTGCCACAGTAGAAAAACCAATGCTGAGATCTGGTGCTGGCTTTGCTCATGATCAAACTAGCAATGTAGGAAATGGAGCCTAGGGACTCTTTTTTTGGCGTAAAATTCAATAAAATATTCAAATGCTTGACCAATCTGAATAGGACACTGACATGTTCCTGGTCCTTGTTTCTGTTTCCTTAGAAATTATGTACTTTACAGCCCTTTGAAGAGCAAGCTTACTGGACATGACTAGAAAATTAGAGATGGCTGAGGCATTTAGTCCAGCCTCCTCATGTCACAGAAGTCTGGCAACTTGACTTGCAATTCAGTGGCAGATCTTGGAAGAGAACAAACATCTCCCAAATTCCCCATTTGGGGCTTTCCCTTACCTCTGAAGTGCCTCCTCTTGCTAATAGCTCCAAGGACTGCAAAGCAGGAGACATGGTCCCTTCTAGAGCTCACAACCTAACTGAGGGAGCAAGGTGTTCACACACGAGAAACGTAAGAAAAACATGAAGTGGGAGATATGTTCTAAATGACATACCAGATGAATTTCAGAGAGGATAGCCAAAGTTCCCCTTTCCCACAATTTTCTTACTGGCTTGTGGCCCTTCACCTGCAGAGTCTGCGCTGTTCATTGCTTCTGGGAGGGTGTGGGCAGATAGATCGATTAATCAAGTTTCTGAATTCATATATATTTTTCAGATCACAGCAGAGAAAAGAGTCTTGAAGGGTAAGGCTCTCTATTGCAAGGGCTGGGGTTTTGGAGACAGAAAAGGCTTTCTGAGCTAAGAAAAGCTAAAAACTTAAAGCAGAGGGCTTGCCCCATGAATCAGCACAGAAGAGCGTGTAATGCTACGGTGGCCTTTCCAGCTCAGATGACACCAAGCTGGGGCTTTTGGTGGAAGGAAGAAGACTGGAAGGGACCTGACCAAAGTCTGAATTCCAGAAGGTTTCCAAGAAAGGATCATGTTCCAACACTTCTGGGCTCAGCACCGCACGGACTGGGGTCCCAGAACAGAACACACCTGTGCCTTCACTTGCTAGGTGTAAGGGCGACTCAGGAGTGACGTTCAACTTGATTATAAATACAGCAATTCTACTGTTACGCTTGAGCATGTGACTGTGAAAATTCCCTCCCTAATAGGAGGTTCATACAGAGTTCTCCGTAGATAGTAGAAAGTGTTAGAATGTGACTCCGTAAGCATGCCAATTCATGGAAAGATCCGTCCAGCTTCTGAGTCCAGGTTGTCTGTGACACACACACATTTTAGCCTCACTGTGCTCCAGCCTGAGGCCATGAAACGGTAAAAATGAGTCACAGAGGAAGCCCAGCTCTCCCTGTAATGGACACAGGGAAGACTTCTCACAAGGACAGAAGAGTCTTCTGCACAACTCAGTGGCACTACCCTTTTGTACTAACAACAATGTCAGAAGATGCCAGGTGCCATAAAAACGCAAGGGGGAGTCAGAGCAGATGGAATATTCCTTCCCTTCCATAACCAGTATGTTGTACAAAAGAGAAGTCTGATCAACATGGAGGAAGGAGAGAAGGTTTACAAAGAAGGGAAGAAGGAAGGAAGACTGGTGGGATCCTCTTTGCTTTCCTAATCAATTCTGAATATTGTAAACTTTGGTGGGTATGACCTGGCTTTTGCACAATATTCCCCAAATACGTCCAACTTGTAACGTCATCAGAAGTTAATGCCAACGGTACTGATGTTGAATAAAGATAGAGACTGTCCACTGGAGTGGGAAATACGTTCCATAAAGCCTATGCAGAGTACTGATGGTACCACTGCCTAATGTCACAGTAAATGATACCGTTCTTTTCATGAGAAATACAGACAAGACTTCAAGTTGCGGGTCTCCAAAACCCAAGAGTCTCCCTGTCTATCACCTACTCTTCAGAGCACTTTTGCCCATTGTTACTGTGTGTGTGTGTGTGTGTGTGTGTATCCATCCGTATTGTTTTTCATTCACAAAAATCACCATTTTTATGAGACCCTGGTGCTCTCATACATGCCACTGGGAGAGTGACCTGGCAGGAAGCATCAGAAGCTTGAAAAAGTAAACAACCTGTTTTACCTCAGCAATTCCACTTGAAGGAGTTTATCCTAAGGAAATAATGAAGGATATACACATAAAGACTTGTATAAAAATAATCCTGGCAATGCTGTTTATAATAATAAAAAAGTAAATATAACCTATAGTACCAACAACAGGGCACTGGTGACTATACAGAAATATAATGGAATACCATATATTCAAACTATTGTAGAAGTTTACTGATATCAAAGAAGTTCATATATGCTTAATTAGAAAATGAGACTATAAAACTATACAATACTATTTTTGCTAATAATACATATCTATAGTAATACAGGTGCTCAGAAAAAAATTGTTAAAAGCAGACACCAAATTATGACTATTGATTGTTTCTAGACGGCAGGAATCTGAGTTTTTCTCTTTCTGCTAATTTGTATTTTCTGATTTTTTGACAATGCCTATATATTATTTGAATAATAATAATTATTTTAAAATTGGGGAAAAGCACCAAGCATGTTAGGAATGTGGGATGGAAGCTATTCACTTGTGTTCTCTCCCTTGGTGGTTGGGGGGTTGTGGGGGGGAGTGTCCCAATGCTTCCCCTATGCTTTGATTTGTTTTATGTCAACTGTGGGGGTGGGGGGGGAGTGTCCCAATGACCCTGGTAGACCTGCTGTCCCTGAAGTGTCACACATCAGCTTCTCAGGGAAAATGTGGTTGTGAGAAGTCTTCCTTCATTTTTCTTTCATATCCTGGACAGAAATTGACAATCTCCATGTAGTTGAAATCACACAATTAAAACTTATCTTTAGAGCCAGGAGGACTACACCATATTTTTTGGGGAATGGATGCCAGTGTAACAGCATCAAAGGAGTTGTCTGTATGGTGTATTTTCTTCACCCTTTGATTTCCTGTGTGTATCTTTGGTTATTGCTTTTTTCTTATCAACTGCCAAATACCAATATTGCTTAGCCTTTCAGGTTCCTGTGCAGAGAATTTTGGCCATACAGAACCCACACTGTCAAATAACTGTCTAAATACACTAGCTTTCAGCTCATTCATCTCAGGCTTCATTTACTACTCTGTGATCTTACAGATAAGGCTGCTGCCTGCTTCTCAAAAAAAAAAAAAAAAAATTCCCAAACCCACACCTCTAGCTTGCCTGATAAAGGACAAATTCTATGTTTTCAAATAAACCACTCAGTAGAGGAACACAATTTTCTTCTTTTAAATGATCAATAATTCATAATTTAAATATTTGTCAAGTGAAATTTTTTCTCACCTAGACATTATACAAATCTTAGGGCCTACAGATTATGCCCTTAAAAATTAGAATCTAAAAGAAATTTGGGTAGACCATATCTATCAGGGATTTAAGAGCAATCTTGCTGATTGGGGACATGAGCTAGATTAGTGCTCCTCAAAATTTCAGTACAAACAACTCACATGACTCAGGAGGTTGGGGGTGGGGCCTGGAATTCTACATTTCTAATAAGCTCCAGCCAGCGTGATGCGGATACAGGGGTCTGCGGACCATACTCTGAGCAGCAAGTTTTCCAGTATGGTGACTTATATGCTCTGCCAGGCCCAGAATACCTTCCCGGGGCAGCTGACAAAATGCAGAGTAAGTGGACCCCAAGCTGCACCAGCTAGCATTCTGTGGCTCTCAGGCTGTGGTTAAGCCTCTACCCGAGTGGCTTCAAGATCCAGACTTGCCAAAAAATGACACACCCACAACTGTGGCCTTTTTATTAGAGTTACCTACAAGCTACATGCTAAGTGGCTCCAGCTCTAAGAAGAAAGTCCAGGAACATAATGAGTGTCTCAAACCTGAAGCCATGCTCGCCACAGAAGGCCTAAATGCTTGGGGGCATGGGAAGAGCCTCCACCACCAAGGCCCTCTCTCCAACGGTCAGGGCAAGCTGGAGTGAGACCAATGCATTCCTAGGAGGAGGGAAGAAGCCTTGGGGGTTCTTTCCCGCATAGTGATCGGAGCAGTGGCTGTACCAGTGAGTAGGTATACCAGATGCCTATTGCCAGGGAATATGATAGGGACTTCTGAGTGAAAGCTTTAATCCTACAGCGTCGGTGGAAGGCAGAGCCACAGGACACAATGGACAAGGAAATCAGACTGATCTTTCCACATGCAAAACATCTTAATGATTTCTGGTTGGTCTCTGCAGCCATGGCCACATACGGAGGAGGGCTGTGTTATCAGGGACACCGTGGTCCAACACAAGGCCACTCATGAAGAGCCTGCCTAGGGCTGCAGATTCATTCTGTGCAGTAGGTCACCCTGAATCGCCTTTGAGAGCAGTTCTGCACAGGAACATGACTGTTGTGCCAGAACATGCTCTTAAACGTACTAAAAAGGGGAATCGTTCTTATTTGGGGTTCACTTGCTGGACGCTGCAAAATTAAGTGTTCCTGGCTCAATGAAGTGACCAAGTAGAGATTCAAAAACCGTGATTTTCCTCCACTCTGAAATTAGTGCTTCCCCTATGCTTTGATTTGTTTTATGTCAACTGTTGGGTTTATGAAAGTATATCAAACATCCTTAGTATCACTAATGAGCCCTCTGGAAACCGAGGAAGTAGGAAATGGGTGTCGCAGTGACAGGCCTAAAATGAGTTACTTAAGATTTGTCCGATCCACCTCACAGACCATATTACCATCCATAACTTTGCCTAAAAGGCTCCATGCTAAGTTAGAGAAAACTGGGGACTTTTCCTGTGATGTTTTAACTGCAACAGGAGTGTGAGGCTGGGGACGGATGGGTGGGTGTTTTGGTTTTTTTGCAAACCTGTGTCCATTGCCAAATACATACTGGTCACAGAATTATACACATGCAATGGCTAAAATTGTTCTTCATAAGGGGTAATGAATAGATCTTGGTTTTGCCTAGGTCTCATGAAATAAGACCCTAAAAGAACATTTACTGAAAATCATAATGGGGAAAGTATTGTACACAGAAGAAAAAAAAAAATGAAAACTATGAAATTTACAAACGGACCAAAGTTCAGTTGGCTACTACCACCTCTTCCAAGATGTTGACCTTCCTTATTTGGACAACTGGCCTTAAAACGTCAGTCTGTCAATAAGTTATCTCCTCTCAAGAAAACAGGAAGAAAATAATGAATATTTCCTTATCCCGTCTGAATTTAGCTCTTGCATACAGAGACACGGGTCATTTTTATTTAAACATTCCCCATCAGCAATGAGTTGCACAGAATGTAGTCATGTCTTTTCAACAGGTTGCTTCCAGAGCTCCTTGCCTTTGTTTATTAATTAAATCACAAGGAGCTTATCTTTCCCTCCACACTGAGGGGAGGCATAGATGTGGCCAAAGACAAAATTAAAAACATACGATGCTTCGATATCCTAAAACTTCAAGGAAATGATGAGACCGTGGAGAAATGAAGGGGAGGCAATGGTATTTATGTGGAAAGATGCACCCATGAGACAAGGCAGCCTTGGGGAGGGATGAGAGGTCCTCCCACACAGCAGTGAGGCAGGACCCACAAGCCCCTGGGGTAGCTCGAGACCAGCCACAAGGCCTTGCAATTAACTAAGACACTTGACTTTCCTTATTTGAAAAGCACCTGCAATCCACTGGACCCTTCTTCCTCAAGAAGAGAGCGTGTCCAGGGGCCCACAGCATCAGCTGGGCTTGTTCGGGGCTGCCCTCAAGGGCAGGTCACAGACATGGCGGCCCCAGGACAGCTGAGGGGACAGAACTCCACTGGCCCTACAGCCTGGGGGAGCTCGTGGCCAGCAAGGCGAATGCAGGCAGGACACGGGGAAGCTACCTGAGTCCCCGGAAGGACAGAGCAGGAAGCTAGGAAAAGCAAGCCAGGGAAACAAGAGGAGGGCAGGAATCGGAGGCCTGGGTGGGTGGAAGAACAGATCCCATGACTCCCGCCCACCTATGAGGTGTCCCTGTTTTGCACAGCTTGGTACGTGGTCCTGGGCTTGAATCAGCAGAACACACCGTTCATGGCCATTTCTCCGTAATTTCAGATATGGGGAATTCCTCAGGGCATTGCCAAGGGCCCCTGTATCACTTCGACTCATCTTTTACCATTTGTGTTTTTGAAAGGTACGAAGGGGCACAAAATTGTGAAGCATTCCCACTGTCACGGGCCATCTGTAAGGGCCAGGTAAAGAGTTAATGACTAACCTGAGTTTCGAGAAGGCGCAGTTTTAAGGCACAAATTAGGAGGGCTAATAGAGGAATAGTATCCAATAAAGAGAACTAGTGAACTCTTTGACCCCTTCCTATTGGCATTATCCTGGGGCTAGAGAGTCTCAAGAAATGTGACACTGTCCTAAAAATATCATTTTTCAGCTCCCAGCATCTTCTAAGAGAAATTCTCCAAATATGATTATAATCTTTATTTGAATGAAAATATTCAATCATACATGATGGGAATTTCATTATCATTACGTGGCACAGGTGATTTTCTTCCCCCTGGCATAATTATTGTTTTTCTTTTATCCTATTTATAAAATTTCCCTTTTTTATTTAAATCACTTAAGAATGCAAATTGTACATAGTGCTTTGATGATCTTCTACCCAGGTTTCTGGAAAAACCACCTAAGATTCCGAGAATATAAATTAAATTCATCTTTCTTAGGAAGTATTATGATTTATTGAGATCTGAGGGTTAACAGTGTATTTAGCTTTGCAGAAAACATAAGGGAAAAGCTTGTCAGCCCTGTCAGTCTCAAAAAGGCAAACGGACCCATGGTAAGTAGAAAAAAAAATTTACCCAATTTATAGAACACAACCATCCATTAAAGAAGCCCCCTCAGCCACTTCCACCAGAGTTGAAAGTGACATCAGTCACGATCGATGGGAATGTGATTCTGGGACCCAGGAGGTCAAGGAAAAACAGAAGGCCCAATGGCCCCCATGCCTGCCCGGACTCCATACCAGGACTAGGACCTAGGAGACCTCACTCTCACACCACTGCTCTTGTACTTTCTCTTGGTGAGGACCTTCCTTCTTCTTCCGTCAGGGGCAGGCAGCCTGAGGAAGCAGCCCCTGTGTTCTGAGGGAAAAGACACCTGAATAGCCACTCTTGCTTGGGGAGAAAGCTTTCCTGTCAGCTCTAGCAGTGACGAACTCCAGCTCTGGAGAGACTCCAACCCTAGCTCAACTCAAGGAAGTGCTCACGCCCCCATGAACTCAGGCACAAACAGGTAAAAGAGCATCATGGGAATGCTGAACAGGAATCACCAGTAGACAGAAAAATCCATCTCCTAACAGCGAGTGGTTAGAACCAGTGCTCAAATCCCCACCAGGAAGTGCTCAGAAACAAGCCATTCAGAGAGGCTGCCCAAGAGTGGGGGGGGTGGGGGACGACGACAATGAGATGCAGGAGCCACTCTCAGGACCCACAAGGGGAAGACTGACAAGTCAGCTCTGTGGGTCCTGCTGGTCACATAGAGGGTGCTGGCAAGGAGAGTGACCCTGGAACTACATCATTCAGGATGGAGAGTAAGCTTATCAACCTTCTCTCTACTCAGTCCTCTGAGTGTGATTGTCTAATTTGTGGGGAAAAGCTGTTTTTAAAATGTACTTGGAAAATAGTTTCTATGATTGTAGCACTGTCAAACCTATGTTTTAAAGGATAGATTTAAGACTTCAGACTTAATTTTTTTTTTCTTTTTCAGAAACGGTCCACTCTGTTATCTTTACTGACTGCTAAAGGGGCCTCCTCCTGCATCTGGGTGTGGTCAGGGTTTATGCTCCTGGTTGGGAGGAGAGGCAGGCCAGGCAAACACTAGACAAAGACAGCCAGGGGCCCAGCAGTACCCACTCACCCCTTCTTCCTGCCCAGAACAAGGATGTGATGCCTGTGGTCGAGGCAGCCATTTTGTAACTCTGAGGCAACTCTAAGGACAGAAGCCAAAATCCAAGCAGAACGATGAAAGGAGCTTCCACATCAGACCTGCATGGCCTTCTCTGAGCTTTTTTTTTTTTTTTTTATGTTAGAGGAAAACAAACGCCAACTTATGTCATTATTTTCTCCTCTATTATTTAGAGCCAAATACATTTCCTAACTCAAATATGAAACACATATACATCTTCACCAAGAGGTCCCAACACTGAAGACTGATGCAGGAATCACCAAATATTTAAAGAGAAAAGGAAGAGCAATAAAAGGCTATTGATCCCAGTTGCACTAAGAGAAATTCCAACTCTGAGATCGCAATTAAAATAATAGAGAGGAAAGCCTCCCAAACAAAATTACCAGTTTCGCTGACAAGAGAGGTGCTTTGTTGTGACCCAGAGGACTGATTTGAGAGCTACAAATTGAGCAAAGGCTTTGGGCAAGTATTTCATAAAAATCATTCTTAAAGAAATGTAGCTTCTGGGCAAAACTGAGTGGAATGAAAATGGCAGCATAGAGAGAGAGAGTTCAAGAGAGCTTTCCCTGATTTTTAGGAATGCAGAAGCTTCAGGGAGGGAATGCAAATCACTGGAGTATTATTCTCATTATTACTAATGATTCTTAATAACTAAGGGGCAATGTTAGGTCTCCAGTTGGCTGAAATGATCAGAGATTACTCGTTGCAGTTATACTAATAACTAAATATAATTTGACACTAAATTACAATTCCAGAAATACAGCTTTCTGCACAGTCTCTTATTGCAAAGGAAAACTAAACCAGAACATCAATAAATAGAATAATCCAATTAAGTGTCTTTCCATTTGGGTACTATTTAGAATTGAGATGTTAACAGGGAAGATAGGGGGAAAAAAAACAATTCAGTATTTACGGATTCAAATAGGGCTTTTATTGTAAGAAATTTTTTATTTTAAAATAGGTGTTTAATTAATCTGAATGGCTCTGGTCATTTACGTAGTGATCTTAATCACTGCAAATTGTTCCTAGATAGAAGGCCTAATTTCCCATGAATAGATTTACCTGTCAATTAGTATTTAATACAGACATCTTTTTCTTTGCTTATAGTATGTTTATAAACATATTCCCAATGACCTTTTTTAAACCATATCTGATAATCACCTATGATATCTGCCTGCAAATGCAGAAATACAAGGCAGGACATTGGCCCAACAGATGAACTGGGGCCACCCAGGGGTCTAATGCATGTGCTCTGGGCTGTTAGCCTGTGGGCAGCAGGTATTTGATAAACGTTTGGTGAATGAATGAGTTACTTCTGATTATTCGATTATTTGGAGAAGCTGTTTTAGAAGCATCTACCCTAACAAAGCCCGGGCTGGTTGCTCTAGGCTCAATTTCCATAGGGAAAGGAGCTGCATAGCTAGTTCTGAAATCAAGGAGCAGTTAAATGCTCCAGGAAGAGCCCCAACTTTTAGAGTCAGAGGATTCTGTATCACACACTTTGGCAAGTATCCCTTGGGTGATTCTTCCGTGAAAGCATGGGTTACACAGATAGACAGGATTGAGAAGCCAGTGCTGAAGGACATTTAAACCATACTTACTGCTGGTGGAGGACATGTGGCTGTAGTCAGACCTGAAACACAAAACCTTAGTATTAGTAGGATTAGACACTATTTTTCTGTACCCAAATGAGTTCTTCAAGCTAGAATTTTAAAAACAGTCAGTGGTAAGTAGCATTTACATGGTAAGGATATGCTGCAAACTAAAAACCGTATTGCTGAGGGCTTTCGTGCAAAAAAAAAAAGTTATGTCTGACTTTGAAGGCAACACGTTCAAAGCACTTTAGAAATCAGGGGTCCTTCAGATGGACTCTGTGAATCTCCAAGAAGGGAAACCAGCTGAGTCCCGAACTATCTAAATCCATTGGCAAATTCTCAAATGGAAGCTTATTCTTCTGGGGAGAAGGCTCGAAGTTTTCAACAGATTCTCAAAGGGGTTCATGACACCCCAAAGGTAAAATCACTGCAAATGAGCACCCTTCGAGTTAGCACGGCATCATGGGGAAATGTTTCTTTGCTGACATAAGCAGAGCGGTGATGAACCTTGGTGGCAGTGTGAGGGGACCCTGGCTTGTGAGGGCTTGCTTCCACATGCAGGGTCTGGCTGGCCATCAGGAAACACAAAGGCACAATGATGTTTGACTGATTTCAGTTCCAGCTCAGAAGAAATCCTGCTGCACATGACAGTAACAGGATGTGGACTGTGATAGGGAAAAGGAAAAGGCAGGGTTAGGGCCAGGGTGAAATTACCCATCAGTTTCTAGGCTGAAAAACCAGCCCCTGGCACTCAGCCTCTGTGAGAATGGGCATCTGGCCAAGGATCTGCCTGCCTAATCTCTTCTAAGTTTCTGCTCTACTTGTGTGGCTGGGAAGCCTTCCCTCTCTGGCAAAATATTTGGTATAGAAGCTGTTGGTTTTCTCCCCCCAGTGTCCCAAAGTCATTCTCAGCAGGGAATTAATCTCTCAGGCACATAGGGATTTATTCTTCAAGGTGGTAGTCAGGGGACGTGGTTATGCATATAAAGTAGTTAATTATGTTTAATTTTCCACAGATACACCCCCTTTATTTACTTAGCCTCATGTCCCCCTTTTTTTTGATACTAGAAGTTTTTCCTATTTTTATTTATTTATTTATTTAACATATAATATATTATTTGTTTCAGGGGTACAGGTCATGTTGCCTTTCTTAAGTCATCCAATATTTCCTCCATTGACTTTGTTACCACACCAAAAAAGTATATACAAAACTTCAAGAAAAAATCATAAAAAGCATACCTCTCACTAGTTAAAATAACCTACATTGCTCACGTAAAATGATGCACTTATTGGTAGGGGAACAAAATGGAAGAAAAATGACGTGTAGTTTTCTCTTTTCAAATGAAATGCTTTAGTAGTTACAGAATCACTGAATCTTAAGGCTGAAAAGAATAGCAACTATTAACATTTGCATATCCCTTTATGTATTACAAACTGCATCCACCTATATCTCATCCACTACTTTATGTTATTGGTTAGGAAACTAAAGTGACACTATAGGCGAGGAGCCCAGGAGGTGAACAGTGGACCTGAAGTAGGAGTGCAGGGTGATGGCAAGGCAGGAACCGGAAGGTAGAAGGACTGGCTAGAGCATGGCGACACGCTGGCTAACGGAGATGCAAGAGAGGATGGTCAGGATCAGTCACCCCCAGCGTTGGTGCATTCCGTTCTTTCTGGAACCAGGCAGGACATAAATTAACTTTAGGACAAAACTTAGAAATGTAACTGTGTGTGAATGCAACAAATGCTCAACAAGCATCTACTGTGGTAGAAACGACAACAAAACAATCCCATTCCAATATGATCATCTTAAGATGGTCAGGCTTTAAAGAAATTTCATGACAATTCAAATAAAGTGTTCAATGGGAATGTGTGATTGGACTATTCATTTTTTAAAAAGATTTTATTTATTTATTTGACGAGAGAGAGAGAGAGAGAGAGAGAGAGAGAAAGAGCACCAGCAGGGGGAGCGGCAGGCAGAGGGAGATGCAGGCTCCCCGCTGAGCCGAGAGCCCAATGTGGGACTCGATCCCAGGACCTTGAGATCATGACCTGAGCTGCAGGCAGATGCTCAACCGACCGAGCCACCCAGGCACTCCTATTCATTTTATTATTAGAAATTTGTCAGTATTTTCAGCTAGGATTTTCCAAATATTCCTGAGGCAGATGGGTTTCACAAATGCGTATATTTTAAAGATCTGCATACAGATGGAGATGTAGAATGAAATTTACATGTGAAACCTATTTTGAGAATCTTAAGGTATAATGGTAGTATTTTAGGACAGGTGCTAGCAAAGCAAATGTCCCTGCCATGCTTCTCTCCGCATATATTTCTTGTGACTAAAGGCACTGCCTGGGTCAAGCCTGCCAGCTGGTCAGTCTCCTGTCACTCTTGCTCCACTCCAGTTCCTTCCCCAAACAGCAGCCAATCTTTGCAAAGCACAAATCAGGTCATGTCACTCTCTGGATGAAGTTCAAGCATGACATAAACCCCTCTTTTCATGAATGATGGTCTCTGCCCAGCTCTGCAGTCTCATCCATCACCCCAATTTCCACCCCTGTCCACCATCAAAATGGAAATCAAACAGGAAGAAAAGTCCCCTAAAACCTCACGTTGCTTTTCAGCCTCTGATCCTGTTTATGTAATTTGTACACAGTTGCCATAATGATGGGAGATACAATTTTAAACTGCTCTTTTTACTACACACCACCACAACATGCTGCTACATAGTTCCTGTAATTATAATTTTAGATAAAGTGATGTACCATAATTTATTCAACCATTTGCCTTTTGTTTTCTATGATTGTTTTTGATTGTTCACTTTTGCAAAGCACACGATGATGAGATACTTATATATATATATAGTTTGATATTTACTTTCTTTTCCTTAGAAAAATGATCATGAGGGGAAACAGGAACTGAGTCAAGGTACAAACACTTTTATAGCCCATAAAGTACATTCCAAATAACTCCAAAAGATTATTTACTGGAAATATTACTGGTGAAAGACAAACTGTAAAGCTTAAAACAATTTTGTGCTTAAACAGGTTCAAACGATTTCAGATACTGACTGTAGTTCTCTGGAGGGGTATGTTATCCCCAGCTTTTTTAGGATAGGAGGGAACAGCAATAAGGTACCTGTCTTGTGAATCCTGTTTACTGGTCTTACATCCTGAGAATTTACCCACCTAGCTCTGAACAAGACATTCAACTCTGAGGGAATGAAGCATGAGAAGTGAATCCATGAATTTTAGGAAGAAAAATGTATGGACACATGATACAGATAAGCAGAATGATGCAAGGATTATATATTTTCACACACCTGATACATATATAGACACATTTACAAATATTACATTTATTTGGTATCTCTGCCAATAATGACCAGAAAGTTAGACAGTCTCTTGACTGTATTTTAATTACAATTATACATATAAGGGTTAAGTATAAAGGGGTCTGCACTTGGGACAGTTTATCACTGTCAGCAGCCTACTTGCCTATATATATAGGTGTATATAGATATCGTGTATATATATATACATGGTACCTTCTTCTTTTTTTTTTTTAAAGATTTTATTTATTTATTTCAGAGAGAGAGAATGAGAGAGAGCACATGAGAGGGGGGAGGGGCAGAGGGAGAAGCAGACTCCCCGCCGAGCAGGGAGCCCGATGCGGGACTCGATCCTGGGACTCCAGGATCATGACCTGAGCCGAAGGCAGTCGCTTAACCAACTGAGCCACCCAGGCGCCCTACACGGTACCTTCTTAAATTCTCTTTTCCAGGAAAATCTTGGCGTAAGAATTGATCTTGGCATTTCAGTAATATTGATCTTGACGTTTCTGTAAAACATCAGCTCAATGCATCACAGACCTCATCTGTTAACTCTCAGTCCATTGAATTAGATGCCATGGTGATTTAGAGCTAACTAGCTCCACCTTGAACACAAAGATAATAGAGTACCTAATAGATCATCCTGTCTTCTCTGCCAAGATTTCCCCTTTTACTGTTCCCTAAACCTGTCCCATCTTCAAATTTATTCCCCCGATTCTTCCCCATTCACCTGCTTATACACTCTAGACCTGTGAACTGTTTGCTATCTCTAAATCACAGTGAAGTATCAATTGGAGGTCACCCAAAGGGGAGGGTATGAGTAGGTTTTCAGAAGCTCAGTGACAGGTGACAGGGAGGTGGAGGCTCATTAGTGCCAAACTTCTGAATTAAAATAATGCATTAGATATGGTTATATTTGAAAGAGTGGCTCAGACACCATATCTGGGAGACATCACGAATGAAACACCCATTAAAAAGCATTCGTCTTACTTTTTGTCTTTTATTTCCGTTTTCAAAAACACTGCCTGTCCCTCTGTTAAGGGATTCTGTTTCTTAAGATAGTTTACTATGGTCAGTAGCTGGCTTGCCAGTTTTTTCTAGTGAAAAATCCACAGAAACACAAAGCTTGTCTTCAAGTGCATTTGGAAGAGGGTAGCTTCAAAATGACATCAATCGCCACAAAACTATACCAGTTTGCTTTTAGCTTGGCCTCTACTAGGTGGGTCAGAGGCAAAGATAGCATTTCAAGCAAAAGAAAATGTCTGAGCAGGAATCAGGAATTAATTGCCGATCAATGGCTTTTTGAAAGGCAACTTCGCTAGGTGGGAAGCATGCCAGAAATTCAGGCTTCAATTTAGGCCACGAACTAGTCATGCACCCTCTGAACCTCCATTTGCTCATCTGTAAAATAATAATATTGGGATGTGTCCTATTGTCTCGCAGATGATCTGAATGGGATGATCAAATTGCTTAGGGCATTTAAAAACATCGGAGCACCTACTGTGATGAGTAGAAAGAACACAGGATCTTGAGTGCACCTGGAAATATACATTTTTATTATATAAAACTCTAAGTTCATCATTTGGAATGTTCTTCATAACAATATTAATAGTATGATGAGAAATAATTTTCTGAGGGTTCACTTATGCCAGGCACTGTTCTAGAGGCTTTAATATATAGACTAATTTAGTTCTCACAACCACCCTGTGAGAGATTGTCACCCCATTTTACAGAAGAAAAAACTCAGGGCATGGAGTTGAACCCCAGCAGCCTGCTCTCTTGACTGTCACTTTCAAAGCAATCAGTACCATCTGCCCATTGGCAGTGGGACCCAAAAGGTTCTTGGAACCTTCTCTTTGATCACCTCGCCAAGAAAGGATCCAGTCAGTTCCACCCATATCCCCAAATCCCTTGCTCCTGTGTTTTGTTCACACCTGCCTGGCAACAGCCCCTCTCTCCCAAACCTTGATGATATCAACCACTCACCGTCTGTCTCCCTCTGCCTGCCCCTAAGGTGGTTGAGCACTGCTGCAGGAAAAGAGATAGCAAGCTAGACTGGGACCTTCTTATATTTATAATCATTAATCTCAGTTGGGTTCTCACTCAACATGGTCCAAGCAACTATTTCAAATCTCCATTTTCCTGGGGGAGGGGGCTGCATTTGCCCAGAACGGAAACCCATCTTCCTTGCTAAGTTGTAAGAAGAGAGATGTCCCTCCTTCTATCCAAAGCCCATCTAACTGAGAGGTCTGAAGTCCATTTGCCTCCACCTTTTCAGAAAGCGGACATTACAGACCATCAGTTTTTCTCCTATATCTTTATCCTTTCCCTTTTTTTATAGAGTCTTTTCTATTAGCACCTCTTTACAGGAACCTAACTATTGCCTATGCTTTGGAAATCCTTCCTGCACCCCATTCTCCCCTCCAGCTACTGCCTCTCCTCACCCCTCCCTTTCTCAGACAAAGTGCTCTAGCTACCTCCTCTTCCACACCGTCCACTCCCTCCTGGAGCTATGCGGAGCTGGCTTCTGGCTCCACCCTGCCACTGTCCACAGATCCACCTTTTCCTTCATTATTTCCATTTGCAAAAAAAGGCACTTCACATTCCTTCATCTTAGTGAGTTTCTCAGTGGCACAGCTGATGCCTTTCCCTTCCTCCCCTTGGCTTCTAGGACACCACATTCTTCCTCTTGGTATCCATGTCTCCTTTTTCTCAGGCCCCTTTATCAGCTCCTCCGCCTTCACCTGGCCTTGAAGTGCTGTCATTTCTCAAGGCTGGTCTTAAACACTACCTGCTTCACAGTTGTTGAAATATCAAATGAGTTAATGAAATATGTAAAGGCTCAGGATAGTCCCTGGCACAGAGTAAAATGCTAGGTGTTTGCTATTTACTGTCTTTAGTTGATTTAATCTACTCCTAGGGCTGCATTTTTAGCCTGACCATTCCCAAATGCAGTGTCATCATGCCGACCTCCTCTCTGACCTTCTCTCTAGATAGACTCAACCACTGGCTCATCATCCTTCGTTGGCTGTCTCCCAATACGTCGGACACAACATGTTGAAAATGAAACTTCTCCTACCCTGCCCAAACTTGGTTGGGAGGGAAATCACAGGCTACTTCAAGAATCTGATGAAAAATAAGTCTCTTCTCACAAAAATTCACAAAGAACATCATCTTGCATATGACTGGAAGCCATTCATGGACCTCAAATCGAGGATCCCTGCCTTAGCAGATGTGTCACCTGAGCCGAGTCTTGAAAGAAGATAGTTTCACCTGGTGGACAGGCATGCCAGGTGGAGAAGGGCAGAGCTGGCGAAAGGGGCAGCTTGACAAAGGCAAAGAATCAGAAACACCTTGCTGATGCGGCTTGATGCAGGGTACAAAGGCAGACGTGCCGAGAAACAAAGCCAGAGAGAGAGAAGTGGACCCTATCACAATGGAACCTGTAGGCCACTCTAAGCTCTTTGTATGTTAGAGAGGACAGAGCCACTAAACGTTTGGGAGAGAGACCTGATCAGGTTTGTATTTTAAAAATAATAATGATAGTACACACGTGTTAAGTCTCCCCACGTAGCTATATGAAAGCCGGGGGCGAGTTCTGGAAAAGCAAGGAAACAATGAACAGCTTTTTGATAACCAAACCAAACTTGAGGAGATATAGGAATATGTGGCAATACAAGATTAGTAACTATACATTGAAACTCTTTAAGTGCATGCCATTTTTACCTTCATATTTAGCTTAAGGATGCTACTGAGGCAATAAGAATTCTTTAAACAATTCTATTCTGTCACAACTATACACTTTAGTACAGGGGCAGTGAAGAGCAGTTCTGGTGTCAGTATGTTCAGCAAGCCCCTCCCAGCAACCCTGGCAGCTGTCATGCTTTTCACTGGGATCCCAGGGTATAATCGCTCCTCGGTCAGGGCTTCCCCTCCACTTCTCCGAGAGAGAACCCTTGGGAAAAAAACCTGTTTTAGGTGAGCTCTGTAAATTGAAAATGAATGGACCAGTTGGTGCCTTATTTAACTCAGCTGAAAAGGAGCTGGTTAATTTCGCTGTTTCTTCTATTCATGGCCTACCTAACTAGAGGCAGGGAAAAAAAAAGTCAAGGATCTTCAGTTGATAAATGCCACATACACAAAGTGTGGGGAAAAAAACAAGTGAGTTCCCTATTTGGAATCAAGTTACCCCTCCAGAATGTAATTGGGTTCTACAGTGAACCATAAATGATCACAAGTTTGGATAACAGGGAGAACCCATTGCAGAGTACATGCTGTAGGGTGTAAAGTCCCAGATTTGGGCTAGGAATGGGTGGAGGCTGCAACGAAGAGTGGGGCTGGGCAGGCAGGAGTGACTGTGTAGGGAGCCTTTCTCAGGGGTAGCCAGCCCCTCGTGCCCATTCTGGCCTTGGACTCCTTTCCTGTCCTCACAAGGCTGCCAGGCCCTGAGATTAGTCTAAATCTCCCCAACTTTCCAAGGATGAGGCTTTCTGTAGTCTGGGCAGCTCCAGCCCAACACCAGGGTTCTCTCCAGAGAGGAAAGGACACCCTTTCCTCCTGGATCAGTACCCGCATCCTGGACGTTTGCTGACTCTGCACAGGAAAATCCTCTAGAGATAGGAGCCGGGTGGATCTCCTAAAAGATACTCCATCTTTTGTCCCACTCAGGAAAATGGTGTCGTTGGGAGAAGGGTAATTAGTCTCCAGAGGTAAAGGTTTGGGCCAGTTGTTTGAGTCCGTTGAAGCGATGAGGACATTTCTTTAAGCAGGGCTAGATCATAGCACCAACTTCATCCCACCTGTACCCAAGGCTGGGACAGGTGCGCAGAGAAGTTCGGCAAGGAAAATAGGAGTTGAGGAGGGGGTCTCAGCAAGCACAATAAAGCCATGAAATGAAAAATGTCATCCTCTTCTAGGATTTCTGAAAGACTTAGGTGCCAGGTGTCCTATCCTCTTCTCATCCCCAACCCCTCATCCCGCACTCCAGGGAGCGGCGGGGTTAGAAGAATAAAGTCCTCGCGGAAGGTTGAAATAAGTGCAAGAGCATCTCTTGTCTCTCTAGGGATGATCTCAGGGGGACACTGCATTCGCCGGGCACTCCACATCATCTCAGTGATAACGGGGGGCAAGAAGGGGTGGTGTGTGGGGGGGGTTTAATCTGAACCTTGAGTCCTTCCACTCCCCCCCCCCGGGGGTGGGGCCCGCGCCACCCGGGACAGCTACGGACCACGCTGCTCTGCCCCTCCAGCCCGCCACAGCCCCTCCGCCCGCAGGAGGGAGAGCCCCCGCGGCCCCATCCGGCCACAGCTGCTCTGGCTCCGCCGCGGGGTCCAGGAAGGTCCCGGCCGGGGCGCAGCCGCAGCGCACCTCGGAGAACGCCCCCCGCCCACCGCCCGGCCCGGCGCGGCTCACCCTCCGGTCTCGGCGCCCGAGTCCACGCAGTCATCCTCCTCCGCACCGCCCGTTTGGGGGTCCATGGCGCGCTCCCCGCCGCGCTTGGCTCGCGGGCGCCGGCGTGACCCGGGGGCGTGCTCCCTCCGGGCCGCCCCGCCCAGCCCAGCCCGAGCTGGCTGGGCTCCCTCGGAGCGTCTCGCGGCCGGGGCTCCGGGAAACAACTCCCGCTCCGGCCGCGCTCCCTCGCGCCGCGCCGCGCCGCGCCCTCTCCTGGCCGCGCCCGGCCGGGCACTGGGGCCGCTCCCGCCCCGCCCCGCCCCTCGCCGCTCGGCTGGGTGAGCGTGTGCGTGTGCGCGCGGGGTGCGCCCGTGAGCTAGGGCACGTGCGCGCGCGTGTGTGCCGGTGAGCGAGGCCGTGGGCGCGCGCAAGAGGGTGTGTGCACTGGGCGTGAGCGGGGGCGCGCGGGTGTGTGCCGGTGAGCCAGGGCTTGGGCGCGCGCAAGAGGGTGTGTGCACGGGGTGTGAGCCCGTGCGCGAGCATGTGCTAGCTCGCGTGTTGCGCGCCAGTGTGTGGCGTGAGTGCGTGAGCGGGCGAGGTGTGTGAGGTCGCGTGCGCCTGTGTTGTGGTGTTGATGTAGGTGGATGGGTGATTTAGATGTTTGTAGGTGCGCGCTTCTGTGCGGGTGCTGAGCGTGTGTGCCCGGCTGGGCTTTGTGACCACGTGTGGTGTGTGAGTGAATGTGTGTTTGTGCATAGGAGCCGCCCTGCTCCCCTGGGCCCACAGCCCCAGAATTCTGCGTCCCAGGGATTGCCCCGAGGTTCCTGAGCCCCAGGGCTGGGAGCAGCACCGAGAAATACCCGACTGCACTGTGAAAGCAAGGAAGGATCTGGTTCATTACTGGGACCAATTGGAACCTCTAGGTGTTTTCTTATAGTTCCCTCAGAATTGGCAACACTGAATTCATGATCACCTTTCTTAGCGCAGGTCTGAGTGGCTTCCCACCACCCAGCTTGCTAGTTTACAATCAGTGTCATGCATTCTTTTGCTTTTTTTTTTTTAAAGCCTTTAAAGATAAAGAGCATTGGATGTACCTGCATTCAGGGGTTGTTGCAGTTAAGGGATTGTCTGTAAAGGACCCCCATCAGCGCCTTGGGGTGAGGTTACGATCTGTTGGAGGGGCGCACCTCTCCTTAGTAGGGTGAGGAATGGAAGCTTGAGGGGAGGCAGGATCACAACAATTCACATTTAATTCTGACAGCCCTGTCCAAGCCATTGGAAGGCACTCATTTCTACTTTCTTCTGTTTTCAGGACAAGTTATTTAACTTCTATGAGTTATTAACTTCCTTAATTTACTTATCTGTAAGATGGGGCTATTGATATCTACTCTATAACCTGTTGTGAATTTAATGAGAACATGCATGTAAAAATACTTAGCATTGGTCCTGATAATGTCAAGCGCTAGTCATAGCTGTCATAACATTTAAAGCATGAGCTAGCTATGTTTCCAATTTCAACTTGCAAAGTAGTGACAAGATATATCTTAAAGAGGAAATATTTTCTTTTCTCTCTCCTTCTCCCCCCTTCTGTTCTTCCTTCTTTACCTACCTAATTATCACTCCTTTTTTATTCATATCTTAATTACACAAAAAGAGAAATCTAATAAAAGAAGAATACAAGCACAATCTCGTCATTAAGAAAAAAACACAGGTGTGTGTGCCGACCCCAAATCTTAACGGAATTATCCTTACTGAGCATAAAATCCTTGCATGCAAACCAGAAATGGATGTATTATACTCAATTTCTGCTCATTAGCTGAAAGAAAGAAGTGTGACAATTCTTTAGGGGAGACTCCCCTCCTCCCACCTTATGTACTAATTTCTAAAAGGAAATTCTCACATGAGGCAAAATCACTGCACATTGCCATTAATGACCATTTAAAATTGATTGATTCATTCAGTAACTATTTAAATACCAGACAGGAGGGTGAATGCTGGATACACAAATAAGGGACAATGGGAACAGATATGATGCCTGCCTTCATGGAGCTTATAATCCAGAGGGGGAGATTAATTAAATTACATAGTTAATATATAAAACATAAATGGAGATTAAACACTCCAAAAAGAATGGCGTGCCCTGAGAAAGAGAACATAATTTAAAGAGGGGTGTCAAGGAATGCTCTCTCAGGAAGGGATGTTTTAGTCCTGCTCTGCCTCAGGGACTTTGCACTTGCTGTTCCTTCTTCCTAGAATACTTTCTTCCAGACTTTCTGTGAGATTCCTGCCACATGTCCTTCAGGACTATGTTCAAACAGTCTTTTCCTCAGAGAACGCTTCCCCACTAAACCTAAATCCCAGTATCCCCTTATCCTGCTCTACTCTTTGTTATAACTCTACCAGCCCCTGGCATATGAGAGATTTATTTAGTAATTACCTGCTTGTCCCTCCCCATGCCTACCTGTAGAATGCCAACTCCATGACAGCAGGGACTGTTTGGTTCACTGCTACATCGCCAACACCTGGCGCAATAAATATGTGTTCGTGAATGAAAAGGAAGCAGCCCCAGGGTGGAGGCAGGAGTGAAGAGAGGTTTCCAGATGCAGAGACCAGGAACATGAGGCAGGATAGGGCACTAAGCATTCCGTTAGAGTGGAAGAAGGCTGGGTGACGAGAAGAAAACAAAATGGCAAAGATAGTGAGGGATTTCTACATAAATGTGACATCTCCGGGACATGAATAGACCCCCTAGAGCCTATCTGGAGAGAAGGACAAATAATGTGGGTGCAACCAGATGGAAGAAATTGATAAAGTGTAACAAACATTCTACCATGTTAGTGTCCTTATCGCCATGAGGAAACCTACTTTCTCAATCCTGGGTAGGGACGATTCATATTTGTCACCTCATTGAATACTCAGGAAAGGTCGGTGAAGTAGGTTTATCTTTTCATTTTACAGTTGAGGAAACTAAACCTCAGTGAGTCCAAGTGCCTTGTCCCAGGCCACCCAATACACCAGCCAAGGAGCCCAGTGGCCCATTTAACATGCATGGAATCTCTCTCACCTACTTATAAGGCTAACATGTGGGCCAGTCACATCCTCAGGAGGATGGCACAAGAAAAAGGGCGGAGAAAAAATGGTAAACTAAGTACAGCCCTTGGAGGGAGGGCCAGGGAAAATGGATGCTACTTAAATTATTTCAGTTTTTTCTCAAAAATCCAGAAAAAGGTCAGGTCAGAAAAAAAAAAAAAAAACCCTGGACTGCACCTCAAAATGATGCATTGATTCCAGCCCCCTCAACCACAGGGGGCATGAGTATTATATTTCTCATCAGTGCAATGTCTGACGGTAACTCAGTGATGCGTGTGTTACGGGGAAGAGAAGTTTGGACGGTAATCATGGTCCCTCCGAGCAACGGATCTCGGTTATCTGAGGGCTCCTGCTTCAGTCATTGGGGCTTAGGAGCCTCACTTTATTTGTGATTTATTTGGTGAAAGAACTGCCAGCAGGTAATCAGCATGAGGACCTTGCAGCAATCACCAGAGGTATATTGTCCATAACGTTTGCATGGTTCCCAGGCTTGACTTCCAGCCATTTAGCGCCCTCACCATAATCACAGGGTGCAATGCCCCCTCCCTTTCCCCGGCAAGATGGGGGCAGAGGAGTATCAGTGGTCTTCTTAAGGTGCCGTGCCTGTTGCCTTCAAGATGTTCCTATCAGTCTGAGGACAGCGTGGGAAGAACACTGAGGATGCTGTCATAAGCCAGGAAACGCACACCCTGGGTTCTGGACCTGAATCTGTCATGTCACTAGCGAAGAAGGGTGCCTCTTAACTGTTTCTAAAGCTCTTACTGCATTTCGGGCATTGTGGGAGCAGCTTCACATACATGATCTCTTGAATCCTCGCAGAAACCTGGTGAGGCTTCCTTCGACCTTCAAATACACTTGTTGATACAAATCTCGCAGGAGACTTGAAGCCCTCCAGAAACTAGGAAGCATACCAATACAAGATATCACTGATTTTTTAATCACTTTTTCTCAGATGCACTGAATAACATTCTCATGTTCTGTCTCCCCTAGCATGCCCGTTTCAGTCTCTGTTGATGTTGTTGCATGTGTTGGTGTATTAGAAAATAAGGCCATTCATCCATTTATTTATTGAGTGCTCGCTATGCGCCAGGCAGTGGCTGGGTGCCAGGGCCACAATGGGGAACGAGCCAGAGGCAGTGGCTGGCCTAATGGAGATGTCGAGGTCAGGAGAGGACAGTTTATCATGTTCCAGGCCCCAAGAGCAGGGCTGGCTTTCTCACCAAGCCTTGCCTTCCTTCGATGGCTCCTCAAAGCTCCTGACAGGTGCTCGGTGCACAGTGGTCCATTAGAGTAGGACTGGAGTATCAGAGCCCTTTACTAAAGGAAAGAAAAAAAAGAAAAACCTCAACATAATGTGATGGTAAGTAAAGAGCATCAATTTTACTGATGAAAGCGATAGATTAGTAATTAAGAAAGTCATAAGTAATTGGGAGGGGCTGAGGAGTTTGAACAACCAGAAGATAAAAAAGAACTTGAAGCACTGAAGATTGAGAAAGATAGACGTTAAAGTCTCCCGGGCACAGGATTGGCCCTGGTTTGAGATTCAGTTTGGAGGGAAGCTGGGCCACACCTTGAGTGAGTGCAAACCTTCTGGACAATTTGCTGTGAGGCCCAGCCCGATCTAAGATAGTTCTTTAAATGAAATACTGGTTTAGGGTTTGCAGAAGCAAATGGGATGGGAAGATATGTTGGTTTGGGAAGTTTTGCTCATTCCCTTTTATTTAATACTTTATTAAAAAAACCAAATGTAAAAAAAAAAAAAATTTGAGGTAAAAAAAAGGGGGGGGGGGGGGGGGGGGGGGGGCATCTCTTTATTCCAAGTCTCCAGAAGAGTTTGTCTGATGTGAAAAATAAATATTATAATCATGACAAGAAAAATTATAAACTATTAACAAATCTACTTAGACAAAGAAAGCCACTAGCCTTACACGCAAGTATAAGGGGACCAGATGGCAAAGGGATAAATGAAACTAAAGATTCAAATGGTTGAGTTGGAAAATAATCTCATTAAAGTATAAATGACTCGGCTTGGATAAGGGGAAGCAGAGATAGTGGTCCTGGCTGGGAGGCTTCCCAAGACTCTGAGCCTACGGTTCCCGGCGTGAGATCTGGAGTCCAAGACCAGACACCCCACAGTATGGCCACGGTTACCCCTCCAACCGCCAGGGGTGGGTGAAAAGCAAGAAGGGAACAGGAAAGACCTCTGGAAAAGTGCTGTGGAAATTGAAGAATACAATGAAACTTTAGACTCAGGACACTGAGGATAGCTGAGCCTTCCGGGAACTGTGTCTGGGTCACCCACTTGTCATCACACTGATGGTCTAGACTTGGACAGGTGAACTCTCTGTCCTCTTCACATTCTGACACTTTCCTTCAGTGACCCAATCTTCCACAGCTCTGACTGCCTGCATTAATCTGCTAGGTGTGTTATAACAAAGTCCCACAGACTGAGTGGCTTAAACAATGGGAATTTATTTTCTCACAGTTCTGGAGGCGGGCAGTTCCACAGTGTGGTGGTGGCAGGTTTGGTCTCTCCTGAGGTCTCTCCCCTTGGCTTGCAGATGGCCGGCTTGTCTGTGTCTGGGCCCCTGGAGACTTCTTTCTGTGAGGTAGGTCTACAAGTATCATGAGCCACGGAATGATAAGGTTGCCCTATTGGGCAGGCTGGCTGGGGGTGTTGAGCAAAGCCTCGGGCTCAGACGACCACTCTGCTGGGTGGCACCCTGACTAGACCGGCTGTCTTCAGGATGGCTTCGAGAAGAACCACCGACAGGATCTCTGGCGTTCTCAGGTGCTGGGAATGAAGCTACCTGCTCTGGTAATGTGGTTGTTGGTTTTTCACAGTCTAAGAACCTGACCTTGTCAACACCCACAACGACTACCTTCAAAATAAAACCTCTCCACTTAAGGCTCCTCTCCCCTAAGGCCTCCTCAGAAATTTTTCCCTATGGCTTGCCCCTTCTATCTGCTGTATCTTCAACCTCTCACGGGTCTCTCCGTTGACACTGGAATACGCTCATCTCTCTCATGTTGAAAAAGCAAAACACCAACCTTGTTAACCCTATGTTCTCTAACAGCACCTGCCACTCCTTCACACAGCACATTTTCTGAAAGCATGGCTTATGTTTGTAATCCCTGTCTCCTTTCCATTCCAGGGAGGTTTCTGTTGCCTTCCACACTGGTAACTTCTCCCTTCTTCTCAGGACGGGCTCTTCCCTTGGCTTTCATGGTATCACACGTCCCGGTTTTCTTCCTGCCCCTCTGGTCACATCTGCTTTGTCTCCCATGTAGCTTCCCCTACTGTCTTTATGCACAGGAGTCCTTAAGGCTGTCCATAGGCCTCCTCCTCCTCTTTCTTTGCATTCTCTCCCTTGGCCTATGATTTTGGCTGCTACACACAGGACTCCCAACATGACACCTCCATGACCTCTCTAGCTCTGACACCTCCTCTGTGCCTTGGGTGGGCCTGTCTACCTTATTATCTCTTTGACATCTTTCTTTGAATGTTTCAAAGGCACTTCCAATTAAAGTTCTACAAAACTGAGCTCATGATCACCACCCCCACCCTTCCCACCCTCCGACTCTCACCCCTGCCATCCTTCTCTTCTCCATCCCTCATCTGAGTAAATGGTACCATCATGTGTCCTAGTTGCAAGCCAGAGATCTAGGTGTCATCCTTGAAAACTCTCTCTCCCTTAACCACTTATCAATGCATTACCAAGTCCTGTCATTTCTGCTTGCTAGGTGTGCCCTGAAATCTTTGTCTTGTCTCCAACTCCTCTGCCATAATGTTAGTCCATTCTTCCCTCCTCTCTAGGCTAGCCTGTTATGCTAGTCTTCAAATGGCTCTGCACATCCATTCCCACCTCTCTCATCTAGACACCATACTCTTCCTGAAAGACAAGTCTGGTTGTGTCATCTCCACAAACTAAAGGATTGTGATAGCTTTCAATTGCTCTTAGGACAGAGACCAGAATTGTACCAAACTTCCAGCCATGTGTCACCACAGCCCCTCCAACACTCCATTCTCTCTGCATTCTCTGTGCTCTAATTATACTGGCCTTCTTTAGCTCCTCAGATGACCAACTGTGCTTTGTCTCCAAGCATAGAGCATTTGCTTATGCTGGTTTCTCTATCTGGAATTCTCTTTCTGGCCCACCTTCATCTACTTGGTCATCAGATCACCTCTCAATAATTATTTGCTTCCTGACTAGATGGAGCTCCCTATTTACATATTCAGGGGTTCTTAACAAAGAGGTCATCTTATATTTATTTGTATGGTTCCTTGATTATTCCCTTTTTCCACCTGTAAATTATAAGCTCCATGAAGACCAGACTGTTCTGCTCACCATTGTACATTCAATGTCTAACATAAGGGTTAACACATAGTGAGTGTTATTACAACAGACACTTCTATGCCTAGCATTTAATCCTGAGTCTGGCACATAGTAGGCATTCTGCGAATGTTGCTGAAAGGGTAACTGAACATATGGACTACAAATGTTCTAAGCTCTTGGAGGTAACCAGAAAATTCTCAAAGAGATATTCTTTTTATAAAAAAGAATTCTTCTTTTTTATAGAAAAGACTTACAGTCTTATTAAAGCATTCATCATGGGCAAGGCAGAATATGTACCAGAGCAAACATGGTTCAAATAATTAAGTTTTGTCCCACTGGAAGATTTACTTACTGAAAGAAGAAGGGGAAAAGGGTACAATGAGTGACAGTGGTTAATTCTCACAACTTCTCAAGAGTTGACCCAGGTGACCTCTGGACTCTTCCAGGAGTGAGTAATATAATGTGGAAAACATTACATTATGAACTGGCTGTGCTTTGATGCTTTCACTTTTCCATAATATTTTCCAGAATTCAAAGTATTATATCGAGTCATCACAAGGTAAATTAGGTCATTTTCTTCCCATTCTGTCTTTCACTAGCAATCTTCTACTGTGACAGTTGTTTTGACATGTCACCCAGGATTCTCACAGGGTAGAGGTTTCTAAGCACTGAGAACTGTTTGCTGGAGGTTGTAGAATCTTCTCTTCTGGAAGGGAAAGGAGCTCTTTTAAATATGAGGATTCCTTAGTTTCTTGGGGTTAGGTTAAATGTTCTCCAGCTTAAGGGAAGTGGATTGATCCCATGAGTTCCCCAGGTCTCCCTCTGCATTATGATTCCATGATCCTATTAATGTTTGACAGAAGGGCAAGTCTAAATGTGCAATTCCATATAACCCTTGAGTTTTCTCCAGGGGATGAAATTGAATAGAAAATGGAATATATCATAGTGATGGGAATCTAGCTGTGTGCTTTGGAATAGTAACTAGCTGCACAGCTTCATCACCTTGGAAACACGCAAGGCCTGAGATGGTGACTTAGAGGGCTTATGCTACTGACTCCAAATTTATCTGGATTTGGCTTCATGGTGGGAGGAAACACATGTGATATTTTATCTGTGAGTCTGGGAACACTGACAAATGGTGTTCTAAGTGATTTAAGAAGCCAAGAGTACAGAAACCAAAAGGATCAAGGTGCAACCCCTGGTTTTATGCTAAAAAGAAGGGAATGTGGGGGCGCCTGGTGGCTCAGATGGTTAAGCATCTGCCTTCGGCTCAGGTATTGATCTCCAGGTCCTGGGATCGAGCCCCATGTTGGCTCCCAGCTCAGCGGGGAGTCTGCTTCTCCCTCTCCCTCTGCCTCTCCCCCTGCTTGTGCTCTCTCTCTCTCAAATGAATAAAAAATCTTTAAAATAAAAGGGAATGTGGGTCAGTGTGCTGTGGATAGTTTTAGGTTGTTTTACACATGATGCTAAATATCAAGATGATTCATGAGAAAAAAAAGACTGTCAAACATCTGCCCATTTGGTTTGTATAATGCCAAACATGGAGATATTTGGAAACATTGAAATGTCTGACATTGCAATGATAAACTTTCTGGATGAACAATTATGTGGGTTTTCTTTTTAATTCCTTATTTTGTTGCTGCATACATCCTTTTTGAAAAGTTGCTTTATTATATGTAACTAGGATGTACATTGCATTTCAAAACATAATGTATGGCTATCCAGAGAGGTTGTTTTTTTTTTTTTTTTAAATAAGTGTTTTCCAGTTCTATGATAGAATTTTTCCCAACAGGAAGATTGTAGAAACTTCCATTTGGCTTCTGAGCAGCAGCCCACACAGGCAGCCACACCCTCCTCCCTAGGGCACTCCCTACACTTGATTATCAGCCCTGTTAGTTCTCTTCCCACATCTCTGGACATTGCTTCACAGATTCCTTTGCCATATCCTACAGATCAATCTGACTTCTTGTATTGGAAGCATACAATTAGAAGAGTACAATTGTCTTCTAATCTCTCTCTCTCTCTCTTCTCATTCTCCACTCATTTCCTTGGTGATCCTATGCATGCTGACCAATACAAGCACTATCAATATGATGATGACTTCTAAACTTGCATCTTTGACCCATTTCTCCCAGCTGAGCTCCAACCTTAAGTTCAATTCCCTACATGGTATTCTCTTTTGGATGTCTCAGAGATGTGTCAAATGCAACACGTCCAAAACAGAAATTATGATCTTCCTCTCCAAACCTGCTGCTTTTCCTCCATATTTCTTAGTATATGATCTCACCGTCTACCAGAAACCAGGGAGTCATCTTTGGTACCTCCATCTGTCACACCTTTCCCATCTGATCATCGTGAATACTCCTTGTGTCTCTTGAATTGTCCCCTTCTCTTCATCTCCAATGGGAAAAACTCAGTCCAGACCAACATGGTTGCTAATGTAGATGACAGCAACAGCCCCCTAACTGGCACTCCCGTACCCACTCCTGTCCTCTAACAATATATTCTCTACATTGGGTAGAGAACTTTTATAGAAATGCAAACCGAATCATGTTACTTCTCTGCTTAAAGCCCTTCCATGATCTCCCAACACCCTTAGGGGCAGTAAGAAGAATGGGCTTGCAGGGCAAGACTATACATTATGTCTTAGAAATGTTAACCTTGAAATGCCTGTGGGATTCAGTTAGGGTCCACTGGGGCAGATACAGATAGAGGTCATAGTAGGAGATGTAGTTGCTGCAGGAACAAAGAACTGAATGGAGAGGTTATAAAGGTAAACTAGAAGGATCCCCATTAGGGCTTACAAAATGGCAATCAAAGTTGAGTGTGGCCACAGCATTCTAGAGGCTTCAGAGGATGAGGAACTCTATTTTGCAGGGGCCCCCAGAACTAACTAGTGTTTTAGGGGCTGTTTTGTATACATCTAACTCATAGGGATTGATGTACAACCAACATGTCAGTTCATTAATTTAGAGTGAGAAATTAAACTACTAAGTTCTTCCAAAGACTTAAGTTCACTGCTCAATACATTCTCTGCCTGAAGACAAATTACTGTAAGCCAAATTATAATCAGAAGGCTGCTTGGTGAGCATAAAATCCAAGTTAGGGAAGTGAGATGAATGACTCTTATGGAATTGCTGGTCCAGAATATTCATGTACATGTTTCTAGGCATGTTGAGTCTGTGTCTTAAAGTTTTGTTTGTGCTTAGCTAAATTTGAGGTTGAGATTAAAATAATGAAACAGTTTCTATCCATATAGGAGAATTATTTTCTACAAATGGTTTTTGCTCCCTTATAAAAACAAAATAGCAAACAACCAAAGAAAGACACTAGACTGTGGAAATGTTCAGCATATAATAGAAATATTTAGTTCAAAATATATCATAATTCGAAAGGTAACTTCATGCTCTCCACAGGAACCAGCTAGAAGAATGTTCTAACATATTAAACTTTTTACCCTGAGGAAGATAAAGCAGTTGAACGAATAGTCATTTGATTCCTCTCTTCTGCTTGGGTCTTAGGAAAAAATAACCAGAGAGAAGCACCATGCTTCTGATGTAATTGCCTTGGGGGAAAAGAATCAGTGAGAAGCAAGCTCTGCTCTAATGAGCAGAAATTAGGAGAGGCACAATGAACGTTCTGAGCACAGGACTGCTGAGATTTGTGGTATTTCTCCTGCTCCTCCCTGCCATTAGGAGGATATTGAGAATTTAACTCTGAGCCAGGCACTGTTCTATACCCTTCAAATATATTAACTCATTGAATGCTTAAAACCCTGTGAATTAGATGCTCTATTTATCCCCAATTTACAGACCGGAAAAATGAGGTACAATGAGGCAGGTAACTTGCTGAAGGCACATAACCAGTAAGTGGCTGAGCTGCGATTTGAGCCTAGGAGGTTTGATTCCTGAGTTAACAATCTCGAGATCCCAACCTCTTCCTTTTGCTCTCCCTGGAAATGAGGGTCTCAAGTTGATGATCTTTGGCCCTGGAAGAGCCAATACTATCTGTTTGCAGTAAGCCACAATCAGCTTGAGGAAACCTATGCCTGCATCCATGGAGGGGTTCCACCAGAGGTTCGGGAGAAGGGAAGGGGCTGAAGTAGGGACATGGACATTGATGCCTTTTCTTTTTCTTTCTTACCCACATACCAAAAGATGAGATTCTTAAGTACCCTGGCTATGGACTGCTTACTTCAGGTAGACTTGGGGGTGGGTGGATGGGAAAACAGTGTATAAACCATGGCAGTGAGCTCTCGGGTCAGGCAACAAGGGCTCCATCTTCTTCGGGCTGTGTGTGGGACACGTGGACAGATTTGCATTGTCTTGTTGCTTTTTCTCTAGGTCACCTGCTGTCCACATCCTTCTATTCAAGTCTTCCTTCAGGAAGAGCAAAATACGAAGCCAGTTTACTGGGCTTGAACAGACACAAATAGCTTCAATTTTGTGTTTCTGCACAATCTCTGTTTTCTTCTATATATGGTTAATATTATTAACTTTGTTATTAGTTTTTCTGTTTAACATTGAGCAGGTAACATTGCTCATGAGTTACAATGGCAACGGTGGTGAGGATGGGGTAGAAATTGTCTCATTTCTCCCAGTGGATTAATATAGGGAGAATGTTATGAGCATTTAACTGAGAGTCAATGCCAGGAAGAGAGAGAAAAGAGTCAAACAGATCCTGTTTAGGGGAACATCACTGTTTAGGGGAAGAGCACAAGGAAGAGGAGGCTGGGAAAGAGCCTAGATTAGTGGAAAACTATGTTATGGAAGCCAAAGTAGAGTTTGGGGAAGGGGCTTTGTCATCAAGAATGTCAGATAATTTACAACAGCCAAGAATATATGCAAGCAGCCCAAGTGTCCATAGATAGATGACTGAATAAAGAAGATGTGATATATACATTACATGAATATATTACTCAACCATACAAAGAATGAGATATTACTCCTCCATACAAAGAATGAGATCTCGCCATTTGTGACATCATGGATGGACCTAGAACATAATATATTAAGTGAAACAAGTCAGACAAAGACAAATACCATATGATTTCACTTATATATGGAATCTAGAAAACAAAACAAACACACACAAAACTAGAAGCTGACTCATAAATACAGAGAGCAAACTGGTGGTTGCCAGAAGGGAAGGGGGTGGAGGGAATGGGCAAAACAGGTGGAGGAGAATAAGAGGTACAAACCTCCAGGTATAAAATAAATAAGTTATGGAGATGAAAAGCCCAGCGTAGGGAATATAGTGAATAATATAGTAATAATTTTGTATGGTACAGTTGGTGACTACACTTATTATGGTGAGCACCGAGTAACGTATAGAATTGTCGAATCGCTATGTTGTATGCCTGAAACTAACACTGCATATTAACTATATTTAAAAAAAAAGTGTCAGATATTATGAGGAGGTCAAGTAGAACAAGATTCTGAAGTAGTTGCTGAGAATCAGAAAGTTCTGACAGAAAAGTGAAACAAGGTTTCATCACAGTGATGGAGAAGCTACAGCTCATAGTCAGACATGCTGGGAATCAGGTGATGGAGAGGTTTATTGATTTCAGTCCAGGGCATTGCAGACCCAAATCAGATTGAGAATTTAGGCAATGTGAAGCTGAATCTAGGTAAGAGCTAAGAGATTACTCCATTAGACAAGTGTGGACCGGGTACCCTTATTGGGAGAATGTCCATTAAAGAAAGGGTGCTTGAATCTTATGGCTCAGGGTCATTTGCAAAACTGCCCTGTATATCTTCAACTTGTTAATAAGCAGCTTTAGCTCTCAGGAATCATGCAGGATTTCTCAAAAGAATCACCCCAATTCTCTTGGGCTAGTAATCTCAGTTCCAATTCCCTTAGAACAATAATCACCATTTGCTTAAAATAACAAAATTATTTATTTGGTTAGTGTCTTTAACCCTGGGAATCAAAGAAATGATGAAAGAGATAAACTCTATTGTATTCATATTCCTGTGTTAAGTTCTGAAGTGATCTCATATACCTGAATGTAAAATTTAAAAGAAATTCAGCATATTATTTGATATGCTCTCCTACCTCAGGGCCTTTGCACTTGCTACTCTTCTCCTTGGAAATTCCCAATAGTCTTGTGCCTTGCTTTTCTAAATCCTTTGTCTTTACTCAAATAATGACTTACTGATAAAGCTTTCCCGAATCATCTTTAAAAAAATTGTACCTCATCCCTCCCCACCTCTGCTCAATTTTTTTTCACAGCACTAGCCACCATCTGACATACTATATTTTTTCATTGTTTATTTGCCTTCACTGTGCACAAGGTACTGTTCCAGGTGCTGGGAGATATAATGATAAACAAATAAAACAGACTTACCTTTTTTGAAAGAATACTTCAGTGAGCTGCTTGGGGTCAGAGTGAATCTATAAGGGCATGGTTGATTAGCAGAAGATGATAACTACAAGATCTTCTCAGGCACCATTAAAAATGAAGAGGACAGAATTGTCCAGAAGGATTTCAAGCACCTTAACCCAAATTAAGTTATTTTAGTAAGTTACATTAACTTATTATTGAGTCAGTATGTGATTTCTTAAGCTTTAAAATATATGCATATGGTAAAAAAAATTCAAATAGAACAAAACTATGTAATTGAAAAGTCAGACTCTTTTCCATCCTAAACTTTTTTTTTTTTAAAGATTTTATTTATTTATTTATTTGAGAGAGAGAAAGAGAGCATGAGCAGGGTGAGGGGCAGAGGGAGAAGCAGGCTCTCTGCTGAGTGGGGAGCCCAAAGTGGGGCTCGATCCCGGGACTATAGGATCATGACCTGAGCCAAAGGCAGATGCTTAACTGACTGAGCCACCCAGGCGCCCCACCACCCCAAATTTCTTATCCTTTTAACCTAACTCCCTCCAACAGTTTTTCTTGCTTCCTTCAGACATTTTTCATGCTATACCCACATATATGAATATGTTTTTTAGCCAATTTGCAATATGATATACAGACTGCATTGCCTTGATTTTTGTCACCAAAGGTATTTTAGAGATGTACCTATATGAATATATACAGGCCTGCCTGCTTCCAAAAAAGTTTTTAATATTTCATTACATGGGTTGCTACCTTTTTTTTGTGCGCAAGCAGCGGGGGAGGGGCAGAGGGAAAGGGAGAGACAGAATCTTAAGCAGGCTCCCCACCCAATGTGGAGCCCAATGCATGGCTTCATCTCAAGACCCTGAGGTCATACCTGAGCCAAAGTCAAGAGTCAGACGCTTAACCAACTGAGCCACCCAGGTTTCCCATGGGTTGCTACATTTTAAACGAGTAACCTACTGATGAACCCAAACAATATCTCAATGAACATCCTCATAGCACCTCTTTGTTCATTTGTCCACATATATCTGCAGGTTCAACTGTTAGAAGCAGAATTGCTGATACGAGTATATGAGGGCATACGACACAAGAGTTGAGAGTATTTCCTTCTCAAACCCTAGTTTGAACGAATGTAAAACTTGGTTTTACTTCTAGCATTCCCACTGTTAGTCGAACGTAGGGCTTGATACTCCATCCCTTGCTGCCCAATTTCCTATCCTAAGAATGCAGATATTCAACAGCTATGCAAATAATACATCAGAGATGTACTTTATTAAAGTGGCACCAGAAAGTACCACGTACGCACTGGGAGATTTGACTTAATAATGCAATTCTACAAGACTTTATTAAAAGCTCAATTCATGGGCCTGATTCAACCTTTTGTGCTTGTCTCAGTCATGTGTGTGTGGTCCTTAGCCACCACAGAGTGGGGGATGGAGGACGCCTGCCATGACTTACCATCTGAAATGGCAGCAGTGCTGAGCTTTCTGGCTGGGCTTTGAGTGGCTCAGCTGTGGCTAGCAGGAGAGCTTTCTATGAACCCATTAAGTGGAGGGAGGAAAACCCCTCTCTCCTAAGGAATCATGGGGCATTCAGCCCCTCCCAGAACACCTGGGCTTGCTCCGCTGCTGTCTGTTAACTTTGTGTCAGGGACACTGCAGGGACGATGGGACAGCCCATGTGGAAATCCCTGCAGAGAACATTTGACTGGGGAAGCTTCAGGCTCATGAGCAGCTCTTGGGACATCATAGATCGCTTTTTTTTTTTAAGATTTTATTTATTTATTTGAGAGAGAGAGCTAGCTCATGAGCTGGGAGGGAAGGGCAGAGGGAGAGGGAGAAGCAGACTCCCTGCTGAGCAGGAAACCTGACCAAGAGGATGCAAGGATTTGGGACTCAATCCCCGAGATCATGACCTGATCCGAAGGCGGACGCTTAACCGACTGAGCCACAGACAGGCTTAAGAGCAGCCTTGGAGGAAAAACTGCCAATAAAGTCAAACTTAATTTTTTTGGTTTTTTTTGCAATCAGGCAGAAATATTATTAAAAGAAAAATGAAACAACACCTTTCTAGTGGTATGTTGGTAAGCCAATTCCTTGGAGGGGCGGATAAAAAGCCCTAATTTGTAGTGTTTGCCAGTTTCTGTGGTGTAAATATTTCCACTCTGGCCGGTTGGGAAGATACGTACAGATTGACTATGTGTACCTCATAAGCCAGTATGGGCCTAGCTCACCACGCACATTACCTTTATGCAGAAATGAAAGAGCTGTTCATGTCTCCAAACAGAATCCTTGTTTGCAAAGTTCCACAATTGTGTCAATACTGTCACTTGTCCAACTGATAGAGGTTGGTGATCATTTTCTAACTAACAACAAAGAAAATTGTTGTTCCAGCTACTATTGCTCCTAACAAAACCCTAAAACATAATGGCCTCAAAAACCTGTTTTATGGGTGCCTGGGTGGCTCAGTCGTTAAGCGTCTGCCTTCGGCTCAGGTCATGATCCCAGGGTCCTGGGATCGAGTCCCACATCGGGCTCCCTGCTTGGCGGGAAGCCTGCTTCTCCCTCTCCCACTCCCCCTGCTTGTGTTCCTGCTCTCGCTGTCTCTCTCTGTGTCAAATAAATAAAATCTTTAAAAAACAACAACAACAACAAAAAACCCTGTTTTATTATGCTCACAGATTTTTGTGGGTCAGGAATTTGGACAGGGGAGATTGGTGGATGGCTTATCTCTGCTATATGATGGGCACCTCAATTAGGAAGACTCAAAGGCCAGGGTTGGTAACTGGAGGACTGGAATCATCTAGAAGGCTTTCTCAAATGTCTGGTGGCTGATACTGGCTTTTATCTGTTACTGCAGCTGAGGCTATATTGGCCAGAACATCTATGTGTGGCCTCTCCATGTGTCTGCTTGGGCATTCTCATAAAATGATAGCTAGGTTCCTAGAGCAAGCATTCCAGCAGAACCAGATGAAAGCTGTTATTGGGAGGGAGCCTTGTTTCTTATTTGTTTCTTTCTTCAAGGGAATTTGTGAGACACAATGTTATTGCTAAAATTTTAGCTTCAAGGGGAGGGAATATAGATCCTACCTCTCAATAGGAGGATTATCAAAGACACATTTCAAGAAGAGTATGTGGGATAGGAGGTATTTTTATGGCTATTTTTGGAAAATATATTGTGTCAGAATTGGCATTTAGGGAAATCTTCAGAGAAGTAGATGGGAATGACTCCCATCCAGTTCTTTCCCCAACCTCCCTTGAAACTTTCATCCTTCAGGGAGACATCTAAGAGCTCTGTTAACTATCCGTTTTCTTGATATGTTCCAGACTCTCTGTTCTAGACTCGATCACCAAAAAACAGTGTGAGGGGACTTTCTTAGCTTAAGAAATCAAAAGAACCATATTCATCTCTCCAACAAAAATTTATCAGCACCTGCTATGTGCCTGGCACCGAGCTGGATACTTGGGAGAATAGGCAGATATGGTCCTGCTCTCTAGGTGCTTGCCTCCTAAGGGAGGAGACAAACAACAAAGTAACAAATAAATAAGCAAAATATTGATATCTTGTACCAAGTACTAAAAAGACAATAAATAGGGTCCGTGATTGAGAATGATTGGCAAGGTGCTTATGTTAGAGAAAGCAAGTCTAAAGTCCCCAAGGTAGGAAGGATGAAGTGTATTCTAGAGGCATAGTGAGAAAGGGGGAGTCAGCTATGACCAAGGGGCTGAGTAGAGATAACATTGTGGGGCCATCAGCCCAAAGTTGGCATTTAACACTGTGGGGAAGTAAAAGAGGACCCATGAGAGAGTCCGGGGGACAGGGTTGGGAAGACTGGGTGCACATAGGAACACCCCATTTGGAAGTCTGGTGGGGCAAAACAGAAGAGGAGGTAGAGAGGGAGGGCAACGATGGAACAGGGCAACTAGAAAGCACAAGAGACAAATGCTATAGCAGAGAAAGCTTGAAGAATGCAGGAGCAGCCGCCTGCCGAACTCGGTTGATAGGCTGAGGAAGAAGGGACCAAACAAGAGTCCCCAGGGTGGAGAACAGGAGGGTTATTGCTGTTGATCAGAGTTGTTTCACTGGAGTGGAGAAACCAAAAGCTCCATTGGAGGAAGAGATGAAGAGGTGGAGGCAACATTTGTGGTTAAATCTCTTGAACATTTTGCTAGAAGGAAAAAAAGGGAAACGGAGCATTAACATTTTCTAAAGTAAGTTCTTCTGAACACTGGTTATATTCTGTCCTAGTTCATTCGGGCTGTTGTAACAACATACCATAGAAGATGGGCTGGGTGGCTTGTGACCAACACAGGTTTATTTCTCACAGTCCTGGGGGCTGGAAGTCCAAGATCAAGGTTTTGGCATGGTCGGGTTCCTGTGAGAGCCCTCTTCTAGGTTGCAGACTGCCACCTTCTCATGCTTTTCTCATGTGGTGGAAAAAGTGAGAGAGAGCTCTCTGGGTCCCTTCTATGATGGTACTAATCCCATCTACGAGGGCTCCACCTTAGGACCTTAACACCCCCCAAAGACTCCACCTCCCAATACCATCACAGTGGGGGTTAGGATTTCAACATAGGAATTTTAGGGGACACAGACACTCAGTCCACTGCATATGAAGTATTAACTGGTTTAATGCAAATGAAAAGTTTTGGAAAACTTAGCTTTAAACAAGTCTTTACTGCCTATCCTTACAGAACTTTGGTAAGCTAATGTGCATTATGAATTTTCCTCCTCGTTCCATTATGGAAAGCTTTTTTATCTTTAAAGATTTTTAATGTTTTCTTTTTAAATTTTTTAATTATATTTTTTATTTCAAAATTTTAAATTTTTTTAAATTTAAAAATGTAATTTTAATTATATCTTGCAGGACTGATAGGACGCACTATAGGAAATATTGAGTTTACCTTTCTTTTTTTCCTTAGGTTTTATAGAAGGAGGATATAAGAAAAGCTTACTAAATGTGCATTTCTGTATCCTTTGCAAAATAATAGTAAACAAATTATCAGTTGAGTTAGTCAATGTGCCTTATATAAAGAACTTTGTGACAAATTCCCCCTATGAATCAATACCAGGAAAAATAAATTGCTTCTCTGAATGAACTGGGGCGGTTGAAAATACCAATCAGTGAATCAGGGATGAATCACAGCATTCTAGAACTAAAAATGACCTTAAGCTAACCTAGTGAATCCCACTACTTTTACAGAGGAGAACACAGACCCAGAGATGTTGAAGAAGATGCCCTGGACCCCTCAGCAGTAATCTCTCTGCCCAGCCCAAGTCCTCTTGTGCAAATGCTAGGAGATGTTCCTTTACCACACTGAGCTCCCAGGAGTCTTGGCCGTAAATCTTGTCCTCAACCACAGTAACCAATTTACCCCAACTACCTGATAACATCAACTATCCTCTCTTAAATTGTGATTGTTTTTTTCTTACTATTTTTAAAGAGTATGCTTTATCTGGCTTCTAGTTAACAGTTCCAGATAGTCTTAGAATGCATAATCCTAAATTTTGTTAATTTTTTAAAAAAATGAGTACACAGAGAAATTTATAGATTTCATGTGTTTGGAACCTGGAAAGTATTTTCCTTTGTAAGCCACGTTAAACATGGTGGTTAGTTTCTACCACCAAAATCCTTAAACTGTAATGGAGCTGAAGTTTATTCATCTGTTCACCCTTGGGTTGGTCCATTATTGCTCTGTGCGGGCTTGTCTGATAAACCTTTATTCTTGCCTATTAGGGCTGAACCTTCTGATGGAAGCACAAGTGAGCACAACGGACCCTTCTATAGGTCACACTCCAGCAGGGCAAGCTAAGGTTTGTACATTCTTGCTGACCCTCCTTCACTTATATAGTTTTAAGGCATATTAATTTGTATAAAATAACCTGTTCTGCCATAAACCACCATTAACAACCACAGTGTTTTGATTTGATGTTTAAATGATATTTTTGGAGTGAAATTGTCTTTATGATTCAGTATGCTATACCACGGGCTGGTTATGTTAACAAAATACAGTCATTACCTGAAAAAAAAGTATAGAATGTAACAGAAGAAGAAGTATGTAGTAAGAAAATCTCAACGTACATTAAATTGGAGTTTAAAAAAGAGTAGAGAGAAAGAAGAAGAAGCAGTATTTGAGGAGACAATGACTATTTTCCAGAGCTATGGAAGGACACCAATCACATATTTAAGAAGTTGTATGATTTCCAAGAAGAAAAGTAAAAATGATGCACCATGGTGAAAATTCAGGGAACTACAGACAAAGGGGATACCTTAAAAGCAATCAAAGAAAAAAGACCTATTACTTTTAAAGAACTGGACAGCAATATTTTTGATGAGCAATAAAAGAAGTCATAAAGCTGTGAACTTATTTTCTCAATGAATTAAAAAAAAAAAGCCTAGATGTCCATATCTAGCTAAAATATCCATAAAGAAGGAGGCTCAATAAAGATAAGCTCAAACACAAAAAAAAGTTTACTAGCAGCCTTACAGATAACATAAATAGTCAATACATATTTTGTATGTTATATGTATTATATACTGTATTCTTACAATAGGGTAAGCTAGAGAAAAGAAAATGTTACTAAGAAAACCACAAGGAAGAGAAAATACATTTACAGCACTGTACTGTATTGAAAAAAATCTGTGTGTGGGGCACCTGGGTGGCTCATTCGTTAAGCGTCTGCCTTTGGCTCAGGTCATGATCCCAGGGTCCTGGGATCGAGTCCCACATCGGGCTCCCTGCTCAGCGGGAAGCCTGCTTCTCCCTCTCCCACTCCTTCTGCTTGTGTTCTCTCTCTCGCTGTATCTCTCTCTGTCAAATAAATAAAATCTTTAAAAAAAAATCTGTGTGTAAGTGGACTCACACAATTCAAATCCATGTTGTTCAAGAGTCAACTGTATTATATTCTTTTCTTTTGAAGATTTATTTATTTATTTGAGAGAGAGAGAGAGTGCATGCGCACACACATGGTGGGGGGCAGAGGGAGTGGACGAGAGAATCTCAAGCAGACTCTGCACTGAGTGTGGTGTCTGAGGCAGGGCTTGATCTCAGGACCCTGAGATCATGACCTAAGCCAAAACCAAGAGTTGGCTGCTCAACTGACTGCACCACCCAGGCATCCCTATTTCTTTTCTCTTAGTCATTATACTAGAAACTACAGCATGCATTGTTACTTTACCAAAGTCTAATAAATACTTTTCATCTCCTCTTGGCTAATATAAGGACATTGGAATACTTTAAATACATTCACACCCCATCTGACTTACATGCTAGTATTGTTGAGTGAGGAGGGTGGAGCCTTCTTTGGGAAGGTCTGGACTTTGGAGAATGGTAATATTGTGCCATATGTGATGAGACCTTTCTGTGTGATTCCACAAAATCTTTAGCAACAACCTCAGAAACCATGACATTCATAAGTAATTTGATTTCCTATGAAAACTACAGTAAGGCTGAGTTCATGTTCTGGTTGATTTCACCTGAATCAAGGTCAACAGCATGGATGAGGGAATACAAGTCTGACCAATAAGCAAATTTTGATCAGACAGTGGGAATTTGGCCTTCAGGGTGTCAGAAATGGACAATTCCTGATGATGGCCTATTCCAAGATCAAATCATGGGAGAGGTTATTGAAAGGGTATGGCAGCAATTTCTGGACGTGAGGAAGTGAAGACACAGGGGCAGACTTCATTCATAACAACACTCATGTTCTGATTATCATTGCTTACTCTTTACGGCTGTCATTATAACAAGCCAATCACTTTTCATATGTATTTTCAATCTACAGCATCTATATGACATCAAAATATCCAGATGAAAAGTGAAAAATTGAGGATCATCAGACGGTGGTTTGAGTAACACCAAGCATCTGGCAGTGGGAAGATAAAATGTCACAGTGATTGATGAATCACCTTTATCCAGACATTTTGAAGTCAAATTGGAATGGCCAGAAAATGGATATTGACAGACAATTTCCTAGAAATGAAATTTAGAACTTGGAATAGGTCATTGCATCTAGCCTGAGAGCCTACAGAAAATGGGGTCTCCATATTTGTTAAAATTAAAGCTGGCCAGCAAGATGAAAGGCAAGAGCCTGGGAAGTCTGTCAAAGGAAAGATTTTGAAAATTTAGTAGCAGAAGATGAAAGACAATGTCATGGCTAAGATAAAATAGCCTCGGAAGTAAAACCTACAAGGGAAGCAAAGGTCAAGAAACACAAGAAGATAAAGCTCAGGATGCTTTAGTGGTTTAGGCCGACAGGGAATATACTTCTGAAAATAAATGGAACGAGACATTAAAGAGGACCTTTACAAAGTTTAAAGCCTTTTCTTACCTGTGGCCTCGGATAGGATTTAAATTTTGTTGGAGCAAGGTCCAGATGAAGAATAAATCAAATTTAAGTGTACTACATAATGTTGTTAATTAAGTAGAAGTCAGAATTTTTGATAATAGGAATGGAGAAGAGAGGGAACAGTTCTGTTGATCACGTTCTGTAGATACTTCTTAGATGCTAATGTGCACAGAATCACGTGGGGATCTTTGTTGTAGATTTTGATTCAATGTGTTTGCCATGGAGCCCGAGGTTTCGCATTTCTAGAAGCTCTCAGGTGACGCCAGTAGAGCAGGTCCTCGGACCACACTGTGAGTGATAGGCTATAGAGCAGAGGTTCCCCACCTGGATTCCCAAGAAATCTCCCCAGGTAATACTGATTTGCAGCGGGCGCTTGGAACCAAAGCTATTGAAAAACTTGAAGATCAATTAATACAAGAACTGAAGGAATCAGGACAGTCATAAAGCTTCTTCAAAGATGAAGCTTCCCAGCAGCATGTGAAAAAAAAAATATTGTAGATGTTTGTATGAACTATCTAAAACAGCCATCGGAAATGTGGAGAGGGGCTGGTGTATGTTTTTAATAAACCATACAGTGTTTGCTTTGAAGATGGTAAAGGCCTGGAGTGGATAAAAGAGGAGAGATGAAATAAGTACGTCTGTAGCCACATTTACACTTTTGTAACTTCTTTATACTTTTTAACTGTTTGGATAATAAAGGTGGCCAGTGGCTTCTTGTGTTTAAAGAGCCAGGAATGGAGACAGGGAAAGAGAGAGAGAGAGAGAGTATCTGAGCGCATGTGTGTATGAATGTGCATGTGTGTGAATGTTGTGTGTAAATGATGTGTGTGTGTGTTTGCATTTAGTCAGAGAAGCCCTAAGTTTACTGGGAACCCAGAGCCGAGAAATGCTGACACCCCGCAAGGGTGTCATATCTCGTATTACATTCAGGTGGTGAAAATATAATGCTTTTCACACACCTACCCTCTTCCAAATTCACCAGACTCTTCTAATTTTTGTAGCCTCCCTTACCTCTTCAGGACTCGACAAGACTCAGTCTCTGCTACATCCAATTTTGTCCCTTTTAGTGGAACATAATTAGATGCAAATATAAATCACAACTATTGTCAGAATTCAAATGGGTTCTGATGAGAATTAATATTTTCCATTCATAGAAGTACTAATTCAGAACACACAATAAGGCAGAAATTCAGAATTAGGCAGAAACCACTCATTTCTCAAGCAGAAATAGCTATATTATAGTCATCTTATAGAGATTAGAATTTTGCAATCGAGATATCAGAGCTTTATGCTATAAATGATTTCTTATCCTCCTTCTCAAATCTTACCCTTCATGACAATTGAATAAATGAATATGTGACAGAATTAACTGAATGCTATTATCTCCACTTTAGAGTTTTAATTTCAGATCTTGTCTCATTAACACAATTATCCAGGAAAGCATTATGTCAAACAAACACACAACTGTGATGTACTGTACATATTAATCAGAATTCTTGGTTTGCAATTGACAAACTCAACTCACACTGAAATCAAAGGAAAATGAACGTATTGATTCATGTAACTGCAAAATTGAAGTGCACATTAGGTACATTTGGACCCAAAGAGTTGATTTTTCAATCTTTTTCTCTGTCTTCTTCTTCTGTTTCCTTTAAGTGTTGGCTGTATTCTTCCCATAGCAGGTAGCTTTTCCAATCAAGGAAGGTGTCTCAAAGCAGCTTGAATTTTTTTTTCTTTCAACTAACATCTTTTTTGTTTTGTTTTGTTTTGTTTTTTATTTAAATTCAATTAGCCAACACCATTAGTTTTTGATGTAGTGTTCAATGATTCATTTGTTGTGTATTAACACCTACTGTTCATCACAACCTCCTTAATGCCCATCACCCAGTTACCCCAACCCCCCACCCACCTCCCCTCCAGCAACCCTTAGTTTGTTTCCCAGAGTCAAGAGTCTCTCATGGTTTGTCTCCCTCTCTGATTTCTTTCCATTCAGTTTTCCCTCTCTTCCCCTGTGATCCTCTGCACTCTTCCTTATGTTCCACATATGATAATTTTCTTTCTCTGCTTGACTTATTTCACTTATTATCACTTAGCATAATCCCCTCCAGTTCCATCCATGTTAATGCAAATGGTGGGTATTCATCCTTTCTGATGGCTGAGTAATATTCCATTGTATATATGAACCATATCTTCTTTATCCATCTGTTGAAGGGCATCTCGGCTCCTTCCACAGTTTGGCTATTGTGGACATTGAAAACAACTTGAACTTATAGACTTTAGCACTCAAGTTCCCAGAAGAAGAGAAAGAAACTTTTTCCATATCCATGGCACAAAAATCCTTGGGAAGATTGTGATTCCGCCTGATATGTAAGCTCTGAAACCATCATTACGGCCATAGGGCTGGAGCCTTCTAATTGTCCTCACTTGGGTCACATGCCCATCCCTGGCACTAATGTGTGGTCAGCACTGTTCCCACCTTGACAACCTTGATTGTAAGAATGTTTCCCCTGAAGGAAGGAGTGATAGGCAGGTTGATAATGTATTTCCACTCCGTTATGAGCCTAGCTTGAATGGTAGGTAAGTTGAGACTCATGGAGCTGCTGCCAAAGACAGGAAGAGAAGTACCTGGAAGGGGCCCAGGGAAGGTTAAAGGACAAGACATATCAAGGACAGAAGAGTCTCAAATTAGCTATTAATCATAGTAAGATTTCTATCTAATGGTAGTAGACTTCAGAAAAGCTATCAAGGCTATAGTGACTATTTTGAAAAATAAAATTGTCTGGCCACGTAGGCCTTCTTAGGAGGTTTAACAAGCCTCACAGCGTGTATTAATGGGGTGCATGGGTGACTCAGTCAGTTAAGTGACCGACTCTTGATTTCGGCTCAGGTCATGATCTCAGGGTCATGAGATTGAGCTCCACGTCATGTTCCCGTGGAGTCTGCTTGAGATCCGCTCTCTCCCTCTCCCTCTGCCCCCCCTCCACTCGCTCTCTCACTCTCATTCTCTAAATAAATAAATAAAATCTTTAAAAAGAAAGCATGTATTATTAAATGCAGGAATAGTTCATAATGATGTGTGATATTAGATCTAAAATTGACCTCACATATCTTTAAAGCACGATTATCATGACTGTGTGTTCTGTCAGGAGCTCAGCTGAGCTTGAGAGAGCTGAGCTGTCAGGTGTCGAGCAGCCGACTAAAGCCACAAGCTAAAATGACAGTAACAGGGAAGGCTTTAATCACTCACGGTGATGGTATAAGCAAGAGGCCCAACTTGGACAAAGCACCGACTCCCCTTTTTCCTTTTTCCCCATGGAATGGTGCTCCTGGCAAGGTTCAGGTGGATCGATGCAGACATGGGGGTCGTCTCACTGATGAGGGGGGCCTGAACACAAGGCTCTTGCAGTTTAATGACTATTGTAGGTTTTATGGATCATCTGTAAACGTGCTCTGTCTCATGTTTCATCTAGGGGCCGGAAGGAGGGGAAGATGGAGGGCTAGAAGTGGAAAAGTACCCGAAACTGAGGCAGCGTGGGGACAAAGGTCTTCAAGGTTTCCAATAAGGTGACCTCCAAATCGAGGTGCCTGGGCTAGGAATGCAGATATGTAGAAGAGTGTGGTTAATCCCGGGGAGCTTGAATCCTTCCTGCAACTTCCTGCAGAGCCGGTGGAGACCTGGCTGAACCCCAGGGCTGTGTGGGTGGGGCCGCTTCCCCCAGGAGGCCTGCCAGGTAAAGCCTCTGTAATTGCTTCTGGCTAGGCCTCAAAAATGCACAGAGCTTTTTAGCCAGGAGCCCAACTCCTCAAATTCGCTTCTATTAAGTAGTATCAAGGGTAGAGTCTTGGTAGCATTTTAACATAAGATGACAAAACAAAAACAATGTAGTTTTTCTTCTGGCTCATTCTTATCACGGTAGGGAAATGAAGTGAGAATTGACCATAAACGAGGCATTGTTACTTCCACTGACTCCTAGTCCTGGGGGGTTTTTGTGTGCTCTGCAGAATAACAAGAATTCAAAATCCTGCGGGGTTAAATGGACCTATAGATTTCATTTTACACAAACTTTTTTTAAGATTTTATTTATTTATTTGAGAGAGAGCACGAGCAGGGGCGAGAGGCAGAGGGAGAAGCAGACTCCTCGTTGAGCAGGGAGCCCGAGGATGACGTGGGGCTCATTCCGGGACCCTTGGGAGCATGACCTGAGCTGAAGGCAGACGCTTAACCAACTGAACCACCCAGGCGCCCCTACACAAACTTTTAATATGAATACATCATCCATCCCCAAGTGGTCATCCCACTTGTGACTAAAACCCAGTGCCAAGAATCTTGTACTTTTTTAAAGTAAATCATCACATTTTCTCAGACGTGGATGGTCAGAAAATTCTTTTGAGACAGAATGTGTCTCCCTGTCTCTTTACCCACTGACCTTGGGATCTTGTTGAACAACTATGTTCCCTTTTTCAACAGGCTATTCTGCAGATGTTTGATGATAATGGTCACATGTCTTTCAGACTAGTCTTTCCAGAGCAAACAGTGTTCGTTTGCTTCATCCCTTGTATAATATGGTTTTGAGAAGCTCCACTCTGCCCATCCTGTCTGAGCAAGCTTGCCTGCCGATGTCCTTGTGCTTACCACCATTCAAACAGTGTGGAGAACATAACTTCTCTTGTTTTAGATTTTGTATTTTTATTAATGTAGCCAAAGACGAAGTTCACTCTTAGGAATGGTTTTATCACAGTTAGCACACACTGAACTCCCAAGTTCTTTTCTTTTTTTCTGAAAATTCCCAAGTTCTTTTCATGCCAAGTTTACACCTCCTTTATTTCTACTTGTTCAGTTGGTTTTGGACTCAAAGTTGTAGTGTAAAAATGCAACCTAATATATTTCCCAATTTGACATTTATCATATGGTCCCCATGCCTGTCTTAATAGCACAATAGGCAAGCAGTAAAGAATAGTGGCTAATGCGTAGACTTAAAAAAAAAACCTATATATTTTTAAATAAACCTGATGCAAAAGAAGCTGCAAAACAAATGTTTGCTTAATAAGTTATAAGGGAAACAATCAGGTCCAGAAATAGAACTTTGTCAGTCACTCCAGAAGCCCTTCCAATGCGGCCAATCCAAGTCTCAACACCTGTCTCCCCTGATCAGATATGACTATATAAATATGAACTAATCCAGTAATCAATGATTTGAGTCATTTAAATATTTTCATTGTACAGATACATCAGTAGACATTATAGTTTAGTCTTACCCATTTAAAAAAATTATGACTAAGTCTTTCTTAATCTCTAGATTTCCCCCCCATCTCTTTATTTCTCTTAAAAGTTGTCTGTTGCACTTGACCTGAAGAGTTACCTACAGTGTGGAATTTTTCATTACATAATCATCATGCAATTCAACAGGTCCCTCTGTCCTTTGTATTTCTTGCTGGTTTGTGGTTCGATCTAAAGTCTTAAAACCTTTTTTTTTTTTATTTTAAAGATTTTATTTATTCATTCATGAGAGACAGAGAGACAGAGAGAGACAGAGGCAGAGGGAGAAGCAGGCTCCCAAGGAGCAGGGAGTCCAATGCGGGACTCGATCCCAGGACCCTGAGATCATGACCTGAGCCGAAGGCAGACGCTTAACCATCTGAGCCACCCAGGTGCCCCGATCTAAAGTCTTGACCAGACTCATGTTTCATCCTTATGGCAAGACGACAGGTGGTGCTGTGCTCTTTTTTTTTTTTCTTCCAGCTTTATTGAGATATAATTAATATATAACATTGTATAACTTCCAGGTGTACATGTTTTTTCCCATAAATTAAATTTTTTATTTTAGTATAATTGACACAAGATGTTATATTAGTTCCAGGTATACAACATAGTGATTCAAGTTCTCTATATGTTATGCTATGCCCACCACAAGTGTAGTTACCATCTATCATAAGGTGTCCAACATGCTGACTGGATATACTTATATACTGCAAAATGATTACCGCTATAGCTTCAGCTAACACCCAATTCATGTAACATAATTACTATTTTTTTGTGTGTGGTGAGAACACTTGAGATCTACTTTGGTAGCAACTTTCAAGTATATCATACATATTATTAACTATAATCGCTATGCTCTACATTAGATCCCCAGAACTTTTTCATCCTATAACTGGTACTCTTTGGATGGTACTGTGCTCTAGCACGAGGAGGCACATCATATCTGGTCATTTTTTTTGTGTGATGTTAGCAGCTGATGCTTAATGCCTAGATCCATTAATTCACTGGGATTTGGAGATAGTGGTATTTCTATCACTTCTTGCAAATTATTTATAATAGAACTCTGGAGACACTTTGCTCATTTACAATTTGCTTATTGAGTGATATAATTCATATAGAAAGACAGGATGAATATTTTATCTTTCCTTTTGGTTACTAGCTTTGAAGGTGATAAATTGGTTTCCTGTCATTCTTTGAAGGTAAACAATTCGATTTTTAAAATATCATTGCGAACCTGTTGGTTTAATGGACTTAATCATTTCAATGATCCCTTTAAAACTCACATTGGTTCTCTTTGGCTGGCAAGAGCCTCTTCAGGTTGGTTTCTGAGTATTTTTGACATAGCCCTCATGGTCTTTGATAGCTTCCTTGCTATCTGGGATTCTAGGTTCATCTTGTTCCTACCCTAGACCTAGAACCAGTCATTTTCCCCAATAAATTCTAGGCTCTTTTGGTGGAAAGGGTATTTCAAGACTATAATCTAGGTACTGTAGGATAAACAATGATGTGCAAGAGAACTCACAAGTCAAAATGAAGATGGATCATCCAAAAGAACTCCTTTATATTGAAGTTTATATGAATTCCTAACCTCTGTGTGGGATTTACTGAATATATATAAAGAATGAATTGGAGATACTGATTATGAGATGAAGATTATTTGCACGTCACCAAGAAGTTACCCATTTAAAAAGCAATCAAAGTTAAAGTAGTTACACATTTTAGAAATGTTTGTCATTTGTTCATTCATTAATTCAATAGGCATTTATTAGCCACCTATTGTGTGCCAAAAGGTCAGAAGAGAGCATTAAACCTGAAGATATATCTATGAATTCTCCGGCATGTAGAGAGTAACTGAAGATATAATACTGTTCAGAGAGAGTTTATAGAGCGAGAAGGGAAGGGATGCAAGCTTCAGTGCACATCAACACTTGAGAGAATGAGCAGTTAGGAGGAGCCGGCAAAGAAGACTGAAAGTCTTGGCCAGAGAGAAGGGAGCAGGGGAGCATAGTACCATAGAAGCCTGGTGGAGAGAGCTTTTCTGGTAAGTGTCAAATTCTGTTAAGGATTCAGTCAAGATGAGTATTAAAAAGTGTCCACTAGATTTAGCATTAAGGACATCACTGGTGACTTTGGTTGAAGCATCCTTGAATGAACCTCTCTTGTGGGGAGACTCTGGCATCTACATTTTGACACATTTCACAGATGGTATGAGAGCTACTGGTCTAGCGTTTTCACATGATTCCTCCTCTGGAGGATGGAGCTATATATGATCTAGATAAATTCAGTGTATTATGTATTAAAATAAAATTAATAACAAATGTTCCCAGTATTGGCTTTTTGGAGAGTGAAACAGATACTACCTATGAAATCACAACTGCCTAATAAAGTATTGATTATTAATTAGGTTGCCAGGGCTGGGTGTCAGTGCTAAGAAAACTTTGCCTCGGCCTCACTATTGCACATGACAGCCAGATGTAGATACAGATATATATTATTATGTATATGTATATATGATTATTATATGTAAGTTACATGATATGTATTATAAGTATATATGTGCATTACATAATATGGATTATTGTGTATACATATAAATGGTTATCATATTATTCTGGTTTACAGATTCATCATGCCCAAATATGGATATTGTGAACTATTTATCATAGTCACATTCTCATAATCGCCCTGAGGCATTAATCCTTGAACTCTGGATACCTTTTGGAAGGCTCCCCTCCTTTACCATTACCATATAGATGGCCAGGGAGCCATCCTCTTGTTTGTTTTTGTTTTTATCTCTTTCTTATATGAGTACTCTGCTATGGAAACCCCAACACTGAAGGTTCTTGAGACATGATTACAGATATCATTTAAAATTGTATTGACAGGGGTGCCTGGGTGGCTCAGTTGGTTGGGCGACTGCCTTCGGCTCAGGTCATGATCCTGGAGTCCCGGGATCGAGTCCCGCATCAGGCTCCCTGCTCGGCAGGGAGTCTGCTTCTCCCTCTGACCCTCCTCCCTCTCATGCTCTCTGTATCTCATTCTTTCTGTCTCAAATAAATAAATAAAATCTTTAAAAAAAAATTAAAAAATTAAAAAAATAAAATTGTATTGACAAAGAACAAACTGATGGGTCCCAGAAGGGAATGAGTGAAACAGGCGATGCAGAGTGTTGAACCACTATATTGTGCACCAGAGACTAACGCAACACTGTATGTTAACTACGCTGAATTTAAAACAAAATAAAATTTAAAAAACCGAATAAAATAAAATTGTATTGATAAGTGGAAAAATATAGCACAGTCATAAAATCCTGTTTCAGTACAAGGTGCATGCTTTCTAAGTAATTTAATTTTCAGTCCTTTCAGTGCAGTTTCTCGTTCTTTCTTTTTTTTTTTTTAAAGATTTTATTTATTTATTTGAGAGAGAGAATGAGATAGAGCATGAGAGGGGGGAGGGTCAGAGGGAGAAGCAGACTCCCTGCTGAGCAGGGAGCCCGATGCGGGACTCGATCCCGGGACTCCAGGATCATGACGTGAGCCGAAGGCAGTCGCTTAACCAACTGAGCCATCCAGGCGCCCAGTTTCTCGTTATTTCTACTCGTTTCAGCGGGACGCAGGGTTGGCTTTGGTCATGAGTGGATATGGAAATGTAAGTGAGTGTAGTTCTTTCCCAATCTCGTATTCATAAAAGATGCCTTTTATTTTATTTTATTTTTTATTTATTTATTTTTTTTAGAGAGAGAGAGGTGGGGGAGGGGCAGAAAGACAGAAAGAGAGAGACTCTTAAACAGGCTCCACTCTGAGCATAGAGCCCAATTCAGGGCTCAATCTCATGACCCTGGGATCATAACCTGAGCCAAAATAAAAAACTGACTGAACCACCCAGGCGTCCCAAAAGATGCATTTTAGCATCTCCCATATTTCAACTGAAGCAAAGCCAGTTGATTGGACGTGTTTTTATGGGTGACCCTTCCCCTCCTCATTGTGCTTAGGTCTTGAGCATTCAAACTCAGTCAAACTCTGTTTTTAGTAAGAATGGCAGGGTTGCTGATTGAGGAGTCAACTGCCTTTGGGCAAGAAGATTAACAGTTCAGGAACAAGGACTCAGACAGATGCGTTGGGCACAATCTTCTGTTGGAAGGTGATTTAGTTTTATACAACAATATGAACATGACTTGGGTTTAAAATGAAGATCATAAATGGACATTTAGAGAGGCTTTAAAAGAAGCTGGCACTGTGTGACAGAGACCTCACTGCCTGAGTAACAATAATAATCTTTACTGGCTCCCTTAAAAGCAGATAGCATTGAGTTATACTGGGCTTTCAGCCCTATAAGCCTCCATAACCTCAGGCTCATCATTCCCCTGGGCCACTCTCTCACCTGTGAAGAGGAAATCTCCATCATGGCTCACACATTTTTGGTTACTCTGAAGATTGGGGGTAGTAACCAAAACATTTTTCAGAGAGGCCACAATGGTCCTTGACGAATTAAAAAAATCAGGAGGTGAGAACCCTTTCTTGTCCTCACAACCAGAATTCAGCTGCAGGGTGGGCCAAAAGAAAACACGGGTCCCAAGGATGGAGTTGTCTCCTGAACTGAATCAGTAGATAATTCTGCTGAGAGAATAGGCATTCTGAGCCAGTGTTTGGGAAGATGTCCAATAATAATAATGGCAACATCAAGGATACTAACAGTTACCATTTATTAAGCACATTCCAGGTACTAAAGTGCTTTACAGAAATCACCTCTAATCCTCTCAACAAGAAGTACGTTAGTTTTCACTAATACTTTCTGGACACAGAAACAAACTCAGGGGGTTAAACAAATTCTCCAGAATCGTACTACGGGTGTGAATGCTAAGCTAAGTCTTCCTGGCACAAAAACTCAGGTTCTTAACCACTTCTGTATTCTGTCAGGATAAAGAATACTAGCCTCTACTTACTGAATTAATATCAAGCAGTACATATACGGGCATTGCTGCTGGTTTGGCCGAGTAGTAATAACTCCGTCCCCATTTTATAGAAGGTGTAACAAAGGCTCAGAAAGGATTAATAATTTGCCAAAAGTCACACAGCTAGTAGGCTGGAGGATTTGAATTCAACTCAATTCAATTCAAATCTGGAGGATTTGAATTCAGGTCTGTAGGCTTTCAGACTCATACTTTTCCCACCAAGCTACACTGACTTCTAGGGCCAAGAACTTTCCTCGGTATGAAGAGAAGAAGTGCGCTCAGTGAGGGCAGAGTTTCCCTGATCTTCCAGATGGAGCTGGAATTAAATGTCAACTTTATTTATCTAGGAAAATTTATACAAAAAAAAAAAAAGAAAGAAAAAAATGTAGCATATGTCCTTGGAAATAGAATGCCCTGGGCTTAATGTATCCCTCGTGAATGCAGAATTTATCAGCCAAGACAGATGGCTGGTCTTGTAGAGTCAGAGAGTGCAGGGAATTTTGAAAGTCCAGCATCATTCAAGGCATGGGAAGTCAATTCTAGGGGCAAAATTTCACAGCTTGTGAAGGGAACATTTGGAGGAGTGATGGAGAAGGCAACTTGCCTTCAGAAATGACAGGTAGCTGTGTGATTTCAGGATGTTGGTATGTGTCCTATATTCCTGATATGAATCTACTGCATTTTAATGAAACTGTAGGGTGGTCCTTGGGTTGGATCGATGGTCTCTTTGCTGCTTGATTTGGTGTGGACACTCAGTGAATCAAGGGCTGCAACAGAAGCCTGACCTCTCCCCGAAAGGCACACATTTCTATCTAGGAATAGCTTGTGGCATTCTGATTACACCACAGAGAAGTAGTCAGGATAAGGGGAGGGTGAGTAAAATAGACCCCTTAGAGTGGAAGCAACTTTGTGAAAGGAAGACATTTTCCTGAACGTATTGCCTCTTTTTCAACAAGCACTGAAAGAACTCCGATGCCCATGACTACCCTTTCATTACTTGCTATTCAGGAAGAGAGCAAGCAGTGGACTAGAAGAAATCACTGTTACTTAGTTTCTCACCTGGAAGTTAACTAATAAGGCAAGTGAGTGCCATTTTGTGGGAATTCTAGAATTTTGAGGGTGCCACAGGGTAGATAGAACCTGGTCAAAGTTCCGGATGAGAGCAGAAGAGAGATATGGGCTAATGAGTGATGGGTATAATTTAAAAATAGGATTGCTTGTTTTCTTGCTATTGAGTTAATGAGTTCTTTACATAATTTGGATATTAATCCCTTATCAGATGTATGGTTTGCAAATATTTTCTCCCATTCGGTGGGTTATCTTTTCACTTTGTTGATTGTTTTCTTTGCTGTGTAGAAGCTTTCTAGTTTGATGTGGTCCCATTTGTTTATTTTTGTTTTTGTTGCCTCTTCTTTTTGGTGTCATATTCATGAAATCATTGCCAAAACCGATGTTATCAAGCTTTCCCCCATGTTTTCTTTTCAGAGTTTTACAGTTTTGGATCTCAGGTTGAAGTCTTTACTCCATTTTGAGTTGACTTTTGGGTATGGTATAAGATACAGATCCAATTTCATTCTGGTACATGTGGATATACAGTTTTTCCAGCACCATTTGTTGAAGAGACTATTCTTCCCCATAGTGTATTTTTGGCACTGTTGTTGAAAATTAGTTGACCATATATGTGTGGGTTTATTTCTGGGCTCTCTATTCTGTTGCATAGTAATAAAGTTAACTAACGAGGTGAGATACACTAAAAACTACAAAATACTGATGAAAGAAATTAAATGAGACAGAAACAAATGGAAAACCCATCTTGTGTTCATGGACTGGAAGGCTTAGTATTGTTAAGATGTCCATACTACCCAAAGCTATCCACAGATTCAAAGCAATTCCTATCAAAATTCCAAAGACATTTTGCAAGGATAGGAAAAACAATTCTACAATTTATATGGAACCACAAAAGACCACAAATAGCCTAATCAATCCTAAGAAAGAAGAACAAAGCTGGAGGCATCACACTCCTGATTCAAAATATATTATGAAGCTACAGTAGTCAGAGTAGTATGGTGCTGTCATAAATACAGGCATATAGACCCATGGAAAGCCCTTTTAGTTTAATGGAGCAATGTAGAAGAAGCTTACACCATTTCCACTTACCTCCCCGTCATCAGAACTCTGTTACATGACTATACCATGTTGCCAGGAAGGCTGGAAAATGTGACCTTGATTTTGGGAAACCATTTGTTCAGCTAAAATTGAGAGAGAAGAGAGAATGGTTACTAGGGGAAAACTAGCAATCTTTGGCATATACAACTATCAGAGAATGTGAAACTATTCATCTGATTTAAGTAACTGATAATCTAAACAAATATTACCCTTCTTACTAATTGAACCTCCCAAAAGAAACTCTGTTTCTGGTCCATGAAACAGAGTTAACAAATGATGATTAATATGTACAAGATGTCAGTCAGAGCATCTGGTATACGGTAGTGGTCAACAATGAAGGGTCCCTTTCTTCTCCCCTTTCTAGGAAATACATAACTCTGAAAATTCTTTTAGGACAGCTGCGTTGTACAGCTAGCTGAAGGCCTAGAACCCAGATTTGTTCATGGGAATGTCCTCTTCTGGCTGGACATACATGCTGAGAGACAGCAGCTGGAAAGCTTAAGATAAATCATTTTGAAAGCTTCTCTCTGAGCATACAGAGCTCACAGAGATTAAAAAGAGAAGGCAGCAGGTGCCTGGGTGGCTCAGTCGCTAAGCGTCTGCCTTCGGCTCAGGTCATGATCCCAGGGTCCTGGGATCGAGTTCCGCATCGGGCTCCCTGCTCCGCAGGAAGCCTGCTTCTCCCTCTCCCACTCCCCCTGCTTGTGTTCTGCTCTTGCTATGTCTCTCTCTGTCAAATAAATAAATAAAATCTTAAAAAAAAAAAAAAAAAGAGAAGGCAGCAGGATGTACAGTATATCCAAAGCCTGGTAATCAAGTTAGAAAAGTGTGTTTCTTCTAACATACTGGGTGGAATCAGAAACCTCTAGTGTTGATTAGTGGCGGCCCAATCAAGCAACAATGCCTTAGATAACAGAGATAGCCACCCAGAAGATTAAAAATAAAGGGAGCATTGAGACTTTCTAAATCATGAAAATGGAATTTAAAGACCATTTGTCACGTCCCTGCTATTTTGCCTCACAAGCAGACTTGCAGTCCCCACGAGCAAGCCTGTGCCTCTGCCCTGTGCAGCAAACGGACCCCCCTCTTGCCCTGGTTTTCAGTGGCTAACTCCTTAGGCTTTGTTTCAAGGAGGGATTGGGGAAATTACCTAGAGTCATGGGTTTTATAACTATTGCCTCTAGACACATATCGAAACAGGGCTTTTCAGCTTTAGAGGGTGCTTTTGTATACTTTCTTCTAGAAATCTACTCTTTCCTCTGACTTGCCCAAAGATGCACAATGCCCAGGTCACCCTCCCCTTCCTTCCCAGAGAAGTGTATGTGAAAGCATGTGTGTGTGTGTGTGCGCGTGCGCACGTGTGTGTTTGCAATGCCTCTGAGGTTCAAACGCAACCAGCTCCTGGTTTGGCTTTATCATACAGATAATTTCAAGTCCTCCTTGATTTTTTTGAACAACCTTTTTAAATGTTTGCTATTTCAAAGTCAAAAAATGCTGGAAAGAACAGTGTTTTATCTACATTCCAGCTCCTCTACCTTCTAGCTTTCTATCTTTTTTTTTTTAAAGATTTTTATTTATTTATTTGAGTGAGAGAGAGAGAGTGAGAGAGAGAGCATGAGATGAGAGAGGGTCAGAAGGAGAAGCAGACTCCCCGCTGAGCAGGGAGCCCAATGCGGGACTCGATCCCAGGACTCTGGGATCATGACCTGAGCTGAAGGCAGTCGCCTAACCAACTGAGCCACCCCGGCGCCCATCCACTTTCTAGCTTTCTGAACTTGGACAAACAATGTAGCTTCTCTGTGTCACAGTCCTGCATTTGAACCCTGCCACCAGAGTGTAAGTTCCAATTAAAGCAGACATATTTTCCTCTTTGGATTACTGACATATCCCTTATAGTTCTAGTTAAATGGAAATAATAATTCTGTCTCATGGGATTATTATGAAGATTAAAAACATATGTATGCAAAGCACCTGGTCCTGAGTATGGCTCTTAGTCCTTATCTAATGATGACTGTCATTATTATTTGGGAGTATAATGCTGTGCTGATTAAAAAGATGGCTTAAATACCATTTTATATCTAATTTTTCAGAGACTACGATTACTTATTGCCATCGGGAAGATAGTGCAGAATCTGTCCTCATTTTCTATCTGTGACCACTATACGTGAACACATTGCATTAGCATCCCATTGAAGTTGCTCCTGCCAAGGCAACGACTTCCATGTGCCAAACCAATGGCACATCCTCAGTCAGTTCTCACTTCACATAACTTATCCACACCACTGAGGTAGTTGGTCACTCTTCCTAAAATGCTCTCTTCTCTTGGTGTCCAGGATACCCACACTTCCTTGAGTTTTCTCCTACCTCCCTGGTTGCTCCTTCTTGGTGTTCTTTGCTTGTTCATGTTCTTCCCAAGCTATTGAGTTGATTGTCTCAGGTGCCCGTCCTTGGGATCCAGTTCTCTCTGTCTGTATCCTCTCCCTGCGTTGGTCAGGGCCTTGACAGGAAAATCTAGGTCATTTCAGATCTTAACGATGGGACTTTTTGGGAGGATGTGAACACAGTTTAGGAACATCAACAATCAATAATCACTATTTTGGAGTTAGAAACAGTGGGGAACCTGAGGGGCTAGAAGCAGGAGTAGTTACCAGGACACAGGAAGGACAGCTGAGTGAGTGGGCTGACTGATGGGAGCTAGGGCCTTGGATACATGTGAAAGGATGGGTTGGGGGACAGGTGGGGGAACAGGTGGAAGGATTGTTCCAGATTAAAAGAGACTGAGACAGTATAACAATTGAATGTGTGAGCATTAATGGGATTCTGGATTTTTAAAAGTCAGCTCTAAAGAATTTTTATTAAGATAATTAGTGAAACTTGAATATAGATTGCTTAATAGTTGATATTGTTGAAGCAAGATTAAATTTTAGGGGTATGATTTCTTAAAAAAAAACATTTTGTCTGCTAAACACAGGCCAAACTTGGCTCTTGTGTGGTCTGAGTTCTTTCTGCCCCCCTTGGTCTTTGATGATAGAAGAGCCGGTACACATTTTGATAAATAATATAATGCAGCAAACCACGAGGATCAGAACCCTAATGTTTATGAGGTTCCAAGCCTTTGCTGACCATCTAGTCTTCCTGTTCCCAGCCATCTCAATTACATTTTTATTTTATTTTATTTTTTTTAAAGATTTTATTTATTTATTTGAGAGAGAGAATGAGATAGAGAGAGAGAGCATGAGAGGGAGGAGGGTCAGAGGGAGAAGCAGACTCCCTGCTGAGCAGGGAGCCCGATGCGGGACTCGATCCCGGGACTCCAGGATCATGACCTGAGCCGAAGGCAGTGGCTTAACCAACTGAGCCACCCAGGCGCCCCTCAATTACATTTTTAAAGGGGCTCTGGCTGGTAAGCTGAAGAAGGCAAGGCTCTTTGCCTGTTTTATTCATTGCTATACAATAAACACCTAGAATAGTGGCACATAGTAAGTGCTAAATAAATATTTGTTGGCGAAATGAATTAGATATGGGAAGCCAATTGATATTGGCATATTGTTTTTGATATTGAATAGCAGGGTGGGACCACTTATTAATTCTACTTATTTATAAATTATCCAATGAGTTTTCTTTGTGGGCAATCAGATTGACTGTGAGAAAGGACGTTTTGGTTTTTTGTTCCCAATCCTTGCAGATTTTATTTATTTTTCTTACTATGCTGGCAGGATCTCCAATACAATGTTGACTAGAACTGCTGGACACAGGCTTCCTTGCCCTGTTCCTTACTACAGAGAGAATGCCTCTAGTTAAGAAGAGCACTCTGTGGGATTTTAGTAGATACTTTAAAAAAAATCAATTTAAGGAATTTCCTTTTAGTTTGTTAAAAGTTATTATTATTATTATCATCATTATTATCATTCATGGGTGTTCTCACTCATTTTACATCTGCCATTTTGAGGGATATTCTTCCAATGCCATTAAGAGTTCGTTTGCTTTCCAGTGCCTTGGAGTCAAATTCACAATTTCTCATTAGTTTTCAATGAGGGAGGCTCATTTCCTGCTTTATCTTTTGTGCACCATAAAGCCTGTCAATATGGAGAAGCAAATCAAAGTTTTAAATTTTGGCATTGTGTCAACCCAGTCTTAATGTCACACTGTATTACATATGAGTTGCCAGGAATGAGACATTCCATGCTGAATAAAATGCATAAAAATGTGAAATATACATTGCATATTCCAAGTCAGCTGGTTTATGGAGCTTTATGGTGAGTGAGACCCCATGTCCTTAGCATCTTTTCTCTTTCATTTCACGTGCCAGTGTGTTGCATTGCTAATTACCGTAGCCTTGAGATCTCAGCACAACAACGGGATAACAATGACAGCCGCAAAAATTCAGGGAGAGAGAGAGAGATTGATTTTTTTGGAAAGTCAATAAAAATTCAACTATAATCTATTTCCTGAAGTGGGGGGGTGGTCAGCAAGCCAGTCTCTCCCTGGGGCTAGAGGAAGCTTAAGAGCTCTCAAAGAAGGGTTTCAGAATTCTCTGGACTCAGCTCTCTTTCATTCCTTGTCCTTCTACAGCCCCCCACCCCTGCCGTCCCTGTCCTTCCAGTACTTGTCTTGACATCTGTTTTTTTTCATCACTGTCAGTGAAAACAAGTGTGGTACTGTCTGAAATCCATGAAAAGCAACCTCCTGGGAAGAAAATATAAATCAGAGGTGTGTGAATCATCGCCTCCAAGAGTTGGCATACTGTTGACTTGCATGAGAGCCTGCATTTTCATTTAATGCTGAAAATCGGCTTTTATGTGTATGATTGGTGGTGGGGAGGGTAGATATATACGACACAATGGTTTCAGTGACTCAGAACTGGCCAAAGTGTGTGTGTGGGGAGAGAGAGATGGGTGGATTCATTCTGGCATCCGATCGGTCCCTGAGAACAGTAAGCAAATGAAAAGGGGGCCAGCTTATCAGCATACGGACATGCCATGAAAGCCCCCTTAAATATTTCCCAGTTCCGTACGCCGAGGGGACTGAGGAGGAAAGCTGGTGTCATAGGAAAAACTTATTTGCCTGAATATTCTGTTTAATGAGCAGATTTGTTCATTTTCTGGGGAACGCTATCATTTTGTCTCTATCACACGAAAAGAACTGGCTGGTGCAATCAATTCCAGAGAACACCCATCAATTCAGTTAAACAACCAGTGGGGAGGAAAACAACCCAGAAATCAATAACAGTTGTTTCATTGAATTGATGGGTTACTTCGAGTCGTTCCGATCCATCTGTCGGTGTGTGTGTTCAGCTGCTGCCACGTCTGCGAAGCGCTGTGCGGGAACTTCGGGCCGGGGCCGACCCTGCTGGAAGGCCTAGAAGGTGCGAGGTGACAGAGAAGCAGGCTCGCCATGGCCAGTGGGTGTGTCTTTGGCCAGGAACGACCTTGTTGTTGGGGGTCACCCCGTCCTCACTGTGGGCAGTTTGCCCCTAGTGAGCACTGCGGCGAAGGATCTCAACAGCGACCACTTGTTGAGTGCCTCCTGTAAAAGTGGCACGTTACCAACACTCTTACTTACCTCTGACAAAGCAGCAGGGTGGGAATTGTCCTCTCGCCCTGCTCTTTTCTTGCTTGAAGATTTTAGAGCAGTCATTTACGTGGTTAGCCAGCAGTGAGAGGCGGAGGCAGGACTGGAATCTACCCGTGGCCATTGCCAAAGCCAAAGTTCTTTTCAGGATACCATCTGCCTCTATGCACAGCATAGTGACCAAGAACAGAGGTTCTGAAACCTGTTGGAGATGGGTTCAAATCCTGGCACTTCTTGCTGTGGGACCTTGGGCAATTTACTTGGCTTTTCTGAAGCTCAATTTTCCCATCTGCAAAATGGGGCTAATACCTATTCATTGAAAGAATGGATCTAAAGTCCATTGCATAAGGACTGGGTCATAATAAATGTGGAAAAGGTTGTTTGTTTGTTTTTTTTCTTAGTCATTATTCTCAGTAATATTAGTAAAGGTAGTGACATGAGATTGTCTTGAGCTCCCGTTATGGCTAAAGCCTTCCTCTTTCCTCGTCCTTGCCACCTGCAAATCCTTGGCAAGGTCTTTGTGAGAGGCATAACACAGGTGTCAATATTTAATTGCCGACCTCTGAATTTTAGTGAACATTTATTAGCCCATCACTCACTGAAGCTTCTACTAAGCCTGCTTTATTCCTTCAACAGTTTAAAAATGCCAGTTAGTTGCTCACTCACCTGCCTGGAGGCAGGCAAGAAGTGCCCACGAAAATACTGGCAGTAAAAATCCCCAAATCTCATTTCTCTGAAGTTCAAGAACAGACAAAAGTAACCTAAGGCAATAGAGGTCAGACTTGTGGCTACATCTGGCAGGGGTGGGGACGGGGTGGGGAATTGATGGAGAAGAGGCAGGGGGAGCCTTTGGGAGTGCTGGAAATGTTCTATAGCCGGATATAGACATATGCACACATCACATTTCAGTTTTCACTTACGATCGTGTCCTTTACTGTTTGTGTGCTCTTCCTCAATTAAGGAGAATTTACAACCTAACTGTGCAAAATGCACCACCCGAAGTGTCAGTAAGCAGAATGTGATGATCAAACTGTACTCACCCACCTATGGCACTGGTAGCAATTGAATTGAGTACTCCCTTACGATGGAGGGGACCAGCCTAATTAAGAGTCGGCCTTGGCAGGTAATTACACTGTGGAAAATGTGAACACACCGAACACTCACGGTGCAGGGGAGCCGAATGCCATTTAGATTCACTGGTGCTCTCTAACAACAACAATAACTACCTTTGGTCATACCTATTTTGAGCTAAGGGTAGGTATGTTCATTTTTTCTCTAGTCTTTACGATCACCTTTTAAGGTAAGGTGTCTTTTGTTCCATTTTACGACTGAATTTATAATTTAAAGAGAACTTATAACAAGTAAGTAGTGAAGCCAGATTTTAACCCGGGTCTGTCTGGCCTTTTGGTTAGGAGCATAGGCTCTGGAGCAGAGGGCCTGGATTTGGAGTCCCAGCTCTGCATTTCCTAGCCCTGTAACCTTGGGCAAGTTCCTTGAGCCAAGAGCTGTAAATGGACCAGCAGTTATTCTGTTGCATGATGCAATGTCCCAAAAGTGGAAGGGCCAAATCCAGTGATTTTTCTGAGATATAAAGTAAAATGATCAGGCTACCTAAACCATGTTCTCCCTCTGTCTCCCCTCCTACAGGTTAAATAGCAAAAAGTCCTAAGTATCTGGTAGGCTCATCTGCTTACCTCTTTCCTCAGGTGAACTCCTGTGTCACGCAGGCCAGCTGGTGGGGTTGAGGTCCCTTGTCGCTTCAGCTTTCTAAGTACGCCGTGATTATCCTCAAGGTGACCTATGAGGAAATGTTCTAGACTTGCGGGTGATCCCTCCGTTCACGTTGGACACCAAGGAGTCAGGAAGATGATGCAATAAGGGTTTTTCCAGTTTGTCCATCAGGTTGTCCGCCTGGATCTCCAACCCCATTCCCACCCTGATTCCGGGAATTGTCCCCTCCCAGATCCACGTGGTGACTGGGAAGGTCACCTGTTACTGGCCTAATTAGAGCCACTTCCCCAGAAGTCGGGATTTAGAAATAGGAAATGTCAACCTAGCTGGTCCTTTTAATGGAAGAGATCGAAGTTGAAAAGTGTGGGCAGCCCCTTTCCACCTTGTCTTCGAGAACATATACTGAGAAAGGAAGTGTGCAGTGAGAGGGAGAGGTGATGCAGACGCTCAGATGAGAGCAGAGACCGAGAAAGGCTTGTCACTCCGGGACCTGAGACCCGCCGGGAGACCACGCGCATGCTCATCTGTAAATTACCCCTCCCACTCCAGCTGCCCCCGCTGGATTTCCACCACCTGTAGCTGAAGAGTCCAAACAAACACACCTGGGCGGAATAATTAAGAGGAATGAAATTTACTCCGTTGAGTTTTTCTAAGAAGCCTTTCCTGACTCCCCTGAACTGAGTTCGTGCCTGCCTCATACCTGACATTTCCCTGGCACCATGGATTTAGTTTGTCTTAGCCCTTAGCCCCAGCCACAGTCTTTTTAAGTTTAAATGGCCTGCATTAAAAATGCATTTGTCTGTAAAATCCTTATGGAGTTTCCAAAACGCAGTCCTTTGATTTGCAATCTCTAGATTTTTGTCTTATCCATGTAGTTTTTGCATTATTTGTTTACATTTTTAATATTTAATGTAGATTTAGTTTATATTTATTTATATGTACATGAATTCCTTTTTTAACTGAGCCTCATCCTAAGAAATATTTAAGAATCAAAGGTTTGATGTATTAGATATATGTTTTTAAACATACATTAAAGTGAATATGCACTTACTTAAAAGATATTTATGTGCCACCTGAAATCATCTCATGCACCACTTTGGAAACTCCCCAACTAGTCCATAAGCCCATTGAAGGCAGGGACGATGACCCATGCATGGCCAACTCCCCACCCCTGGGCCTGGGGCTCCACATTTCTCTTTTACAGAACTTGGCGTAATAAATGGTCAAATGTGCGACTAGTTACTGTCTGCCTTGCCTGTCAGACCCTTGCCTGCTTCATTTACTGCTCTGTCCTCAGCGTCCCCAACTAGGTCTGGCTCCTGGCTGACGTTTAACATAGATGTATTCAATGAACGCAAACAGTGATAAATGACAACCAGTTCCAGAATGTTCTGCAGCCACCGGTGTCAATACCTGCTGCTGCTGACTGGTGGTGACACTTGGGGCAAACACTCTCAGTCAGTGCCTTGCTCCATGGGGATGGTCACACTAGTAGGTCCTGAATTTACAGTCTTCAGTCTTCAGTTTTGATGGCTGATTGGGAGCAGTTCCCTGATGCTGATGATTCACATCCTGGCTGGTTGTGCACAGAGCGGCTACAGCCCAGTTCAAAATGAAAATGTTTGTTCAAAAAGCAGGAAACTGTATAATGCAGCAATTCCACTTCTGGGCACATATCCAAAGGGATTGAAAGCAGGCTCTCAGAAGAGATATTTGCACACCCATGTTCAAAGAAGTATTATTCATAATAGCCAAGAGGTGGAAACAACCCAAGTGTTCATCAGTGGATGAACGGATAAATAAAATGTGGCATATCCTTACAGAGGAAGGAAATCCTGACACATGCTACAATGTGGGTTAATCTTGAGGACGTTATGCTAAGTAAAATAAGCCAATCGCTAAAGGACAAACCCAGTATGACTCCACGTATATGTGGGACCTAAAGTAGTCAAATTCAGAGAGACAGGAAGTAGGAACATGGTTGTCAGGGGCTAGGGGAGAGGGAGTAAGGGACATGCCATTTAATGGGGAGAGTGTCAGTTCTGCAAGATGAAAGAGTTCTGGAGATGGGTGATGGATGTTTACTAATAACGTGAATGCACTTAACACTGTTGAACTAGACACTTAACAGGGGTAAAGTGACAAATTTTTTGTTATGTGTATTTTACCACAATGAAAAAAAAAAAAGGCAGGAGAAAAGCTTTCTCCTTTCCCTTGTGGTCTCTCTCTCGGCCTGTCGTGATTTTCTCTTTGGTATTTAGGGTGGCGCTCCCTTGGCCACAGAGATGCACGGGAGGAGTGCAGACCTTGATAGGCGCCCAGGATCCCATCCTGCAACTCAGTGTACAGGAAACGTGTGTCTGACCCTGACCCTCCCTGAGCCCGTGCCCAGAACCCCATGGAGGGGCAGAAGGTGGCAGTGGCCACTGGGCAGGGCCAGGGGTGGGGAGTAGGAGAACAGGTGCTGGGGAGGCGGTAGGAGGGGGGCGGTGTGAGCCCAGATACCAAGTCCACAGCACCTGTTCAATGATCCCACCAGTCTTCACTTACAGAACACCCACTCAAAGATGAGATCATTAAGGATTTTAAGAGGGCCACTGCAGAATATCAAATCTCAGTCCCTTCTGAGTGTGGGCCCCCATCGGGTGCATGCAATCAATCCTCATTGCGCTGCAGAAACATCACAAAACCTCCCGGATACCGGAAACCCGATATCGGCATCACATCCGCATGTGGCAAGCATGGAAAGGATCCAGTGGCTACAAATAGAGGGGACCCCACCCTGTTAACCATTCCTCAAACTAGGAATGACCCACAGGATACATGGCATATGGAGCAGAGTTAACAGCGTCTCTTGTTCTTACTTAAAGCAACCAGACAAAACATGCAGGCACACTCAGGGGAGAGGCTACGCTAACATAGTGGGCACTGGCAAATCCACAGGGAGTGGACCCTTGATTTAGCCTTCCTTCAACTCTCCCTCCTGTAGCAGAAGTATCTCCAGGGGCTCCCTAGGGGACGTGATGCAGCCCGAGCGTGTGTCATCCACAGCCAGGAAGGGACGTGGCTCAAGCATGTAAGCCTCGGAGCCTGGGCAGCCCGTCTGTGGATTCCTGAGGATGTAAGTCCTGAACATCAGTGCTCAGGTTTGCCAGAGTCACCCTGACCTGTTTTTGCTAATGGCAGGAGAAATAAATGGAAGCTCAGTGATTTGAAGATATAGCTATTAAAGTAAATTAGTACAGGTATGAGGTCACTGAGTGAGAGAAAAATTTGCTCCGTTAGACTACGAGAACTGAAGTCACATTTTCTAAGAAACAAATGGGTGACATTTGTAACCAAGGTTTTCTGAAACGAAGCCTGTCTAATATGCACGCAGGAGGTGTATAATCTGATCGTGTGTGTGGTGTCTGTAAATGCTGAGAACGACCGTGTACCATTCTGAGCACTGCTACATGCAATCCCTCCCATCGGGTCTAGATATGTGAGCAATTTCTGGAACCCTGTCTCTGTTCTCTCCACACTGTGTGGTGAGCATGACAACATTGTTATGGAGAGCAGTGATTCTCAAACTGCAATGCACATATGAATCATCTGAGCAATCTTATTAGAATAAAGATTCTGACTCAGTAAGGCTGGGCTGGGCCTGAGATTCTGCATTTCTAACAAGCTCCCAGGGGGTGGTGATGCTCCTGGTCCCTAGACTACACTTTGAGGATCAAGGGTCTGGACAATAAAATGTTTCCCAGTTCAACACTCATGTCCCTGAAGGCAGGTAACTGAAAGGCTCTGGACCATATGAACTCAGAGCTGTATAGACTTCTCCTTTCAGCTTTGGGCTCAGCTGAAATATCTCCCCTCCTCCAGGAAGCCTTCCTTGAGTCGTCCAAGCAGAGGAGAGCACTTTCAGTTCCGTGCTCCCTCAGGGCTTGGTGCAGGAGTTTGGTGCATAGCATGTTGCATTAACTACACGTATGCATTTTTCTGTCTCTCCTGCACAATGTGTCCCTGGAATACTGGGACATCTTTGCAGCCCTGTTAGCTGGCTCAGTGTCTGGCTCACAGAAATGTTAGTTTTTTATTGCTGCTGCAACAAATGCCCACAAATTTGATGGCTTAAAACAACACAAATTTATTCCTTAGAGTTCTGTAGGTTGGAAGTCTAGTATGGGTCTGAGAATCTGTTTCCTTTTCCAGCTTCTAGAGGCTGCCTGCATTCCTTGGCTTGTGGCCCCTTTCTCCATCTTCAATGCTGTGCTGAGACCTCATGATCACATCACTCTGACCTCCTCTCCTGACCCCTCTTCCACTTTGAAGGACCCCTGTTATTACAGTGTCCCTCTGGATAATCCAAGATAATCTCCCCACTCATACTGATAAGCAATCTTAAATCCATCCGTCTCTAGGTCTCAGAGATTAGGATGTGGATGCTTTTTTGGTGGGGGGACGGGAGGTGTCACTATCCTGTCTACCACAAAGCATGGCTCTTTGGAAATAGCTCAGAGCAGAGGGGCTCCTAAAAGCTGAGGAAATGGATAGCTCGGACTTCCTGTGGTCCCTTTTGTGGCATTTTTGGTATTTTTCATTCAGCCAGAATTCTGTCTGACTCCTGACATCTCAGAAGACATTAGTAGCCCTTGACTCTAGGCATACACATAAAGACAAGGTCAACAAAGAATTCAGTTCCCTTCAGCAAGCATTGAGCTTTGGTTTCCATTCTGGGCCAAAAACTGGGGATGGAAAGATGATTATTGTCGCAGGGCTCACTGTGACTACCTTTCTGGTGTCACAAGGAGCCATCTCTAGGCAATCAATGGGCTCATCTGGGTCAGCCTGTTTCATTTATTAGGGTGGCCAAAGTAGCTTTCTGGAGAACCAGAGTTTCCATGAGATAGACAGTCTTAGAAGATGTTTATAGTACTGCTGAGAGTGGATGCAAATTACACCGAATTTATGCCAAACTTGAGCTGGTATATGTTTTAGCTGGTGACCAGGACAGAGAAGTGTGTTAGGGGAAGTACTTAAAAAAATTTTTTTTTAATTTAAAAGTTTTTAGTTGTGGTAAAATACATATAACATCAAATTTACCATCTTAGCCATTTTAAAATACAGAGTTCAGTAGTGTTAAGTACATTCACATTGTTGTTCAACCAACCTCCAGAACTCTCAGGGAAGCACATTTCTTAAAGGCTACCTTCCCAAATGAAGTTCTAACTTTACTTTCTAAGGGACCATCCTGAGCTTGTTCCCAGCATGTTATGAAAACAAAGCCCAGGGGTGCCTGACTGGCTCAGCTGGTGGAGCATGTGACCCTTGATCTGGGAGTTGTAAGTTCAAGCCCCACTTTGGGTGTAGAGATTACTTAAAAATAAAATCTTAAACAAAACAAAACAAAACCAAGCCCAATAGCTATGTCCCTCACCTTTCCCGCTGGGTCATGCCAGTGGCTATAAATTTGAATGAAAATTATCAAGTACAGTGAGCAAGTACCCAAAGATGTTTGTCTGCACTATGACCAACCTCCCAAAGACCACCTGTCAAAAACATCCCCGATCCTGGGGACATGTGGGGTGTCTTGCAAACAGGTTTCCAGTAAGTAAAAATGTGAACAGTAAAAGTTTATCGTGTGTTTTTGTCTCACGAGCCTCTTCAAAGCATGCTGATGATAAACTCTTGTAGAGTCCCATGAACGGATTTCAGAAAGGGGAGGCTCCTTTAAACCTGGTTTTGTATCTATGAGACCTTCTCTGCTTCCAAGTTTGAGTTTACTTGTCGAGGATTCTGTTTATACACTCAAAGTTTACACATGCGAAGATGTAAAAATGTGTATCGTGTACTGTTTTCTGGACAGTTCTGTTTCTTGGGCTGAATGTAGACTCCGAAGGCAGAGTCGGTGTCTTTCTGTTCTTGTTATACCAGCACCATCTCAACTCTGCCCCCAAATGTCAGAGAAGGCGTCCTCGCCCCCCTTCCCGCCTCAGTCCTCCAGGTTCGTGTGTCTGGGGCCTGGGGCTGATCAACTGGAAGGAACCAGGCTGCCATCAATCAAGCAAAATGATGACTATGGCCAGGCTGAGCGATTTTTTCGGCCTGATTGTCCAGAGTTAATGCCTCTGGCCTGTCTCAAGAGGCAGAGCCAGTTGGAGATTTTTCCAAATGGCTCTTTATATAAGGAATTGTTTTCTAGCTGACTACTTTCGTATCCACAGTTCAGATCGGCTAGGTTTCTTTTGCAAATACCTCCACCCCTGTCGCATTTGCTAATTAAGGAAGATACAGATGAAGCCAGATTTCCAGGGCTTCTCCAATTTCAGCCTATGGCCACTTCCTGTAGAAGAAGATCTCTGTCTGCATTACAAAACATTGCTGAGCAGCTTTCAGAGCCAAATGAAAGGATTGGAACTGTGAGCTGCACAGATCGAGGGCCCCATCTAGTGGGGAAATATGAAACTACCACTGCAGTCATGGGGTGAAATGAGCAGGACCCGTGAAATGCCTGCCCAGCTCTTCTAGTGGAGCCCAAGACGGCCCCTGCAGAAGCCTCACTTCCAAAATCTCAAACATACCACGCTTTCTCTATTAGCGAGTGGGCCAGCTTTGGGTGGTCCAGGATCTGCTCTGTCAAGGGAAGGAAAAGAGGCTTCCTTTATGTGGCAGGAAGATGTTCCTGTGCCTCTCTCCAGAGTAAAGGGAAGCCTGATCTGGAGTCAGGAGCACTCAGCCTGCAGAGAAGCCTGGGCTCTTGGAAGATTCTGGAATCCCCCCGGAGTCCCAGCGATAGGCGGCTACAGCATGGCAGCACTAGCTAGGAACAGTCAGGGCTGGTCTGGCTAGAACCGGGGGGTGGGAAGGAGCACACTTGCCCAGTCCTGGTGCCCGAGGCCCAAGGGGAATTTGTACCCTCTGCAGGTGGGGAGGGGTTTTACTCTTCTCTTTCCTCAGGCAGGTCCTGCCAGGGGAGTGGATGCCTGTCAATAAGCCAGAAGCTCCTCCCTGGGTGGAGGGAAGTCCTTTCCTTCCTTCTCCTATACCACAGACCTAACCCCTAGGTGGCCATCTCACACCCTAGTGGGGCCCCTGTGAACCCCGGCAGGCTGCTGTCCATTTGTGAGTCTCCTGGCTCCTCACAGGGCTGCCTCCCTTTCAGTTTCTAGCTCTCCACTTAAATGTCACTTCCCCCGTGGGGACTTCCACTGTGAGTCCAGAAGCTTTTCCCTCCTGCTGTCACCATTGTTCTCTGCATGGCACCCTCTGGGTTTCCTTGGCCGTGCTCATCACAACTTGCCATAACTGAGTAGGTTTCCATGTGTGTTGTCACCTCCCCAGGGGCAGGGGCTGCGTCTGCTGCCATGCCTGCCGTCGAGGAGGTGCTCCAGCGTTCCTATGGAGGGCTGGGAGGCAGGGTGGCGGAAGAGGCCCGCCCCTGGGGTTCCCCGCCTCTGGACTAGAAGTCCTAATAGCGGTGCAATTTGCCACGGATTGTTAAGGAAATCACATGGGTCCAAAGTGCTCTGCAAATGCAAAGTGTTATCAAGTGCTGTGCTGTTTCATTTCCATTTGCTTGGTTCCATTTACTGTAAATGCATCTGCTTTCCCGGATCCCTTTATTAGGGGAGAAGAGGCGTTAGGTGGGGGAGGGCCCACTGTCTCCCAGAGCTGGGGGGGCCCTTGGAGATTCCCCCCCAATCCAGGGCTCCTCAAGCCCGTCTGCATGAGCAATTTGCAACCACAGGCCAGGGTCCCAGCCCAGAGCTTCGGCCTGAATTGCTCTGTGAACAATTCTCTGAGTTGCTCTGAGCAACTACCCAAGCAGCACGAAACAGCTCTCCAGGTGATTCTCATGTGCCCCCAAGGTGCACGAGCCTGGTAGGAGCCACCCTGCGCTTCCCCGTGAGTAAGCAGCGACCAGGAGGGTAACTAGAAACGTTCCCCAGGGTGCCTGCTCCCAGCCCGTCGTCCCTCTGCCCCCGTGCACAGGAAGGGAGCCCGACCCACAGGCTCCCAGTGGGATCTGTCCCACACCGGGACGCCGTCTGAGCGGCTGGTCCCTTGCATTTAGGATGAGGAAGGGCGTCCCCACCACGTCCAGCCCAAGGTCGGAGAGCGGCTTGTAGAGTCCGTGCAGAGCGCAGGAGAGGAACCCAGGCAGCTCGCACATGCGGGCAGAGCACCCGGGCTGGGGCAGGTGGCCGGGGCTGGGACTTACTTGGGACGGAGTCCCCATCCCGGGTCCTGGGGCTGCTGCCCAAGCTCCTGAAGCTGCCAAGCGCCCCCACCTGTGGCCGCGGCCGCTGTTTCCGGCTTGCAGGCAGGGCCTTCGGAGACTGATGGGAGCCCGGGAAATGCTGTGAGCTTTCACAGGGGGCACACTGTCGAAGTGGGCCACTGCAGGCCGAGAAATCTGGCCAGGTGATGGGTACAGGCCAGTCACACACTGAGATTAAGGAGAAACCAGGGCCCTCGGCAAGGAGCAATTTAGTTTACATTGAGGGGTGCGGGAGACTAGTGTTGTTCCACATGGAACAGAGCTCCTGGGTAGAGAAAGGGCGAGAAGTCCTCTGATGCTCAAGTCCCTGTCCCGTGTTATCTCAGATTGCGGCAGGGTTCTCCAAGGTCTTGATTCTCTAGACACTTGCTAGAGGCTCTGGGGTGTCAAAGGAGGAACAGGCCACTTCTATTTTTTGAAACACCTACTATATAAACAATTTAAGAATTCCAAAACAGATGAACATATCAGGGTGCATCTTATATGTTTATATTTAAAAAAACAAGTGCTTTTATTTTTTATTTTTATTTTTTAAAGAGCCATTTTGTTTTGTGTTCACGTGGGAGAGACAGAGATCTGGTCTCTTCCTATATGGACACTATTCCTGTCATGAGGGTCCAGCCTCATGATCTAATCACCTCTCAAAGGCCCCATTTTCAAGTGTTGTCACACTGGGGGGTAGGGCTTCAACATGAGTTTTTGGGGGAACACGATTCAATCCATAGCATAAGCAATTGGGAATCCCATCAATTATTTTTATTTTGAGACCCTTTGTGAATGTGAAGCTGAGTCAAAGGGCCCCCTGCCCCTCCTCACCAGGGCTTGCCCCCAGCTTACTTATATCCACAAGAATAGAGGACAGAAAGTAGGGAAGGAGAGAGGGAGCTGGGGGTGTCTGGGGGTCAGGACATCGGTGATCACATAGATGTTGATTCTTCCGTGCCATAGAATACTATGTAACCAGTAGAAGTGAAGTTGAAGAGAAATATTCAATAACCTGAGGAAAGGTACAGTCCAGGGACTAGTGTTAAGTAAAAAAGCAGGCTTCTAAACCGTACACCCAGTGTGGGCTGTGGAAGGCGTGCACGCACCAGACCTCAGAAATGGAGCCATCTCAGGATTACGTGGGACTGTTACTTTCTTTGTTGTGCCTTTCCAAAATTTCTAGTTTCCATATGTTACTTTTGTAATCAGACAAAACATATATATGTTGTTAAATACTAATATGAAAGAAAGGAGGGAAGGAGGTAAGGAAGGAAGGAAGGGAAGGAAGGAGGGAAGGAGGGAAAGAAGGAAGGAAGGAGGGAAGGAGGGAGGGAAGGAAGGAAGGAGAGAAGATGAGCACCCCTCCTTTGGTGCTTGGTTGGTTGGCTGTCCCTCTGTCCAAGAAACAGGAGACAGAAAAGGACAGAGAGGCCAGCCTGGGGGACAGAAGGGCCATACGGTCCTCAGGACAGTCCTGTGCCCCTTCTCCTCCTCCTAGTGAGGGAAGGCACCGGTCACAGCCCTGTTGGGGCTGGGCAGGACCCTGCAGCCTGCCGGGGACCTGCTGCACACAGGGCTCCACGTCCCAGAGGGCGGTTCAGGCTTTGATTCCGCTGCCGAGTGTCTAAAACCTCAGTCATTAGTTATGGAGCATTGTTTAGAAGTTTAGCACAGGGCATCATTTGGGTTAATTAGTCTGTATAAGCACATACACTTTGTATCAACATAAATAATTTGCATAATGGGTTTGTTTAATTTCCACATGCACTCTCTTTAGTTTTCAGGATAACCAAGAGCTGCACACGTGTATGGCCGTACGACACACAGACACACAGACAGACAGACACATACACAGCTCTCTTCTCTTATGGGGCCAAGTGCCTGACTCATGCCATGCTTATCCAGCTCCCCTCCCCTCCTTTCCGTCCCCTCCCCTCCCAGGAGTGGGGGGGCAGCAGAGAGGAAGTGACGTGGAGTCTCACCCAGGCTAGGCCCACAGGGTCTCTCTCAGCACTGTCTTCCCAGCACCTAGCACACCGGGTGCCTGGTGCCTGTTTTCTGGGTGAATGCACGACTACATGAATGCCCTCTGCGCACTTCCGGCTTGCTCCCGGCCCCACAGCTCTCCTGGTGTCATCGTCCGTCCCCCAGGGCGGGTGAAGAGGTCTGTCTCAGTGTGCCCTTGTCCCTTGGGTGGCGCTCTTCCTCAGTGGGTTCCAACTCTGGGATGCCTGGTGGTCATTTGAGGCGCTTTACCGCACACCGAGGCTCAGGCCCGGGGGCCCAGCCTCCTCTGATCAGGTGCTTGGGTGGCATGGGGCCCTGCTGGGACATGGCATTTGATGGTTTCACTTTTGACAGCTGTCAAAACGGACCAGAGGCCTCACTGCCAGGGCGACAGGACTCAGGATCTGATTTCGCAACTGTTGATTGAGACCCGGATCCCAGGCCCGGGAATACAGAGTCGGGGAGGAGCAGCAGGGCTTCTCTGTGGGACACAACCAGCGTGGGTGTTAGGTCCGAGCTGATCTGGGTTTCACCTTGCCTCTTATGTGGGGGGGGGGGCGGGTGGAGCACCCTCTGTGTCTTCCCATCAAGTGAAGTAAGTCATGCCTCCCATGGTGGTTTTGAGGACCACACGAGACAATGGGGGGGGAAATGCCCAGCACAGAAGAGAACAATGGGAGCCCCCTGGTGGGGGGGGTACCCCGCAGGCAGGGCTGGGCCCAGGGGAGCTGTGCGACTGCAGAGGCCCAGCTGAGGGGAAGCGGGACATTGGCCGGGGGAGGCAAGTCCTCCAGCTCCCGGCCCTGGGACTCTGGCCCAGCTTCTCTAAGGCCGGTCCTCTCATCCCCCAGCCTACGAGGGCGGGTTGCCCCTGCTCATCTCTGGTTTACCCTAGTCATGAGCTTGCCTTCTCGACTCCTCCAACACCTGGTGACCAAGCCCCTGTATTAAAGTCCCTCTGCTTTAGACACACCAGTAGCTCCCGCGTGGTTGTTGCATCCTGACCAGCACAGAGGGCAAGGACTATGGCCTGAGAGGGCGAGCGAGTGGGACTGACCAGGATCGGAGGGAGGTGCAGGCAGACCCCCCAGAGCCCCGCCGAGCAGAGGGGTGGGCAGGAGTCCCGGAAGGAGGAGGCCTTGGGGGTTTGCCCATGAGGCAGAGGCTGAGGCTGCTGAGAGAGGACGAGATGGGCCTGGGGGCCTCCTCTCCCAGCCCCTGTCTACGCTCCCCCACTTCGGTGGTTGTTGGGCCCATGCCACCCCCAAGAGGAGCAGTCCCTCCCAGGGTGGCGTCTCTCCCCCACCTCTTCCGGCCCAGACACTGTGCCCCACGCAGCATGGAGGGCTAACCTCACATTCACTCTTCCTCCCTCGGGGGCCCCAGGGGACCAGCTCTATTTGTGTTCTGCTGTGGGACGGTGGCCAGCATGGGACACAGAGCCAACGTCTGCTTCCCTCCCACCAGCTCCCCATCTCTGCTTTCGTTCCCACTGCCCTGGGGGCCGGGCCAAGAGGGAAGGACCCGTGGCTTCCTGCGGGAGACTGGAAAAGCAGGTGGGTACCAATCGAGGAGGCCTCGAAATGGCATTGTAAGGAGCTCTACCTCATTGTTATTGTCAGGACCGAATGAGTCAATAAATTGCCTAGACTGATGCCTGGAACGTGGTAGAATTTGTAACTGCTGGTTGATATTCCTCCAAGGTGCATCTACAATTTCCCTGCAACCCCCATCCTCTCCCCCCACATCTTTTACAATTCCTCACACACCTGCCACTTGTCCCCTACTGACTCCCTCATTTGTCACAGCAGTCAGGTCTGGTCTTGGTCTTTGTCTGTCAAAAAAAAAAAAAAAAAAAAAGGAAAAGAAAAGAAAAGAAAAAAAAAGAAAAAAAAAACTAGCAATGACCAAGCCCCATCTTGGGCCAGAGCCTCCTTGGCAATCCACTCCTGTCCTCTCTGGCCCTCCATCTGCTGGGAGGCCACTTCCCAGGCTAGGAAAATGAAGTCAACACTCTCACACATCTTTATTTTGGACCTTGTGAAGGGCTCCCTTTTTGCACAACACCTCCCATTGGCAAATACATTACTGTTTACAAATAGAGCATCTCAGAACCCTGGGTGCATGTGGGCAATGTAACAAATGGATCAGAAGCTAAAGCTTTTTAAAATTTGCAGTGCACTTTGAGGAAATTATTTGAATATTCTCTTCTGCATCCCTCTCTCATCACCAGATCATTAAAATAGAGTTTGCCTGGATGCAGTTCCTCTATTTATTCTTTTTATGTTATTATTAACAAAAAGATGCTTTATCAGCCAATTAAATGGGGTCAACAAAATTAGAGCGAAATGCTTATTTTATTTAAGCATTAAGATGAATGCGTTTCATTGGCACTGGTCTTCAGGTAAAAGTACTAGTTACAAACAATCCCTTATTAAAGAACAGTTAAAGCAAGAAGTGCCATTTCTGATATGTGGTAGGTGCTCAGTGACCATGCCTTTGCTGTGACTTCTAAGATGTGAATATACACTTTTAGCTCCATCCATTCATACACATACACACATAGGCACACACATGAAATCTGGACACACTCACTACTTTGAACAGGTTACCTCTCATTCCAGTTTACGTTCACCTTTATTCCAGAGGCGTGGATTGTTCTCGCTCTGCTCCCTAAGCTGACCAGAGCTGGGCTATTTGTGTGAAGGTGCTGTCCTCTGGTGGAAGTCCTGAGACTTGCATGTTTAGCCAAATGAGAAAAATTGCAGTCCCCACCATAAGGGCTCAGTAAATATTAGCTATTCCTGTTGTAGTCGCATTTATTTAATGACTGACAGAGGAAGAGGAAACCATGAAGGAGACAGGGAAGGGGAAGCCACAGGAAAACCCCCATAGAACCTAGGACAGTGATGAGCACAGAGTAACCTCTAGTAAGTATTTGTTGCTTGATTAAAAAGATAAGCCTGGGGGCTGTAGATGCAGACTCATAGACGCGGGTGGGGTTGGATACCAGCAACCCAGGTGACCTAATTCCGCACGAGCGCCGAGCACCGAGAATTCTGCTGCATTTTGAAATGTGTCAATATTCACTTCCAGTAGTTGCTGAATCCACCATCACTGTTAGAGAGGGGTGAGGCTTCTCTCCATCAGCTCTTTGAGCTACGGCATTGAAATACCCAGCCATTTCCCACTCAAAAGGAGTTAAAGGGTGTAGAGATAAAATATGCATTCTTGAACAGTGCAATCTATGCCCCGGAAACCGCAATTCAACCAGGCATCAATATTCGAGGCACAGTAGCAGTTTCACTCAGATTCCAAGAAGAGGGAAATAACACGCTTTGCCGGAAGGGGCGAGCCAGGGAGCTAAGAATTTAGTCAGAAGATAATGCAATTATAGGTCAGGGTGGACAGGTCTCTGGCGTGTTTGCCAATCTTCTTGCAAACCTTGAAAGATTGACTGCTTCCAGCTACACCTGCTCCTAATTTACTTGTCACAAACGAGAGTAGTACCTCCACCCAGGAGAAAGGCTGTCTCTGAATGGAGAGACGAGGCAGGCTGCTAGCAGGTCCTCTGTGTCTGAGACAATTCTTCAGGCCCCCCTTTCAGCTCAGACCAGAGGAGGCAAAGAATAGCAAATCCTACATAGAGGGTTTTCCTACAGAGTCACAGTAACATGTTTCTTTGAAGTATGACCAAAAAACACTTCTCATTTAACTCTTGGGGGCAATAAAGGAAGACCCTGTATTAAAGCCACTCTTCATGTTATGGGAACAGAAGTTTAATAAGGAATTAGGGCATACCTGAGCTGAGATGAGCTGGGGGCATGAGAGCAGCCGGGAGGTCCCAGAAACCGCTGGAAGGGCAGCCTGAAACACCAGGGTGGGTGTTTCTCTAAAGTTTGGTGAGAAACTGCTATACTTCTCAAGAATCCCCGGGAAATTTCCCACCAAATCTGGTGCTTGCCAAGAAGCCTGGAAACCATTGTGAACCTTGTGTCCGGTCCGACCTCTGTGACCTCCTGACAATAATCGACTCTCCTCACTTGCACCTTCCAGAGCTCAGGCAAGTTGCTCTCATTGGAAAACTAAGCCTCAATGATACAAGGAAGGGATTCTGGGAAAGGAAGTTCTGCTAAGAAGTGGACGGTAGTACTGCAAAGTTGACAACTGGCAACATTCTCAGATTTACTTCCTCATTATGTGAGACAAGTAATTAATTAATTAATTAATTAAATATCAAGTGTTTTCTATGTACCAGGTACTGGTAATGGAGGCAGATAAACTACGGAGAATTGATTCCTGCCCTGCACCAGCTCACGTCGTACTGAAAGGGAAGACTGAAGGTACAAACAAAGCATGAGAATGCACAGAAGTTATTAAGATATTCACGAACAGTCCAGCTCTCCTCCAGGCACATGCTAGGACTGCCCCTCCCTGCCTGCTTGGAGGTGGAGAGAGGGTGTGACTTGCTTTGGTCAATGATGTGTGAGCAGACGTGAAGTGTGTAACTTGCACGGGAAGGCTTGGGAATGACACACCTGTCACCATGCCATCTTCCACCTGCCATGGTAAACTCCTTTGGATGGAGCTCCTGTCAAACTGAGTCCCTGAGAAGCTAAGAGCAGAGCCGCCAGCCAACCTGCAAAGGACCTGGAATGTGACTGAGGGTCAAAGCGTCACAAGCCAACGAGAGCTTGGGGGTTATTTATTACCACAGCCAACTCGACCGTGCTACCAACACATAACACATGAGTGAGCACCATCGGCAGTGGGAGGGTGGCTGGGGGAGAGGGAGGGATGTTTGCTTTTGGATCAATACACTGAGTCATCATTTGCCAAATGTGGCTTAACTTGGCTTACTCTCTGGAGAAGACCAAAGAGAACCGATTAGCGAAGGAGATAGAGCAGTGAACAAAACAGGCTCAGAACAACCCTCCTTTCTCCCAGTGTATTCAGCAGCATGGCCCCCTCCCCCTGCCTTGGCTTTAGAAGACGGTGAATTGATCCATACAAGATTGGTGAGGATCAAAGAAGAAAGCGTTCTTTAAAAAATCATTTAAAAATCATGACTGGGAACAAAAGCAGAACTGAAAAAAAGAAGTGATCAGAATAGAGACCCACAGGGGTCCCAAGGATGTATGTGCAATTTTGAGACCGGTCAGGAAGTAAGATGCGGCATAGATTATTCTGGGGAGTTGATAAGCCTCCAGGGAAACCTATTTATCATGGGCATGAATAAAAGCACAAAACTGCAGAACTAGCACTTTATAACAAGATGGTAACAGTCAAAAAAATTTTAAGTTTATAAATGCTTTCATTTTCTGATCATATATTCTAGCTATATATATATTTCTGAGATATATATTCTTTATATAAATATATGAATACATATATAAAAATGAGACCTATTCCCATAGTGACTTATGACACTTGATTTTGGGTAATGTAATCTATTTTGCCATTAATCTTAGCTGAAGGTGCTTAGAAAGATAAGGTGATCGGGGTATACAATACACCTCAAGTCAAACATAAATTATTCGGAGATTAACCTTAAAAAGAACAGTATCCACTGCCCTCCAATGAGGTCATCCCCCTCCCCTGGCTGGCCACCACAGCTCCCTAACAGACAGTGACCGATGACAACACTGGTGACCTCAGCAAGCCATGTCTTCTAGTACGCACATCCTTGGGTAGTCCCCTCCCCTTAATCTGAGCTGTTCTGTGATTTGACTTCGTCAGTAGAATGCGGCAGAAGAACAGGGAGTACGTTTCCAGCTCAGGCCTTAAGGCTTGACAGTTTCCACCTTTGCACTGTTGGAAGCCCTGAGCATCCAGGTGAGAATTCTGGAGACCCTGCTGGAGGGCCCATGTGAAGAGGGGGAGACCTTGCTGTCCCAGGTCCCTAGCTGAGCCCAGCCTCAGCCTACCCACCAGTTGAATGCAGGCATAGGGGGGCCGCTGACAGCCCACCAAAGCCCCGCTAAATTACAGAACTGTGAGCAAATAAAATGATTGTTGTTTTCAGCCACTGAGTTTTTAGATGGTCTGTACATAGTAATAGATAAATGAAGCACTAATTTTTCTTAAATCTTACAGATATCCTACTTAAGGTTTCTACATGGAATTTTCTCACAATCCCATTTATTACACCCATCTTCTGCTCTAAAATCTTAACCAGTCAGGGTTGTCATATACAGTTATATGGGTCGTGCACTGTACCAGGGCACCCCGGAAAGGGTGGAGGTGCTTGCCTGGCCTTCACCTAAGGAAGGCACGTTTTCTAAATTGCACAAATATGTGTTATAGACTCCCAGAGCTCTGACAAAGGGTATTCAGATGAATCGAATTCAAAGGTGTTGACCTGGCCTCCAAGCCTCCTTTATTTATTTATTTATTTATTTAATTTAAATTCAATTAGCCAACATACAGTTGGCTAATTATCATTAGTTTCAGATGTTGAGCTCAGTGATTCATCAGTTGCATACAACACTCAGTGCTCATCACATCACATGCCCTCTTAATGTCCATCACCCAGTTACCCCATCCCCCCCACCCATCTCCCCTCCAGCAACCCTCAGTTTGTTTCCTATAGTTCAGAGTCTCTCATGGTTTGTCTCCCTCTCTATTACTTCCCATTCAGTTTTCCTTCCCTTCCCCTATGGTCCTCTGGCTGTTTCTTATATTCCACATACGAGTGAAACCATATGATAATTGTCTTTCTCTGATTGACTTATTTTGCTTCCAATCCATGAGCATGGAATGTTTTTCCATCTCTTTGTGTCTTCCTCAATTTCTTTCATTAAGTGTCCTTTCATACAAGTGTTCTGTAGTTTTTAGAGTACAGATCCTTTACCTCTTTGGTGAAGTTTATTCCTAGGTATCTTAAGGTTTTTGGTGCAATTGTAAATGGGATCGATTCCTTAATTTCTCTTTCTTCTGTCTCATTGTTAGTGTATAAGAATGCAACTGATATCTGTACATTGATTTTATATCCTGCCACATTGCTGAGTTCCTGTATGAGTTCTAGCAATTTTGGGGTGGAGTCTTTTGGGTTTTCCACATAAAGTATCATGTCATCTGTGAAGAGTGAGAGTTTGACTTCTTCTTTGCCGATTCAGATGCCTTTGATTTCTTTTTGTTGCCTGATTGCTGAGGCTAGGGCTTCTAGTACTATGTTGAATAGCAGTGGTGATAGTGGACATTCCTGCTGTGTTCCTGACCTCAGGCGGAAAGCTCTCAGTTTTTCCCCATTGAGAATGATATTCGCTGTAGGTTTTTCATGCTGGGCTTTTATGATTGAGGTATGTTCTCTCTATCCCTACACTGTGGAGAGTTTTAATCAAGAAAGGATGCGGTATTTTGTCAAATGCTTTTTCTGCATCATTTGAGAGGATCATATGGTTCTTGTCCTTTCTTTTATTAATGTGATGTATCATGTTGATTGATTTGTGAATATTGACACACCTTGCAGCCCAGGAATAAATCCCACTTGGTCATGGTGAATAATTCTTTTAATGTACTGTTGGATCCTATTGGCTAGTATCTTGGTGAGAATTTTTGCATCCATGTTCATCAGGGATATTCGTCTGTAATTCTCCTTTTTGGTGGGGTCTTTGTCCAGTTTTGGGATCAAGGTAATGCTGGCCTCATAGAACGAGTTTGGAAGTTTTCCTTCCATTTCTATTTTTTGAAACAACTTCAGAAGAATAGGTATTAATTCTTCTTTAAATGTTTGGTAGAATTCCCCTGGGAAGCTATCTGGCCCTGGGCTCTTTTTTGTTGGGATATTTTTGATTATTACTTCCATTTCCTTGCTGGCTATGGGTCTGTTCAGGTTTTCTATTTCTTCCTGTTTCAGTTTTGGTAGTTGATTTGTTTCTAGGAATGCATCCATTTCTTCCAGATTGCCTAATTTTTTGGCATATAGTTGTTCATAAGATGTTCTTAAAATTATTTGTATTTCTTTGGTGTTGGTTGTGATTTCTCTTTCATTCATGATTTTATTTATTTGGGTCATTTCTCTTTTCTTTTTGATAAGTCTGGCCATCAATCTTATTAATTCTTTCAAAGAACCAGTCCAAGCCTCCTTTAACTGCCCGGTGCCCCCCCCCCCCCCCCCCCCCCACAACTTTCTCCAGCCCAGTCTCTCACTGCACGTCTCTGATCTTGGCCCCACTGAATTAGCCTACCTCCCATCCTGCCTTCCAACTGGCAGCAGTTCCCAAACTGCGGTTGTGCCTTCTGGGGGCGTCTACAAGTGCAGTCACCAATCCTCTGTGTATTCAGGTGCCAGGACATTTTTTAGTCTTGTGCACCTCAGAGGATCTGATGTTTGCTTCCTGGCACATTGTTAAGGGATTTCCAAGCATGTTAAAGCACGAAGGCATGGCAAAGCCATCTGTCACTCCATTTTCAGTCTCCATGTGCAGAGGGCCAAGCACAGGGGGGCAGGAGTTACTGTGCTTCCAGATGGACTGTGCTGTACCGGACAGAGGTCCAAAGGCACAGGCACTGCGTCTGAGCCACAGGAGCTTGTCTCCAGGGTAAACACTTTTCCTCTCCATTCATAGCATCACCAGAAAGCAAAATGTTCCAATGCGCTGTGCAAATGGACCAATGTGACATGGGATCTGCATTGTCAAACGCTGTAATCTTACCCTTCATTAAATATTCAGCATGGACGATTTGATCTCTTCCTTTTCTCAGCTTCCCCCTCTTCCTCTGCATGCCCTCCTTCATTCCTCCTCTCTATTTACCTGCCTTCTGGGAAGTGCTGACTCAGGGTCTCTTGCATGTTGGGGACACAGCCAACCGGATGCTAGACACAGGACGAGTGTACAGATCATCGGCTTTGACTCAGGACTCTATGGGAAGCGCAGTTGCAGCCTGGCGGGAGTGGAGAAGTAGCGACCTCGAGATGTGTGTTCCCTGAGACCATCCAGGTTACAGCACAGTAATAGTCAACACACCCAGCCACAGGCGAGGGTAGTGGTTAGGTGCTCACCTGGCTTCGTGCTGGAAGGGACGGAATGCCTGGCCATGTGCTCGCAAGGCAGTGGGCTGCTCCGGAGAGCTAGCATCCTAGGGAAACACAGCATTGTCCAGGGCAGCGGGCTCAACTAGTGATTTCTGTGCTGGCTGTTACTGGGGCTGCTGGCCTCAGCCTGTGATATATACACACATGGAAGGATGCGAGGCCTGGATGCAGACTATTTGCCTGCAACAATAGTTCGGCAACTGTATGGCTGGGAGCCGCAAAATAGTTGTAGTAGTAATAATACTTTTATATTAATTATTAATTATATAATTTTACATTAATTGACACTTTTGACGGAGCAAATATGACATATTAAGTGCTTCCTCTCTATTGCTGCATTTAATCATTATAACAGCGCTATGAAATAGGTAATATCTACTTTTGCAGATGAGAACACCAAAGCTCAGAGTTTAAATGGCTTTGCTAAGCTGGTAGGGGGCAGAGCTGTGAGCCACCCCCACTTTGTGTGAGGCCCACCCTGGCGGGCCGTGAGCAGGGCGGCAGTTCCAGCACACTAGGCTGGTATAGGAGCAGACAGGAGCTCCGACACCCTCCTCCACGCCTCCTGCCCGTAGCTACCACTGCCTGGCATTGGCACTGCTGTGGAACAAGCCCTCTGGACCCTCTGCTGCCACCCTGGGATTCTGCTCTTGGAGTTTGAGAAGTTCTAGAATAAAGCAAGGTTTGATCCACTAAGTCCCTTATGCCAATTCTCTGGGGCTCTGGTTAAGCCTCAAGGCTCTTGATATCTACACAAAGAGCGGGTCTGGCCTGTGCTGAGTGGGGAACTCCGCTCCAGGACCAGCTGGCTCCTTCCCGTCCACAGCGGGGCTGGTGTGGAGGGGCTGGGCTGGGGGCTAGGACACAGGCCCATCTCCCTTCCCCACCTAGGTGTTTGCCTGGCATTCTCCACCATGCAAGGGAAGAGTCAAACCTGGGGTGCCTGATTTGGGATTTGATGGGCATTTATATATCCTTTTTAAGACCAGAGGGTGATTTCATACCCATTTCTTCTGGTGAGGCCATGAGAGAATCTAATTGAGGTATAAAGGCTGTTGTTATTTTAGATGAACTTTCCCAAACACAGATGACAAGTATTTTTGTAGGGAGAAAGTATTCTCTCCCTTCGACTCCCTCAGCAGGAGCTCTGGAGAGAGGGGCGGCTTCGAGACTGCTCTGATACAGGACGTGAGAGTCACCTAGCTGGGCCATGCCTACTGCCAATGTCCTGTCCCTTAGTATTCACGAAATGCTCTGCTAGTGATGTCACTGGTATTTTCTATCAATTTTCTTCATAAGTCTGGCCCTCAGAAGAATCCAGCAGGGAAGCAGGAGTAGAGAGGAGAAAAATACAGAGGAAGATATTTTTCATTCTCTTTGTGATCAACAGGTTAGGTTCTTGGGACATTCTGGATAGGATATAGATTAGACTTCATTTTTTAGCTAACCTTTTTCTAAATCCATGTAGAATTATATCATCATAAGTCCACTGAGGAAGGTCACAGTCCCTGGATTCCTCTAGGAAGAAATTCTTTGAGCACTCATCTATCCTGAGTGCTTCGATATTGTGCCCGTGTGAAGCCAGAGTAATGGGCAGGATATTGAACCCCCCCCCCAACCAGAGACCTCAGAGTGTGTGACGTCATGGGTCCATGGCATTGAGGGGAGCAGCGGGGCCAGCATACATGGCTTGAAGCTGGACGGTTGGGTCTGAGGACAAGGTTCTCACTCACTGATTTAGACCTCAGTAAGTCTCCTAACTGCTCCAGGTTCACCTTCTTCATCTGTGAATTGAGGACCAATAATGATAATGGAAAGGATGCTTCTGCCCCAAGGAAGCCACGACGGTTCAGTAAATTAATGTGTGTGGAAACACTTCATCAACCCTGAAGCACTCTGCTAAGCGAGAGGTTGAACGCTGCTGCATAATCAAGGCCCTCTCAATGAGGGGTCTGGAATGCCACACGCAGAGCATGTGCTCAATGCAAATGTACTTATAATGCCCTTCGGTAGCTACATTTCAGAGGGCAAAGTTCTTGTTCTGAAGCAGGATATAAATATTAAAAAAAAATTTTTTTTTTTGTATCAGAACTCTTTGAAGATCTCACAAAACCACGAACACTTTCTCTCTTTCAAAAAACAAAAACAAACAAAACAGAAACCCAGCAAAAATAAACCATGCCAGTACTCACAGCCAGTAACACCCCACATACAGTTTCTGGGGTCTCACGGACTTCCTCTAACACCTATCCCAGCTTAAGCAAATGCCTGTGCTAGAGGTTTATAGGCTGCAGCTCTCTGAGTGAAGTGTGGGAGAGAAATAGGCTGTGTAGAGAAATGAAGGCAATAACCATGTGTCCTATTAGCCTGAGAAAAATCCTAGAGGGGACATCCCTGAGATCCTAATGTACTCAAAGGATGCTCTTGGAAAAATAGTTAGTGTCTGCTTATGACTAGTCTATTTAAATGAAAAATGTGCTCCAGCTAAAGAATGCGTCTGCCCTATCTCTGCGGCCACCCTCCGCTCGCTAAGGGTTTTGTGCAGAAAGCTTGGTCCCGATACCTGAATCCTCCTGTCTCCACAGCGGGCTGCTATCCGGTAACCATGGCGAGGTCGCCTTACAGCGGGGCGAGGCACCTGCAGGACACTGGCATGCCTGCTCAGCGCCCAGCTTATCGAAGATCTGAGAGCCTCCTGCCAACAGCCCTGGCTGTGTCCACCCTGGCCTCTCGCAGGGGACTGGATTTTACCTCAAGCAACACATGAGTTTTGGCTTCACGGTGTTTTCACCAAGTAGGATTTCATTTTGGATGCAAGGCGTTCCAGACCAGAGCCAGCTCGGCCCAGGTGGAAATGTAAAAATCCACACCAAGATCAAATCAAACTGAGTGAGACCACATCCAGAAATGGAAAATGAACAGGCCTCTTGTGAGTAAGCCCACAGTGCACCACCTTATATGTCCAGGTGGTTGATGGCATCGTGGTTATTGGAGGTAAATGTCCCCCCCCGGGGGAGCTGCCCGGCCTGCCCGCCTGACCGGGCCCACCGGCTCAGGGATTCCAGAGACCCGAGGTCTCCTGGGAGGCGGATGGCGGGAGGCCGGCGTGCTGGCTCCTTTCCCCGCAGCTAGATCAAGTGGCACAGCGCAGGCAGCTGGCAGGCACCCCCACGGAGGAATCGAGCACTATGTTCAGAAGGCTGCACTCGATCTTCAACTCCGGCCCGCAGCGGAAGGCGGACGTGGCCGAGAGCCCCTACTCGGACAGAGCCAGCCCCACGGTGAGGCTGATCCGCAGCAGCTCCATGTACGTGGTCGGGGACCACGGGGAGAAATTCAGCGAGTCCTTGAAGAAATACAAAAGCCCCAGCAGCACGGACACCAGCCTGTCCTACCTGCAGCAGGAGGGGGACCGGGCGTGGATGTACTCGCGCACCCAGGACTGCCTGCAGTACTTGCAGGAGCTGTTGGCCTTGCGGAAGAAATACCTCAGCAGCCTCGACGGCCTGAAGCCCCGCCGCGCCCACGGCCTCTCCTCTACCTCCTCTAAGTCCTCCAAGAGAGGGGAAACGGCCCCTGGCCAGTCCACCTCCAAAGACAGAAAGGTAAGAGCTGTGGAGACGTACAGTGTGGAGGAGAATTCTTCCGAGAGCTCAGGGGCCGGGTGGGAACATGGCTCACCCCCTCTTCCCGCGCACGCGCAACTTAACTTGTCTGCGCTTTCCGAGCCACAGCGCCGTCCTCCTTCGAGGCTCCCACCGCCCTCTCCTCGGCCTGGGGCAGGGTGGCAGTCCCCTGTTGCCCATCTTCCTGGAGGAGGCCCTGGGGAGGAGCGGTGGGTGGTGTGCACCGAGCAGCCCGGGCGGAGGACTGGGGCTTTGCTGGCAGGCCGCACTGCGTTCGCGCTGTGTATTTGTCACTGACCGCCGGCTTGGTGGATGAGATGACGCTTGTGTGGCTTCTAAAAATCCCAGGGGCGAGTGCAATCTTCCTGGGAACTAGATGCAGTCCAATATCTAGGTGCTTAGCTCCACGGGAGCCGAACAACTGGAGGATGTGCTCCAGCTGTAGGTTGGGCCCAGGCCTCCCGGGGACTCGGGCGCAGCCTCGGGAGAGCCTGTGACTTCGAGGAGATTGCCTGCCAGCTTTGCTGGGCACGGGAGGCTTCAAGCCCAGGCAGCCCAAGCAGGAAATTAGTGCAAGAAGTCACGGGCAGTTATCTCGGTGTTTCTACTTATCCCGGTGTTTGTACACGTTATCTTTCCCTGAGCATTCGATTAATGCCGCGGGGGGAGCTGGGAGAGACTCCCGGAGCGCGGAAGAGCAAGCTGAGGCTCAGGAACCTGCTCTGACAGGACCTCCAATTCCTTCGGGCACTCCTTCCTTCACGCCTCAAATTTTTTTTTTTTTTTTCTCAAATGCCTGAGGTTTGAGGCTGTTTTAATCGTTTCCCTGATGCCTGAACAGTGGCCCCGTCTCTCCCACTCCTGTTTCCGCAGAGTGTGCTGTGGGCTGTGGAGGCCCCATTACCGTTGAACTGGCTGGCCATCAGATCTCTAGGGCTTGGCCTCCCCCGACTGGTTTCAACTGTCTGCATTTTATCCCAGGTGGGATTGGTTTAAATAACCACTTTAACTCCGAAAGTATGTCAGTGTCCCAGTACCGACTCTTGGGTTCCAGAACTGACCCTGTGACCAGCCAGCTGTGGATTGGTGAGCCAGGACCCTTCCTTCCGGGTCACCTCCCATGACAGAAGGGGCTGCAGTAGGTTCTGGACCCCCTCCTCACTTGAATATCCTGGGGTTCTCCGCTCTGGTTAGCTTCCCTTCAGGCACTGCATTTTCCTGAAAACAACAACAACAACAAAAATGCAGTTCTCTCTTTATAAAGCCTAGCTCCCTCCCTCCCTGCGCTCCCTAGTTGGGCTGTCTGAAGATTCCAGGGAGGGCTTAGGCACAGAACGCCCAACTCTGGCCCTGTGGAATGACACAACGTGCGCATTTCCTCGGGAGATGCCTCTCACCATGATGTAACCGGGAAAAAAGTTTTAAAATGGCTTTGAAGTCAGTCAGGCCAAGACCCGAGCTTTAGTTCTGTCTTTACCAGCTGTGTACCTTTGTCAGCTTGAGTTGACTTCTCTGGGCCTCGATTTCTGTGGCATAGAAATGGAAATAAGAATACACCTTGTGAAGGAAAAGCAAGGTCCTGCCTGTGATAGGACCTGGCACATAGTAGGTCTTCCAGTGCTTACTAACTCTGAAATGGAAGGTGCGGGAGGCTTCTTAGCCACCGGCAGACGAGCTCTCTCCTTCGTGGCTCCTAAAGAAAGAGTCGGATGCTGGGTGTGCCTGAGACACAGTGGGTGCCGTCTCCGTGGCTGGCCAGGTGGCCTGTGGCGGCCTGCTCCGTGCGTGGGAGGGGCAGGGGACCAGAAAGCACCTTTCTTCTGGAATGTCATCCCTTTCCTGCGTTGGTAGAAAACACCTGCTGATCTTCAGGTTTTGGCAAACACCATTCGTTCCACTGACCCCTTGTTGTGTGCTGAATTGTGTCTCCCCAAAATCATATGTTTAAGTCCTAACCCCCAGTACCTCCGAAGGTGACCTTATCTGGAACTAGGCTGATTAGAGGTGAAATGAGTTAGGCTGATTGCGAGCATTAGGGTGGGCCCCTAATCTGACAACACCGGTGTCCGATAAGAAGGGGAAACTGGGACAGACACACACACACACACACACACTCCCGGGGAGCACTAGGCGAGGTCTGGAGTTGGCTGCCACAAGCTGGGGACCCCCCAGAAACTGGGTGGGACCTGGAACACATCCACCTCTAATGTTTTCAAAGAGAACATGGCCCTGACACGATCTTGGCCTCAGACTTCTGGCCTCCAGACTGAGACAGTAAGCTTCTGTTGCTCCAAGCAGCCCAGGGGGTGGGACTTTGTGATGGCAGCCCTAGGAAATGAGCACAGCCCTCCACAGAATTAGCCTTTTCTCCTCTCTCCCATTAGTCTAAACACACCCCTGTTGTAGCATTTATCCCATCCTCCTGTGGTACGTTGCCTGTGTGTCTCCTCTTGTGCACAGCAGGGACTCTGGTACACGTGATCTCGCTGAAACAGCATCTTTGTCATTCTTCTATCCCCAGAGCACAACCGTGACTACTTCTTGGTCACTTACGAAAGCTTTATAAACTTTAAAGTCTGGTCTTCTGTGCACAGATCACGGAAGAGCTGGCCTCCGTGTAGGGATTGAGCAGTGTTCTCTGGGCACCATAGCACCGTGCAGACCTTCTCTCCGCAACCCCCCCCCCCCCCCCACGAAAACCAGCCCCTGGCCTGGCCACAGAACCTGCGCTCCCCTGGCTCTCTCTCTTTTCTGGAAAGATAATGGCTTCCAGGCTGTTCTGTTTAAAACTCTCTGTAAGAAATACAGGTTATACGCAACTGATGAATTATTGAACACTACATCTGAAACTAATGATGTACTGTAGCTAATTGAATTTAAATAAAAAAAAAGAAATATATTTTAGATACTGACCTAGTTTACTCAATACAACCAAAACAAAAATTTCATGAGATACACTTATTCCTATTCTCTATCTGGTACTCTGATATTTTTTCAAAATATCGATACTGTTCTTCTGTTGTTGTTGTTTTGCATGTTGGTCATGACACACTAAATTTATTTCACAAGCCACTCCAGGGTCCAGACTGACACTTTCTCACACCCTGGTAAGGCATTCCAGTAGGGCCTGCTGAAATGTTAACAGTGGCTAAGGCATGATACACCAGGGTGCCAAATGGTTTGGTGTCCCAGCCACCTGGAGATAAGACAGCCGGGACAAGTACCCATGTGGATCGGTGGGAGGAGGGAGTAAGGACAGGCCAGAAGGAAGGCGAGCCTGGGGTGGTTGCGGGAAACCCCTTCTGGCCCCTGCACCGAGGAGGTCCTGGCCAGGCTCTGTGACAATCTGTTCCTCCCTCCAAATAGGAGGTCATTACAAAAATGAATGAAACACACGGTTTGCAACGTTTTGATATCAAAACAAAAAACCCACCTCTGAGGACTTTTGTGTCAGCATCGGGTATGAGCTATAGTTTGGGACTCATTGTTTAGATGCTTCAGTGTTAGAATTTCCAACACACTGCAAAATTCAAGTGGCAGGAGGAGGCCATATTTGAAGTGGGTCCTGTACTGAAACATAGAGTTTCTGAACCAATAGGGGCAAAGCCACCCAACCCCCTGCCCTGGGCACCTCAGGTGTTCCTGCCAGCGAAGAGGCGCATTGCCAGTCTCCTCCACACACCTCACCCCTGCCCCCTGCCATGGCCCAGGTACAGTCAGGCACCACCGGCAGTTAGTCCTGACTTCAGATCATCCTAGAAACATGCTGAGTCCCAGCCCCAGTCTACAGAGGAGAAAACTGGGTCTCCGAGACAGGAAGTGATTTATGTAAGGCTGTGCACCCGATGAGGAGAAAGCTGGGATTTAAACTGGGTCCGCGTTGTGCCAGAGCTCAGACTCTTGTCAATGGAGCCACAATGTCTTTCAATCAGAAAACGTATCATATCTGTCAGATGGGGGAGTGCGCCCCGCAGGATGAGGGAGCAGGCTGCTTTACTGTGCACCCCCGGGCCAGGGAGAGTCATCAGAGAGGTACCCGCTTCCTACCCCGCATGGAGTCGGTGCGAGGGCGAAGCTCTCTCACAGGGGGTGCATGGCTGGGCTCCCTTGTGCAGGAGAAACCTGGACCTAAAGCATGCCCTGAAGGCGCGCATCAAGTTCTCTCCTCTCTACAATCCATGAGTCAAATTTCCCTCCATCTCAACACCTTCCCTGCACATGGCTACCTCTGACTCTACTTTTACTCTTGGTCCCTGTAGCACTGAAGCCCTGAGTGTGGATTGTCTACTTTTGCACTAGGAGGAAAGCTGGGTAAACAGTGTGGGCTCAGCTACAATGCGAACTTCACAATGGGGCAGATTGTATCTTCAAACCATTTCAACAGAAATACGTTTTCATTCTTCCTCGCTCATTCTACAAAGTATCTGAGATGAGCCACCTACCAGCAGAATAAAGTAGCAGCAGATATTGGACAACTGGGAGAGAATAAAACATCAACAGAAAATCAAGGCTATGCAGATCATAGAGCTGATTCAGCAGCTACAGAGGAGCGTCAGGTTCAGCTCTGTACCTCTTAGAAGCTACCATAAAAAGAGAGCTGGATCTATATTAAAATTCTGTCTAAGAGGAAGAACCATACCCTTTGGTCAGTGGAAGTGAGATTTTTTCCCAGCTTTAAGTTCCAGAATTTCTCACATGGGACCTGATGCAGAAACCATGTGTGATGTGGCTAGTAATGCCCTCAACAATATTTAAGCAACAACTCATCAATAGATATGTCTGTCCATCCTCCCTCCCTGCCTCCCTTCCTCAACACATATTGTTGTTGTCAGGAACAGGGTGTGTGTCAGGGGCTGCTCTAAATACTGGTAATCGAGTCAAAGTCCCTGTCCTCATGGGTGGTCACGCTTGTGGGAAAGCAAGGCAATAAACCAGTACACACGTTTCTGGTGGTGACTTCTCAGAGCCCCTGCTGCGACGAGCCTGACCTGCATCTTCCTGAGGGTCCAGGCAACGGCACCTGGGCACGTAACTTCTGTCCATCCCTTCCAGACCCAGCAGAGAATTCAGATGCCAGAGGCATGGATGGACCACACACCCTCCCGCCGATCTTTGTCAAAAGCCTCCGAAGATGTGGTGCACCCTATGAGAGAAAAATGTCTGTGAAAAGTAAAAAACTATCCTGTTGTGTTTCCTGCTATTTGACCCCCTCACCTCAACACCTTGGAAAGCGAATTCCCCCTCTGCAATCTGTTTTGGGGTCTTGTCTGGGACATGACTGACCTCAGTCTGTGCTTCCCCCCCTCACCTAGTTCTTTAGGTAATTTCTTCCAGCTGCTGGGAGGGGCTCTGGGATATTTGACTTCTATCTTTCTACTCCTCATAAAGACTGCTTCTCTCAGCTTGGATTTTTTTTTTTAAATAATAGCTTTAATTTACATACCACGAAACTCATCCTTTGAAGTGTATTACTGAGTGGTTAGTATCTTCGGAGTTGTGCAACCTGTCACCACTGTCTAATTCTAGAACATTTCATCACCCATTTCAGCTTTTTTTTTTTTTTTGGTGGTAAAATAAACATAATATTTACCATTTTCAACATGGCACTTCTTAGCATGTTCAGTGAGTGCTTTTTAAGTGTCCCCAGCTTATGGGTAATGAAGTGTATCACAGTTAATAAATTCTTAAGAAATTAAATGTTTCTCTTTGGATGATTTTATATAAATTTCTTTTAGAGGAAAATGTGTAACACTGGACACCTTTCAAATTGTTAATTGTCAGACAATAACCAGAGTTCTTCCCACTAGTCTTCCATGAATTTTTCCAAGCAATCGTTTATATAAGCCCATAGTACTGCATCCAAAAGACTATTAAGCCTTAGTTAATATATTTTTAGAACACTTTATGAAATGTATTAGTAGTACACTAGAAAAGGAATCCATTAAGAGGTCAGGGAGGCTCTAAAATACTTCATTTAGGAATCAGGAGAATGTTTTTTATAAAAGGTCTGATTATTTCTTAAAATATAAAAGTCTTTTTAAGTAAGATGCACTTTAAAAAATTTACCACTTTAACCATTTTTAAGTGTACAACTCACTGGCATGAAGCACATTCACAATGGTGTGTAGCCCACTACTCTCCTTTCCAGAACTTTCTCATCACCCCAAACAAAGTCTCTATCCAGGAAACAGTAATGCCCCATTTTCCTGCTACCCCAACTCCTGGTCACCTCTATTATGCTTTCTGTCTCTATGAATTTGCCTACTCTAGGAACCTCAGATAGATCAATCATATACAATTTGTCCTTCTGTGACTGGTTTCTGTCACTCAGCATGTTTCCCAGGCTCATCCATGTTAATGGGTTGCATGTGTCCGAACTTCCTTCCTTCTGTACAGCTGAACAGCTTGGGTTTTGATGGTGGTGAAGAGGAAGAGTTTGCAATAAGGCTCACTCTGACCAGAGTGCTTGTTATAGCATAGGTTGGTTGCAGTGCCCCAGTGGAACACTGCTCAGATGGTTTGAGCTGGACATTTTCTGAAGCTAGGGATCCTGGTCACCCACCGCAGACAGAAGAAAACATTATTAATTCTCTTATGGGTCATCTAATTCTGAGCAGTTTGGATTCCTGATATGTCTGCTTGGATGAACTAGCTGCAAAATGCACCCCATCCTTGCACCCCGCCCTACTCCACCCCAGCTAAAGAAATTCGCCTGCTATAATGGTTTAAAAAGAACCAATGGGATTCTGGAGAATGTTTGCCAAAAGTGATTGATTTTTATTTAAAGTAGTTTTATTCTGGCAATAGTTTGTTTTCAGAATCAATTTTCTATTAAGGCCATCCAATCCTGGTACATCAGATAGGACCATGTCAATAGCAAGTAGAAGAATTCTTTCTCCTCTATGGCAGGAGGATCTGAATCCAATTCATCTAAAAAGATTCCAAATCATCCATGTATAATATGCATCTATAATTTCATATGGGATAGAAGGCAGATTCTAGATCTCTTTTTACATCTCTGGGAATTATTTTTCAGATCTGCTGGGGAGACTTTGTGCAAACACAGTGATATTAAAATGCAGGTTTTCTGGAGCATCAGTTACTGGGAGAGTCTCTATCACTTGGCCTATATCTGGTTTGCAGAGCTGAAAGGTGGTACTGATTCAATATGAGCTGCAAAGAACATTCTATTTTGCTTGGCACAGCTCTCCACAAGATGACAAACTGTATAATGATGATTGATAACAAAGTATATAATTCCTGCAGCCCCTCTCAGTCAGACCACAAGATGGGTAATTACATTCCCCAATCTATCTTCCAGGCACATGCTGTTTGCTCAGCCTAGAAATAATACTTCGTCCCCTCTTTTCCTCTTTACCACACCCCATTCACCTGGCTAACTTCTTGTCTTTTAACAGCAGAGAAAGCATTTCCCTAGGAAGGCACTTCTCACATTCACAATCTAAGACAGTGGATTTCTTCCCCTCCTTGTGTCTGACCCCCATCTAGCACTTAGCACCCAGCACTGTAATTGTCTGTTCATTTGTTAGTTCTGCTACTGGCCACGAGCTCTTTGAGTGGGGGCACTGTGTCTTATTTATCTTTCTATCTCCAACCTCTTGCATGGCTCCAGCCACATAGCAGACTTTCAATAAACCAATAACCTGAGAAACTCTAACTGTAATTTAAGAAGGTTTCTTTTCTTTTTTTTCTTTTTTTTTTTTATTATGTTATGTTAGTCAGCATACATTACATCATCAGTTTTTGATGTAGTGTTCCATGGTTCATTGTTTGCGTATAGCACCCAGTGCCCTCCTTAATACCCATCATCGTGCTCTCCTTAATACCCATCACCAGGCTAACCCATCCCCCCACCTCCCTCCCCTCTAACACCTCAGTTTGGTTCTCGGAGTCCATAGTCTCCCATGGTTCGTCTCCCCCTCTGATTTCCCCCCTTTCATTTTTCTCTTCCTTCTCCTAATGTCCTCCATGCTATTCCTTATGTTCCACAAATAAGTGAAACCATATGATAATTGACTTTCTCTGCTTGACTTATTTCACTTAGCATAATCTCCTCCAGTCCCATCCATGTTGATGCAAAAGTTGGGTATTCATCCTTTCTGATGGCTGAGTAATATTCCATTGTATACATGGACCACATCTTCTTTATCCATTTGTCTGTTGAAGGGCATCTTGGATCTTTCCACAGTTTGGCTATTGTGGACATTGCTGCTATGAACATTGGGGTGCATATGGCCCTTCTTTTCCCTACATCTGTGTTTTGGGGGTAAATACCCAGTAGTGCAATTGCTGGGTCATAGGGAGCTCTATTTTTCATTTTTTGAGGAACCTCCACACTGTTTTCCAAAGTGGCTATACTAACTTGCATTCCCACCAACAGTGTAAGAGGGTTCCCCTTTCTCCACAACCTCTCCAACATTTGTTGTTTCCTGCCTTGTCAATTTTTGCCATTCTGACTGGTGTAAGGTGGTATCTCAATGTGGTTTTGATTTGAATTTTCCTGATGGCTAATGATGTTGAACATTTTTTCATGTGTCTGTTAGCCATTTGTATGTCTTTGGAGAAGTGTCTGTTCGTGTCTTCTGCCCATTTTTTGACTTATTTGTTTTTCTGGGTGTTGAGTTTGATAAGTTCTTTATAGATCTTGGATACCAGCCCTTTATCTGTATTGTCATTTGCAAAAATCTTCTCCCATTCTGTGGGTTGCCTCTGTTTTGTTGACTGTTTCCTTTGCTGTGCAGAAGCTTTTTATCTTGATGAAGTCCCAAAGTGCATTTTTTTTAAAGATTATTTATTTATTTATTTATTTGAGAGAGAGAGAATGAGAGACAGAGAGCATGAGAGGGAGGAGGGTCAGAGGGAGAAGCAGACCCCCCGCCGAGCAGGGAGCCCGATGCGGGACTCGATCCCGGGACTCCAGGATCATGACCTGAGCCGAAGGCAGTCGCTTAACCAACTGAGCCACCCAGGCGCCCCCAAAGTTCATTTTTTAAAAAAGATTTTATTTATTTATTTTTACGAGAGAGACGGAGAGAGGGAGCACAAGTGGGGGGTGGGGAGGGAGGAGCAGAGGGAGAGGGAGAAGCAGGCTCCCCACTCAGCAGGGAGCCCGATCTGGGGACTCCACCCCAGGACCCTGGGATCAGGACCTGAGCCAAAGGCAGACGCTTAACTGACTGAGCCACCCAGGTGCCGTTAAGAAGGTTTAAGAAGAAAACTTACAAAGTTTGGTGGAAGATCTAGAAGAGTAGTAGATCTGTTGTTTTCACTGAGTGGAAAGTTATCTTTTATTTTTAGTGGAGTGGAATATAGTTTGAGTATATTCATATAGAATCATATCCTAATAATTAAAATATCCAATGTGTAATGGATCAGAGTTCACCATCAAAAGGACATTTTGGGTCAACTTAAAAAAAATTTTGGATGATAAAATTATATTATGTTAGATAAATTTATAAAACACAGAGAAGTATAAGAAATAAAATAAAAATAACTTAGAATCCTACCATTTAGAGATAATCACTATAAAATATTTAGGTATATTCTCTTTCAATCATTTATTTCCTGAATATTTGCATATATGTGTATTAGGGTTGTCAGCTAAAACAAAGGATGCATTTAAATTTGAATTTAAGATAAGTGATGGTTTTTTTCTTTAGTATAATTATGTCCATGCAATGTCTGGTATGTATTTATACTAAAAAGTTATTCATTGTTTATGTGAAATTGAAACTTAACTGCTGTCCTATACTTTTATTTGCTAATTTTGACAACCCTAATGTATGTGTATGTATGAATTTACTAAATTTGGTTTATACCATATACTTTTTTATAATCTCTTTTCAGTTAATATAATATTTTGTGGATTTTTTCCCACCTCATTAACTAGTCTTTGAAAACTAAAGTTTTAATGGCAAAAATGTAACAACTCACATTCTTTAAGTAATTGTGAAGAATTACAAATAAATACATACTACTCTATAAGGCATGTTTTAGTGATTCCTATAAGCGTGACTAATGGGGCAAAGTTTAAAGATCATTCATTTTTAAAGATTCTTCTACATATTGCTTTCCAGAAACATTTTATAATTTACACTTTCATCAACAGTGAGTTAGAAAGCACTTCATATTGCATTTTATTAGCACCTAGTATTGCATTAATTTAGAAAGCTCACTGATGTAATAAATTGCATTATTATATGTACTTTTCTTTGATTATTGCTTGAGCAAAGAATGACCCCTTTAACTTATCAAACCAATGTGCACTTCTTGTTTAATTGATTGCCCATTCATGTCTTCTACATTTTTCTTCTGGCTCTATTAAAGATTTGTTATTTCCATGGACTCATATTAAGAATATGAGCATACTGTCTGCCACATGTGCTAAGATATTTTCTCCAAGTTATTATGTGTGTTTTAATTTTATTTGACATTTTCTGGTGTATAAATACTATTGATTTTTATGTAGTCAAAGATATCCATTTTTGTCTTTGATATTTCTTCCATTGTTTTCCTGCTTAGAAAGCCTTCTATGTCTCAAGGTCAGCTGTGTATTTGCCATTTTTCCCCTTTTTTGATAGTTCCATTTTTAAAAACCCATCTTTTATCTATCAGCAATGTATTTTGACAGGAAGTGGGAAGTGAGAATCCAACTTGAATTTTCCCCAAGTAGCAAAGTTTCCCACCATTTATTGACAAATTCATCCCTTCTCTCTCTGGATTGTGATGTTTCACTTACTGCATGTGTGGGTTTTATCCTATTCCTCAAGGATATGAATTCAACTGAATTTAATCAGGCTTCTAACTGTTTGATAAATGTGAGCAAATTTTTTCCACTCGGTGTTTTGTTAAAGTGGAATGATCATTTAGATGACGTATAAGGTGAGGAACTACCAGGTGTGGGCAAAAGAAATAGTGGCCTTAAGGTTAAAAAGCAGAGAGGACAAAGACTAAGTCTATCAACCTGTGAATCTATAATATCTACGATCAAAGAGAGAAGATGTGTGGCTATGCTTCCAAAATGATTGTAATGTTTAGTTATGATAGGTCATGCCAAAGTCGAGTTATACTAGAGTTTGTGACAAACTTCTTCCTTTTTTTTAAAGATTTTATTTATTTAACAGAGAGAGAGACACAGTGAGAGAGGGAACACAAGCAGGGGGAGTGGGAGAGAGATAAGCAGGCTTCCCGCCGAGCAGGGAGCCCGATGCGGGGCTTGATCCCAGGACCCTGGGATCATGACCTGAGCCGAAGGCAGACGCCTAACGACTGATCCACCCAGGCGCCCCTTCTTCCTTCTTTTTATCTCTTTGGACTGATTTTCTCAGCTCTCTTATCTACTTCACTGATTTTTTTCTTCAGTTCAGGCAAGTGTACCATTTAGCTTAAATTTTGTTGAAATTTTGTATGTGGGTATATGTATGTATGTAATTAAATTCTAATGACTATATCTTTTTTCAAATTGCTTGTTTCTCATAGCTTCAGTTCTTGTTTCATAAAGTCCCATTTTTTCTTCACAAACTCCCACTCAGTTATGGGTACACACTTTCTTAGGTGTTGTAATATAAAAGGGATAAGGTAAATATCACTTTGAACTTGGTCTTAAATATCCATTCCAAGGATGGCAGAAGGCAAAGAAGATGTGTTAGAGCTTTTAGGGTTTGTCCTCAAAAGCTCTTTATTTATTTATATTTTTTTTGGTGATATTAAATTGCTTGTGGATAAATTTGAGCTGTTTTGCATTTAATTTCACACAGCTGAGTGATCCAAGGGAAAATGGTCTCTCTAATCCCAACTAGTTCCACATCTGATCCTGGAAATTTCATCACAATATATGGACATTCATATTTCCAGGTATTATTTGCTCAACAGAGTGTTATCAGTACTCCATAAAAATAGGAGTACAGAGTTCTTAACATTTGCCAAGTTAAATCCAAAAGGATATATTAGCAACATGCAAGCTGACTGGAGAAAATAAACATTAGGTAATAGCTGTATATAGCATATATTCATTCATCAATGAATAATTACCACTCCATGCCAGACATTGAAATAGGTACTCAGCATTCATAGGTGGAATGGTAGTCTGTTTGCCCTGACACAGCCCATTGTCTCAAGCTGCAATCCTCAGCATCACTGGTGTGTTGAGGTTCCTTGGCAGAGAAACAGATAGAATTTCAATCAGAATGTTGGGAGTTGTGTATATCCCCCAACCTGTCTCATATAGGCAGGGACTGGTGGTGAGCATATATCATAAGAGTCTTAACTGTGAGTGTTAGTTGCCAAAGCGTTGCCAAAGAATTACAGTTGAGTTCATTTGGGGAAAATGCAAAGGGAAAGGTAAATTGGAGACCCAGGCCTGGTGTGAGGGGGATGGGACAATGAGGCTTGGAAAATGATAACCAAGGCCACAGAAGGTTTCATGTGAAAGGCACATTGGAATGGAGTAGGCAATGCAATATGGATGCTTTCAGCCCATGTGCCTTCTCCCCAGGGCTGCTATGGGGTCGACAGCGAAGGAACACGAGTCCTGTGGAACTGGGGCCTGAGCAGGTGCAATGGGAAGGCTGCCCAAAGAAGTAGTTAAAAAATTTCGGGCTAGAAGAAAAAGTCAAGATTGGGAGTGACACAAGAGAATGTGGCAGTGGAGGCAGAAAAGGCCCACAGAAACTATGGGAAGGCAAAACAAACAAACAAACAAACAAACAAACAAAAAACAGCAAGCTAGAATCAGCCTGGGTTTAAACCAGGACTTGAAAAGACCCAAACATGTAGCTTAGCCTCGGAACTCAGAAAAGTCACCACAGCATTCATTTGGAGACATGTAAACATATATTTTATAAGGTGCAACAGAAACTCTGTTAACCAAATCCTGTGTGACTGACTTGCAAGACGGCTTGATGCTTCCCATTCTCTCCATCAAGCAGATACACAGAGAGCGGAGTACTTACAGTTAGAAGCCTACCCCAAGCTAGGGTATTACTGGCAAAATGCAAAATGACATATGTGTTAAGCACTAGCTTTCATAGCAAAAAATTACAAAAAAGCCAAAGATCTGACAATAGGGGACTCTGGTTTGTTCTGCCAGTGGGTCTGCACAATGGAGAGCCAGGCAGGGTTACCAGGGCTGAGGAGGGTCTTTGTCTACTGCTGGGAGTAGTCCTCAGGATACACTGAGTGAAGAAAGCAATGTTTACAGCTGTATCTTGTAGGCTACATTTTGTTTTTTAAGAAAGTGGGTAAACACAAATATAAATTCACGTTTGCTTATATTTTCAAAAGGAAACAATGGAGAGATAAACAAGAACCTTGGCGCCTACCCACCACGAAGCTTAGCAGAGGTGAATGCCAAACACTAAACCCAGGAAGCAAACAAAGATGCAAGCTGAGGGAATGCGTTCCCAGGAGGGGATCCAGGTCAAGTTTGGGGACTGGGAGGGAAAGGTAGATGTTGGGTGCACCCCTGTGGGGGATGCTCTACACCCCCTGTTGGTACAGGAAGCAGAGCACGGGCAGATGGAGTCCTTTGCTTGGCGCTCTGCGTGCCGAGGAACAGGAGGTACACAAGAACACAGTGAGTCTGGGCACTGAAATCCCGGGGCTTTGTCCTCTTTCTTCAATGACCTGTGTTCTGTCCCCTGGGGTCCTGTCCCTTGTGTCCTTGTCTTGATAGAGACATTCTTGTCTGCACTTGCAAAGCCAGGGAATAAGACTGGCATTTGAGATTTCTGTCCTAAATCAGACCCTGAGGTGGGGATTTGTGGGTGCACTGGCTCCCTCTCCCATGCGGGGGCCCCCATAGAGCAGTGGTTCTCCCCTGCCGTGTATTAGAATCACTTGATTGTCTGAACCAATGGTCTGGGAAAGAGCCAGGTATAGATAGATATTCTTTAGGAGCATCTCAGGAGATGCCAATGTCCAGCTGGAATTGGGCTCCCCTGTTATGGAACCACCCTGACAGGGACGAGGGAGAGGTATACCGTCACTGGCCCTCCCGGGCCAGGCTCTCAGACTCATTCAAGGGATGCTGCTTTCATTTTCAGGGAAGGAAGGCAGGGGTGAGGAAGGAAGGAAAGCAATTGTTTGTTCATTTGCATTTATTTGTGCCCCGACTTCATTCCATGAAGGGTTTGGGGGGAACTGACAAAGGCAGTTGGGGCAAGTGGAGGAAGCTGTCCTTTGGGATAAGACTTGGTCACACAGGTATGTGTGGGTCAGCCACAGATAATGTCACCAATGTCTCATTCTCCAGACACACCAGGATCTACAAGCTCTTTTAGCAGAAGAAAGTTTTAGAATGGTAATGTATTGGATGGGCCAGCAGAGACCCCAGAAGTAGGACCTGGAAGAGCAGTGCTGGCTGAGGAGCTTCTATGTCAGGGTGCCCCCAAAGGTAATCACTTCTCAGCCTCATAGAAAGGACAAGGTATGGGAGGGAGACCTGAGTCTCAAATCCTAAAGCTTGAGGCTTTGGAAACAAAAAATATATTTGAATATTTGGAATAACCAACAAGTGTGCAGCTGAAAGGGTCTTTGTCTACCAGTTTTGATGGACAGAAAGTATAGGGGCTAAAGTGGTAATACATATGCTGAAGATTTATTTTTTAACTTGTAAATGTGATCCTCGAAGGACAATACTTGAGGAGTTTCTGGATTTATGAGATTTACGAGAAGCCACCATCAAGGGTTCCTGTTAACATGACTAATGGTTATGGTCTCACTGGTTTCTAAGCCTTTGGTAGTTAAGACACCAAAGCCGACTCTTTTCTAAATTCTTTAATAAATGAAAGCAACAGATTCAGGCTGCTCTGAGCTGCTGGCCAAAGTCTACTTCCTGGAGACACTGAGGGATGAACAGCTTACATCATTTTGTAGGGTGACCCCATGAAAAAGAATGTGATGCCCACATGTGAGACTGAGACCCTTGCCTTAAACCAAACACTGATGGAATTTGCTGAGTCAGAGACTCAGAGGCACCCTTTCCATGAGTTCTGAGATACAAAGACCTACAGACCTTGCATCCCTATTAAATAATATTTATCCCTCCTTTGGGGTTCAGTCCAGATTGTGTGGCTTTCTCCATTCTATGTTTCTCTTTCACTTCACAAAAATAATTTCTAAAATGATATGTGTCATAGGAGAATTAGGCTAGGGACTGAAGACCATGGAGCCTAGAGGAGAGAACAGTCTAGGAGAGGGGTGGTCTACTGGAGAATGAGCTGACCCAGCCCATCTTGTTGGATGAGTAGGAATCAGCCAGATGAGACATTCAAGGCAGAGGGACCACTAAGAAAAACCACAGGAGGGACGAGAATTGTGACCTGCCTTCAGAGGTGGGCCCTCCTATCGTCTGCCTGCAGGAAGGATGCCTGGTGGCCTGGCCTGCTGTGCTCCTACAGACTGCCAACCAATCCATCCCGTTGCAGTCCTGCTCCCCACTCCTAGCCCTTGGTGTACCTGGTGTTGCCAAGTCTGGTGCATTTTGGGTTCTCGAGGGTCAAATTTTACCCCTTTTAGTTGCCTCCCTAACCCATAATGTTCTAGAAGGCTGGTCCCTCTGCTCTTTCACATCTCCCCCACTTCATTTGCTTTTCAACTGCCAGAAGGTTCTGGAAATATCTCTTCTACTGATGGCCTCTCTCTTCCTCTCTTTGTCCCTAGGTTTTCTTCTCTCTGCACTCCTGGCTTCATTTTAATGGGCTCTTTGAAGGGGGAGGGATAAGTACATGTGGATAGTATTCCACTTTTAACACAAAAGATTCAGGCTTATGTTGTGCTTCTTAAAAATTTTCTTTAAGAAAGTGCCTTACAAATATAAAAGGAAAAAAAACCCTCTCCATTTAAAAATGTCTTCTAGTAGTATGAAATGCGTACATTTCACCAAGATCTTGTATGTACATACAGATGTCATCATTTTATTTCCCAACATCCCAGCCTGTACTTTAATATTCACTTTTAATACCATCTCCCTTTAAAAATGCCCACATATGGCACAAAAACAGACTCATAGGTCAGTGGAACAGAATAGAGGCTCCAGAAATAAACCCATAGTTGTAAGGTCAATTAGTCTAAGACAAAGGAGGCAAGAATACACAATGGGGAAGAGACAGTCTCTTGGATAAATGGCGCTGGGAAAACTGGATGCACACACGCAAAAGAATGAAACCGGACCACTTTTTAACACTACACACAAAAGTGAACTCAAAATGGATTTAAGACCTAAATGTGAGATCTGAAACCATAAAAATCCTAGAAGAAAGCACAGGCAGTAATTTCTTTGACATCAGCTGTAGCAGCATTTTTCTAGATATGTCTCCTGAGGCAGAGGAAATAAAAGTAAAAATAAACTATTGGGACGCCATCAAAATAAAAAGCTTTTGCACAGCAAAGGAAACCATCAACAAAATGAAAAGGAAACCTACTGAATGGGAGAAGATATTTGCAAATGATATATCTGATAAAGGGTTAATATCCAAAATGTCTAAAGAACTTATACAACTCAATACCAAAAAACCCAATCAATCCAAAGAAGATATACTGATGGCCAACAGACACATGAAAAGATGCTCAACATCACTCATCATTAGGGAAATGCAAATCAAAACCACAATGAGATATCACCTCACACCTGTCAGAATGGCTAGAATCAAAAAGACAAGAAACAGCAAGTGTTGGCCATGATGTAAAGAAAAAGAAACTCTTGTGCATTGTTGGTGGGAATGCAAATTAATGCAGCCACTGTGGAAAACAGTATGGAGGTTCCTCAAAAAATTAAAAATAGAGGTACTATATGACCCAATAATTCCACAACTGGGTATTTACCTGATGAACACAAAACACTAATTTGGAAAGATATATGCACCCTGATGTTTATTGCAGCATTATTGACAATAACCAAATTATGGAAGCAATCCAAGTATCCATCAATAGACAAATGGATAAGGAAGATGTGCACACACATGCACGCGCACATACCACACACACACACATGAATATTACACAGCCATAAAAAAGACTAGATTGTATCATTTGATACAACATGATGGACTTAGAAGGTATTATGCTAAGTGGAATAAGTCCAACTGAGAAAGACAAATACCGTATGATTCCACTCCTAAGTGGAATCTAAAAAAGAAACAAAAACAAATGAATAAACAGAAAGCAGAAACAGACCTATAAATGTGGAGAACAAACTGATGGTTGCTAGAGGGGAGGAATGGGGAGATGGACAAAATGGGTGAAGGAGAGTGGGAGATACAGGCTTCCAATTATGGAATGAATAAGTCATGGGAATAAAAAGCACAGCGTAAGGAATACAGTCAATGATACAGTAATAGCGATGTAATGGGACAGCTGGAAGGTATACTGGGGTGAATGCAGCATAATGTATAAACTTGTCAAATCACTACATTGTACACCTGAAACTAATGTAATATGGTGTGTCAACTATACCCAAATAAAACAAAAATAAAATAAAAATGCTCACATAAAATAAAATAATTCTACACAGGGTCAGAAGAGCCCAAGTTAACGCATATTGTCACTTCTTTTCCTCCCTGAGTTCTCTTATTTACTAAATTCCTCAGACAGCTTTTTTTGGGTTCACACATTGATTCTTTTTTTTCTTTTTATTAACATATAACGTATTATTTGTTTCAGGGGTACAGGTCTGTGATTCATCAGTCTTACACAATTCACAGTGCTCACCATAGCACATACCCTCCCCAATGTCCATCACCCAGCCACCCCATCCCTCCCACCCCCCTCCACTCCAGCAACCCTCAGTTTGTTTCCTGAGATTAAAAGTCTCTTATGGTTTGTCTCCCTCTCTGGTTTTGTCTTGTTTCATTTTTCCTTCCCTTCCCCTATGATCCTCTGCCTTGTTTCTCAAATTCCACATATCAGTGAGATCATATGATAATTGCCTTTTTCTGATTGACTTATTTCACTTAGCATAATCCCCTCTAGTTCCATCCACATTGTTGCAAATGGCAAGATTTCATTTTTTTGATGGCTGCATAATATTTCATTGTATATATATACCACATCTTCTTTATCCATTCATCTGTTGATGGACATCTAGGCTCTTTCCATAGTTTGGCTATTGTGGACATTGCTGCTATAAACATTGGGGTGCAGGTGCCCCTTCGGATGACTACATTTGTATCTTTGGGGTAAATACCCAGTAGTGCAATTGCTGGGTCGTAGGGTAGCTCTATTTTCAACTTTTTGAGGAACCTCCATACCATTTTCCAGAGTGGCTGCACCAGCTTGCATTCCCACCAACAGTGTAGGAGGGTTCCCCTTTCTCCACATCCCCGCCAACATATGTCGTTTCCTGACTTGTTAATTTTAGCCATTCTGGCTGGTGTGAGGTAGTATCTCATTGAGGTTTTGATTTGTATTTCCCTGATGCTGAGCGATGTTGAGCACTTTTTCATGTGTCTGTTGGCCATTTGGATGTCTTCTTTGAAGAAATGTCTGTTCGTGTCTTCTGCCCATTTCTTGATTGGATTATTTGTTCTTTGGGTGTTGAGTTTAATAAGTTCTTTACAGATTTTGGATACTCGCCCTTTATCTGATATGTCATTTGCAAATATCTTCTCCCATTCTGTCGGTTGTCTTTTGGTTTTGTTGACTATTTCTTTTGCTGTGCAAAAGCTTTTTATCTTGATGAAGTCCCAATGGTTCATTTTTGCCCTTGCTTCCCTTGTCTTTGGCAATGTTTCTAGGAAGAAGTTGCCGCGGCTGAGGTGGAAGAGGTTGCTGCCTGTGTTCTCCTCAAGGATTTTGATGGATTCCTGTCGCACATTTAGGTCTTTCATCCATTTTGAGTCTACTTTTTGCATGTGGCGTAAGAAAATGGTCCAGTATCATTCTTCTGCATGTGGCTGTCCAATTTTCCCAACACCTTTTGTTGAAGAGATTGTCCTTTTTTCATTGGACATTCTTTCCTGCTTTGTTGAAGGTTAGTTGACCATAGAGTTGAGGGTCCATTTCTGGGCTCTCTATTCTGTTCCATTGATCTATGTGTCTGTTTTTGTGCCGGTACCATACTGTCTTGATGATGATAGCTTTGTAATAGAGCTTGAAGTCCAGAATTGTGATGCCACCAGCTTTGCTTTTCTTTTTCAACATTCCTCTGGCTATTTGGTGTCTTTTCTGGTTCCATACAAATTTTAGGATTATTTGTTCCATTGCTTTGAAAAAAGTTGATGGTATTTTGATAGGGATTGCATTAAATGTGTAGATTGCTCTAGGTAGCATAGACATTATCACAGTATTTTTTCTTCCAATCCAGGAGCATGGAATGCTTTTCCATTTCTTTGTGCCTTCTTCAACACACATTGATTCTGTGCCTTTCATTGTGAGTTCTCCATGGAGGTCCACCACGGTGCTTGAACTTCCCCTTCAGCCCCCCAAGACCACTGGTGGGAGGTTGTGAAGATAGTGGTGAGGAATGAGATCATGAAGAAGAATAGATCAGGACAGAGCCTGGAACCTGGTTAGGCACTCAGTAGACTTTTTTTTTTTTTAACTCCATATTTTATTATGCCTTATACTTTTCAATCATACTAATTTTTCTTCAATTTATACCATGACTTGAGCTCAAGTTTGGCCACTTTAGGTCCTGACAGCTCTTTCAGAGCATTTCTAGTCTATCTTGTCCTTTCTTTCCTGCTGTGAGCCCCTCATTGCCTATCAACGGAGCTGCAGGATCACCTAATTGGGTGTTTACCAGCAGGGAAAAAGTCCAAAGGAAGACTAAGTATTTTGCCTAAAGGTCAAAACAGTCTCTTGAATAAGAACGTAGATCTTATTATTTATTTGTCTCTCCTTGAGACAATTAGAAATCCATTGACCTACAGCAGTTGTGGGTCCGGAGCATCCACCCTCCTTCCCCACTTATTTAAATTTACTTTTTAAACTCTGCAAATTCATAACTTCACATGCATTTAGTTTCAGCAGTGCTGCATTCTTTTTGGCGGTGGTGGCTTGCTTGTGTGTGGGTGCTCTGAGGCTGGCTCAGGCAACTCTCTCTCCTGCCCTTCACCTCTAGCAGAAAGCAACCCCAAAGAAATGCTCCCAGTTCAGCGCAGATGTGGCCGAGGCCATGGCCTTCTTTGATTCCATCATTGCGGAACTGGATACAGAGAAGCGGCCCCAGGCTGCTGAGGCAGAGCCTCCAAATGAGGACGTGGACTTTGATGGTGAGTGCTCCCCCCCCAGGGGGCAGGGGGTGGGTGGGTGGCAGTCTCTGGAGTGGGCTGTCTGATGAGTTATCAGGAACCCCACCTCGGAGTAAAGGGAAACTCGCATCCACACTCCGGAGCCCCGCCCAGGGCTTGCTCTTCTCCTCGGGGGCCCTCGGCTTTGGGTGTCCCTGCAGCCACCACCCGACAACATTCACGGCCATATCTGGACAAAAACTCCTTCCTGTGGTCCACTGGCCAAAGCTGAGGCAAAGCACTAAAGAAAGGGATTAGAGGGGGGGCTGGTGCTATATGGCTGTGAAGACAGAGTTTCAGTCTTTCAAGATGAAGTCCTGGAGAGCCGTCACTCACCAGTGGGGACATATTCTGCACTCCTTAACTGTGCACTAAAAGATGACTCAGATGGTAAATTTTATGTTATGTGTATTTTACCACATTTTTTTTTTTTTAAAGAAGAAAAAGGAGCAGAGACCGAATTTAAAAATCTGGCTTCTGACGCTCCCTGAGCTAGTTTGGCACTCTCTGCTGGACCTGAGCGACCCTTCATCTGCTTTGTCCCCCCTCTGCCCACAGGGCCCTCTGAGGCCCTCATGATCAGTGCTCTGAGGATGATGCACAAGGCAGGAGAGGAGCAGGGGTCCTGCCTAGGCCAGCCTGGGTCCCTGGAGAGAGAGCGAGCTGAGGGCTGGGCTGATGCTTTTCTCCGCCAGCCTGTGTCACTGGCTCTCTCCTGGTGGAAAGCAAGCAATTTGACCACTTCCTGAATTCAGCCCACTTTTAAATTCCATTACTTGACTATCAGTTTCTTTCATCTTTGACTTGTCCTTCTTGGCATCACTGATGATGATTTTATTCAGGGATTACTGGCCCTTGTTACTGAGGGATCGGCTTTTGGTACCAATACTAAATAATTCTTGAGTGTTTTACTTAATGCTCAAAAGGTTGAAGAGTACATCCTTGTGGTTTGTAGCTGGTCTGGCCTCAAAACACCTGTATCTGTGAAATTTAGGTTCTCATCGGGTTTGGTGGAATTTGACAGAAGGATACTCCCACGCCCCAAGCTCACTGTTTCCTGGAGGGGCATCTGCTCGCCCTCCTCCCTGACTGCAGCCCCTCGGTCCCTAACAGAGGCCAGCCCTCTTCTCGACAGTCGGGCCTGAGGGACCCAGGACATGGGCAAAAGAACAGCAAAATCCACCGAGGATGAGAAAAATAGGATCTCTTTGCTATTTTGTCATCTGCTCTTTTCGCTTCACAATATGCAGTACACCATGGGTATCTTTGCAAGTCAGTACACATAGATCTGTGTCCTTATTTTTAATGAACACATCAATATTCTGCTGTGTCCCTAACCATAACTGCAGGGTCAGACCAGATCGTGCCCCCTGCTTGCCTTTCCCATCCTTTCTAAGAACCCGCTGTGGTATCTATGCATTTGTTGTGGTTCTCAGCCCGAGTCACCACACCACCTCTCCTGCTCCTCCCTGATGCCGAGTCCTCCTTTCCTGAGACTCCTGCTTCTCTCTTCCAGTGGCCACCAGCTCCCAGGAGCACAGCTTGCACTCCAACTGGATCCTGCGGGCGCCACGCCGGCACTCGGAGGACATCGCTGCGCGTGCTGTGCACGGGACACATGGCCAGTCTCGAAGGACCATGGAGTGCAGGACCATTGGCACTCAGAGGAGACTCGAGAGGCACCCCATTTACTTGCCCAAGGCTGTGGAAGGGGCATTCAGCACCTTGAAATTTAAGCCCAAAGCCTGCAAAAAAGAGTAAGTGCTTGGACCAAGTCGTACAACCAAGATGTTTTTGTGTCCTCCAGACTCCTGGGGTGGTTCTTAAGGTGCCTTGAGTCCCCATCCTATATACCAAAAATTATTTTTATGTATTTTGGGGGGAGGGAGATCTTTGTTAAAAATGTTTTTTCTTTTGGAAAAAAAAGGATAAGTGGAGTATAAGTCTATGCTTATACTCCAGCCTGGTTCACCCCTGTCATCACTCCTCACTGTCACTTTGGCTCTGGATCTGCCCTGCCCTTCCTTCTGGCCTTTGTAGCCCGCGTGCTTTGTGCCCCCCTCCTTCATTGCTTCCCCACCCCCCCTCACCTTGCCACTGATAAACTGTGTGCTAGGAATTTTTAATGAGCGTTTGGGTTGAGGAGGGCATAGCACCAAGAGGGAACCAACACCAAACTAAGCAGCTGCCCCCGCCTTGGAAAGGCATTGGCCTGACTTAGATGGAGAACTTCTTGTCGGCTGGGCCCCTCCTGGCCACCTTGCTACCATTTTTCGGCCTTTCTCCCTCCAGCTCCAATTCTGCCAAGACGAGTTACCATCGTTAGCCCCCAAGTTCCTGTGGCCTACTCATTCAGGGCAGTAAGTACTCTCTTGCTCTGGGCAACCCAGGTCATGCTGTAGGGACCTCCCCTTTCACAGAAGAAGGGTGTATCTGGGCTCAGCCACTTGTTTTTCTTTGTACAAGAGCCATTCAACTCTGATGGGTTTGGAGCTTTTCTAAATAGCATTTTTCCTCCCATAATAATGGACTACATACTGGACACACTGAAACCAGGCTCCAGCCCTCATCGTCCATCCTTCCCGCTCAAGGCCAGCCCAGGGGCCAGCCCGCATGATGACACTGCTTTGGCCTCTGCAAGGCCCAGCATCGGGGAGCATCTGAGGGTCTCCATGGGGAGAGTGAATCAGAGCATCCCTTCTCTGTGCAGCCAGCCAAGCTGCACTTAAACCCTCTGCCTCATTCCTCCCTTCCAGCCTGGGGAGCCCCAGACAGATCCTCTTCAACTTCTCAGGAGAAGACATGGAATGGGATGCAGAGCTCTTTGCACTGGACCCCCTGGCGTCTCCGGGGGAGGACTTCCATGAGACCGAGAACCCCAAAGGGCAGTGGCTGCTTCGAGAGAAACTCTGGGAGTGAACAGTGCCTTGACTCCCTCCGGGCCAGTCAGCCTGACTCAGCCTGGGTCCCTGAGAACGTGGTGGCTTTCAGCGCAGCACACGGTGTTTGGAAGGGTTAAAAATGGAAATTGGAACCAAGTCAAGCCCATGAGCCCATCAGCGCTGCCTGCCAGTGCCCAGTTAGTGCCAAACACACCTGCGGCCTCCCAGAGCACCTGCCTGAGGAGACTCTGGAGCCTGGCTCGCCTGGCACAGCAGGTTAGCAGGTAGGTACGGCCTGGCTGGTCTTCCAGCAGAAGGAATGGAAGGCCTTGAGTGGGAGTGTCTGGGCTCACTAACCTGGCCTCCCCTGGGGCCTGTTTCAGTTCTCTGTGCATCTGTCCAAGTGGCTGCTAACATTGTGCTCAGCACAGGAAATGAGCCCCCCCCCCCCCCCCCCTGGATCTCTGGGCCAAAGTTGTCAGAAAGGCAGTTGTCTCTATGGGGCTCAGAAACACTCTGGTTACAAACAGAGGTTGCCTTCCTTTGTGCAGAATGCAGTTCAGGAAGCAGCTCCTTCTGCACTAGCACTCTCACGCTGTTCTAGAAACCTCTGCTGGATGACGCTGGAGATGGGGCCAATGCCCTGGCATTGGGAAGGAGTGTGTCAGGGCTCTGCCTTGGGACCTCACTATCTCTCCCAGCCCCCAAACCCAGCTTCACTTCCCACAGGTGGTGGGCTGGGGATGGCGGGAGATGAGCGGTGCTTTTCTTCAAATTATTGTCCAGAAAGTCCTTACAGACACCCCTGCAACCAGTTTATGGCAAGCTGTGTCTCTCCCCTCCCCCAAATAAAAAGAAAATCAGCATCCTTATGTTCTTTTGGACTAGAAAGGATTTGTGAGTTTAGTAACTATCTGAATCAGAATTACCTTTTAAATTGCATTTCTCACATACTTTTTGCATTTCTGCCTGCTCGAGTTTGAGAGCCACTGGTTCGGAGAATACATTGCATTTTGTTCATTCTTACTATTTCTTCTGGTATTTTCTTATAAAGAAAGAAGTCATCCATTGGTGCATGCTCATGAATGCAAGCGTGCTCTTGGGGATAAGGGAGGGAGACAGACGAGGACAAACCAATAATCCAAATTAAGCCCAGAATGCTCCAGGCTAAGGCTAGTCTGAGAACAGAACAGAGTTCTTCTTCCAGGCTCACATAATGATATTCTTATTGTTGAGTTTTTTAATAAAGAACTTTTTATCTATGTGAACCCAACTATCTGATTCTAAGTATTTATAACTCCTACAAGAAGAAAAAAAAATACGCTAATAATTATGTGGCATTCTTAGAAATCTTGTATCAACACATTTCAGATGAAAATTTACTGGAAATGTTTTAATACTTGTCTTTATTATTATTTTCTTTTTGAGTGCCAATGTCAATGTTTGGGAGATTTCTTTCATTTTGTTGCTTATCCTAAACCCACTCTAGCCAGAAGCTTGACTGAAAAATAAATGTTTGGGAGATTTGTTTTATAAATTGCATTAAAGCACACCAAGTTAACATTGCCACAGACCTTTCTTTTCCCCAATTGTGGCCTTGTTTTGAAGCCCCACAAATGAAAATTCACTGCTGAGGATCATTTTAGGATGAAGGTCTCTTTACCCTGCCTCTTATCAAACTACAGTTTATCATAGATTCGACCCTGACATTATGTGGTGAAGACTCTGTGTACATTTTGCTTTACAGATAAGAAAAAAATAAACAGGACAGAGAGGATGTTTGGAGTCTTGATTTTTTTTTTTTTTTTTAGCATTTATTGCTTATGGGACATGAAGCTGGGCTTTTCTCTTTTGCTTCACGTTTTGTATATTTTTGTCTTTAATGAGACTATACACAAACTGCCTAAGAAATTCCACGATTCAGAAACAGAAGACTGGCTTGTCTTTGGGATGATTTTAGGTATTTGAAATTGGTGATAAACCCCGGGATCTGGGCTTTGTCTAGGGAATCCTGAGATGGGGTCTTGAGATAAATAAAATTTGAGACAATAAAAGTCAGTTCAGTAAAATCAGCTCATTTGACTGATTCTTTTCACCTGTGAATTGACCACTTATTCAATCAGCTGCTCCTTGAGGCACTGTGGTAGCTTCCCCGGATTGTCTTGGTTTTGATTTATGGAAATATACCTATCTTTAGACAGAATGTCCAAAAAGAGGATGTGAGTTCCTGGCATCGGGCTTGTTCTTTAGACCTTGCTTTCTAGCTCCCACCACAATGTGTCTTCTTCACAAAGGAAGATCAATGGGGAGTTTAGTTGGAGTGGCATATCTCCAGCCCTTTGGTGGTAGCCCTGCAACTGAGAACATGGCTTCCAGGACAGAACTTTCTGGGCCCACTCTCAGACAGAGCCCAGAGGAGACTACATTCCTCTCATCACTGATGGTCTTTTCATGGTGAATTGGTTTCTTCCTGGGGCTGTAACAATTCCCACAACTTTAGGGGCTTAAAACAACATAAATTTATTCTCTTATAGGCTAGAGGTCAGAACTAAAATCAGTCTGACTGGGATAAGTCAAGGTGTGGGCAGGATTGATTTCTTCTGGAGGCTTTGAGGGAAGCATCCATCCCCTGGCCTTTTCCAGCTTCCAGAGGCTGGCTGCATACCTGGCTTGTGAGCCCCACCTTACGTCACCCCAGCCTTTTGCTTCTGTCCTCCTGTCTTTGCCTACTCACTCTGATCTCCTCCCTGCCCCTTATATGGATGGACCTTTGTGATTATGTCAGTCCCACCTGCATGACCCAGGATCATCTCCCCATCTCAGAAACCTCAACTGAATCAAATCTGCAAAATCCCTTTTGCCACATAAGGTAACATTCACAGGTTCTGGGGATTGGGATGCAGACATCGTGGGGAGACCATAATTCAGCCCGCCAGACACGGTATCACAAGGTGTTCTCGTCCTTCTTAGTAACCCAGCCTAATTTCCTTTTAAGCTTGATTCTAACTGCCCAATATCCATTGTGAACTCTGCCTTAGGTGTCATTTCCCAATTTCTTTATTACAGTTGCCACCCTCTAGTTTTGTGAAAGAGATTCTGTCTTGTCGGACAGCTTCTTATTTTGGAAAGACTTTCTGATTATACAAAATTACCAGGTGGAAAAACACAGTACTTCGACCCTGTAAGGATGAAGAATGGATAGCAAGTCTACATAAACATTGCTGATGGTCAAGAGTGATGTTTTCCTTCAATCAGTCTATCAAGTCCTTAGTAAGCAACTGCTGTATACCAAGCAAAATAATATAAGACACACTTTCTGTCCTTAGGTAATTGGCCACCTAATGGGGGGAAGATAGAACAAACATGGATCAGACATTGCTGGGCATTTTCTGCTTCATTGAGCATTTCAGTCCACACACAAGAGGAGTTCCACACAAGCCGAGAGTGCACTCAGATCAAGGTGTTACAGAGAACTTCATGGCAGAGGTTCTCTTGAAAGACACCTTTAGACCCTGGCAGAGGATTGCTAAAGGCCGTCATTTAATGCACAAGGGTAGTTATCAGGAAAGTCACAGAAAGGGTACTGGCCAGCAAGGGGATGCCCTTGACTGACGGGCAGGGTTTCTACTGAGCTGCTGTGGAAAGCCAGATTGACAGAAATCAAGGAGACTTGATCAGACAGGGCTCAAGAATTAAGCGTTATCCCACCTTGAACTGAAGAGTGGAGAGCAGAAGCCTCAGAAGATGCAATATAGCTGTGTGTGTGTGTGGGTGGGGGTGTGGGGGGGTGGCCCTGAAATGCTGTGGGGTTAAACCAATCTGAGCTCCCCACAGCCTCAGGAAGAGAGGCCCTCAGGCCCACAATCTGACTTCTGTGGTGGATCTTGCCCACGGTCCCCTGTGGTTCACATGCATTCTCTGGTGATATCTGCTCCCACCTCCCTCCAATCAAACATGGCTGCCTTGGACCCCCCCAGTTCCTCATCAACAGCATGGGTCAGGGCAGTTCCTGAAAAGGGCAGGAGGAGTGTGGTGCTGGTGATGGGAGAGGTTGGGCAGACACACTTTGTAAATAAATTGATGTAGCCATTTTGGTTGACCTCCCAGGCCACAGAGCGTGTCAGAGCCTGCTGATCATTCTCTTGGGGAAATTGCCCATGTTTGTTTATCCATTTGTTTGTCATTTGACAAAGAATATTGAGCATTTACTATGTCCCAGCCTGTGTCTGGGGATAGAATATAAACAGAGTCTCTCACGGAGTTTTTGGCTGGGGGGAGACACAGACCTTCATCAAAGGGTTACACCAGCACACATGAATCAGAATTGTGGTAAGTTCTGGAAGGGAGGCCTGTGGTGTCATGGAGAACTTGTAAGGGGGGGCATCTGAGCTGGCTGGGGCAGGGTGGCTTGGGAAGGGCTTTCTCGATCCCACATAGCTTCATTTGTCATACTCAGATACTCAAATGTCACCTCCTCAGAGAAGACTTCTTGACCACCCTATCTCAACCATCACTGCTCTTAATCTCTACCATGCATTAGCTGGCTGCACTGTGTCTACGGTGATCTAACACATGACTGTACACACATGCACACATATACACACTTGCACACACTCACTCATACACATTCACTTGTGCACGCTTGCCCCCATTAGATTGTGAGCTCCAGTAAGCAGTAGCTTATTCTGTTCATGCTCTATGCCCTGTGTTAAGAACAGTGCCTACACCAACAACTGTTTATTGACTGAATGATTTACAGATTGCATAAATGAATGAAGCGGCAGTGAGCTGAGATCTTTAGGGGAATATGAGGCATCAAAATGTAAAGGGCTGGGGGCTACAGAGAGAGACATTCAGGCTGAAGGAATGTCATGGGCAAAGGATCTGTGCTGGAGGGGGTATGGCGTTGGAAGGAGTTTGAAGACATCACTGATTTATTCCAAAGGTATTACTGAGCACCTGTATGTGCTCAGAAATCTTCCAGGCCCTGAGAGTAGAACAGTAAGACCAGATCCCTGCCTTCAGAGCTTATATAAATTTGGTGGGAAGGGGTGTGCAGGCAGTAAGCAATCATATACTACTTGCATATATATTCAAATGTAATAACGTGTCAGGGAATGATCAATCCTGTGAAGTGAAATCGAGAATGGGAAGGAGGTGAGATTTTTAGTCAGAGAAAGCCCTGCAGAGGTGGTGATACTTGAATAGAGCCCTGCATGAGGCAGGGATTAATGAGACCAGGGGGAGGACTGGTCAGGCCAAGGAAAGAGCCCCCGTAAAGGCCCCAGGCAGGAAGGCATCAGGGGACCTTGAGGATGCAGGAATGAATGTACTGGGTGGTCCTTGGAGGGTTCTGAACAGAGGAGTAGTACAATCTGATTTAATTTTTGAAAGATGACTGTGGCTGTTGGGTGGGGGTTTTACTGAAGGGCTCAAAGGGACAACTTGGGACACCAGCTGGGTCACTCTACTGTGGGCCAGACAAGAGGCATTGCTGGCTGCCTGGATGGGAGGACTGGGCTGCCACAAGAGGACTGGGTTGGGAGAGACTCTGAAGCAGGACTTATAGGTATTTAGGCTTGCTGGGAACTAGATACAGAGACGCGGGGGTCTAGCTCGAGGCGCTAGTGACCACAGGTACCCTTTATTAAGCTGATTAACAGAGGGGCTGCTCAGCAGAGTTTTTCTGCAGGGGAATTGGGGAGAGAAAGTAAAAGTTCTATTTTGTAGATGTTAACTCAGAGCTTTCTGTGGACTTCCAGGTGGGAGATCAGACACCTCTGTGTAGAGCTCAGGGGGGTGGCTGGATCTAGAGGTATGAAACCAGGAGCTGCCACCACAGAGACAGAATCTGAAGTCATGAGGAGATTCAGTCACTAAGATATCAAGTGGAAATCTAAAGGGCAGTGAGGTGGAGGAGCAGGCCAGAGTACCCCAACATTTAAAGGCTTGGGAGAGAAGGAGCATGTGTGGTGCAAGGAAAAGCATTTAATGAGGTAAAGAAAATGCTCCAAGTTTGGGGGAACAGAGCACAGATAATGGAGGGGGAGGGTGTGGGGCCAGCACGGCATGCACCAAAGCCAAGTAAGAAAAACAGTCTTGATTTTGATTCAAAATGATATTGTCTACGTCCAGAGAGCTCACTGACCCTACTCACAAAACCCAGCTCCAGATTCCTTCTGGTTGTTTCTAAAGCTCCGGAGAGGCAGTAGAGTGTTACGGACCAGGGACCAGGGCGGCAAGGATCCAGCAGGCAGCCTCAGTGGCTAGGGGCCCCTTTCCCAGGGTGGGGGTGGGGCTAGGTGGGGTCAGGCCCTCACACTGCCTCAGCCAATGAGCAACCACCTGCTCTCACCAGGTGGCCTTCTGTGGACCCTGCAGCCCTGGGGTATAAATGTGGCCCGGTGACTTAGGCTCTCTGGGCCTCATTTTTCTCAAATGAGAATAGGGCACGATAATACCAGTTCTTAACCTGCAGTGTTATGGTGAGGGAAAAATGAAGGCTTTCCGGTAAAGTGCCTGGTAGATAGCAATTGTTAACTGTGGCCATATGAAAGGACAATGATTTGCCACCATCACTTAAAAGAGTCAAAAATTCTGCCACATACTCTAAAATAGCTGTAAAAGAGAAATCCTGAAATGTGTAAGACATGATTAGAGGTAGTACAGCCTCCTGAAATAACCGTTTGGAAGAAGATAGTACTGAACCAACGTAAGGTTAAGAATGTGCTCTTGAGGGACGCCTGGGTGGCTCAGTTGTTAAGCGTCTGCCTTCGGCTCAGGTCATGATCCCAGGGTCCTGGGATCGAGCCCCGCATCGGGCTCCCTGCTCGGCAGGAAGCCTGCTTCTCCCTCTCCCACTCCCCCTGCTTGTGTTCCCTCTCTTGCTCTCTCTCTGTCAAATAAATAATCTTAAAAAAAAAAAAAAGAAAAAAGAATGTGCTCTTGAATCAGAGGTCTGGCTTGAGTCTCCACTGTTCCACTCAGTGGCTGGCTGGCCGTGGGCATGATACTCAACTGCTCTCAGCCTCAGTTTCCTGAAATGGCTACCTGATCATAAAATGACTGCCTCATGGGGTATAGGAGCCCCTAATGCAACAATGCACACAGAGTACTCCGCATAGTGTCTGGCACACAGAAAGCACACAATAAATATTGCAGCCAATACTATTATGGGCTCATGAAAAATATCAATATATCAGTTATGATCAGTTGATTACAATGTGACAATCCTTTATCGTCATGCTTCCTCTACATATGGCCCCCAGATCATCTGATTCATTTGCAGCTTTTCCCAAAATTAAATGGAAGTATGGATTAGGGTAGATTTGAAATTTGCTGAATTTGGTCTTAAATGAGCTTTAACAGGAGTGTCAGAGCTATTGTTTGATATGACCCCTCATCTCCACTCTTGCCTGGCTTCTATATGTAATTTGCAAAGGCAAATGTGTCTTCACTTTGCAGTCCCTGGACTCCCACCCCTGAAAATCATAGCCCCGTATGACACTGAGGGGAACTGCCACTCGGGGAAGATGAATGACATTTTCATGATTAATCCAGACCTAGGGAACCAGTCCCAGAGGGAGGACTCACACCTGGGTCCAGTGTGCTGAGCTGTGTTCTTCCACGTGTCTGCGTTTGTGGACATTCAAAGCCATATCCCATGGCCTCCCTTACAGTGGAGCACGTACGCCGCGGGCTGCTGGTATGTGGTCATTTGGCCACATGGTGGCACTTCACGCCTAATAATTCTGTTGGTCCTCTTTCTATATCCCCGAAGGGCTTGAAATTCAAACAGAAAGAGAAAGAAACATGCCCTCTTAGAATGACATAGATACCATTGCCAGAAAGCACGGGACTGCTAGGGAGGGTGGAAGTGAACTGGGTTCAACAAGGAAAAGCTTCAGCTCTTGCTGTTTTCCTCAGTTCTAAGGGAAGGCTCTGGTTTGAAATAGAAAGACCCAGAGTTCTACATTCAGAACCTATTTTCCAGGGTTTTTTCACAACACTGCACCAACTCCAGGTCCAAAGTAGAATGTCATCCACCAGTGGGGCAGATGAAAGAAAGCGGGCCTCCATGGGCCACAGTTTGACTTTCTTGGAAAAAGAGATTTTTCTGAAGATACCACCTGATTTCGAGACAGGCCTCAGTTTCTTGTAGAACAAAAGAAAGGGGTTATAACCCACCATTTTTATTCTTTTCTTGGAGGCTATAGAGACTTGGGACTCAGTTTGAATACCAGCTCCTACACCAGCTTTGGAGCCTCAAGGAAGCTACTTAACTTCTCTGTAACTCAGTGTTGTCATCTTTAAAGGGAGTTAATGGTAATAGGACCTACTTTATAGGATTGTGGTAAGGATGAAATAATATTCACTGGAACCAAATGAAATTGCTGGTGTTCAAGTCTTTGGCTCACAAGAACAGCAATTCCATGTGGTTCATCCTATAGTGTTTTGTGCCAGGCACATAGTGAGGCTTGGTAGAACTGAGCTATTATTATCACAGCTAGCATGACAAGGGTACAACAGGCACTTATTATGAAGATTTAGAAAATAAACCAAGACAAATGAAAATGGAAACATAGCATGCGAGTACTTGTGGGATGCAGCAAAAGCAGTACTAAGAAGCAAGTTCATAGCAATAAACAGCTACATTAAGAAGCAAGAAAGATCTCAAGTAAGCAACATAACTCTATGCCTTAGGGAACTAGAAAAAGAAGAACAAATTGAACCTTAAGTTAGCAGATAAAAGGAAATAATACAGATGAGGGTAGAAGTAAATGAAATAGAGAATGGGGAAAAAATAGAAAAGATTAACCAAATTATAAGTTGGTTTTTTGAGAAGATAAACAAAATTGACAAAGCCCTAGCTAGACTAACCGGGGGAAAAAAGAAAGGGCTCAAATCAGCAATATTACAAATGAAAAAGGAGACATTACATCTGATACCAAAGAAAGCCAAAGGATCATAAGAGGCTACATGAACAACTATATGCTAACAAACTGGACAACCTAGAAGAAATGGAAAAATTCTTAGAAATACACAACTTACTAAGACTGAAGAAAGAAAGGACTAGAATAGAAAGAAAGGAAGAAATAGAAAATCTGAATAGACCAATTACTAGTAAGGAGATTAAATCAGTAATAAAAATTCTCCTAATGGAGGAAAGTCCAGGACCAGATGGCTTCACTGGTTAATTCTACCAAACATTTACAGAATAATTAATGGCAATCATTTCCAAACTCTTCTAAAATATTGAAGAGGAGGGAACACAAACTCATTTTACGAGGCCAGCATCATCCTGATACCAAAACCAGAAAAGGACACTACTAGAAAAGAAAACCACAGGCAACATGCCTGATAAATATAGAGGCAAAAAATCCTCAATAAAATACTGGCAAACTGAATTAAGCAGCACATTAAAAGAATCATTCACCATTATCAAGTGGGATTGATTCCTGGATCGTAAGGATGGTTCAACATACACAAATCAATCAGTGTGGTATATCACATTAACAGAATGAAAGAAAAGAATTATATAATCATCTCAATAGACATAAAAAAGCATTTGACAAAATTCAACATCTGTTCACGATAAATGCTCTTAAAAAATTAGGTACAGAAGGAAAATATCTCAACCTAATAAAGGCCATATAGGAAAGCCCACAGCTAATGTCATGCTCAATAGTAAAAAGCTGAACTTTTCCTTTAAGATCAGGAACAAGACAAGGATGCCCACTCCCACCACTCTTATTCAACATAATACTGGAAGTTCGTAGCTAGAGCCATCAGGCAAGAAAAAGAAATGACAGGTACAAGTAAGTAAATAATAATAATAGTAATAATAATAATAGTAAGTGTTGGAAAAGCACAAAAAGGAAAAAGAAATAAAAGCTATTAGAATGGGAAAAGAAGAAGTAAAACTGTATCTATTGCAGATGATATTTTATATATAGAAAATTCTAAAGACTCAACCAAAAAACTATTAGATTGAATCAATGAAATTCAGTAAAGTTGTAGGATATAAAACTAACATTAAAAATTCAGTAGCGGGGCGCCTGGGTGGCTCAGTCGGTTAAGCGTCTGCCTTCGGCTCAGGTCATGATCCCAGGGTCCTGGGATCGAGCCCCGCATCGGGCTCCCTGCTCGGCGGGAGCCTGCTTCTTCCTCTCCCACTCCTCCTGCTTGTGTTCCCTCTCTCACTGTGTCTCTCTCTGTCAAATAAATAAATAAAATCTTTAAAAAAAAAAAAAAATTCAGTAGCATTTCTATACACTAACAATGAATTTTCTGAAAAGAAATAAATTGATTCCATTTACAATAGCACCAAAAAGTAATAAAATACATAGGAATAAATTTAAGGAAATGAAAGATCTCTACTCTGAAAACTATAAGACATTGATGAAAGAAATCTAAGAAGACAAAAATAGAAAGGTTTCCTCTGTTCAGGAACTGGAAGAATTAATGTTGTTAAAATGTCAATACTACCAAAAGCCATCTATAGATTCAATGAAATCCTTATCAAGATTCCAAACGCATTTTTTAAAAGATTTTATTTATTTATTTATTTGTCAGCAGGGCGGGGGGAACAGAGCACAAGCAGGGGGAGCAACAGAGGGAGACAGAGAAGCAGGCTCCCCGCCGAGCAAGGAGCCCAGTGTGGGACTTGATCACAGGACCCTGGGATTGTGACCTGAGCTGAAGGTAGATGCTTAAATGACTTGAGCCACCCAGATGTCCTCTAATGGCATTTTTTACAGAAGAGAAAAAGCATTCCTAAAATTTATATGCAACCACCAAAGATGACAAATAGATAAAGAAATCCTAAGAAGAACAAAACAGGAGGCATCACATTTCCTGATATCAAGCTATACTATAAAGCTATAGTCATCAAAATGGCATGGTATTGGCATCAAAACAGATAAACAGACCAATGAAACAGAATCGAGAGCCTGGAAATAAACCCCAGCATATATAGTCAATTAATATTTGACAAGAGAGCCAAGACTATTTAATGGGGCAAAGACAGTCTCTTCAATAAATGGTGCTGGGATAATTGGATATTCACATGCAAAGGAATGAAACTGGATCCACATCTTACATCACCCACAAAAATTTACTCAAATGGATTGAAGACTTAAATGTAAGACCTGAAAACATGAACCTCCTAGAAGAAAACACAGGAATAAAGCTCCTTGACATGGGTGTTGGTAATGATTTTTTTTTAGATATGACACCTAAAGCACAAGCAACAAAATAAAAAATGAACACACAGAACTGCATCAAACTAAAAAGCTTCTACGTAGCGAAAGAAGCCATGAATCAAATGAAAAGACAATCTGTAGAATGGGAAAAATATCTGCAAATTATACATCTGATAAAGGGTTAATATCCAAAATATATAAGGAACTCATACAACTCAGCAACAAAAAACCCCAAAAAACAATCCAATTAAAAAATTGGCAAAGGATCTGAATAGACATTTTGCCGAAGAAAATAGATAAAAGGCCAACAGTTACATGAAAAGATGCTCCTTAGTGATGCTAAGGAACAGGGAAATGCAAATGAAAACCACAATGAAATATCACCTCACATCTGTTAGAATGGCCATCATCAAAAAGACAAGCAGTAATAAATGCTGGCATGGATATGGAGAGAGGGAACTCTTACGCTCTGTTGGTGGGATTGTAAATTGGTACAGCTGCTATGGAAAACAGTATGGAGTATGGAGGAGCCTCAGAAAAGTAAAAATAGAACTACCAAATCATCCAGCAATTCCACTTTTGGGAATATATCCACTAACTTGAAAACATAGCTGCATCCCCATGTTCATAGCAGCCTTATTTACAATAGCCAAGCCATGGAAGCAACCTAAATGTCCATCAGGGGATGAAGGGATAAAAGAAGCTGTGGTATGGAGAGACAGACAGACAGACAGACACACACACACACACAGTGGAATAGTATTCAGACATTAAAAACAAGGAAATCCTACCATCTGCAAAAACATGGATGGGCCCAGTAGGCATTATGCCATGTGAAATAAGTCAGACAGAGAAAGAAAAATACTGTATTATCTCACATATATGTAAAACCTTAAAAAAAAAAAAAGAACTCATCGAAAAAGAGATCAAACTTGTGATAACCAGAGGTGGAGGGGGCGGAGGTGAAATTGGAGGAAGGTGGCCAAAAGGTACAAATTCCGGTTATGAGATAAATAAGCACCAGCGATGTAATGTACAAAGTGATGATTAGCGGACACTGCTGTATATAGGGAAGTTGTTAAAGAAGTATATTCTGTGAGTTCTCATCACAAGAAGAAAACTGTTTTCCTTTTTTCTTTCTTTTTCTTGTATCTCTATGAGAAGTGGATGTTAGCTGAACCAATTGTGGTAATCATTTTTCAGATGATATGTAAATCATGCCATCATGCTGTATACCTTAAACCAAGATGCCAATTATTTCTCAATAAAACTGGAAGAAAAAAAAGAACCACCCTGTCTTCTGGAAAGTTTTTCCTGAAGATTAAACCTTGCTAAGTGCCCTGTTGTTTCTGCATGCAGAAGTTCCAAATATGAACACATGCCTGAAATAAATCTGGCTCCATGTCGCAGCTATATCCTCTGCCGAACAATCTCTACCTGAAGCCGTCTTTCAGTGAGATATTAGTCCCTCCGTGGAGGAAATCAAGACCAACCCCGCAGCACGCTTGGTGCGAGCAAAGTTACACAGAACTCACCTCTCTGAGAGCACCCTATGCCTTGGGCTGATACTGAGACTCCTCTCTCGGTCTCTCTGATGCACTCCCATCAGTTTATCTCTTCTATGTCCCAGTCCCTCTTAGCGAGCCAGGTGAATACTAGCTAATCTCAGTTTCCTCCTCTTGGGCTCACCAAGAGTAAGGCAGCTTAGAAAGGCAAAGAACAACAAACAAAAACCAGATAATGGTTATATTTTATCAGAGAAAAATCATCTTCCCACGTACTCTTTCCTTGCCCTCTTGCTCTCATTTCTTTCCTCAAACTATACGGATCGACTCTAGTAACCTCCCTATGGTTTCTCACCTCCCCTGCCCACTTGTCATGTACAAAAGGAAAAGTTTAGGTTTCTCATTACACATGAGACCTAGTCCATAGACCACAGGAGATGAGAGGTGTCTTATAGGGTTTCATTACATATCATAGAATATGGATAAATGAGTGTGTGTTTCCAGACATATGTCCAATTTGGGAAATAAGTTTCTTCAATGCACCAACCACGGGGTAAAAGTGAGGCCAGATACAGAAGAGAACATGCTGTTTGATTTAATTTATATGAAGTTCTGAAGTTTAAGAGCCAGCAAAACTAATCTATCGAGATTATTAGAAGAGTCATTGGGGGCTAGGGGCTGATTGAGAAGGCACGAGGGAGCTTTCTGCGATGATGGAGATGGTTTATCTTTTTATTGGGGTGTGAGCTGGTGAGCTCCCCAGGTGGAGACATTTGTCAAGGCTCACCCAACTGCACCCTGAGGACCAAAAGAAGTAGCAGTGAAAAGTGGCCCTCAGAACAACAGTTACAGTCTGGGCAGGGGGGCCCTTTTGTCGTAGAAGAGAGAAGGGAATTTCCATATATGGGAAGTTCCTCACTAGGCTGTCTATGCCATTGAGAAACATAAAATGTCAGCCAATTTTCCAGACAGTTTCCAAGTCCAGGGACGTTTTTCTCCATGCACACACTGCGTATGTCTTTTCAAATGTTTACAGGGTATTTAAAAAAGTAGTCCTTTGGGTGGCAGTTGTAATTAGGAAAATGGGCAGTGAAAATTAACACATACCGTAAAAGAGAGATGATTGCTCCACCGCCATATACAGTATTCTTACCACATGGTATTCACCGAGGAATCCAACTGGTCCATGCAAGCTCAGTCTCGTTCTAGGGAAGATCCCCCCTTCCTTGTTACCCTGAGGATGAGGCTGCCGCCACCCACGAATGAGATGCCATATGGTACTTAACATCAGAATCAGAATGAGCTTGTGCTTTTTGTGTGAGATACTGAAATTTATTAGAAAATCAGAAAGCCTAATTTTCACCAAGTTCCTGAGACCTGCCATCTGCTGCATGAGAAAGAAAATGGAGTTGGTTTTTTTTTGTTTTGTTTTTTTTTAACCATTTACTTATTGTGAAATGTACGAGTGCTGGCGTGTTTGAAAAAGCTGGGTTGAGGGCTCGGGGCGGGGGTGGTGCGGGGTGCAAAAGAGAGAGCCAGAGCAGGCCCACTTGGCAGGGGAGAAAAGACTGTCAGCTGAATGGTGGTGGGGGCCTGGGAAGCATAATTATGGAAATCACCTAGTCCAGAGCCTTTTCTTCTCCTCCTGAACACATGTTCCTTCGGCGCAGGAATAGCACAGAGAGAGGCCAGCTTTTGAGAATAAGCAGTCTCTGTTTCAGAAAGGAGGAAGAAGGGTCTTAAATAAGTACAAGTGTGTCAGAGTATTAGGTCTTTCTGTGGAGGGGGTGGTGTGTGGAAGACAGGAGGAGGGGTGACAGACAAGGGAGCCTACTGGGTGGGGAGGCAAGGGGAGCTTTCTAAGGCGGATGCAGAAAGAGGGGGGGCAGGCCGGGAGAGGGATCTGAGTGGGGGTGGGGAAGGAGAGCCTACTGAGAGGGGAGAAATCTCTCAACATCGTTTGGAATTTGGCTGCATGTGTTGGGTGTTGGGGGTATAAAGCTAAAGATGCTTTGTCCTTTAAGGAGGGCATGCCAGATGCCCGGGCATTCATTTCAGGGGCATGCCCCTGTCCCTGGCTTCGTAGGTTCACGAGATGCTGCCATGGCCATGTGTCACATCCATGGGGCTGTCCTACCCCTCTGCAGAGCCGTGCAACCTTGAGGGCTTGCCCAACCCCTCGAGCTTTATTGTATTTACTTTTATTCTTGTTTTTACACCAAAGCCGGCATGTCTGTTAGAGGTGCTGTAGGCACCATTCACTGGACACGGTTGGGGACTGGGTTTCTTACCTCTGATCACAATACTGAGGAAACAGACCCCGAGGAGATAGGTTACCAGAGCCTGAATGGAGTGCGGATGGGGAGGAAGGTAAGGCTTTAAGGCACCAGGGAGTCTCACATTCTAACATCATAGAGTCAAGTTCTGGTCAAGGCAGGCCATCTTTGGACCACGTCCAAGGAGGTTTAATTAAAGAAGAACTAAAAAGACCTCTCAAAAGGCAATTTCATCTGCAAGGCAGTCTTCCAACAGGATCCCAGGAGCATCCTGAAAGTCAAGTTCAGGGTTCTAAGAGTGCTCTGGGGGCAGAGGGCTCTGTGGCTGGCCACCTGGGAGCATAGCCCACACCTCTGCCTCTGTACTCTGGAGGTGCTCACCATGGTGACATCACACAGGAAGGTGACTGACTGTGATCTGTCAAATGAAAGGATGAACGACTTTGCAAAAGCCTCCTGGGCTTCAGGAATCCCGGCCTCCCCCTTCAGCCAAGCTAGGAAAGAATGCGTCATAGAGAATGAGATGCCAACCTCTCTGCGGGGGGATTGAGTGGGAGAGGGAGCAAAGTGAGTTTCTGAATTTGCAGCAAGATTAGGTGGGAAGCAAAAGGAAGCCCCAGAGTCCAGCAGGATCAGGATGTGCTCGCCCTCCGAGCCTTCCCCTACAGGTAGGGGGTGCTCTGCGGGTTTCTGCGGGCTCCAGGCCCTGGAGGCTCCAGGCTGCAGGTACGGTGCTGTTATGTTGGCACCTCTGGGAGAGGTTCAAGTTTCAGGCTGAACCCCCAAGGAATTAGCACCAGGGAGGTGCACCCCTAGGGGAACCTGGCAGCGGGCTCCACGCATTAGCTGGTGGGGGCGGCCTGACTTTTGACTCCCTCGGTGACTAAGGACTCAATGGTTAGCTCCTTGCTTCAAGGCCAGTGCTCAGCTCCTGATTTCCCTGTGGACGCCCAGATGCTACAAGACAGGCTTCGGGAGATGCCGGGCGTTCTTCTGAATGCCTGGGGGCTGACGTGTCGGTCAGGAGCTTGGTGCTCCCCCAAGACGGCTTCTGCCTGAAGGCAGCCGCTGCAGCAACATGGTAAGGGCCTCCCGGCGTCCTCTGTCCTCCCTTCCCCTCGGCATCCACGCGTGGGACACCTCTTGCTCAAAATGCACATTCTCGAAGAAAAATGGCTATCGTTTCCCGAGCATTTGCTACGTGCTCAGTGCTTCATACCTACGATCTCATTTAATCCTCACCTCAAACCAATGAAGAAGGGACCATTCTCATCCCCATTTTCCAGATGAAACAACTGAGGATGAATGAGATTTGGGGAAGGTGCGGGGTCAAACAGCTGGTAAAATGTGGGGCTGGCCAGCAGCCGGCAGCATTCCTCTACAACCCCAGCAGTAGTACTGTAAGAGTAAGCACTATTAGTTCAGTTTGGCTCTTAAGCCGCCTGGGCTCAGAGAGGGTAGGTGATTTCCCCAAAGCCACGAAGCTCTAAGGCACAGAGACAGAAAGCCATCTGGCTCCGAGCGCAAGCTGTTTCCTCTAAGCCGCACCCCCTCTCTGGGCTCACTGAGGCTGGATTATGTTCTGGGGCCCCACCCCCCCCAGCCAACAGATGGCAGGCCCCGGGAGCAGGATTAGATATGGAACGTGCAAAGTGATCTTTGCAGGAGAAATACTTAGCTAAACTTAACATTTTCTGACTTTTTCTAAAAAGGAAACAATTGCTTCTTTTGAACACTGATGTTTCTTAAAGGTACCACAGCTACTCTCCAGTAGTCCTCAAAAGATCTGGGTGCCACTAGCCAGTGAGGGTCCCTACCTGCCTGATGATGTAACTAGTTTAAAGGTGTTGGTTCCCGAGTGTTAGAGAATTTGGGAGCTGTTTGTCATTCTTGCCCATTCCAGTCAGGCCCTCAAACGTATGAGTGTGTCTTGGTGAGAGTCCCCGTGAACTGGAGTGTGAGTAGCAAGTACAAAAGATCTCTCCCATATGCAGGACCAGCCTGTCAGCTGCCTCTTTTTTTGCTCTCTCCAGGGGTGGAGAAAGTCCCATGATTTTAATATTCAGGAGAAAGCGTATTTATAACCAGCAGAGGGTGAGGGCGTTGCCCTCCGACCTGTTCAGAGCCCCCAAATGGTTACCTACGCCACTGACTTCAGAGACCACTGAATGCCAAAGACCTGATGCTGGTCCTAGAGTACATGTCCCACTGACCCTAAACTCATTAAATTTTGAGATACGTGATCCCATGTGGTTATAACTCACCAGCTGATACCCCTGCGCCTTGCTTTCCTTTGTCACACACTAGGAGGCTTAGGCAGCGGGCATGATATTTACATTGGCCTCGGCACTCTCTTGCAAACATTGCTAGGATAAACAGTTGCTATCTTTGTTAACATTGAATTGATTTTAAATGCCTGGAGATATTTAAACATTTTCATGCTTTCAAACTCAAAGCTTCAATTCAGTACTTATTTGTTCAATAAGTATTTATTAAATACCTACTATGTGCCAGATATCATCTGGCCAGTTTAGCTGCAATACAGATAAATAATACCTACTTCCTGACCCCAAGGAACTTACAATTTAGCAGAAGAGAGGGGAAAAAACGATATGCAAAAATGATGTGAGTATGTGTGTGTGTGTATGGGTAGGTGTGTTGATAGATGGCTATGTAGATAGATAAATAGGAAATATGTGTGTGCACATGTGATGTGGTAACATAACAATCCTGTGGTAATAGGGACACAGAAGGTGAGAGTCTGGGACACAGCGAATGCCAGCCAGTATCCGGTGAAGGAAGCGGGACCGGTTCTAGAGACAAGGCAACAATGGAGCCAAGACTTGCCACGGAGTGACTGAGCAATGAGGAAGGAAACACCATCAGAGAAGGGCCATCTGTATCTGGGGAGAGGGGGAAGGCATCTGAGTAAGCCAAAGGCAGCCGCGGTAGGGACAATGGAAACATAGATTTTGATGGTTCGAGAGAGTGTTTTGAATGCCAGGCTACCGTGTCGCCTTTTAAATGAGTCACACTTGGGGGGGGGGCAGGTGGAGCCAGGACGAGATGGAGTGAAGGGAAAAGACTTCATTTTGGTGTGGAACTGGAAACACAGCCAAGCAGGGTGTACAGTGTGTTCCCAGAAAGAGCTGTTAGGGCTCAGACCCCTTTTCTTCCTGCTGGCATTGGCCTCTCTCCCTTTAAGAAATCCCCATACAGGGGCGCCTGGGTGGCTCAGTCGTTAAGCGTCTGCCTTCAGCTCAGGTCATGATCTCAGGGTCCTGGGATGGAGCCCCGCATCGGGCTCCCTGCTCCGTGGGAAGCCTGCTTCTCCCTCTCCCACTCCCCCTGCTTGTATTCCTGCTCTCGCTGTCTCTGTCAAATAAACAAATAAAATCTTAAAAAAAAAAAAAAAAGAAATCCCCATACATAAACATCCAAACTTGTAAGTTTTGAGCCTGATATTTGCGAGACAGAAGGATTCTTTACTTGATGAAGATTTTTTTTTTTAAAACCGAGTTCCCTTGGTGCTTTCAAATCTAATCCAATCATCACACTCCTAGGTTAGGTGTCCCCGTGCTGTGGAGATGGGTGGCCTGCATGGGTTGTACTATCCTTCACCAAGCAGAGGCATTTATAAGCTTCTTATTTAAAAAAAAAAATTTTTTTTATCTGAAGGAGGAAAGAAGGAAGATTGCAGATTAATGAGCAAACCAGGAAGAAAACTCTGCTAATCCCATTGCTCTTTCTTTATTGTTAGTTTTTTTCTCCCTTTATTTTCCTCCACTTTTGATGTCTTCCTCTGCAAACACACCATTCCTGACTCATTTTTATAAAGAAAAGAGAATTGTCCTTTCCCTGCCTTTTCGACATGGCATGAGGCGAGTGCCCTTCCTGGTCCCGGTCTCGAACCCCATGCCCCTGTTGTGTTTTTGAACTCTTTGTTCTAACCAAACGATTCCCCATTTTGGAGATGATTACAATGAACCTCTTCTAATTCTAGTCTGATTTCAAATTTAGCTCCTAGGTTTTCTCTATAGAAATGACTTCTCTAAGTTGAGAAGAAACACAACTATCAAACCAATAAACTCACAAGAAACAGGGAAAAAGTATAGTTCATTTCGTCAAGAAGATGCCTTTGTACTTTTCCTAAAAGAAACTGTTCAGATGTCTATGACTGGGGATTTCGTGCTTCATTACTCATATTTTCCCTCTTGTTTTGTGTTCTAGTACGGATTTATCAACACCTGTCTGCAATCCTTTGTGATAGAGAAATTTGGTGAAGAGACCTGGGAAAAACTGAAGTAAGTATATTTAAGGAAAGATGGAGAATCCCCCCTGGTGGTAAGACTCCAGCGTTTTGAAGGTCATGGGTTTTTACTAACCTTTTGATCAAGGCAGTTGGTTGTTGGTAGGGATATCAGTTCAAGTACCTTAGACATACCAACTAGATACAGAATAAATCTGCTATACCGTATCTGTGTTTAAGGAAGGTATTAGTCTCAGTTCCTAAACGCAGCCCGTGTGAATAAGTATTCTACCTTTAATGTCATGAATGAATTCTTATTCGCTCCTCTTGATCACAGAAGAAAAAGCAACTGCCTTATTTCCAATGTACATAAATGGAGCTGCCAAAACCTCACAGAAGAGGGGTATCCCTTTTGAGTTTAGCCAGAATCCCTCTTTAGGAATTCTTTTTTTTTTTTTTTTTTTTTTGAGAGGGAGAGAGAAAGAATCTTAAGCAGGCTCCACACCCAACATGGAGCCCCACGCAGGGCTTGATCTCATGACCTGAGATCATGACCTGAGCCGAAATTAAGAGTCAGCCACCCAGCGCCCCCCTCTTTAGGTATTCTTTAGTTACCTGTTACACTTTTTCCTCTCTGCTTCCACCCAGAAAATGCTGAACAAGGTTACTTACATCTTCACGGGGTATCCTGTCTGACTCTCTGTAAGTTTGTTCTCTGTCTGCCTTCTTGAAGGCTCCCAGCCTTAAAATGTTAGAGGACTGGACTGACGGGTCTCCGAGATCTCCTAGTCCTGTGAAGAGGGAAGAGTAAAAAAATAGGGGAAAATGATTGGCTTTCTCAGTTAATTGAAACAATTTGGCACTGCCTTGCCTATTAAATCTACAAAACGTTGAAATGATAATAAGCAATTCTGGTGAAGATGCAGCAAATGAGTAATTGCTGATGGCATCTTAAGTCAATGTAGCCCTTTTGGAAAGCAATTTGACAACATGTACCAAAAGCTGCAAAAATGATGAAATCCTTTAAAGCAGTAATTTCATTCTAGAGAATTTATTCTTGAGAATCTAGTCCCTTAGAAACAAACACACACACACACAAAAAGATGAAACATAGCCTATATTTATAAATAATAAAAGAAACAATTATCTTTAGCATTCAAAAATAACCCAAAAGTCAAATGGAATGACAAGAAATACGCATCATTACATGGGATGCTTGGAAAGATTGTGAAGCAACCTGCAAAATTTTATGACAATATTAAGTCCAAAAGACCAGAAACAAAACAATAACAACAAAAAAAGACACAAACTTATGTAGTTACTGGGTAGATCACACAAATGAAGGGAAAGACCAAACTAGTAATGACTAGTAACTGAACTAGAAAGATGAAGTGCTGGATGACTTTTTTTCCTAATATCTATTCCCAAATTTTCTATATTTTTTTCATGGCTTTTGTAATGTCAAAACAGTTTAAAACGCTTAGTGCAAACTTTCCCTCACTCCTTCCTATTCCCATTTTACAAATAAGATAATTAGAGCCGAGAGTGCAGGGGACTTGCAGTCCATGGGGCTAAATCAGGAGGAGGCAGACAGGCCCCTGCTGCCCGGGCCCCGGCTCCACGCCCTACACAATGGCCAACTGCTCATGCGTCATGTGTCTGACCCTCTTCTGGAAAGGCAGCCCCGGGCCATTTCCACAGCATCTCCAGGGTAATTTTCTTAAAAGCACCAGAGGTTGGGGTGGGAACAAGTAGCTCTGGCCTCACAGAGGCAAAGAATACTCATTTCTAAATATTTCAAGGAGGAAGGTTTAATAATTATGATCAGAGAAAACTTGGACTTGCTTGAGAGATCATCTGGCCCAGATCTCCTCATTTTACAGATGAGAAAACTGCAGCCCAGAAAGGTTAAGTGACCTGCTGAAGAGTGCACAGCAAGTAGGCAACAGGGCCAGGGTGTGGTATCTGTTTCTTGAAGTGCTCCTTTTCCACCCCCTAGGTTGCCCCAAGGAGAGAAGCATTTGAAGACTCTGAGACTGTCTTTTTAAATTGCTATTATATTGTAAAGGGTAAACTCAGCAAGAAGAGGAAGGAAAAGCATAGTCTTATCTTAGGCACTTAACTTTGGGCCAGGCTCCTTCCATAATGATCTTATTAAAGCCCCAGAAGAACACTGGCAAGGCAGGTTACTGTCTCTGCGAAAAACCCTGGGGGATTAAGTAATTGAAGAAGCCATTTTGCCTGGGTGATGTAATAATCTACAGAAACACTACAATTATACCTGGAACTTGGGAACTAGGTGCCAAAGGCCCACGTCAGATGGGAAACTGGGATCCTTTGCTCTGCCACAAACTAGAGAGGAGAAGGTCAACCTGCCAGAGGGCCAGCAGCCCCTACCGGGGGACCGTCAGTCTCAGAGGAAGGGGAGGAAGGTAGGTGTGGGTGGACACTGCTGGGTGGGCTGGGAACCAGCTTGAGAAAGAGGGTACACATACTGAGAGAAGTCACCAGGTATGGCTGCGAGTCCCTGGGGAGTCATAGTTGGTTTCAGCAGGAGGTGCCTCCCCTACAGCCCTTGGGACCCTGGGCAAGTTCCTTAACCACTCTGTGACCCAGGTGTTTTCAGCATAAAATAATGACCCTAGAAGTAGCTAAGCACATCGGGGCTGTTGCAAGCATTCAACGAGTTAGGACAAACGAGATGCTTAGAAAAAATGCCTGACCTGTGGTAAGTGCTCACCAAATGTGAGGTGTGTGATTGAAGGTGATGACCACTGTTGGCTTATTTTCAAGATGGCGGTCCTCAGCTGGTTTGGGGAGAGGAGGAGGAGCCCTACGGTGTGCACCCACATGCCTAGACTGGAGTCCTGGCCCTGGGTTTGGAACTGTGTGTTCTGGAACAGGTTGCTTCACCTCTAAAGCTGCTTCCTCATTGATAGAAGGGGAATGATGCACCCCTCTTCCAGGGTTGCAGAGAGAACTGAGTGGAAAAATCAATCCCCAGGTACACAGTAGATACTCAGTAAGTGCTGTTTCCCCTCGAATATGCAGGTGGGACGCTAGGATTAGACTACATTCGACATTAATAGGCATTACTTTGCGGCTGGTCAGGTGACTGTGCCTTCCATCTTGAAGAGATGATGTTCCTCTAAGATGCTCTTTTTGCCCAGAGAAGGACACCTGGCTTTCTAATATTAGCATCATTTGGTGGATGGCATTGCTTCTGTTCCTTTTTCGGACTGGTCTCCCCAACCGCCAGTGTGGGGCATTGTCCAGCCCTGTCTTGAGGACCCCCATAAATACTAGTGACCAGCTTATAAGAGGGAGGGGGTTCTGACTTTTGGTGATTGATTTTTGATCCACGATGCTTGTATCATCTGAATTCCTGGTTAGAACTTTGAGCCTCAGCTTCTCAGGTGGTCCAAAAGAGTCTGTTTTGCCCAGGAGAAAGGCCAGGGCTCTAGAAATAACTGGAAATTACCAGATACAGCTGGAGCACTTAGACATGAGTAGAGGTAAAACAATAAACGTGTTCAGTCCGCGGCTTGCGGGCGGCTGAGAGGCGCTATTTACAGGCCGCTTGCATGCCCCCACATTACAGAGCAGATGCAACGGGACCAGCCGTGGGAACCCTGATTGGTTAAGATGTTCAACGTATCTTTGTGAATCCAGGGGGGAAAAAAAAAGCTTTCCATGTGTAAGTAGATGGAAGTGGTTTCTTCCTTTTCGGATCCTTGGTATGCCCTCCCTAAGAGGAATGGTTCATTTTCTCTTCCTGCTCCCGAGGAGCATTTCTCATGGCATTCCTAATCAGGAAGCCCAGGAAGCCCTACCACAGGAATTCCAAGATGTTAGGACACTGGAAGGAGGGGTGCAAAAGGGTGCAAGAGAATCCGAAAGAGATGTCCAGGAACCAAGACCTCAGGGAGGCCATATCCGGAGTCTGTGTGGCTAGGCTTTACATCTGATAATCTTGAAGTACCAACCCTGTGCTTAATTGAGTCTCCAAGGATACGTTTGTATATACAGCACTAGACATGTATGTGATCGCATTGGAAACGCATCCTTAAACCAAAAGCAAAGCCTACCTAACCAGCTCAACCAGCAATGAAAATTGCATCATATTAGAACTCATTGAAAAAAAACAAAACTGTAGTGCAGAAAACTCAGCTTATAAAATGCAAATTAAGGCAAGATCATTTGCTGTGCAAAAGGATTTGCTTCAGGCTACGTTTAAATAACAAGTTCCCTGGTGCTTTTAAAATAGAATTTTAGCTGAAAAAGAAAAACCCATCAATTCCTACACAACTTTTAAAAAGGAATGATTAGGTAAAATGAAATATGTCTCCAGACTTTATGACATAAATTTTATTTTATATGATATAATCAGAAACAGATGTTTCTCATCCTTTGCCTGCATTGTTTATTTCTCTCCCATATAACCTAGATTTATAGATTTCTAATTATGAACCACTCTTTTATAACCTTCTGGCTAAAATCTTTATCAGGACTTAACAATGAGAAGCAGCTAATAGGTTGGGAAGAGTAAAGCCTCTGGAGTCAGATCAACCTTTACATTTTGCCGGTATCATTTACTAGCTGTTTGACATGGGCAAGTTTACTTATTCAACAAGTATTTATTTAGCTCCTAGTGTGTGCCAAACAGAATTCCTGGCACTGGGAACAGTGGTGAAGGGAACAGATGAGGACTCTGTTCTCTTGGAATGTGTATTCCAGTGTGAGGCTGGGGGCAGACAATAAGCAAGTATCGTGCTAAGTGCTGTAAAAATATAGGGTACTTGATAGTGACCAGGGATGGAAGATGTCAGTTTCTCTGAAATGGTCAGAAAAGGCCTCTCTACAAAGGTGATATTTGAGCTGAAAGGCAGGAAGAAGCCATATTTGAGTTAGGGAATCATATGTGTTCTAGGCAGAGAGAACAGCCAGTGCAAAGGTCCTGAGGTGGGACTGGGTTTGGTAAATTCGAGACCCAGAAGAAAACTCAGTGTGACTGGAGCATCATGATCGAGAGTCTGATAGGAGATGGGAGTGGAGACATGGTTAAGGATCAGAATATATAGGTGGCTAAAGATGGAAAGGAGTGGGAATTTTATTCTGATTGCAATGGGTAACCGAGGTCTCTGAGCCTTGGTGTCCTCACTTCTAAATGGAGATAATAATGGTAGTCTCCTCACCCATTTGTGAAGACACAGGTGAAGTGTCTGGAACTTAGTGCAGGATGTTGCTTGCAAGGATCAGCAATTCACTCTGTGAGCTAAAGTTTAAGGAAGTTAGTAGGAGTCAGAGATGGGCGTTAGTAGGATTCACAGAACTCAACTGCAGAAAGCACAGACAGACCACACAGGACATGAAAGGTTGGTCAGCCTCTCTCCATCTCTGTGCCTCTTTTCATGTTCACTCTATTTTCCTGGCTCTCTCTGCAAGTCTCTTAATTTCAATTTCTCCCCAAATTTTCTATATGCCCTTTCAATTTAAGAGATCACAATCATTTGATAGAGAGACCCAGTTTCTCAGTGTCTCCATTCCAGACACCTGAGACAGAGGGTTTGCTGGGCTGACTTTGGTCAGGTGCCCATACCTGGACCCACCAGGTGGACTTCGGAGGGTAGGGTCCCTGAGAAGAGGTTCTGAGTAGAGCCGCTGTGAATGGCATATTCTCTCCACTATATAATCAAGTATGGGGGAAGGGATGGATGTCTGCCTGATTTACGTATGCATGAATGGAAGAGGAATAAATGAATAGTAGATGGAGAGGCTCTGAGAACCTTTGAGATCATCTTTGAAAATGTGTACATGTGTCTGCATGTATTTTCTGGGGAGAGGGTACATGCTATTCATCAGAATTCCTAAGAACTCTATGACCTAAAAAGTTCAAGGGCCCCTGCCTCTACATTTTCAGGATTTTGTTCTTACTAAATAAGAAATGCTCCTGACATTCTGATATCTGAAAAAACATCATTTCAAATACACTGACAAACCGAGCCAGAAACAATCAGGAGGGCTGTCGCTCATCCTCCTTCTGCTATGCCTCCTCCATCCCAGCCACTCGCTAAGCCTCACCCACTCCCTCCATCTTCTCTGCTTTTCCCATAAATAAGGTCTAGTTAAAAAGTAGCTGAAAACAGACAGCTTCTATTTTTTAACTTTTACCAAGGAATGCTGCCTGTCTCCCCACTCCCACTCCATTCCTGGCCATGAGTGTGCTTGCTGATTTATCTGGCTGCCTAAAATCATCAGAACCTCAAGGGCTTTGAGAAATCAAGTTGGTTAGTATGTCTCAATGGGGCGACTTACTCTCCCAAAGAGTATATCGGAATATTCAAGGGCTTAGAACATTTTTAAAAAATACTTAATATTATGATATTATTATACATATAAAAGAGAAAACTGTTTTTCTAATAAAGACCATTGAAAGTAAAGCTTGAGAAATAGCTTTGTTTGGTGGGAATACATGGAAGGTAAATTTAGCAGGAGTAGAAATGGGTATTATAAGGCCTGAAACTTAAGCAATTTGGAGGGCCTCCTTTAAAAAATAATATAAAATTACAAATAAAAATTTATCTACAAAAGTGAGTACTTATTTAGAATGAGGAAAAAAAAATTAAAAGTTGACAGATAACATTAACATCAAAGGTCCAAAAGGTAGAACATATTTATTATTATTATCATTAATTATTGACCTACTTTTATATTTTTCCCTGCATCTTTGGCTACTTGTGGCTTTCCTGTTCATATGACAATGATTTAATGAGATCATTTTCCATCAAGAGAATGGAATGAATGTTCCTCTAACATGGCTGGCTGAAAATTATTTTTATTGTGTTTTATTTTTATTTTATTTCTTTAATTTCATCTATTTATTTGACAGAGAGAGACACAGTGAGAGAGGGAACACAAGCAGGGGGAGTGGGAGAGGGAGAAGCAGGCTTCCCGCTGAGCACGGAGCCCAGTGCGGGGCTCGAACCCAGGACCCGGGGATCATGACCTGAGCCGAAGGCAGACGCTTAACAACTGAGCCACCCAAGTGCCCCTATTGTGTTTTATTTTTATTGGTAGCTTAGACAAATGTCTTTCTGTACATCTATAACTTTCCAGGCAGTTTCTTACAAGGTGTGCCTCTTTGCTGGTGGCAAGTTCTAGGACAATGCCGGCCCTTTATCTACTTGTACATGTCTCGCCCCTCTGCCCCCAGCTGCCCACTGCTGTTACAGGGCAGTTCTCCACGAGAAGGTGGCCCCCACTCAGGGAGTAGCAGCCTCTCCTTCAGATGCCTATTGTGGGGGTCACATGAAGGTCTGGATGCTTTTGAGGCTACCAGGGGGAGGTGGCTCTGGGGGCTGGGTGGCCTGCAGTCCCTCCCAGAGGCACCCAGGACCATCATCAGGGCATACAGGGTGGTCCTTCCACCGCCCTCCCAGCCTGGGGTGGCTCCAAACGAGGGAGGCTGGGCAGGGCTGCTGCTTTCCCAGAAGCCTCAGCTTCCTTAGCTCCCAAAGCAAATCTGATTCATCATGGGCTTAATTGAGAAGTTCTCAAACAGTTTGGCCTTATGAAGCCTTTTTTAATCTTAAAAACGATTGAAGACCCAGAGAGCTTTTATCTATTGGCATTTACTGTATTGGAAATTAAACCGGAGAAATTTTAATAGATGGTTATTTCTTGATTCGCCTAAAATGGCAATATAAGTCTATTACATGTGAGCATAAATAGCCCATTTTTATGAAAAATAACTATTAGCCAAATAAAACAATTAGTGAGAAGAGAGACATTGCTTTATAGTTTTTTTGCAAATCGCTTCAATGTTTGACTTAGGAGAAGAATGCTGGATTCTATTTTCTGCACTCTATCTATTGTGATCTTTGGTTTTCGTTGAAATTTATGAAGAAAATATAGAAGGAGGAAGCACTTTCAGGCTCTTTTCAGATCACTGTGGAGGTTCTTTTAAACCTCACAAAAGCTCCACTAGGTGGTAGTTTTTCCAAGGTCAGTTACAATGTTGAGGGCAAATCCTTTGGCCTCTGTTGCACTTTGAAATATCTTTTGCCATCATTTTGAACTATCGTGCATTAGTCATTTGGAAAATATTAGCTGGCTGAGTTATGCAGATCTTCCGAATATTGCCATAATGCATCATACAATATCAAAATCACATTTGTCAATATCACCACACTCTCATCAAAGCCTCTAAGAATTGGGAAGCTAATGAGCTCACAGTAGCAGATGCAAGTTTTCCAAAATTCCAATTCTCACTCGAGAGCTTGAGTTTTATCATTGGCAACAAATTCTGTCAGTTATTTTCCTTGAAGTGACAAGTTAACTTTGGTCTTTTTTTTTTTTTTTTAAGAAAATGTCTGCCAAATATCCAATTCTGAATAACTGTTGTCCGTCTGTCAGCGGTTCTTTAAAGTAGAAATGATGTTGCATGAGAAAAGTGGCTAATTCGACTCACAAAGGCAATCATAAAAGTGCTTTTCCTTGAGCTGACCTAGGCCTCCTTGTGTAGACAGCGGAAATGCTTTCTGCACTTCCTGCTTCATCATGCAGAATGTTCAAAAGATTTAATAAAATTGATCAGTGTTATTGCTTCATTAAGGATGATTTGACATGGAACTGGCTTTTTCTTTACCACGAGTGTGTGGCAGCAAATATGATTACTTAGTTCAGTTTAGTACCACTGACTTGATTCATGCTAAGGCCCTAACGGGTTTACCTACCCATGCTTTTGAACCATTAGAAGACATTTTAACCAGTAAAAAGGGCAAATAATGTCTTAATTTTATTATGAAAATAGTTTTGACTTCTTGGACCCTAGAAAGCTTCCTAGGGTCCCCCCCACCCAGGGCTTCCATGAAACACACCTTGAGAACTGCTGGTTTAGGTGCCAGAGTCATTCTCAGTGAATCTACATTGCGTGTTGGCTGGGAGGGTTGTACGTCAAAATCTCCACGGCAACACTGACCTAACCTAATACTGTCACTGTAAAAATAAGAAATGGAGGAACAGCGAGATTTGTTTCAAGTCATGCAGCTCGACTGTGGTAGGGTCAGGATTCGTTCCTGGCTCTACTGACTCACATATGGTGGACACGTAAGCCTCTATCAAGTTAGGTCTCTCACACTTCATAAACCTCTTATAACTCCCTGTCAGACTGCTATTGTGTGCCAGGTACAATGCTAGGTATTGAAGACAGGAAATCAAATGATATTTGCCTATTGGTTGGGACCCATTGTCTAGGAAGCCTGGGGACAGGTACATCAAAGGTTACAGGTGCAGCGGTCATAAGGCAGGTAAATAGCAGGGACTCGGGAGCTCAGAGGAGGGGTGCTGGGATCTGACGGCAGCTCATAATGACCAGAGCTGGTGATTCTCAGGCTAAGTGGGGAAGGAAGAACAAAAGTTGGCCAGACTCTCCTTCCTGTCAGGGGAGAATCCGTGGGAAGGAAATGGCATGGCTGGTCACAGGGACTTGGGGCATCTTGAGGAATGAGGAGGGGAGGTGGCTGGAGGTGAGGGGTAGGGTGCAGGGGCTAGATTGTATGTGTCAACCCAACAAGTCTGGAGTTTGTCACGCAAGCCTTGGGAGCTGGAGCAGTGGGCTAGAGCGTTGGCTAGAATGACAAGCTGGGACTTCTTCTAAATACCAGGTGGTCACGACACCAGGACACCAGGTCATGGCACCATGTAACTCTCAGGGCCTCTTCTTCCCCAACTACACCTTGAGTCACATGGTTACACACAAGTCTGTAACAGGAATTCTCTACCTACCAGAAAGGAGCTCTTGAAGGAACGATTTCCCATGGCTTAGGATGGATCCCATTTTCTTGGCCTGAAACTTGCTACAACGTGCTATTTATTTTTCCTGTGGGCTTTATGGCTCACTCTGGACTCTTAGAAACCATTACCTCAGTTTTGTAACACTGAACAACGTTAAGATCTGTAATTTGTAATGTGTGGCCTTGCCAGACTGAATCCTAGAAAGTGTTTCTGAGCAGTGGTTTCCAAACCTGGAGAGTCATCTGAGGCAAGTGGTTAAATAAATATGGATTTCCAGGTACCACCTCCAGGGCCCAGGAATCTGTATGTTTATTTTGATCCCCAAGTTATTCTGGAATAGGCAGCCTGGCCCTGGTTTCCTGCCCAGTTATTTTGGGTATCGTGAGTTAAAACTAACTAAAAAGGAACACACATTTAATGGCTGAGTATTCCAGTTAAAAACTAATTTGTCAGATCTCCTGAATATGTGTATATATGGTCACCTCTGTGGTTGGCATTTTTCACATTACATGAAATACGCTCCTCTTTGTGTGAGTTGGAAACATCAACTTACTTCATTCCCCACAATGCTTCTCCAATCCCCAATCTCTTCAAAATGTTTTTTCTTTTTTTTTCTTTTCTTTTTCCTTTCCTTTCCTTTTTTTTTTTTGAGAGAGAGAGAGAGTGCAAGCAGGGTTGCGGGGGGGAGAGGGGTAAAGGGAGAGGGAGAGAGAAAGAATCCCAGACTCCCCATCAAGCACATGAGCCCGACGACTTGGGGCTCAATCTCACAACCCTGAGATAATGACCTGAGCCAAAATCTAGAGTGGATGCTTAACCCACTGAGCCACCCAGATGACCCTTCAAAATGTTTTGTGATGGCCATTTTTCTCTCTTTCCCTTCTTATCAGAGGTATTGCCATCTCATAGGGAGTCATCAATTGGTTTATTTATTTATTTATTTTTATTCTTGGTGAGCATATTGTTTCACTATAGCAGTTTGAATGACTGTATATTGCAAGTGTACATGGACTCTGTGGGAAGTGTTACATGCAAGATCACCGAGATCGACAAACAAGGCTGACAATTCCCGTGCAATCATAACAGTCTGGGCATGTCTGGCATTCCAGAAATGTGCAACATATATACAAACCAAATAAATATTTGACACTAAAGTGTTATCAGCTCAGCCTACAGGAAAGAAGAGGCTGCCAGACCCAGACAGGGAGGAATGGGTGGTCCCAACAGAAGCCTGAGAGGTGGCACAGAGCTTGTTACATTTTCAAGGGTCTTGGAGATGACATAATCCCTTTGGGGGCCTTCTGAATAAATTATGATAACATGTTAGGCTTCAATATGGATCTTGCTCATCATGTTTCTATTTTACTCATAGGCATAGAAGCAGGGTCCAAGTTTTCACAAAGGCCCACAGGCCCGGGGGGGAGTGGATGGAGGGTGATGACAACATGGCAGAGATCATCCCACTTAAGGGAGGGATGGTGGTTAACAGCATCCTTTGTCTGCCCCGGGCCCAACATCCAGCTTCTCTGAACAGCTGTGTCTGATGATACTTAGAGACCACTGTACGGACAGGGACCAAAATAGGAAGCTTGCAGGTGGAGAGAAACCCAGAGAGCTTCTAGCTCAGTGATGGTCATGCGCAGGGGCAAGGTCCCTGTAGGCTGTTTGAGAAGCTCTCGCAAATGCATGTGGGCTGGGGAGGGGAGCATAGATTTAAAAAAAAAAAAGGTTAAGGAACACTGATCTTACCAACTACCTCCCTTACTTTACTGATAAGGAAGTCGAGGCCCAAAGAGAGAAAGTAATTTTCCCTCAGAGCTCATTAATAGCAGGGATAGATTTGGACCCAGGGTGTCCTGGCTGCCAGCTGGGTCGCCCCCCAGCACAGCATGGCACCTCTGTGCTCTTGCTATTATATCAGCTTCCCCCTGCGTCTGTGCGGAGGTTCTCATTCTCTCCTTTCATTCCTGTTACTCTCTCTTATCCTCATCAATACTCCTGTTGGAAATGTGGGACAAGTGTCATTCTCCCATTTAACAGTGAGGAAGATAAAGTCCAGGGAGATAAAGGCATGGATAGCTCAGGAAAAAAAAAAAAAGATTTAGGAATGAATAAGGATCTTCAAGTATTAGAGGGCTGGTATCTGGAGGTAGGAGCATCCCTGTCTGCATGTGCCCCAGGGGCAGATCCAGGACCCGGGAGAGGGACGGCAGGTGGCAAGTGCTAGAGCTGTGTGGGCTTCAGAGCTCAGAACCCAGGACCCTCACGTGTCAGCTGGGGGATCCTGGCAAGACAACCTCTCTGAGCTTCCATTTCCTCCACAGTAAGTAAGATGATCACAAAGGATCTGTCATTGCCATGGCCAAAAGCAGATGCCCAATAAATAGAAGGTATCATCAGGGTCTAGAAGTAGGTGTTAGTTCATCATAAGAAAAAACCTTTCTATCAAAGAGAGCAGTCCGTAAATGAAATGTGCTGCCTTGCAGAGAAGTGAGCTTCCTGTCACTGGAAGCATTTAAGAAGAAACTAGAAGACTAGCAATCAGAGGTAGTATAGAATGGAGAATTGGACAATTGGGAAATTTCACACTTCTCCCAATTCCGAAATTCTGTGCAGTGATCTGGGATAAACTCAAATGTTTTGTATTTTTTTCGGTTCTTCAAACATTCTCTCTGCTGCCTTGGAGCCTCTTCACTCTGTCCAGAATGCTTGGCTTTGCCTATCCATCCTTCAGTCTCAGAGGAACCTCCCTTTCTCGGGGAAGCACTCCCTGCCCAGCCTCCTGTCCCGACTTGACGGAATTGCTAACTGCAGTTGAATGGTTCACATAAGGAGCAAGCCAGGAGGGTAACTCCCAGGTGAAGCCACTTTTCACCGGGTTTGGCTAACTGTTAGAAGACTAAAGTCCACCCATAACTCCTAAAACATAGCTAACCATGTTTCAAAACAGTGAGATTCGCAAGCAGCTGTTCTTGCTTCAGAGCATGAGGCTCTGGGACCTCTGAGTTCCATGTTCACTAGTGTGTGTTGGGTTCTTAACATGCGCCAAGCACAGTACCTCCTGCTGGGGCTTCAAAGATCAAAATAAGTCACAAGCCCATGTTCAAGGAGCACAGTCTAGGGCGGAAGACTAATAATCTTGATACCAACTAGGGAAACACATAGCCTACTGTGGATCCTTGAGAAGGGAGCTCTTGGCCCAAACTGGGGTCCAGGGAAGACTTCTTGGAGGAGTTGACACCTAAACACTCCATGGCCTCCCATTCCTGATGACCAAGAGTGTGATCTTATATCTTACTCGGTCAGTGGGTATATCCTGGAGGCAGAGCTCCAGTTAGTTGCTGGGTTTTCATTGCCCCTTGATTTCTCTTTCAGAGCCTCTGCAGAAGTGCAAGATGCCTTCATGACCTACACAGTGTATGATGACATCATCACCATTAAGCTCATCCAAGAGGCCTGCAAAGTTCTGGGTAAGGAGGAAGAGGGCTTGTTTTGGTGTCTTAGGGCTGTCGTACTGAAGTACAACCAGTTTCCATCATCCACAGTCGTTCTGTTAAGTCCCTGCGAACACTGAGTTAGCAATCCTGAGCCATTGCTCTGAGAAGGACAGGCTAGGTTCTGGAGAGACTTTGGTCACATTTTCATCAACCGATAACTATATACCCTTGTTTTGCGTGTTTCTGTTTCGAGATCCCTTATTTCATATATATTGTTATTAACATCGGACGTGTGGGCAGGAGCACTATAACTCATACCCGAAGGAAGCTTCTCTAACACACATCTTTTGTCTGAAAGGCACCTCACACCCTTCTTGTACTTAGGAGCACTAGGCAGCACTTCAACATTGTTCTTGGGGCATTTTCAGCAGCACAATCACCCACAAAAAAGCACAAAAATGTAAAAACATAGCGCGAAGTGGATTGCAAAAAGGCCACTTAATTTAGAGTATGAGAAATGAGACAAGAACGCAGAGCACTGCCTCATTGACCTTTGCTAGAAACATGTGTGTTGAGGGAGCTCCAAGTTTTTGCCACTGCACCTGCTCTTGAATGACTGCAAATGCTCTGTGGGACTGATTTTGGACTTGCAGATTCATTTTAATGAGTGGGTCAGTTTGCAGATATGGGGTCTGCACATGATGAGGCTCGATGGTACCACAAATTGGGTACTTTAAAACAAGGGAAATCTATTCCCTCATAGGGAATAGGTCAGGGGGCTGGAAACCTGAAATCAAGGTGTCAGCAAGGCCATGCTCCCTGGAAGGCTCTAGGGAAGAGTCCTTCCTCTTGCAGGTTCTGGTGGTCCAGGTGCTCCCTGGGGCAGCATAACTCCACTCTCTGCTTCCATCTTCTCCCCGTGTGTCACATCGTGAATGTCACTCTGAGTTTCATCATCTGTACCACCACTCTCATGGGTGGCCTTGATGATGGCCTTGACAGAGGTTGTAAGACCTTTGAAATGGATCATCATGATTACCTCTGGGTGTTGTGGGGAACAGCTTTGGGAATCCTCTGAGGCCAACCACACTCGTGTTTATCTGGAAATAGAGGTGGTGTGTTTTGTGGAGGTGTTGAGGGCCCTTCTTCCCCATCTGCTCTGCCATGGGATGTCTTCCCATCTATTCAGACATGAAAATGCCATTGACAGGGTCATAATGGGGGGCCCAATGTGGATGGTCCCACTTACAATGCACCTCTACTTCCAGGATGATTCCTCGCACAGATGTATCAGCAAGGGATGGTTTATTATATTAACTTGCTCACTCCCCAGGCCTGGATGGGAAGAGGTTCAGGACAAAGTGAGAATACAGTTCTGCCTCTTTCTAGTTTAATGACTGAGGACAAGTTACTTACTCGGTTATAGTTTTCTCATTGGTCTACGAGAATAATATCTACCCGTCAGAGTTATTTTGAGGATTAAATGAGATGATATATGTGAAAATGTCAAATGGGCTATCTGGCATAATAACGGCTTTCAAAATATATTTCTTTCTTTCTTTCTTTCTTTCTTTCCTTCCTTCCTTCCTTCCTTCCTTCCTTCCTTCCTTCCTTCTCTCTATATTCATTTCCTATTTCGCAATAAGGTTCTACTTGGAGGTTCCAAGTGACATGGATTTTGGAGGAACACTTCAAACCAGTCACCCTCCTTTCCTTTACCCTTCCTTCTCACCAGCACGGAGCACATAGTGAGCTGGGACCTGGGGAGGAAGGAGTTTCTACTGTCCCAGGCTCCAGGGGGCTTGTGCAGGAAGGTGAGAGAGTCCCCTGGTGCTTCCAGGTTCTTTGATGACATCCCTCTTTAGGTCCCAGTTGAACTTCCTTTGCCTATTCTTATAGGCACTGTGGCTTTGGGTCATGTTGAGATGGCATCTGGGGATTACTGCAGGCAGACTCTGTGTCAGCATCCTCTGCCTGGCCCCCAAGACCCTGGGACAGAATTGTTGCAGGTGTGGGTAAGGCTCGGGAGCTCAGGGCCTTCGGGCTGGATCCGGTGCAGCCCCCAGGGGCTCAGGCAGCCGGGGCTGTGGTTTCCAGCTGTTTTTCCTGGAGTCTCTGAGGGCCCAGCAAGTGGCCTTCTGTCCTCAGGACCTCCTCCAGGGGTGGTCACAGGTAAAAGCCCGCCCCAGGCATGTAATAGTGCTGGAGAACGTACCAGGGCAGTTAGGTAACGCTAAGCCTGCAGACAGGTGGCTTCTCCAGAATGCAGATGTGTCAAGTGCTGATGTTGGACGAGGCCCTGAGTTTGTTTCTCTTTCCTCTGAATATCAGAGAAATTCTGATTAAAAAAAAAATAAATTGTGCCAGCTTTAACCCCATGCCCATGATTTTCCCCTTGGTTCCATATGGCAGTTTGACACCCGTGTCTCTTCTCACGGTTTCCTGGTCATTTCCTGGATGCAGAAAACCTTTCAGGTGTCTGCATCAGGGAGAAGCCCCAAATCTCTGCAAAGCTGGGAGGGGGAAGCTTTTGAGGCTCAGGGAGCTGAGCTCCTGGTCACTTGCCAGCCACACCTCCTAACAGAACTAGACAAGGTTGTGTCTGAGACTGGACACCAGGTACAGGAATGAAACGTTCATTGGCTCCTTCAGCTCCTGGAGCTCGGGCTCCAAGGGCAGCAACATGTCCTGGACGCCTTCTAAAGCCGGTACACAGCCTCGCTCTGCAGTGGTCCTCAGGAGGCAGGCAGAGGAGGAGGGCTGACAGGGCTCATGGGGTGTCCCAGAATCACAGCTGAGCACCCACCACCGCTCCCCGCTTCCAAAGAGCTTCTAGGAAAAAGAGGGGCCAGGGTCTGGGTAGCATCAGCAGCACCTGCGAACGCGCCTCCTCTACCCTGTCTGACCTCTTTAGGGGCTCCTAGACCCCTTTGCCTCCCCGGCAGCGGATGCCAGGGGAAATTTATGCAGCGTTTGGGCTATCCCAAAGCGGGTAGAGTCAGGACTTCAGGAGGAGTCTGACCCCAGGTGTGTACTGTTTAGAGTGCTGTGCTGCCCGCCCTGGGCTGGAAGCCTGGAGACCCACCTTCTAGACCCAGCTCCCTGCGTAGGCAGCAGGCTTCTTGTCCTTCACGCAGCAGCTCACCCGCTCCAGAGTGAGCCTCTCGGCCTTCTTGTTTAACACACCTGCCGAAGAGATTATTTTCTTACACATTGCTTTTTAATATTTTAAAACATGTGATTATGGCATTATACATGCTTTTCAAAGCATGAGGGCAGATGCTTTCCTTATTCTGATTTGCTCATAGGCGAGGCCTGGCCCTTACCCAGTGCGGCAGGCCGGCCCTGACTCTGAGTGGGGGCCGCTGGGTGCTGGGCAGATCTGCGTGTAGAGGGACCACCTTTCTCCCAGCTAAGTCGGGGGAGAGTCTGGTTCCTTTTCTCCCACAGAAAGAATAAAAATCACGAGTTGGGAGGTGACTCTAGACTTGACCCAAAAAGCTGGAGTTTTGACAGAGCTTAGGACATAAAAGAGCAACAGAGCTTGAACCGGATGGTGGGATAAAGCTCTCCTTCATTCTTTCCTTGATTTTCTTTCAAGGGATCCCAGAAGCAGGAGGCTATAGTGGCTACATCATGCGGGCTCCGTTTGGTTCCGAGCCCTCTGCCAAAGGGCGTCTTGTCCACGTTCTAGAAGGAGCGCCAGGGGTTGGATTCTGCTCTGGCATGCAGATGTGTGACCTTGGGCCGGGGATAGAAATTCATGGAGAGTTGATCTCCTTCTCAAAAAGAAATCATACTGACTTCAAATGGTCATGGGAAGGAAGGAATGAAACAGACAACGAACATGAGGCACTCAGCAATATGTGGGGCCCAAAGTAGGTGCTCAGCAAATGTCAACTGAGTCTGACGGGGGTGGCAGAGGCATTTCTATGTTTGGTGTCTCTGGCTTTTGTCCCTTAGAAGTAGGGCTAAGCTTGGCTGTTCACCTTAAACGGCTGTAGTATAATGTTCTGGGCCCTCTGAGCAGGGACTGGTAAACCACAACAGCCCATGGGCCAAATCTGGCTCCCTGCCTGTTTTTGTAAATAAAATTTTATCGGAACTCAGCTGTGCCCATGTGTTTACATACTGTCTAGGGCTGCTCTTGTGCAGAGCTGAGGCACTGCAGCAGAGCCCTGGAAAACTGAAAATATTTACTATTTACCCTTTACAATCGTCACCGAATGCTCTGGAGAATGGATCTTCTTCAAGATTTTTTTAAATCCCTTTTTACTTGAGAACTGATATGGACCAAATTATATTCAACCCCCACCACATTCCTATGTCGAAGCCCTAACCCCTGATGTGATGGTATTTGGAGATGGGGCCTTTGGGAGATAATTGGGTTCCCATGAGGTCATGAAGGTGGAATCTTACGATGGGAGTAGTGTCCTTATAGGAAGAGGTCTCAGACCACTGGCGCTCTCTCTCAGGAAGCATGGGCATGTAGTCTTTCTCTCTCTCTCTCTCTCACACACACACACAAATCCCCAGCCCCACATCGTGTGAGGACATGGTGAGAAGCCAGGAAGAGAACTCTCTCTAGAACCTGGCCACATTGACACTTTAATCTTGCACTTCCGGCTTCCAGAATTCTGAATAAATAAATTTCTGTGGTTAAGCCCCCAGCTCATAGTATGTTGTTACAGCAGCCCGAGCGGACTGGTGCAGGAACTTGAGAAAGTTTTTACAACTCCAGAAAGAACAATTTCCTGTGTCTAATATCACACCCAGGCCATTTGTAACTGTGTGTGATCATGAACACCGTTTGGGGTGGCCAGTACCATCAGCAGAGAGATGCCTTCCCATACCCACCCCTCATGCTTTCATAATTCCAGACCAACCAATACATTTGGAAGCAGCAATGATTTTATAGACTTTTGTAGATTTTATAGTGTGTGGGGCTTTCTACCAAAAGCCAAAGTCTATCACTGTGATTTCTAACTTCTTGTTGCTTATCCCAGTAATATCTCTTGACCTATACCTGAAGGGGTATATAAGTACGGTGAGTGCATTTTCAAATAAAAAGTTGGGATGTGGGATGCCTGGGTGGCTCAGTCAGTTAGCATCTGCCTTTGGCTCAGGTCATGATCTCGGGTCCTGGGATCGAGTCCCGCATCAGGCTCCTTGCTCAGCGGGAGCCTGGTTCTCCTGCTTGCTGCTCCCCCCGCTTGCATGCGCTCTCTCTTTCTCTCTAACAAATAAATAAATAAAATCTTTAAAAGAAAAAGGTGGGATGCAAAATTGAGTAAATACATGCATGCGTCTTGGAGTCAAGATGGCTCTGGGAAACATGGGCTGTAGGTTTCTCTCTCTCTCAATATATACATGCACATAAATATACACACACACACATACACACTGATATATATATTCCATGAGTCAGAGAGAGCATGGCCCTGCCAGAAGGTAGTCCACAGGAAGGACATTTAACTGTTTAACAAAATACACTGGTCAGTTGAGACAAACTCTTCTCTCAGACAAAGAAAAAACCTCGCTCAGTTACCACTAGTCAATGCTTTGCTTTCCAAGTGAGCTCCAGAATGTAATTTCCCTACCTTTAAGCAAATTGTTGGGACTTTTCCAGACCACTCTGCCACTGCATAGCTCTGTGCTTTCAATGAGCATAATTCAGGATGGGACCAGATGGCAGGTTAAGCATTGCATAAGGAATTGTCTGTGTATGAATAAGTGCCTACTTAGTGTGTAAGTGGGTTATTAGTGATCTGAAGTGACAAAATGCAAAACACTACACAACAGCCATTTGGCACAGCTGTGTCAGTCTAGACTTTGCTTGCTAAGAAACCAATAGTCAAACACGTTTCAACAGTTAGCTACTGGCGAATGCCAACAAGCCTTCTCGGCACTTGCCTCTTTTATAATAAGAGTAACAATGTAAAATTGACAGGGTCCCGAAATCAGGCATTATGACGTTTGATCTTTACCATGACCCTCTGAGGTGGGACCAGTAACCCTGGAAAGGTGACCACCTGAGGTTGAAGACTTGAACTCTGGCATGTGGACTCTGAGCCCGGTGCCCAAGTGCACAGACCAGAGGAGAAGCTGACTGGTGGGCACGGGCTCTCTAGCAAGGATTTTGGGATCAGACAGACGGGGGTGAACCCCTGGCTGTACCGTCCCGTAATAACTAACACAACCTGGGCCAAACTCCCCATCGGTAAACAACCATGAAACCTATGGCCCTTACCTCAGAGGGCCCATCCAAAAGATGAAGTACAGTAACATGAGCCAAGTACCTAACACAGAGCAGATACTCTACAAAGCTGACCCTCGCCCTGTCCCCCTCCCCCGGCCTTACCCAGGAGGCCACTGGTTGGGTCAAATGCTCTGTTCCAAGGTTTGCCGGGAAGCAGGCACCTTGTTACCTGCTTCATCGCTGCAGAGGGCCTCCCACCTGAGCTGGTGTGATCTATGGCCCAGCTTCTTTTTCTCTATGCCCTGGTAAACGTACTGCTGCATCTGGACTCCGACCCTCCCAATTTAAAGTCTGTTTCTTCCTTGCAACCTATCGTACTCACATGGGTAGCTGTTTCCTGCTTTTTTTTTTTTTTAAGATTTATTTTTTGAGAGAAAGAGAGGGGTGGAGGAGCGTGCACAGCATGAACATGAGCACCAGTGGGGTGAGTGGGGAAGGGGCAGAGGGAGAGGGAGGAGCCGATCCCCGCTGAGCAAAGAGCCCGATATGGATATGGGGCTGGATCCCAGGACCCTGGGATCATGACCTGAGCCAAAGGCAGATGCTTAACTACTTAACCGACTGAACCCCCCAGGCGCCCCCTCCTGCTTTTAAGCTCCTTCCTCCTACTTACAAAAGATTTCTCCTACCTATTATGTCATACCTGGCTTAGGTGATATTATTTGAGAAGGAGAATATTCTAGATGAATGGCTTTTTCAGATATCTGAAGTGTATTCCTTTGGATACATAAGCCTTGGGGAAAAATTACCCATTTTTGATGGAAAATTTTCTAAAATGTACTGCATACACATCCCTGTCTTGTGGGAGAACACATGCTTCTCTGGGCCCCTCAGGTGGGTCACTATGAGGAATAGCTCTTGTTCCCCGTATCTGGGTGATGCGAGGTGGGCCGGGGTCTTGGAGGGGCAACCCTGAATGGGCCCTGTGCCCATAAGGCCCAGCATAGGCAGCTGTGGCTCTGTGACATTCTTCTGCCTGTCAGCCCTCACTCAGGGGTTAGCAGGTATCCTGTCCCCCAGCCCTGGACAGCCCACCTCGGCTCTTTCCAGTCCCTTGAGCCATCACCCAGGAAAAAGTCAACATTTCCTGGTGATGCTGAAGAGCCAGGCTTGTTGAGACAGAAAATTTGAGTTTAGACATCATTCCAATCGAAAAGCTACTTAAAAGGCTCCATATCTCTTCTGGGAAGCCAAGCACCTCGAAAATGGACACCTCCTGAGAGTGATTTTCCCGCCAACAAAGAAGCCTTCCATTAAAAAACAAAACAAAAAACCAAACAACCCTTTTAATAGAAAGGCTCTCTCTCTCTCTCTCTCACACACACACACACACATACACACGTAGAGAGAATTGTATACTCAAGCACTTGTGTCCCTCACCCAGCTTCAATAATTATTAATATTTCACCAATCTTGTTCCATCTCTCTGGTCCCTCCACCCTTTTTCTGGTTTTGTTTTTCCTGGAATATCTTAAAACAAATCTCAGGTTTCCCATAATTCTACCCATAAATATTTCAGTATGAGTCTCTAACAAGATAAAGACATTTTAAAACATAATCATAATGCCTTGATTATACCTAACAAAATTCATAATATTACAGAGGCCCAGAATCCAGCTGTCTCTCAGCTGGCCATGGAGAAATGTGGTCTTTGTGGTCTTTTTATATTAGATTTACTGAGGTCTTTTCAGGACAATCAGCAAAAACTTCTATTTTGACGTAATTTCAAACTCACAGGAGGTTTGCAAGAATAACACAAAGATTTCCCATATACTTTTCATCCATATTCCCCAAATGTTAGCATTTTACTATATTGGCTCTATCCTTCTCTCTGTATCTATAATTTTTTTTCCTGAATCATTAGTATTTTGCAGATATGATGTCTCGTTAGCCCTAAAAATTCTCTTACATAACTACATTATAACTACCAAACTCAGGAAATGAATGTGTATGTAGGACTATTATGTAATCTACAGACGTTATTGAGATTTTTCCAGTTGTCCCCGTGACATCCCTTAGAACAAAAGAAAACCTTGGATCGTGGCAGTTGTCACATCTCTTCCGTCTTCTGACATCTGGAACAGTCCCTGGGTCTTTCTTTGGGTTTTATAACATTGCGATCTTTGGCAAGTTCTGGTCAGCTATTTTATAGAATGCCTCTCAACTCAGAATTATCTGATATTTCCTCTTGATTCAATTCACGTTGTGCTTTCTTGGCAGGAAGACCACAGAAGTGATGTTTTGTCCTTCCCAGTTCATCATAGCAGGGGGCATATGATGTCCATCTGTCCCATTGTCCCGTTATTGGTGTTAACTTTGATTGCTTGGTTAAGGTGGGACCTGACAGGTTTCTCTACCACATCGTTCCTGTCATTCCCTTTGTAATTAGTAGTTTGTGAGAAGATACTTTTAGACTATGCAAATATCTAGTTGCTTCTCAAACTCCTCCCTCCCCAGTTTTAGTACTCATTGGTGATTCTTGCCTGAAGCTATAATCACGGTGGTGGCCGAATGGTATATTGTTTCTTTTACATTTATTAGTTGGATTTCTACTGGGAAAGAAAGGATTTTCCCCTCCTTCCCATTTATTTATATCAATATGAACTCTTGATTATGATTTTTTAAATAGGTTGTGATCCTTTGATTTCATTATTTCTTTTGATGCTCAAATTCTCCAAGATTTAGCCAGTGGGAGCCCCTTTAAGCTGGTGCCATTGTCCTTTTGACACATCATCATTCTTTGATTATTTCTTTACTTTCTGGTGTGACTAGATGTTATAGGCTTGTCTTATCCTTTCTCTGCCCCAGCCCTGAAATCTACCATTTCTCCAAGTAGCCCTGAACACACACACATCCATCCATCCATCTAAAACCATGATGGGTCTTATTGTCTATTATGGTAGATTTGCTAATCTACCCCACAGACTTCATTCTGTTCTTTCCCTCTCCTTAACTGTAACTTCCTTCTCAGACAGTGAGGAACTTGTTCCCCATTTTTCACAATATATTTACTTAATGCTTAATCCTCAAATGTTCGGAAAGTCATTTCAGAATTGCTTACCAACACCATTGTGGGAAGGAAACCTACTAACCACAGTCAAATATTTATTTAAAGTTTGTTTGTTTGTTTTTGGATTTAGCCTGAAGACAGAGCAGTGTAAATACTATGTTCAAATGTTACTGGGTTAATTTTTTTCCCCTGGGTAATTAGATTATTCAGAACTGTTCAAATACTATTCTGTTAATCTGTTTCTGTTTGTATTCTATCTCAGGGCTTTCCCTATCCTCATTGACTGGATTTGTTTTCTTTATTTTCAGTATATGAGTCATTAACATGATTCCCCAAACCAGAACTGTCCAAAAAATTATGCTCAGAGAAATGTCAGTCCCCCACCCTCCACAATTTTTCTAACCTTTCTGCCTCATTCCCACCAATGCCCTGTAGGTAAGCAATCTCAATAGTCCCTGATTTATCCTTCCGGTGTTTCATTTTGCACAAATAAGCAGATAAATGCATATTTCCTTAAATCCTGTGATTGGTTACACAAAAGATAGAATACTAAGCCTACTACAGATTCTCCTTTGCACTATCCAAACATATGTTAAGGCACCTATGGCTCTTTTAGTTTTCACATCTTCTTGCCATTTCCTATATATCCCTGACTCCCTGTGACTTAGAGAACTCTCAGAATCCTAAATTCACTGAGCTGAAACTGTGTAACAACACAACACAGGCATTGGTCTTTAAAAGTTACCTTTGTCCTCTGCTAGACAAGCATTCTCAACCAAGAATCCGAGAAGAAGCCTCAAAGCCAGCACGGATGGAAGACGCCGCACCCAAACCCGAGATCCGTGTTCAAGCAACCATTAGTCTCTGAACCAGCCGGCCTTTCCTATTAACAGAGCTGGGTGCCCAGGAACAAAATAACCAAGGTCTGGAAAAAGCATCTTCATGGATTTTTGTAGGTTTACAGATTTAAGAGAAAAGTCAAGCAGGTAGTCTTTCTACACAAGGCTGCCACTGTCACTTTGCTATACCTTGCTTGGCTTGCAGACAGCCCCGCCCTCCTGAGCGTGGTCCCCGGGAGAAGGAGGCCTCTGGGATCTGTGCTTTCCTGGCTGGTAACAGGATGCACCTGCTCAGCACTCTAGCCCCGGGGGACGCACAGCACAGCTGTTTTTTCTCAGCTTGAATAAGCTAGATTGAGCAGGAAAGGAGGGGGCAGGGGGAAAGAGAAAAGAATGATTCCACACCTGTCCATGTACTTTTCAGGAGTTCTCCCAGGGACTCATAAGCAATGGAAAGGACTTGAGTGGAATTTATTTCAGTTCTTTGGGGCTTAGCATGTGGCTTGTGATTGCTATTATACACAAGTCTGCCTTCGTCCAGTTCGGGACAGACCCACAAGCAGAGAACGCAACAGAGGCAATTAACACAGGCCAGTCCCACCTTCCACTCTGCCGTCCCAAGCTTTGTCTAGATTCAGAAGACCTGGCTAGTGTATTTTTGGAATGTATGTATAACTCATCCCTGATAAGACCAGACCAACTCAGAACAGGAGTCTGTCCTGCTCAGATTGCAGAACAATTATCTGCCCAAGAGTCTGGGTGTGAACAATGAGTCGTAGGGAATCTGCTTCTCTGACCATCTCAGGAAGCAAGTAGAGGCTGGGAAGTGCCCAGACGTCCTCTGATCCCCTGCCCGCCCCCCCCCCCCGCCCCTTGCAGGAATTGTTCTTAGATAGCGCAAGAGACCTGGAAACGCCTTGCTGTGAATTCCAGATCCAGCCAGAGCATCACAGGGCCCTTCAAGGATCCAGCCAGGGATTGTGGTGATAGTGAATTCCGCAGGTCTCCCGTGAGCCTGGGCATTCCAGACCTTGTCCCAGCCCCCGAGACCTACCAGAGTGACCACACCACATTACATAAGAGAATGTTCTCTCACAGATGCGCCAGTTCACCAGCATCAAGGAATGCCCTGTCTCCCGTGTCAGTGATGACAACCCATAAGCAGTCTCACCCTGGAGGAGACCTCTTGTTTCTTTGCTGCTCCAGAGACTGTGGGATGTGGTATAGAAATCACTGAATTTAGGGCGCCTGGGTGGCTCAGTCGTTAAGCGTCTGCCTTCAGCTCAGTTCATGATCTCAGGGTCCTGGGATCCAGCCCTGCGTTGGGCTCCCTGCTCTGCAGGAAGCCTGCTTCTCCCTCTCCCTCTGCCTGCCGCTCGCCTTGCTTGTGCGCTCCCTCTCTCTGTCAAATAAATAAATAAAATCTTAAAAAAAAAAAAAAGAAATCACTGAATTTAGAGTTAGAGCCTCTGCCTCTGGTTTGGGTCAGTTCACAAAGATGACTCAGTTTCAAAAAGGGGACACCTCACCTGTAATAAAGGGGATGTGATAATGAGATTAGCTAGCTTACAAGGTTTTGGCAAGTGCCGAGCAAAATATTTGGTGATTTTGATTAATGAGTACTTAATGATTAATGAGTGTTTCAGGAACCATAAAATATTCTTTAACAAAGACTTCTGCCTCAATAAAGCAAACCATCACGTTCTGTCTATTGCAACAGTGCAGAGAGCGGTGGCAGCCCAAGTGAAGGACAAATCTACCCCCAGGTATTTATCAAGCACCTACGTCGTGTCTGGCACAGAAAATGTGTAGAATGAGGTCATTGCCCCTCAGAATTATCACATGGTTGGGAAGAAAATAAAATGCAACACTTAGGAAGAGTCCTCAGGGTGACGTGGGATATTCAGAGAGATCTTTATGGAGGATGTGATGTGCAAAGTGCACGCCACAGGGAAACGGGGACGGGGAAAGGATGAGCGAGAAAGGGAAAGTCATTGCAAGCATTTGGCATCATCAAGGTAAGTTTGTCAGTACTGTTTCTTAGTTGCGGTAGTAGTTCTTTCTCGGAGATTGCTTTTTATTTCACTTCAAGGCCATTGGATTAAAGATGTCTAGCGCTGGTAGAGGAGACTGCAGAGGGCCAGACACCGCCCTGCCCAGAGCGAAGCTCGTTCCGGGCGCCAGAGTCAGCCAGCATAGGGATTCGACAGCTTCCCGTCCCCTTCTGGACCGTAGAGGAATTGCCGCCGTGGGGGCCACAGAAAAGCCTGGGGTACGGTTAGGAGAAACTCGCGCTCAGTGCCAGGGTTGTACTCTTCCTCACGGTGGCACTGCGCCAGAGACGTTATGGGCATCTTACTGCCTGGGAAAGTGAAACCTTTGGGAGCCGCTCAGTAACGTCTCACACAGGCAGGATTTGAACCCTTTGGAGATGAAGGAAGACCACCGGAATGAGAAGGAACACTTTGCCGGTGCTTTTATTTTGGGCCTATGCTTTGGGTTCCACAGGTGGGTCCATGGAAGCCATTCTGAAGCTCTTTGGAGAATACTTCTTTAAATTCTGTAAGAAGTCTGGCTACGACAGGATGTTACGGACCCTGGGAGGAAACCTCACGGAGTTTATTGAAAACCTGGATGCCCTCCACAGTTACCTCGCACTATCTTATCAGGTAAGGCTCTCTGAGGCCGGTCTTGGTGGCTCTAAGGGGAAGCAAACGCCTGAGGCAGTTCTGGGTCATTGCCCCCCACCCCCACCCCAGGAGGGGTGCAGCTGCAGGGGGCAGGCAGAAGCCTTGGTGCGCGGTGTCAGGAGTTCTCTGAGGGAAGGACTGGACAACGAACACCTGTTGGCCACTTTTATAAGCTGGCCGGCAGCTGTCAAAGAAGGACAAGCTGAAGAGGGCGGCTTTGTGACAGAGGGCAGCCTATTCTGATAGTCGCTGGTGTGGCTCTGGAATGAAATCTGGAAGATTGGGGCACCTGGGTGGCTGAGTCGTTAAGCGTCTGCCTTCAGCTCAGGTCATGATCCCAGGGTCCTGGGATGGAGCCCCACATTGGGCTCCCTGCTCGGCCAGGAGCCTGCTTCTCCCTCTCCCACTCCCCCTGCTTGTGTTCCCTCTCTAGCTGTCTCTCTTCTCTGTCAAATAAATAAAATAAAATCTTTAAAAAAAAAATCTAGACGATTGATCACAGTGGGAACAAAGGCAGGGAAACAATCAGGTTTCAGTGGATTTGTAAAATCGCTCCTCAGGTTTCCTGGCCTGGATGGAGCTGATAAATAGCTTCTGCAGCCAGATTCATTTTTTTCCTGTATCAGAAGGAAGGATGGGACAGGGCCAAGAGCCGGAGTTGGAAACCATCCCGCGCTGAGTAACCCATGGGGTGACTGCCCGAGGGGTTAAGAAACTAATTTCCCTATTGGGATATATCCTCCTCAAGTTCTTTCCTTGGTTTTCTTGCTTGTAGGCATCATTGGAAATTCAAATGCCTAGACTTCCTTTTCTTTTTTAGAAAAGAAAATGCTTCATTAAAAAGGCAAAATGGCATTCACACATTTTTTGATAATAGCTTATTTTATATAAAATTGTTTATATTGATTTTTAGGACTCTTTGTAGTTTACCAAGCTCTTTCTTCCCTATTTTTATGTTGAATGTTCATAACCACCCTTGAGGGGTTGTCATGAGGATAGAATGGGAATATATAAATGCTAAAGTGCCTCCTCAACCATAATGCACCCTTATGCGTGTTCAATGGGAAAATTAGTATTTTCTCAGTTTTTCACATGAGGAATAAGAAGCTTGGAAACCTTAACTGACTTCAAGTAGGATGAGTAGGTGGGTCTATCCTGTCATTATCATGTGAACTACTCAAGGGCAGAGGGAATAGAAGGAGCTCCGGCTATGGGGTCAGATGGGCCTACCGTGCTGTCTGACCAGCTTACTAGCTGTGTGGTGCTCTCTCTGGACCTCGAGTTTTTCACTTATTCATTTAATAAATATGTATTAAGCATCTACTCGGTGCCAAGCCCTTTTTGTAGGCACTATCTTATCAGGTAAGGCTCTCTGAGGCCGGTCTTGGTGGCTCTAAGGGGAAGCAAACGCCTGAGGCAGTTCTGGGTCATTGCCCAGAGACAAAAAGGAATAAATAGGAAAAAAAAATCCTATCTCATATTATTGTGTGAATTATAAGAGATCACAGTGGAAGTCCCTAGCATCGTGATCAGTCTAGAAAAGGCATTTCATAAATAATAAAAACTTCCTTCTTTTCCCTTTTCTCTCTGTTCAATATGGCCAGTTTAAAAATGACAATAATTTATATGGCAACTTCCTTTAAAATTTCTTAGCTAAAGCACGGCAATTAGGATACAAAGAAATACAGTTGGGCCCCTTCAATAATCTCCCATAAGATTTTTTATTTTATTTTATTTTTTTAAAGTTTTTTGTATTTTCTTTTTTTTTTTTAAGATTTTATTTATTTATTTGACAGAGAGAGACACAGTGAGACAGGGAACACAAATGGGGGAGTGGGAGAAAGAGAAGCAATCTTCCCGCCGAGCAGGAGCCCGATGCGGGGCTCGATCCCAGGACCCTGGGATCATGACCTGAGCCGAAGGCAGATGCTTAACGACTGAGCCACCCAGGCGTCCCTCCCATGAGATTTTTTAATATAGCATCTTTCAGCTGAAAATTTGGCTAATACTTCAAGTCACAGTTCTGGAGGATGTTAATGTTCTCCCATTCATTCATTAAACCAAAAAAATATTATGCTCCAGATACTGTACTCACCATATTACTTCCTCTCTAATTACTGAATAAGGGTGGATAGGATTGAGGGTCTGAAGCCCCAGCCCATTGTGTGTACACCCAACTCCTACTATCTTTCCTCTGGGGGTAGTCATCTGTCATTCCTTCACGTGCCAAAACCAATGCTAAAGGATAGAACTTCTCAGGGGCACCTGGGTGGCTCAGTCGGTTAAGTGTCTGATTCTTGATTTTGGCTCAGGTCATGATCTCAGGATCGTGAGATGGAGCCCTGCGTCAGGGTCTGTGCTCAGAGGGGCGTCTGCTTGAGATTCTCTCTCTTCCTCTGCCTGTGGCCCTTCCCCACTCGTGCGCGCGCTCTCTCTCTCAAAATAAATAAATAAAATCTTAAAAAAAAAAAGAATAGAACTTCTCAGGGTGTAAGTGAGGATATTTTGCACATGATGAGGTGAATAAAATACATAAATGTTATAATATGCAAGTTGTAATAAAATACATGCAGTGATACCTGATAGCTAGCTATAGAGCTTTATACTGGGCAGAACATTATAGATTGTCTCTCTAGGCAAAAGTCAAATAAGACAATGCTGACTTTTCTTTATGTCTGCGTCCAGTGATCTGTCAGTGCCTTAAGGCATACATTTCTGATTATAGCTGTGCCGTTAATCTTGTTTTTTTTAGCTAACTTTCATTGGGTGCTAATTATGAGGGAGATGTTGGGCTGAGTAATTTATAAACATTGAATTGTCCTACTTACACCCCTAAGAGGATGTATTCTTATTCTCATGATGTAGATGAGAAAACAGGTCCAGAGAGGTCAAATAATCACCCCAAGTTGCCAGGTCGTGGTGGCCGAGCCAGGATGCAACCCCACAGAAGCCTGTCTCCCAAAGACCATGCTCTGGTCTGCTTCCCATTGTTTTCCCTTTGCCCTGATTCTCTACTTTCATAAAACCCTATTTTAATCAGGAAATAAAAGTATAATCTTACTATTCAGAGAGTTGGATAGACTGACTAGAAGAATTAAAAATACAGACTTTGAGAAGTGTCTCTGGGAAGTGGCTTAGGCTGGGGGTGAGGGGTGAGGGTGGAGGTGGTAGCAAGAGGGTGTGAATTTTGGACTTTGGACCTTCTGGACTCTGTTATTTATTTATTTTTTTTCACTATGTAGGGCTTGGGTATAATTTTTTTAAATAACTTTTTAAAATATTTTTTTCCTCTCTTATTATATGCTTTTTATATGTGCTGCCTCAAATCCTCTTAAGATTTAATCAAGATGTAAACATGCACATATACAAACATATTTTCTCTGTGTATATGCTTTTAGATTTTACATATATATATATACATATTTTTTTTAAAAGGAACTCATTTTAACTGGAAACCCTCCCACCATAGAAGAAAGTGAAGATCTTGGTAGGAACCCACCTCACTAAATCTCTTCCCTCACTCAGACCACAGGCTGTAAGCCTGGGTGCTGAGCTGCCTACTAATCAATGTGGAGGGGGGAGGTTGTTTCTCTCAGGGATTCCCCCAGGCAAAGTCTTCATCCTTATTTCTTGACATACATTTACCATGAGATGGCACATACTTGAATGTCAACATTTGTTCCCAGAGAAAGATGATCTCTTCTGATGTATCTTGATTTTCCAAATGCGCAACGTTACATTGCAGATGGCATTTTACTTCCATGATGAGAAATGAACTCTTCTCCAAATTGCTCTGAGCTCCTGATCTTTCTGAGGGTGAGGATGCCCATGGCCACTTGATCACAGGCCAAGCAGCTGGCCCCGTCTTGGAGTGTGGTTAGAAGCAGCACATATGGTAGGAAGGCTCACTGGGGTCCAAACATTGTTTTACCCTTACTTTAGCTTTGACTCCACTGAGCCTGTTTCTGCCTCTTTAAAAGGAATATATATATATTCCTTTTAAATCCACCATGGTGGATTTTATGTGATTGGAAAGGGGGTGGAGATACAGTTTTCTAGGCTGTAATGGGTAAGTTCTGTTGTTGCACAAAAGCCTCAAAGGCATAATTTAAACAACTTGTGTTCACTGGGAGAAACATGTCATGTCTTCTGATTAGGAGATGAACGCACCATCGTTCCGCATGGAGAAAGGAGCAGATGGGAAAATGCTTCTCCACTACTACTCTGATAGGAGTGGTCTGTGCCACATCGTACCAGGTATGAGAATATCTTAACTGGTACCACAGTTATGAGGTCTCTGGAGTAAGGATGGTCTCCCCACAAATTCTCCAGGATGGTTAATACCCAGCCCAGCTCTTCCATAATCTGACTCTTTGCCATCTTGATCATTACTCCCAAAGTCTTTGGGCCATTAAAATAAGTTCCCAAAGTGCCAAAAGAAGGAATAATTTCCATTTTTATTTTAACATTTTAAACTACATGAGTATTTACATAGTTATGATAATTCTGCATATATTATTTTGTATCAACCTTTCTTTGTGTATTCAGCATTATGGAGAAAGCATCCTTCCATGCTTTCACATCGTCTTTGAAACCCATTTTCAATGGCTGAGTGATACTCTGTATTGTAATTAACTAGTCCCCTATTGTTGAATTTTTAGTCGATACTACTCTTTTGCTATTCCTGTGGTGAACATCTTCATGCATGATTTTCCCATGCTTATATTATAACCCTAGGATAGATTTCCAGAGCACTTCTTTTTAAAACCTGATCCTTAATGCTTTTACAACTAAATTTTGTTTACAATATTTCTAGAGTTTGTTTAGTGAGTTAATTGCCTTCCTGAAATAAACAAACAAATGAATAGAGGCTGAACTAGAAATTAGAGTGGCATGGCTATATTTGGTATCCAGACATATATAACTTAAACCTCTACCCAGAAGTCATTTTATTTTTAATTTTATTAATCTATCATCTGCTGCCTGTCTTGATGCAGGGCCTGGGCTTAGTGAACTCTGGGATATTCATCTGAAGTCATATAACTTGATTACAAGTTTTGCTGACAAAACTGCCTCTTGCCATCCCCTACCATAAGGTGTCCTGTTGTAGGTATCATTGAGGCTGTGGCCAAAGACTTCTTTGACATTGATGTGACCATGGATATCCTCGACATGACTAAGGAAGAGGAGAGGACAGGAAAGAAGGAGGAGCATGTTGTGTTTCTGGTTGTGCAGAAGTCTCACAGACAGATGAGAAGGGCAAAACCAAACAGGTTACAAGACAATCAGGACATCCAGAGAGACCAAGAGGTACTGGGTTTGCTATGTCTCCAGAAACACAGATCCTCCTAGTGGAGGTACCAGTCTCAAAACAATCTATGCAAAGAACAGAACCAAATGGACCTTCTAATAGTGGATTTAAGGCAGAGTTTCTCAGTCTCAACACTATTGACATTTTGGGCCAGATAATTCCTTGTTATGATGGGCTATGTTGTGCATGTTTAGCAGCATTCCTAGTTTACCCACTAGATGCAGGTAGCACCCTGCTCCCCGACTCCTTAGTTGTGGGAATTAAAAATGTCTCCAGGGATCATCAAGGGTCTCCAGGGTAGGGACAAAATCATTCCTGGTTGAGAACCGCTGGGTTAAGAAAACTTGGATAAACATTGGGAATTTTTCAGGGATGAACTTTAGCCTGGAACATTTTCACCTCTGAAAACCGATATGAAGCCCAGACATTTGGATTTGGTGGCTTATTTTGCAATCCTTCTAAAATAAATTGACCTTTCATGTCCTTAGCGCCCACTTCTATAGCTGGGGCCAGTTATGAGTCTGGAGTCAATTCCTGATCCTGTGATTGGCTGCCTCAATTGCAACTTGTGCAGTGAACATTATCTTCTTAGGTTCTACATATATTAGGTACACAGCTCTGTGTGTCCACACAGCTTATATAAATATCCAGATAATTCTGTGATTCCTGGAACACACAGTGTTTATATCTTAGAGCATTCAAAGCCCCCCTCAGAGTCCGTTCACTACGGAATCTTCAACCACAAGAAGAGATGTTCAAGTGTAAATTTTCTGCCAGTCCTATCTTGAGATTTGTAAAAAGTCCTTGTGGCCTTTGGCAGAGAAACGACATGAGGATTAACTAGATAAAAATCTCGGGGAATAACGAAGTCTTGCTAAAATTGACCTTGCAAGGCCTTGCTATTCCTCTGGTCCCAATTACAGCAAATGGGGCTTGTGCCTCTCCGGTCACATGACCAGACACACGTGCTTCTCTCCCTGCCATCTGCAGGCCCCAGAGGCGGCTTTCCTTAGGATGAAAGAGAAATATTTGAGTGTCTCTGTTTGTCCTGTGAAGAAATCACACTGGGAAATTGTGAGAAATATAGTCATGTTTGGAAAAGGTGAGTGGGCTGTTCTCCCGACCTTGGCTCTCAGAGCAGAATAGTTGCTTGGTGCACACAAATGGGGGCAAAGTCTTCTATGATTATGATGTCACTGATCTCTGCAGAGCTTGGCTTTGGCAGGCATGATTTTTAACTTTAAAACATCAGACTCTAACTTGCCTTCCTTCACCCCTTTTATTTGTGTGGGTGACACAGAGACACAGAGACACAGTGTCCCCAGTAATCGGGGAAAGCCACTGGAGAGAGGATGGGCCTCAGTTCCAGTTGGTGACTGTGTTGAAAGGAAGGAGGATGAGCACCGACATATTCTCAAGAACAATGAATTTTCTATAGCTTCTCGGGCCTTCTGGATTGGGATGCATTTCTGGCCTAGAAGTCTGCAGTTAATAACCATGGTGTCCAGTAGTGCAAAGGACACTGGATCAGGAGCCAAGAAAGCGGATTTCTGGCTCTGTCCCTGAGGAGCTGTATGGCCCTGAACAAGGTCCTCCATCTTCTGCGTGAAAAATGAAGGCATCAGGCTCTCAAGGTGCCCTTGTTGACACCGAGCCTGTCTCATGATCAGCACTAATGACTGAGCCAGAAGGAGAGCCCCGCCCCACTGGGAGCCCGGAGCTAGAGCCCTCCCCATCATGCCCCATGGGTCATGGTGACATGCATCTGGGAGGAGGTCTGCAGGGCTCAAAAGGCTGCATTTTGAGTCCCTCAAGCCATGGCAAGCGAGTCAAACACACAATTGACATCCTTTGTCTGGTAGATTTTCATATCAAAAAGGCTCCATTTCGAATCTCTACCCCCTGCCAAATAGGGCTGTTGGTTAAATTTTCATGTGCCACCCAAAACTGTCAGTCTAAAAAGCTCCATGGCAAATGTCCCTGACGCTGGGCCGGGCACACACGCTCTGCTTTGCTAGCTCATTGTCTGGCTGTCACCGTTTCAACGCCGGCTCTGTTTTCATGGCGAGACATACTCAATTGGCCCAGAAACTCTTCAGCAGCGGGCAGAAACTTGGCAGGGGGTGTGTGTTGGGGGGTGCTTCTCAACCCAGGAGCAAGTTTTCTGTTTGTTTTAATTTGGAAGAATTGCTGTGGCCATCTGGAGACGCTGAGGGACCCTGTGATGGAGAGTGGGGACTGCTCTTTGCCCATGAGACATTTAAGACACTATCCTGAGCTCTGTTCTGTGCCAGGTTGGTGGTGTGAGCTGCTTGTGAACAGGACTCTCTTTTCCTACAAGCAGGGCATCTTGTGAACACCTTTGTGTCAGTTTATCCCGAGTGGCTCTCGATTGAACAGAAGACGTTCTACAATGCTTTTCCTTTCCACATTGTGTTTGATGAATCAGTAAGAGGCCCTTTCCCTCTGTAGCTTGGATTAGGGTTAAGCTGGGAAGGGAATATGTCATACAGTCTTTCATGGCTGGTGGGGACTTTCAAGTCCCTGAGAAGTCCCTAGGGTTTGGGAGACTAGATTTAGCCTGGCATCACCATTGACTTTTCATTTTGGCATCCTCCAGAAACCAGAATGCAGGCTCTTCTCCATACGTAGGGGTCAGGAGCAGCACCAAGGGGTCTAGACTAGTGAGTGCACGGGGAAGGTTTGTCATTAGAGAAAAAGGAAGTGACACCAAAGTTCATGCCACCAAAAGACGAAAGAACACAGTCAACAATGACAGGGTGAAATTTTAGATGTGACTCCTTGCCATCCTTGTGGCCACTGTGGACGTCTCAATCCCACCAAGCTTCTCTTTCTGCATCTTTAAAGCAGGGGAGAGGTCTGTGCCAACTCATGCCACTGTTTTGTGGGAGTTGTGAGGATGACCATTAATGGAAAACATTTGGTTGTTATCAATTTCCTTGGATAAAATTATGTCAATTGAATTGATTATGAGCTCACTTAAAGGGCAATTAGGCAAAATATCAGTTAAAATGGCTTCAGGTAATTGCGATTTTCTCTGATATTTATTTGAATGCAGAGACATGTTTGAATCATCACCTGCCAGTTGACTGCTGGATAAGGGTTCTATGATATTTACTCATTTGAGGGTCAGCTCTGCTTGCAAAGAATTGATCTAACTGAGGAAATCAAACACTCCTATAAGAAACAACTAGGGAATTATAAAGCAGTGTGCTCTGGTGTTTCCCTAGTGTCATGAGGATATTATTATCGCTACCATTAATGTTTTAAATTCTGATGTATTTTAAAACTCCTTTTTCTTTTTAAGCTTTGGGTGTAGAATAACAGAACAGAAATTTAATGGTAGTTATTCTATAATGTTAAGTTGATTTCTGTAACCTAACAGACAGCCCATGGTTAGTGACGTTGTTTTCTGGGGCAGCTTGTGTAGACACTGGACATTTTATGTACAGGATACTCATTTTGCTTCTTCCTTCCGAGTGTTCCCTGGAGATAGCAGGGAAAGATGTCTCCTCATGTCTGTGATGGACTCCTTCACCCAGGCCTGGGTGTCAGATCTAAGCTACAGAATTTGCTAGTTTCTTTATTAATGAATTCTAAAGGGAGGGAAGTGGCAGAGAGTCAAAGAGAGAGAGAGACAGAAAGAGACAGAGACAGAGAAATCCCACAGAGTTAGGGAAGAACCGTTAGCCCAATTGAGACTTTTAAACTCTGTTTCTTGTTAGTCAGAGATATGCTTTTGAGCACCCCATGCTATCCTTTTCTCTTTCAGAGATTAGCTGCCGATTTGATGTTTAAAATAATATTTATTATTTCTATGGTGTCTTTTCCATCACCGATCCTTTCTCCCCCTTAGTGAGTCACAGAGCATGCAGAATGGTATTTCCAAGGGAAAGGGTATGGTGCAGGTTGCTCTCTGTTTCCCTGTCTTACATCTGTCCTCTGTGGATAGCTGAGGGTCAAGCAAGCTGGAGTGAATATTCAGAAGTATGTCCTGGGACTCCAAACCCAGAAGATTCAATTAGATGAGTATTTCTCCATCATTCATCCCCAAGTTACCTTCAACATTTTCAGCATCTGCAAGTTTATCAACAGCCAATTTGTCCTGAAGGCATGAAGAGAAAGGATGCCCGAGGCATGGAAAAGTCAGCCTGCACTCAAACTCCGAGGTAAGGAGCTCAGCCCTTCCCCATCGCTCTCTGCCATTTGGGCCATTGCTCAGAAAGGGACCAGGCAGAGTTTTCCAGTTTTCTCAAAAAAACTGGATAGAAAGCGGGAGGCTGCCACTGGAGAGTTGGTGAAAAGCTTTAAAGCCCCGAGTGCACCCAAGTGGTGGTGCTGGGTGGTCACTGAGGAACAGATTCAGGAGAGAATTAAGGCAGAAGTTGGCGACTGAATGGATTGAATGTCGGGGTTGCAAAAGAGAAAGAATACTGAGGCTAATGATTAGGTTTCTTGCTTGGGTAACTGGGTGATAAGGGTGTAATTAGCTGAGAAAAATACAAGCTGTGAACTCCTTGCGGGCAGGGACTTGACCGGTTTGAGTTACTGCTGTCTCCTCAGTGCCTAGAAGAGTGTACCCCGCTCAAAACCTGGGCTAGGTACACGTGCGAGGAAATAAACAGATCAGCAGAGGGGACTGAAGGTGAGATTAGTTGCAGACAACTATGTGTAAATATCGATGAGTAATTAAAACATCACTGTTGATGGGAGTATAAATTGCTGCAATCATTTTAGAGGGCATTTTAGCAATATGCATCCAAAATGTTAAAAATGAGCACATTCTTTGTCTCAGTAATTCCCTAAGATTATATCCTTAACAAAATAGCCATGATCATACACAGTGACTTACCTTAAACTTGGCCATTGCCATGTTGTTTATAGACTGATCAAAGGGACATAATATAAGCAATGCTAGCTAGTTGCTTAAATAAAATAGGGTATAATCAATGTAGGCAGCAAAAAGGTATGATCATATCCATATTTATGCTATTTAAATGGAAAATTTTAAATGAAAAATTCAGATTACAAAAAGAAGATGGCAGATAACCCCAGTTTTTAGTAATCACCTGAGTGGTGTGATTATGGGTGACTTTTATTATTTTCTTCAACTTTTTTTGTTCTCTTCCATGCATGCGTACTGCTTTTGTAATAAAATAATAAACATATCTATTTTTAAGGAACTATGCACCTTGAGTCCAGGAAGCAGGGTTTCTCTGGAAATTCAGATTCATTGTCAGCATGATGTAGGCTGCTGCTGTGGGATACTAAGAGAGAACACCTAGACAGAACCCTGGGGAACACCAGCACTGAAAGAATGAGCAAAAAAAAACCCTAAAGGAAAAATGGAAAGAAGTCGAGGGAATCTCAGAGAGAAAGCAGAGTCAGGGAAGTCTCTGGAAGCGCGGTTTCAGGGAGGTGGTTTCTGCATTACACCACCCAACAGCAGGAGGGCTCAGGAAGGGGGAGAGACAGACTCGTGTTGGAGTAGGTGTCTTGGAAGTAGGGACGGGGCCACCTCCAAGTAAAAAAAAGGCACTGTGAGACAGGGAAGATGAGTAAATGGAGACAGGAAGTCTAGATTGAGCTCTCAAGAAATGTGGCTGAAAGGGAAGGAGTGAGACTGTGCAGGGGATTCAAGGGCATATGGTGTGGGGGACGATCTGGTGACGTCACTCACCTGTTGGTGACGTGCTATGTTGTCGCATTTCTCTCTGTGATGGGAAGGCCAGATGATCTGGATGGAGTCTGTGCGCTGCCTGATGTACCTGTGCTTCCTGAAGCCCTGCAGTGTGCAGGAGCTGGAGGAGCGCAAAATGCACCTCCCTGACGTCGCCGCCCATGACACCACCAGGGAACTCATCCTCCTGAACCAGCAGCGACTGGCTGAGATTGAGCTGTCCAACCAGCTGGAGAGGAAGAAGGAGGAGCTGCAGGTCCTCTCCAAGCACTTGGCCATAGAAAAGAAGAACACAGAGACCCTGCTTTATGCCATGCTGCCCCAACATGTGGCCAACGAGCTGAAGGGGGGCAAAAAGGTTGCCCCAGGTAGAGCATTCCCTTCTCTTCGTGGGGACCTCTGAGCAAGAAGAGGCAGTGCTCCTCAGCGGTTAGGGCACAGGCTCTGAAACAGGACAGATCTAGCTTTGAATTCTGGCTCCGTCACTTGTCAGCGACATGACCTTGGGCTGGTTACGTAAGCTGCGTGTCCTCAGTTTTCTTCTCCCAATATTAATAAAAATAGAAAGAATACAATTGCGAAATATGGATTAAATAAAAACGCCTGTCAGCTACACCCACCTATGTCACGTTCTCTAAGACCTGGAAGAGTGGCCTGAGACTGGCCTCTGTCGGGGACCACAAATAGAGTTCTTTCCTCGAACCGGAAATAACATGCCCGCACTTGACCTAAATCATGGGGTGCCTCTAAGGACCATTCTGGGAGGAAGGATGCTGTGTTTACTCTGAACTCACTTTCCATTTGTCACGGGTGTGTGTTCACCCCCAGACACACGTGGCAAAGCCAGTCAATGCCAGGGTGCTGTCAGGTCTTGAGGACCCAAAGGAGTTCATAGTCTTGTGGGTTTGACAGATATATACAGGATATATTCATGGGGGACGGGGTAGCCAAAGGAAGGGAAACTCGTGTGCATTAAGGAGCCATGATTGTGCCAGGATCTGGATTAGACATTTTCATATAGGCCATTTCATTTAATTTTCTGAACATTTCTATGAGGGAGGTGTTAGTATCCCAAACAGCTGAGTGAATTTACATTCACCCCAGTTTATGAGTAAACGAATTGAAAATCAATCAGAAGTCCCTCTAACTCCAGAATTCATACTTTGTCCGTAACAAAGGTGTGGAAACACAGATGCTAGGGAAGTTAATAAGTAGAAGTCAGAGAGAAAGATACAGGGTCAGGGGCTATGAGGCTTTACATAAAGTGTATGGCACTTGAGTTAAACCTTGAGACTGTATTTCAGCAAAAAAACAAACAAACAAAAAAAACAAGAAGAAGGGAGAGGCATTGCAGGAGAATGGTATGATAGGAGCGAAGGTGAGGCAGAATAAGAAGGTGGTTAATCACAGATGGTATGAATTATAATTAAGGTCATCTGGGGGCATGAGGTAAAGAAGGGAAGAAGGGTTAGATATTGAAGCTTAGGGAACACCTATTATTTAAGAAGGAAGAAAAGCCGGTGGAATATATAAAACAAGATCAGAAAGGTAGGGAGAATATGAAGAGAGAACGGTAGGCCAGAAGCCAAAGGGAAGAGAAAGTTACATGAACGGGAGATTATTACCAGAGGTGTAAATAACACAGAAAGTACCCAGCTCTGTTCAAGGAGTCATACATTCAGTCATCCACAAATATTTACTGAGCATCTACTATGTGCCAGGCCGTGCTCTAGGCGCTGGGGATATAGCAGAGACCAAAAAAGTCTCTCATCTCATGGAGCTTATAGTCCAGTGGGGAAGACAGGCAATAAGCAAATAAACAATCCCATATAAAATAGTCCATGTAAGGCATATGGGCTTGGGGACAGCAATGAGGCTAAAAGGATAGAGTCGAGGGACTGTTATTTTAGATAGAGTGGTAAAGGAAGTCCTCACTGAGGTGGTTACATGTGAGATGTGAGACAGAGCTCCTTGGATATTTGAGAAATGAGGGGTCAGGCAGAGGAAGCAGCAGGTGCAAAGGTCCTACGCAGGAGGCACTTGAGAAACCCAAGGAGGTCAGTGTGGCTGGAGTGGAGTAAGTCAGAGAGAGCGTGGAGATGTGAGGTCAGAGAGGTGGCGGCGACAGAGGGGGCCCCTTATTGGCCACAGTAAGCGTTTTCTGTTTTAGTCTCAGTGTGATGGAAGTCGATGGATGTGAGGCAGAGGAGTTGGGGGTCTGACTTAAACAGATCATCTAGCTGCTATATGGAAATTCTCAGGACCAGAAGCAGCCTGATGCATTAGGAGGATGTGCTGAGGATATGGTGGCTTTCTCACCATACTCGGATAGCGGAACTCACTACGTCACGGTGACCAGTCTCTATCAGCCCTGCCCCTGGGTCTCTGCCTCAGCCTACCTGCCAGTGGCTTCTCTGTCAGCCAGTGCCCACCCAGCCCGTTTCTGTCTGCCATGCCTCTCATCACACCTTACCGGGTGTTCAATTATGCTTACGTCTCCTCCACTGGACTGGGAGCTCAAGGGCTGAGGTCCTGTCCGCTTCATGTTAGGTGATTCTCCCCGCATGATGACTGGCTCATAGCAGGCCCTCAGGGAAGGTCTGCTGGCTGAATGGCATCCGGCTCCTTCACCCCAAGGCATAGTCAGATTTGGTTCCCAAGGGGCACCTGAATCTAGAATTCATAGGATTATTATTCCATATCCTTGGCTATCACTGACACCTGGTTTATGTTGCAGGAGAATTTAAAACCTACACGATTCTTTGCAGTGATGTGGTGACATTTACTAACATCTGTGCTGCCTGCCAACTTATCCAAATAGTGAAGATGCTGAATTCAACGTGCTCCAAGTTTGACAGATTAACCAGCGTCCACGAGGTCTACAAAGTAAGTGTTTGCGAACAGTGGGATGTGTGCCACGGTGCGCTCAGGCAAGAGCTCCGTGCTCAGCCTTCCTGATCTTCGTTGGTCTGCGGTTTGGTGTGGATGGGAGTGGGGTGAGCGGGGAGAGCTAAAAGGGAATTGGAGCTATTTTAGGAATTTTAGTTTTTTTAGAAATCCTTTTATAATACTCAGTGCTAAAATGCCTTTGAAGGGCACCCTGTTTTCCCGGGGAATAATTCTACCCCTTGAATTCAGCAAGAAGTCTAATCTAAATAATGTATGTCTAATACATAGCATCATACACTAACCCAGGGGCTTTGTCTTCTCTGGAACTTGTTTCTGCCAGAAGCAGAAAGGCCTTTGCGCTCTCTCATGGTTGTTTGTGGAATCATTTTTCTTCTTCCCCCTTCCCTCATGCTCCTCATCCTCCTGGCAAATAACCACCAGCTTTAATATGGTCCTTCTGTCAATACACAGAAAATGACAAAAGTATTTAGTCATATGTTTAATGCATTCAGGAGACCCTCTGAATGTCCCTTTCCCCCTTACAGGTGGAAACAATAGGAGATGCTTACATGGTGATGGGGGGGGCCTCCCGGTGCCTATTGGAAGCCATGCTCAAAGAGTGGCTAACTTTGCCTTGGGGATGAGAATTTCTGCAAAAGAAGTCATGAATCCTATTACTGGAGAACCCATCCAGGTAGAGAGAAACTGAGTACTTTGCTGAATACCAACCATCTCACGCACGCAAAAGTAGAATTCTGCTTATTAGTCTGTTCAGATGGTTACTGGGTATGTTACAGTGATTAAAATGGGTGGTTTCTCCCAACTCTTGTCTTCTCTTGCACATGTTCTAAGTAATCAAGATAACAGTAAGGATATCATCATCCCAACTTTTCTTAAATTTCAGAGGAGGCTTTGGAGCTTGGGATTTTCATGGGATTCACTGCAAGCCTCTTTGCCCATAGTGCTGAGCACGTCTCTCCATTTACTCTGCAGGGCTCAACCCATTTTGATAGCTGGCCTTTTTTATAATTCCGGCTTTTTAATTTGAGCTTTCAATCCAACAAGTGGTTCAGGTTTACTGATAGCCAACCCCTTCCCACCCCAAGGGAAACTGTGTATTCGACATGCCTTCTCAAAGGTTCAGGAGTCAGGCTTAGGGGGGAAACTGCCCTCAGCAGTAGGTTAGACACCAGGGTGCTATGAGATACTTAGAAGAGCTTTCCTCCCACCACGTGGCCCTGAGTGAGACATCTGCTCACCTCTCTCACAGGAACCTACTCTTCCAAGCATGGAAGTTCGTTCACACTACAAAAGATGGATAATTTTGGAGATGAAAAGTAGGTGTCCTCTTCTGTCTGCTCAGCAGATCCTAGCTGCCCTGAGATGTCTTAGAGCAGTGTTTCTGTGGCTTAAAATGTAATCCCTTCTCTGTTTCTGGCAGGCAGCTCTTCAAGATAAACTACCCAGCCAATTCAAAATAAATAAAGACAACTTTAAGATGGAATACGAGTTTTCTAAACTACAACCCCTACATAGGAGATTCTGAAGATGCAGTCCACTCCCCCTCATGATGAGTCTGACACTGAGAAATGCTGCAGGTTCTGCTTATCGTGCCCACGGTGGCCTTCTGAGCAAAAGCTGCTTTTAGGCAGTTCCAGGAAGAACACATCCACAATACTCAGCCCATCAAAAACACACAGATACAACTGTTGACAAAAAGCCCCAGTGAAAAATCAAGATGGGAGAGAAGGAGGGAATGAGAGAAGGTCAGATAAGAGATATGTGTTTCGGTTAAAGGGCTGTAATATAAGCCACTGAGAAAAAAATAATTGAAAATATACTGTTGTGTAAGTAGAGTGTGTGTATAGGGGTGTGTGTGTGTGTGTAAGAGGCGTGGCTGCAGAGATGACGGTAATGCTACACCAATAAGAACGAAATTAAACAATGAATTCCGGGACATTCTCAGGGTGGATTTACCAAGAAGAAAACAGGAAAAGATGTTATCAAGTTTAAGATATGAATAGGGACATGGTTAGGAGCATCATTAACTATCCACCAGAAACAACATACCCTGTGGGTTTATTTAAGGAAGTAGGGAAAAGGACCTGAAACATTTCTCTCTCAAGGGAATTGAGATAAGATAGTACTCTTGGAGATCTTCTATTATTTCATTCACATAGCCTTCAGTCTACAGGTACTGAGGTCCTACTATGCACGAGGCAGTGTTACTCGGTATTTGACAGGCTCCTTTTCCTATAGGAACAGGCACATTCATCTTCGGTAAAAGAAAGAAGAAAGTGGTTACCCCTGCAGAGAGGGATGGAACTTCACTGGACAGGGGCACAAGATAATTCTGCGAGGTCATGAAAGTAGGCTGTGTTTTGTTTTGGATGGCAGCTACAGGGCTATATGCTCTTGTCAAAACTCATGGAGCTAACCACTTAAGATCTGTCTTCTTATTTTATGTAAATGATACCTCGATTTAAAAAGAAAAGCAAGAGTATTCGATGGTCCCATTTCGGTGAGGTTCTCTCTGTGCAGATCAGAGTCGGCATCCATACGGGACCAGTCCTAGCAGGTGTGGTGGGAGCCAAGATGCCCTGGTACTGCTTGTTTGGTGACACTGTGAACACAGCTTCTAGGATGGAAAGTCACGGGCTTCCCGACAAAGTGCATCTCAGTCCCACGGCCTACAGGTAGCCAACCATGTATTCATGCCTTCCTTTGACTTCCCCTACTTCCAGAATGCACAGAGTGCCTAGCCGCCATGGGATGGGGGTTGTGAAGGAGACCTATGGTTCTTCTTCCATGCCACCCAGGCTTACAGAAGACCTTGTGTCGGACAGTAAATACTATTGAACCTCTACTATAAGACAGCTTTGCTCCCAAGGAGCTTATGGTCTAAAGCAGGGACTGGCAAAGTACAGTCATAGGCCAAATCCAGCCTGCTGCTTGTTTTGTAAATAAAGTTTTATTGGAACACAGCCATGCTTTTTAATTTCCTCATTATCTATGGCTGCTTTCATGTGACAACCCCAGAGTTGAGTAGCTGTGGTGGAGGCTGTCTGGCCTGCAAAGCTGAAATTATTTACTATCTGGTCTTTTACAAAAAAAAAAAGTGTGCTGACCCTTGGTCCAGTAGAAAAAGAAAGAAATATTTGACAAAGAATTATTTTGAAAGCATGATAAGTACAATGATAAAGATAAGCATAAAATAAGTATTATTTTAGAACTTACCGGAGGCCAGCCGAATTCGAAGTTCTTTTACGTATGTAAGTTCATTTACTCTTGCAACAGCTCTATGAAAATGTACTATTATTATTCTTATGTACAGATGAGAAAAAAAGTCAGGCACAAAAGGTTAATAACGTGTCCCAGGTCCCAAGTCCCAAGTAGGCTAGGAAGGAAAAGTGTCTTGGGAGCCTAGGCGAGGGTGACCAAACCCAGTAAAGAAATCCTTTGTGGGGGAGGAGATTCCTGAGCTGAATCTTCAACAAGGAGTTCAGAGTAGGATTTAGCCAAAGCTGAGGTTTGGGGAGTGAAAAACCAGCAGTACAAGCACAGACAGAGAGTAGGAACAGAGAACTACAAACAATTTAGCTTGCTGGAGTGGAAGACATGAAGCAGAAAGTAGTGGGAGCCGGGTGTTCCCCGTCGAAGAGCAAGGGTGCTCGCTGTAGGTGAAGAAGAGCCCCTGGGGAATGTGAGACTGGAGACAATGGTGGGATCAGGGTCCTATTTGACGCTGACTCTCAAGACCATGCAAGGGCAGATTCAAGCATCAGGAAACGGGGAAGAGAAGGCCCGTGAGGCGTTGGGTTTGAACCAGAGCACTGGTGGTGGGAGTTCAGGAGAAAGTAAAATCAGCTGAGCTTGGTAATTGCTAGAAATGGAGAATGAGAAAGAGGGAAGAGCCTTGAATGTCTCCCAGACCTCCATGCTGGGTGACAGGGACCTGAATCTCACCACCGGAGATAGGACAGGTAAGAGGGCTTCTAGTTCACAGAGGCAGATGATGAATTCAGGCTTGAAGTGCTGAACTCAAAGGAACTGTGGAGCATCTGAGGTAGAGGTGCCATTACATGGCTGGGTGAAATTTGGAGTCGAGGTGTTGGCTGGGAATCCCGACTTGGAGAAGGCAACATATAGGTGGCAATTCAGCCATGAGACTGAGGACATCACCTGGGGAAGGATGCAGTGGGAGAAGAACAGTGCAAAGAGCAAACATTTAAGTGGTAGGTGCATGAAGACAAGCCCATGTTAAGAGGCAGAAGAAAAAAGAAGGAACAGGCAGAGTTCAAGCACCCTTTTGGGTATTTTTAGGGAGGAGGAATTGAACAAAAACGTCAAAATAGTAACAAGGACAGAAACATATGCACCAGAAGTTTTAGGGACACTGTCAGACGTGGTTGCGGTGGAATGGTGGGGATAGGCAATGGGCTATGAGTTGAAGGATTAAAGGGAGAGAATGTATGGGATTAAAGCAGGAGATAAGAAAGTGGGAAGGTTTTGCTTCTGTTCAGGATGGAAGAGACCTTAGCAGGCTAGTGGGTTGAGGCGAGGACGCAAATGGTGGGAACTGAAGAGAAGCGGAGAGGTGGCTGATGGGGCCAGCCCTTGAGGAGGTAGGAAGGGAGCATAGACCAGGTGCCCTCGCACAAGACACCTCATCCTCGGGAGACTGGGGAAAAAGGGAAGTGTGGTCACGGGGGTGAGAAGCTGTGGGGTCTTGCCTAAAAATGATTACAGTTTTATAGAAGAATCACAAAGGTCACAAAGTAGGAGGCACAGCCAGCAGCTTGAGAGTGAGGAGAGCAGGTGCCAGGTGGGGGAACTAGAGGAGCCCAGTGAAGGTCTGAAATCTCCACGGAACCGGCCAAGGACCAGGGAAGGTCGCTGAATGCCGAGAACTGGCTGAGGCACCTGACCATGAACTGGAAACATGGCTGGTCTGCACTGTTCTGTGGTTTCTCTCCAACACCTGGCAGCCGCCAGTGAAGAAATGAACAAGCGAACATTTCACAGTTATCCCATAGCTCTGTCTTTTTTCATGGTCCCCTCCCTATACTCTTCTCTTTGGTTCCTTGGCAGCCGGGGGCCATGGGGAAAGCTTGCGGAGTGAGAGTGAGCATGACCACATGGGGTAATGGGGTGCTTGGGAAGATGGAAAGGAGTGCTGATTTCCAAGGAGCCTCCTGTTTCAGAACCACGTGGGGCTGGTGCACACACAGGCAGAGAGGACATGGTTGCTGCAGCGTGCGGGCTGTGGGTATGAGCAGTGTGTTGGACGGAGGAAAGGAGGGCTAGGGTCACAGGATTTTGATGGGTCCCCTGTGCTCTCACTCTGCCTCTGGCACCCTGTTCAGCATGTCTGAGCTTCATACTCCCTCCTTGCCCCACTTAGCAGGACTGGCTAATGTCCTGGGGTCACCCTCCCCCCAACAATCCGTTGTGTGCCCTGGGACCCAGACTCCTCCTGAATCACCTTCTCCATCGTAGCCAACTCTCAAGTTGCAGACCTGTGATCTTTGATATCTGGTGCATTTTTTTCCACCCTCTGTGCAGCGCTCTGGAAAATCGAGGCTTTGAAATAATTGAGAGGGGTGAAATCGAAGTGAAAGGGAAAGGGAAAATGACCACGTACTTTCTGATCCGGAACCTGAATGCCTCAGAGGACGAGATCATGGGCAGACCTCAAAGCCTGCTTGATCGCAAGGGTGAGCATGAAGGAAAAGCCACATCTCAGTGCTGGGATATTTTTTCCACTAACAACCTTGGATGTGTTTCGTGTGGCCCTTAGTTATGCAGGGTCAGCAAGGGTATCATCCGGTCGCACCCCCTTCCATTTGGTCGAAGCTCCCGAGAATCAGAGCAACCGGGATGAACACTTGCATCCTGGATAGTCTGATGTTCCTTGAGCTGGGCTGGTGGGCCCAGCCTAAAGAGGCCCTCACGCGTTCATTTTCAAGGTTCTTTCCTGCCCCAGAAAAGGCTTTTTTCCCATCAGTCTCTCCTGTAGCTGGGGGACGATTTTAGAATCTCTCCCTGCTCCTCAGCCTCAGAACGGGCTTTCCTTGCAACCTTCCTCATTTTCTTCTGGCTTCGGAAACTGGGAAGAAGGACAAGATCTGTGACTCACCCAGCTCCAGGAATGACAGGAGAGTGGGTTTCGGTTAAAACAACCCAGCGCTAAGCCAGCCCAGGGATCACCATTTGGCTCATGTGCTCACACACAGCAGCAGCTGGAATCCAACGAGGAGGTCTCCATCAGCCGCCCTCCGCCCCCCGCGGCCAGGACCCTTAACATCTGCCTTGGTTAACTCGGGGCGCTGCTGACCCAGAGGGGAGACCCAGCAGCAGGAGGCAAACCTTCCTGAACCTCCAAAGCAAATTGGAGGAGGACATGGATTCATTTTGACAGGAGCTAATCTTTAGCTGCTCCGGACGCCTGCAAAGGAATATCTCGAAATCCAGAGATTTCTCATTGCTAATATGTGCAGGATGTCTCTCTGGGACACATGAATTACGGTTAGTTTTAAAAAGTGAGGCTATACCAGTAAAGAGATAGGTATTGGAAGAACTTTTAGAATTGTTTTCGTAGTGTTTTCGGCACATGTTAGTATCCCTGTGAGCTGTGATGGGTTTGGGCCACATTTTAGTGCGAAAGATACTGAGATAGAAAGATATAAATTAAAAATTAGAAATAACTTTGGCTAATAAACACCAGAAGCCACCCTTAACAGAGTTTTTGGCCTCTGAATTTCTAGGCTCAGGGTGCCTTGCCCACGGCATCACCTCCCTCCCCACAGGGAGAATTGCTAGAAAGGGATAAGCAATTTCTTTGTTGTCAGAACTAGACAAAGTAAACCGGGAGAGGTGTTTTGCAACCTGATTGTGGGAGAGCGGAGACAGCCGGAGGCTTTAACACCAGGACAGGGCAGAATCCTGCTCAGAAGGTGCACCTAGCTCAAACCGGATTTCACTTTCTCCCGTTCCCCCTGCAGGGGTTCTCAAATGGGAAAGTCTGACAAACAGGTTTCTAGAACGTGGTGTGGGTCAGTAGACTCTAACCCACTTTTCTGAGCTGGAAAAACAAAACAAAACAAAAATAACTGAGAGTGGAGTATGAGTAAGCTTGTCTCAGTTAAAGATCTCAATATGGACCCTGAGAAAGAGGAGAAAGGGTATGAAAGAGGGGGAGGGGTAGCCCTTTCTGGACCCTAACCAGCTTTTCTGTGCAAGCTGGGAAAAGGCCTACTTTCCCCAGCCCTCCAAGTATGGCTTGTGGTGAAGGAAAGTCACCCGCTCCTCTGGGCTGATGTCAGCCCCCCAGCCTGAACTTCTTGGCCAGGAATCTCTGTGCAGAGAAAGGGCACAACCCTGTGTGCAGAACCCACAAAGATCTCTCGGCCTCTTTTCTTTCCATGCTTGCCTCTCCCCTTTCCCCATCAGCCGAGGATCTCCTGCCATAAGCCTCAGCTGTCTGGCTCTGGGGAAGGGAGTGCCTGTCCCTCCCAGCCCCACTGCGGTGCAGTGCTGGAGATGGCCCCAAGAACATGACCCCATGAACTTCCAGGGACTAAGGGACTTTGCCCCACACAGCAAGACGGAGTCTCTCAAAGCCAGTGATGGAGGAGGGGGATACAGAAACACTAACATGCACGCTAATGTTCTTCCCAAATTGGCCTCTTTCCTCAGATGATCTTCCATAGGAGACACACGCTGGCTTTTTTGGGTGATTTGGGGGAGGTGTGGGAGGAAGACCAAGAAAATGAATGTGAGCAGACTGGAACTGCAGCCAACACTAAACCATGGGTAGATGGCGGTGGGGCCGGGTGCGGGGGCCTCAGCAGTGACCCTCCTGTGCCCTCCTCAGGCCGAGCTCCTCCCCTACCTGGCATGAGAGGACACCCAGGGGGTGACAGGAGCAAGAAGGGACAGCAGCCCGGAGAGCTCTTCCTCAAACCATTCTCCTTTCTCCCCTTTGTTCTCAAAAGCAGGTGCATTTGCTCCTTCATCTTCTAGCTGGTGAAGGCATGAGACATGTTAAATGTCCTGTGGTCTCCCCAGCACTGTCCAGTTGGTCCTTCACACGGTGGGCACCTGAGGAGATACCCAAGGGGCGGCTGATGTTCAGAGGCATCAAAGAAAGGCCCCCCACCTCTGCAGCTCATGAAGCTGGCTGGACATTCTCACTCTTCCTTCCCCACATGCTTGTTCGCAGAGGCAAGTGCTCAAGGAAGTCAAGACAGCAGGACTGTTGCCACCATGCAGTACGAGCACAGTGAGCCGCTGTCCCCGAGGAGTGACAAGGCAGACGGTGAGTACACCGACCGTTACACCCCGCCCCCCCCCCCCCCCGCGCTGTGGTGCGTGGAGGGAGAATCGCTGGGTTCAGACGTGTGGCTCATGCTGAGTGGCAGAGAGCCAGATGGGGACAAGTGGAGTTCGGGGTCCTGGGGCAGGATGCTTCTGATGGTTGCTCATTGCATTTTGAATACACCCCACCCACCTCCCCACCCCAAGTGTGCTGGGGGGCCCTCATTCTGGAAGGGTTCTCTATGAGCCCCCTCCAAAAGAATGTTTAATACTCAGAAAAACATATTGGTTTCCAGGTACCAGGGTGCCCAGGGTACCCACGGTACCCGCGAAACAAAGTTTGTCTGGACATCATGCCCGCGTAGCACGCCACCTATGAATAAGGAGTACCAGAGATTTCTGCACTGTTCCCATCACAGGGTCCTTCAGAGAGACCTCGGAGCAGGGACAATAAAGTACAGGCCCAGTGACTCTCTTCCCTGTTTGTCCCCGAAGGCGGTAGGAATGGGAGGTTTCCCTCAATCCATGGCTACTCTTTACTGCCCTGGTGAGCCATTCGGCTTCCTCGAGCGCCATTCGCAGCACTGACACCCCCGGGTTTTGAGGATGGGGACACAGAGTGGTGATGAAGGACCAGGGATGAGCCTGCAGAAGGAAGTGCTGTCGTGGCAGGCCCCCGCCCCCAACTTGTCCTCTCTGGCTTTGGGCAGCCACTGCCACCCTCTTGTTTTCTGGAAGCCTCATGCGAGCGGGTCCGGAGGGCATTAAGCTTTCGAGGCAAGGCAGCAGTGTCTGTCTGTTAAAGGGTTTAGCTCTAGTGATTTTTATTAGACAGTATCTTTTGAGCGTTGCCTGAGCCCTTGGCGTTGGGTGCTGTCCCGATGCCTGAAGACTTCCCTCTAGCTCAATCCCAGAATCTGAGGTCGAGGGAATGATCAGCACCCTTCTATTCAATTCCGAGGGGAGACAGGGTAAAACGCCCCTTACTTGGATTGGGGCTCTGGGGGAATCTTGGACTCTGGGGCATGACTTTCCGCCATTACTCAGAGGCATTGCCCTCCCCGCCCCACGGCCTTCCTTCCTATAACTGCATGTTTCTGAGTGATGTTCGATCTTTGATGTTATTATGGTATGGGATTGTAATGTTCATCTTACATATGGGATTGTAATGTTCATAGGTTCATTCAACAGCATCTCTTGGAAAACTGTTGATGCTCCAGGGGAAACAGAGAGTGGAGGCCAGGCCCTAGGTTGGGATCTGTCAGTGCGCGCTGAACTATAGCCATGAGTCCCTGCCTCATACGGCCTGCATTTTAGTAGTGGAAGACAGACAACATGCAGCAAAAGAAATAAGATCACTTTAGGTAGTGACAAACGTTGGGGAGAAAATAAAGAACTGAGTGATAGAGAAGAGGGCCAGTGAAGGCTTCTTTGGGGCTGCAGCATTTGAGCTGAAGTGTGCAGGAAGGACCAGAGCTGGCCATGAGGCTACCACGGGCACTTCCAGACAGCGCCATGGCTGAAGGCAAACATGAGCTTGGCAAGTTCAAAGAAGACTAAGAAGGCCATTGTATCTAAAGAGGGGTGGAAGAGGAAGGGAGCAGTAGGGGAGGAAGTCAGAGTGGTCTTGAGCTTTCCTAGCCCCATACAGAAAGTCTGAGCGTAAGTAAGGGGCAAGGCAGGGCGCTGCTGGGCTCCATGGGAATGTTCCCCAGGAGAAGGTCTCTGGCACTTGCGTTCTGAAATGACTGCTCCATGAACAGCTCAGGATGGGAGGTCTAAGAACTCCTTGTGCTCTAAGAAGGTGAACAAACTCATTTTTCAAACTTGTGCTACATGGGGATCCCTCCACAGAAGAAATCAACAGGTCTGGGCCGGGCTGGCCTTCCTGCTTAAAAAGGAGACAGAAGTTTCTTAGGTAGGCCCCTGATTCCTTATCTCCCCCAGCTGCTGCTTTCTTGGACATAAACCAGTATCAACAACTATGGGCGGAGAAACTGAGGCCACTTCCGTTTGGGGGTGAAAACGGGATGGGTAGAGAACAGGCATTTGTTGGGCAACTAGCTAGTGCTGGGCATTTTACCCACTTTATCTCATCTGATACAACAGTCCCTTGACTATTCCCATAACAGAGCTAAGAAACTTGAAGTTCACAAAGGTGATATAATTTAGACGAAGTCCCACAAGTAGTAAGTGGAAGAAGTAGGACTGGGTCTTTATGCTTGCTTGTCTCGGGCAGCCCGTGTCCATGTGAGCAATGGACCAAAAGGACTTCAGTTTCCCCAGGTGGTAGACTGCTGTGTGTGGACCTCCAGGCTTCACAGTGGCTCTGCCATGTTTCTCTCAGATCCTCTGGGCCCCAACTGAGCAGCTTTCTGGTTGTTGGGTGTGATGAGCAGGTGAATTCGTGAGGACCAGCTCATACCCTGAGGGGATATGATAAATTGTGGTGTGAGCCAGAGGTTTGGAAATGAGGACAAAGCCAGCCAGGCCACTGGACCTCACTCTGGCTACCCAAACTAAGACCTACCAAATCAGAAATTGCTTTTCACAGCTTCCCCAGAGAATTTGAGTTTGGATTTACCACGACACAGGCCTCTTCCTTATCTGTGATGATTGCCACCAGACCTAGAATTTCACCTTGAAGGATTCGGGACACCTGCTCCCAGGGCCTGCCTCGTCCTTGTGATGTAGGTGTCAGTTCTCGTAGGTTTGGGGCTACATCTGATAATGTTGTGCTTAGCTCTGAGGTAGGTGAGGGCTGCCAGAGGGTCACTGCAGGAGCCCCTACTCTAACCTCCAGCCTTGGGGCCATCCCACCTGGCCCCTATGTGGGCCCCGTTATGGGAGAGTGCTTCCATTAGTAGCCAAAACCTGCCAGGACTCCGAAGATTAGGCTGCTGGCTCTTCCTACCTCCAAGATCTGCCTGTTTCCCAACCTCTAGGCAGTTGGGAGGACATTCAAGGCTCACCTCATCGATCACGTCTGCCATCAACCTCACCAGGTTGTCAACTGGTTGCCAAACTTAGGATCGCTTTCCAGGGGCATGCATTTCCATCGGACTTGGCTCCCAGATGTGGGAAGCAGGTGCTCCCCTACGTCCCCCTCCCCTGTGAGGACCACCACTCCTGAAAAATACCTTACGGCCTCAGCAGCACACGAAGCTGCAGAGGCGAGGCGTGAACCACAAAGACCCCTCTCTGAGGGCCAGCTGAGATGTGATGCTCACCCCTTCCCTCGGCCCTCTTTCAAAGCGGGCGCCTCACTGAATCTCTGCAGGGCCCAGCCAAAGTGTCTGCCCTGGCAATAGGAAACACTCCAGCAGGACCCAGGCCTGCAGGCTGCACCCAGGACCTCATTTGCACTTCAATAACACGCTTTTCTTTTACTCCACTATGGATTTGGGTGTTAGATGTGTCAGTGGAGAGACTCCCCGGTGCAATTAAACGGGAGTATTGAGCCGGAGAGAAATCAGTGTGTGTTGACTCAGATATTTGAGCAACCACCTTTCAGTATTGACTAAAAAATTGGCCTTCCAGCTGTCCCTGCTGGCAGGCTCTTCTGGCATCTCGTCAGACCCCTGTTAATGTGTTTTTCAAATTTCAGCTTGCTTCAACTTGTCTCCTAACTGATTCTCCCGACAATTAGAATAATGGGTTCCAGGCTGACCTGCATGCAGCACTTAGGCACACAGCCCAGGCTCCTCTCTGGAGGTGACCCCTTCTTATAAATCAGTCCAAGGGGGTCCGCTTGCCGGGGTCATGGCAGGTTAAGTCAGTTTGGAGGACTTTGTACACCCACTCCTAATTGTTCCTCTGCGGCCTGTTAGTGGCAGGGGTCTCTCTCTCAGTTCAGTGGTCTACCTGCTGGGGGCTTTGCCGATCCCCTCAAATCTGACTCCCCCTTCCCAACAGGAGGAACCGCCCCACCCTGAGCAATCTCCCCGGGGATTGAGTCTTGCATAAGTTTGCGGTCACTTAATTGGCAGGTCCTTGCCCCTCACTTTGCAGAGTCTTGACAATACAAGTGCCTTTCCCAGACGTGTCCAGTGAGCTGGGGCCCAGCTGGTTCAGAGCCAGGCTAAGGAGCTGGGCCTGTATTCCGGCCCCCCAGGCCTTTCAGCAGCAGCCTTTCTGAGGCCTTCGTAAGCATGGCTGTCAAATCTTCCTGACCTTTTCTACTCGGGACTGACGAATGGCATAGTTGTTCTGTTTGTTTTTGCTAGAGGACTGGTCTCCATATTTATTTATTCAGATGCAAGTATAGTTGCATATATCCACGTCAGTTTCGGGTGTACTACACAGTGATTGGACAAGTGTCTACGGTATGCTGTGCTCACCACGTAGCCGCCGTCTAGGACCAGGCAGTGTTCTTACGGTACCATTGACTATATTCCCTATGCTCTGCCTTTTATCCCCGAGCCATAGCTGTTTTTGTTTGTTTGTTTGTTTGTTTTTTAAAGATTTTATTTATTTATTTGAGAGAGAGAGAATGAGAGAGAGCACATGAGAGTGAGAGGGTCAGAGGGAGAAGCAGACTCCCTGCCAAGCAGGGAGCCCGATGCGGGACTCGATCCCAGGACTCCAGGATCATGACCTGAGCCAAAGGCAGTCGCTTAACCAACTGAGCCACCCAGGCACCCCGGCATAGCTGTTTTTAACCTCAGGCTTTCTAGAAGTTGAGCTGTTAACCCAACAATGTTCTGTAGAAGGAAGATCCTGGGAAGTATGAACGAACTCTTGACAAATGAGGGGTTTACTAATGGAAGAACATCATCAGTGTTAGGGCTGGCCTCTCAAATCCTTTGTTGTCAGCCTTGTTATCATCGACTGGGATGTGGCATCAGGAGCCAGTCAGCATGGGAAGGCAGTGGGTGGCAAGGCATCAGACTCAGATGGCTGGGCCTCACCCCAGAGGTGACTCAGTAGGCTCGGGGCAGGGGGTGTCTTTCAACTTTGATTTAGTAACCATCTCCAAAGGGTTTTCTGATGAGCTGCCAGGCTAGGGGACCACCATCATGGTGGAATGAGAATTAGCTTAAAATCGGAATTCCTGGGCCTGTGTCCACGGCCTGGCGCCCAGTAACCAGCTGTGTCACTTTGGGCAAGTCCTCTTTGCTTCATTTTCTCAACCTGAAAGCAGATTGCCTGCTTTACCCAGTCACTTTGAGGAATATATGAGATGCTATGTATTATCTGGAAACTGTAAAGTGCAGAAGACCTGCCCATATGCCAACCACTTTGTCAATTAGGGACCCTATGGTGGGGAATTCACTCACTTAACAAATATGTGATGGCAGGAACAGATTTGGCCTCTGCTCTGGTCTCTGGAGAATGCAGGGGCTTCTGGAAGCTGGAGATCTGGTTCTTCCAGGTCATGGCCTCTTTTGCCCATGGGTAGAAATAGGAGACAAGGGGGAGGGTGATTCTAGAATGGCAGCCACCCTCATCAAACCTGGAGACCCCATTGCACCATTTGTATAACTAGGATAAAATTCTCTCGCTGGTGGAGTTTCCCCCAAAAAACATCACTTCTAGAATTCGTGGCCCCTTTCTCTGTTCACACCTACAAACAGTATGGTGTGGCCAGCCTGACCTTCCCCCCAGAGCAGGTGGATTCATTGGAAAATAAATCCAGATGGAACCAAGTGGGAGGAGATAAAGTGTTTCTGCATACATGGAGACCATTCAGAGTAAAGGCCAGGGAGGGTGCAGGGTGAGAGGTACAGGTGGTGGGGGGAGGACCCCCAATGGCAGGCCCCATGTGGAAGGCACCCAAATGGGGTGAAGTCTTGAGGACGACTGAGAAGACCCAAGAGAGAGTCAGACTTCAGGTTCAAGCCAAAAGCCCCACCCCCATCATGGAAAATCAGTACTGAAATCAAGACTCGGTTTCCCACATCTTATTCTATCTAGGAGGTTAGATACAGATGAGGAATGCAGACAAGGAATTATTGCCATCGCAAATGTAAGAATTCCTTCTGATAACCCCATGTCATACCCTTTATGACTCATAGAGTCCAGTCTGTAATGACCAGCCAGTGACCCAAAGTACGCGTATATTTCCCAAAGCAGCAACATTTCCCCAAACTCTTCTTTGTTCTCACTGCTGCGCTATGGCATCCCCCAGTTTGGCATTTGATAACACTGTATAAGCAATGGTTGTTTTCCAAATGGGAAGATGTCTCCTACAACCACTTAATTCATTTTTAATAGCTATCGAAGCGGGTTTCTGTGCAGCTTTTAATTCTTTCCTGGGCTGTGTTGGTTTGCTCAACTGAAAATTATTTGTTTGTTCATTTATAATATAGAAGGAATATTGAATTATTATTACTATCTTAAAACCAGAAAGTGCAGATAAGTTAAGATGAAGAAAGCAAAAGCACCCGCAATTCCATCACCTGGAGAGACTACTACCAAATTTGGGGGGCCTAGCTGCCAAACTTATGTACGTGAGGGTCCCATGATGCATGTGTATACCTGTATTCTTCTCCTTACAAAATTGGGATTGGCACACATACGCTGCTTTGTAGCTTGGGAGGTCATGACTTTCTTTCGTTTGAACATTTAAGCACATTTCAAAACAGAAGAGGGAAATTTTAAGAAGACATAATGTGCCCGACATGGTATAGTTGTTTCCCACATGACTTAATGCTGTTTGCTGCATACCGAAAGTCACATTTTGCATCGCATCAAGTGGAAACTCCAATTATTTTGTGCTTCTGCAAATTTGTAATACATCTGTGATGTCTCTGATGTTCCATGAGTCCTAAAGTTGCCTCTGAATTTTCCAAGAAAGACTAACCAAGTTCAACCTGAGTTTTGGTGTTTAGATGATTTCATGTATCTAGATATCAGTAGTCCATGAACGATGTACATTGGAATTCTCAATCAAAAAACTTAATTAGCCATGACACTACATTTTCCAACTATGCACAATAATGAGCATTAATTGTAGCAAGATGATATACTAATAGGCAGTCCTTGGGGGTTGTGAGCAATGGTATTATAAGAGCTAAAGATGATGAGTGAGAATTCATCTCCAGCAAACAAGGAAATTCTTCCACCATCTGGAGTGTGGAATTGGATTGGGGTAAAATGTCAAATATATATGTGTAGAAATTCCAGGAGAGTCTTGCAATTCCATACTGATCAAGTCTTGTTTGAATCGTCAGGCAGCATTGGCTCAAATTGACGAGGTCTTGTTTGGCCCGTTAGCTTTCAATAATTCTGTCTCAATTCTCCCAACACAATGTTAGCTGGCCATTTTTTTCTCCTTGTCCATCAGGGAGCTTTTCCTCACGGACAGAAAAGGGAAAGAGGAAGATGAGTTTAATAAAAGTGCAACGGGAAACGTGGGCAGAAATGGAGGAGAAAGAGGACCACAGTTAAGACACAAGCGAGAAAAAACAAAAAACAACAACAAAAAACAAAAAACCCAGCCCAGTTAGAAGAGAGAAAAACACGCCATGGGAGCAAGAGACACAAAGTGGGTCGGGGAGGGAGGGAGTATGTTGAAAACTTTTTGAGAAGAGAAATTAGAAGGAAGGAAAACACGAGAAAGTGTTGAATAACAGGGAGGCTAAAGGGTCTGTGAGATATTCTTTCCTAGTGTTGAGTTTACTTCCAAAATTCTTTCTGAGAGGTAAAGCCAGAAAATAGATGAGTTGTCTTCGCTACAAAGAAATTATGTGCTTTCTGGAAGCAGGGGCACATCAGACACAGAGCCTGCCTGTGGATAGCTAAAGAAAAAGGTTTCCTTTGCTAGAATCCCTTATTTTAGCAATTCCAACCCCTTCTTGTTCGGTTTGTATTTTTGTTAGGGCGACCCCCACTTCTGGTACAATTCCAAAGACACAAACCACATTTTGGCACTCACAATACTATCTTGTGGAGATTTTCTCTTATAGGTTCTCATAACATCTCTCTGAGTGGAGTGGGAGGCAGATGTATTGCGCAGTTATCTTTTTACGTCTGGAGAAACTGAGGCACAGGACGTTAGATGGGGAGAGTTCAGTTGCCCCTTTTAGTGCTGATGGGCAGTGACAGAGCCGGGGTGAGCCATGTCTTCTCAATAGAAATAATTACATTTCTATCTGCAATCCACTCCTTCCCCCTCTGTTTGCCGCGATACCACAACGAAACTGATCCTCAAACTTTTCAAACACACTGTCCTTATCACTAATCTTGCACATTTCCATTTTGGAAAAATTTTGTTCCTTTAAAAATGGTAATAGTGCTTACAGTTCAAAGAAAAGCTATACCACAATAAACTCTGTGATTCAAAGTGAAAGGGATAAAGGGTATTGGGAATAATAAAACTCATAGAGAATTGGCAAACAAAAACACCTGTATAATTAACCATTTCCAAAGAACATAAAATATTGCTAAGCATGATTCAGGGGGAGGAGGGAAGGATGTACTATGGAGTTAAAATGAATGCATAGCTAGTGACATGTCCACTTAAGTAAATCCCCTTTGGCCTTACCTTATAAAAATGCCCCGTTTGAGGGTCTTACGAACTGATTCCTTGTCAGATTAGCCCTAACTTATGCATGAGCTGAATACTCCATATGAAACATCACCCAGAGTTGCCCCAGTGAGCTGGTTCTAGGTGCCCCACGATCTCCCTCCTTGTATGCTCCAGGCTCCTCTCCCAAATTCTCACCTCATCCTGGGCCAGAGACAGGGGAGAGAGACTGGGGACAGGCCCAGTAGCCCCAATTTTTTCACATGCATATCACCCCTTATGTTCCTTCATGACTAGTACCTTAGCAAATTATTTGTCCTGAGAACTACCCATTGCTTTTAGGATCTGAAAACAAGGTTAATCACTGATCCAGGTTCAGGAAGACGTCTGAAGTGCTAACAGTCCCTTCTGGTGAAAGAAGTCATTCATTAATTTGGGAACAGAAGGCTGAAGCCAGGCGCTCCTCCTGCATTTCCTGATTTCTAGAGCACTAGAGCCACAAATCTATTACGTGACCCTCTCTGAACTCAAATATCTCTGGAACAATGACTAGAGAAAAAAGAAAAGAAAAAAAAGAAAAGAAAAGAAAAGAAAAGAAAAGAAAAGAAAAGAAAAGAAAAGGAAGGAAGGAAGGAAGAAAAAGAAAGAAAGAAAGAAAGGAAGAAAGAAAAGAAAGCAACGAAACAGGAATGACATATGACTTGAAAATCTTAGATGCTAACCTTTCCAAATGAAACCGCAGGGAGAGCAGGATGAGGTGGAGATGGTCTTCCATCAGCCTTCTTTTTTCCATTCCTTCTCTGAGTCCTGCTCCCTCCCTCCTTCCTTGTGTGGCTCGTTCCTAGAGGTAGTTCTTTTCCAGTGCCTTCTCTCTGGGCTCCCTTCCATACTTAGAAATAAGAACCGGCATCTTTGAGTTCGTACTCTGTGTTATCATTGTGTTAATCACTTTCTGTAAATCATCTGATTTACTTAATTACCACAACCCTGGGAGGTAGGTGTAATCATCATCTCCCCACTTTTCAGATGAGGACAAACGAGGCCCAGAGGGGTTAACAAGGAACATGGCCGTGCCGGGTGTGAACCTTGGCCTGTATGATTCTGATGCTTGGACCTCACAGACAGTCACAGGGCCAGCAAAGTCTGGAGGCTTGGGGCTGTTGTGTGAGTTATGCACAAGTAAAGAGCTGGTATGTGACCAACAAGATGACACAGGTGGGACAAAAGAAATACAATAGCAACAAGGCCGAGGTCTGTATGGGCTTTTTCAGCCTCGGTTCCGAAGACGTTCTCCTGCCCAGGAGGTAGGAGAGTAGGAGGTAGGAGAGGAAGCCCAGAGAGGTCACACTGTGTTTGCTGGGGCCTGGCTCAGACAGAAACCCCCTGACCACAGAGAGACCAGTCTGAAGCTTGACTGATGTGCTCACCTCATTGTCTTGTTTCAGCTTCTGAGGAATCGACACCTGAAGGGGGTTCAGTGGCAGGACAGGACTCCGTGGAGGCAGCTGACAGACAATGGTCTTCAGATTGGACAGGGACACCTCACTTTCCTAATGACGCTCTGCCGTCTGCTTTCTGTGCTCTGTTGTAACACAGGGAAAATGAACCCCCTGGCTTCATTTGTCCCCTCCTCAGTTTTATGGAAACAAAGAAAAGTACCTTTTCATCTCTCAGCTCAAAACTTCTTAAGCTGCGTCTCTTCCTCATGGTTCCTTTGAGAGTAAAAGTCTAGAAATGAAACAATCCTGACAAGTTTGGAAAATGTGCTTTTACAATTCTCAGTTCAAAGCCAACCCCCTCCCCTTTGAGACTGAGTCCTGTTTGTTCCCACAGATGATAAGTTCAGCTGTGGGGCCTCTTTCTGTTTTCTTCTAACAGGGGTGAATGGCTTTCATGCTCTCATCGCTATGGTTCCACTGAATCTTCGCCTCTAAGCAAAAGCCCCAGTGGCCAACTTCAGAGGACACCCTGACCTCTGAGCACGTTGTGTGCAATGTCTTGTTTTAAATGATGGTGGGAGGGAAGCGGGGGAGGAGGTGGAGGAAAGAGCCCCAGACCCCGCAGTTTATAAATCACCCCATAACACAGCCGGGATGTGAAAGGCACCCGGCCAGGGGTTGTGAAAGGAAATAATTTTCATTCCCAGCCCTGGGAATTATGTGAAGCAATAGAACAAAAGCTGCATTCCCCAGGGATTTTCTGAGAGTAAGATGGAGGGGAAAATGTGAAAATCACAGGAAGGGCAGAGTTAGGAAAGATAGGGAAGCAGAGCAGAATGCAGCCAGACACCCAGCTTCCTTGGCCAGCCACCTTCAGGACCCAGAAAACTCCTCTACTGTGTCTCGCTGTGGGGATGGAAACACCTTCTGCCTCGGAGAGTGCTGGAGATGTTCTTTCTCAGAGGCTGGCGGGGTGGTGGGGTTGGGGGAAGCAGACGGGAAGCAGACCTGTGGGTACGGGCTATGCAGCTGCATTTGGGGATGGCCGGAAAATTATTTTTATCTTACCTAGATAATAAAGAAAACCTGAAGGCACACATAACGCTGTGATTCACCCTTGCAAGGGCCCAGGAGGCATTAACTGCTTTCAACAATTCCCAGGAGGGCACGGGCAGAACCTGATTCTGCCCCCAGCGAATCCCAGGGGCAGAAGGGGAAGGGAAGGCAACAAGAGTTGAATTCCTTGCTCCATCCTTCTGGGAGGCAACTGTGTTTGTGTCTGGAAACAGGCAGGTGTGGCCCGTAGTTCAGCAAGGCTACAGCGAGCCAGGATTAGACTGAGCGCAAGGTGCAGAGTCAAGAGATGTGGGTTCTTGTTCTGACTCTACTGCTTGATACCTTGGTATCTCAATCTCACCCGCTACGAAATAGGGTCAGTGATAGCAGCCCCACCTACCTCAAAGGTTTTCTTGGTGAGGATTCAGTAAAATATAAGAGCACAAATATGACCATGAGACTCAATAATAGTAGCTACTAACATTTATTAACCATCAGACACATGCTAGGCGTCACATATGTTACATGTTACTACTGTTCCTGGCTCTTCCAGGGCCTACTCAACAGATGAGGAAACAAACTCAGGAAACAAACAAACAAAGCACCTGAGCAAGACACATCCTGCTCAATGTTCTGACATCAAAACACGCAGGACAGCCTGGAGGTATGGAGCCTGGAGCCAGGTGGAGCCAGTTTTCAATCCTTGCTCTACCGCTTACCAGCTGTGTGAGTTTGGGAAAGTTGCTTAACATCTCTGTGCCTCAGTGTCCCTTTTGTAAAACAGGGATAATTAGAGGACTTGCCTCATAGGGATGTCAGATACATACACAAAGCATTTAGAAGAGTTACCCACACTTCGCAAGCCCTTTTCAAGTGCTAGGATTTTTTTTTTTTTTTTAATGCTCTTATGGTTTCCCTGCTAAAGTGGGGACAAGGAAAAATGATCCAGCTCATGATCTTGTTACTTTCCCTGTATACTTTCCTTCAAAGTCCTTTAGCTCAGTTGTAAGCAAGAACCCAACCCAAGACTATGAATGCTGTTAGGTGGTAGCACTGTTGGAGAGATGAGAGCAAAACAGTTGTTTGGTAGAGTGGCAGCTTTTTGTTTTGTTTTTGGAAGGAGAAGAGCAGGAGCCCGCAGCCTGGGCTCCCGGCCGGCAGCTTGCCTTGTGTCCTTGGCCCCAATAGAATACGCCACTTCAATGCCTAGTTATACCCAGGCCTGCCAGAAATTATGAAGCAGGTGCCCTTGCCCTGGTTGGAAATGGAGAGGATTTGGTTCAGTGTTTATTATGATTGGAATCATTATTTCCAGCTGTAAATGACTACATCCTGCATTTGGTATCCCTCTGGAGCCTACTATTTACTCCGGAGTCAGCACTGGTGGAGACAAACTTCAGGTGCCCAGGGAAAACCAGCCAGGCTGCCGACGTGCCCTGCGAGCCCCTGGCACTCTCAAGAGAGCATTCTTTCTTGGATGCGCTTCTCTGGGTCGGGCCCTCGGGAGCCCCCATGCCAAGCTGGGGCCTGTGAACATCCACGAAGAGGGCAGCTCAGCTTGGGGGGTGCCTGCCCCTCCACACGCTGCTGCAAGTGCTCCGCTCTAACAACATCTGGTGGTCGGCCTGATGTCCATCAGCCGAACATCTGGCTGTCGCTCCAGAAAGATTGTTTATGAGCCGCAAATGCTTTACTCAGCAGGAAAGGCACAATGAGGCCACACTGAGCCCCCTCCAGGCCTTAGGACCTTGGAGAAGAGGCACACTCCCGCACCTACAACCTGTTAGGTTCATTTCACCCGGCAGCCCCATCTGGCTCCAGCCCCTCAGCTCCCTGCACTCCAGGCCACAGTCCTGGGCACGGCAGACTCAGATCCAAGCAGATGGTGGGTCCGGCTTCGGACCCGGTCTAGCTAGCCAGGGACTGTTACAGACTCACTGGCCTCCAGCCCACCAAGAGAGGTGGACATGTTTATTAGTAAGGACTTGAAAACACTATCCACCATCCTTCCTCAAGGGAGCCCAGAGCTTAATCCTGTGGCTGCCCCAGCCAGCCCTGCCCAACCTCCCAACCCTTCTATACCAAGCCTCTGGAGGTGGAGTTCATGGACGTGGGTGGAAGGGGTAACGACACGCCAGGATGCCCCTTCTGCTGCCCCTGTCACTGTCCACCTGGTCTCTAGGGCCATCTGAGCCTGGTTTTCAAATGCTGGAGACTGGCAGGGGCTGGGGTCTCACCCCTCCTGTACGTACCACTGTTAATTCTTTACAACAACCCCGATTCCCCACCCCTTCTTTCTCACCCTGTCTTCTTTTCCAACTTTCCTTCAGCTAGAGTTGTGTGTGAGAGAAAGAAGGCGAATCATGTGCCTGGCTGAGGAATGAGATCATTTCTCTCCCCTCTTAGCAGGCTTGCTGTCTGCTAGTCAGGGTTACTGGAAGAAAGCGGGAAAGCTCGATTTCCACAGAGAGCCATCTGGCTCCACCAGACTCACGCTGATGCTAATCTGTTGGTTTCTTTTTCTTTATTCTTTTATTTTTAAATTTTTTTTATTTTTTGTTCCTGAGGAATACTTCATCCGCAGCTGTAAACTCAGACCTGGTCCATCTGAAGGCAAGAGTGCATTTGGTGCACATATTTATTACAGCATTATGCACCCCCCATCCCCTTGTAGGTGTCAGGACATCACTGTTACCACGGGTGGGTCTATGTAGTTGTAATGTCAGGGCTGCACTTTCAAATGGAAATCAGGCAATTATGCTCCACATGGAGAAATCTGACAGATGCAGAAGTTTTATACCGCTGGCTGTGTGATGGGGACAAAGGCGACCGGCACTCCCAGGAGATGGTTAAATAAATAGAATATGTTTCAAGGGTGCAGAAAAATCTAGGAATAATTAACTGTGGGATGAGAGTTCGTAGATCCTGTGGCTGTTTAACTTCACAACGTGATAATGAGAGGTCACTGAACTGCTGAACTCATCCGTGTGAGGCCAGCATTAGCGGACCGAGTACGATGCGCGTTCGGACACAGGCCGACTCTGCTCTGTGCATCTGGTTCTCGGCCTCCAAATGCACAGCTTCAGAGTGTTTTCGCTGGTTTTGCTTCCCTCTCACAGGGGGCTCCGGTTAGTCTAAAGAGAAGCGGAGCTGGCTGCAGCCTGAGGTCTGTGTGATGGAGCGGCTTCCTGTCAACGGTCAGTGTTACAGACAAGGCGCTCGTGCTGGAAAATGTGGCGGCGACCCTATTGTGGCTGCTCCTGGCCGCATACTTGTTACATGCCAAGCCCCGGCCAAGTGCTCTGGTCCTGTGAGCATGAGGTAGGGACTATTATTATCCGATTTTACGGATGGAGAAAGAGGCACAGGAGAGCCTGGGTGGCTCAGTCGGTTAAGCGTCTGCCTTCGGCTCAGGTCATGACTCCGGGGTCCTGGGATCGAGCCCCGCATCGGGCTCCCTGCTCCGTGGGGAGTCTGCTTCTCCCTTTACCTCTCTCTCTCTCTCTCTCTCATGAATAAATAAATAAATAAGTAAATCTTTAAAAAATAAAAGAAAGAGGCACAGAGCTAAGTGCAAGAACTGGGCTTTAGTTCTAGACCCCCGACCCCACCACCACCTCTGGTCTTGGCTCCGGCAGCTTGGCTGCAGACTTGCTAATGTTTCAACAGATAGTAGGGGGAAGATGAGGCACACTCGCTCATGCACCCTTGATGAAGCCCGATGTCAGACACATATAGTTGGAGCGAACTAAATACGAGAGACCTAAATAAAAGTTAAAAGCTACGGTGCCTGGGTGGCTCAGTTGGTTAAGCGACTGCCTTCGGCTCAGGTCATGATCCTGGAGTCCCGGGATCGAGTCCCGCATTGGGCTCCCTGCTCAGCAGGGAGTCTGCTTCTCTCTCTGACCCTCCCCCCTCTCATGCTCGCTCTCTCTCTCAAATAAATAAATAAAATCTTTAAAAAAAAAAAAAGTTAAAAGCTAATTTTTCCCATTAAGATATCCAGCAGTGGAAACGAATGGTTAGTTTGGAGCCTGAATCATGCAGTAAGATTCATCACTCAATGTGTCTAAAACCGAGTTTAACTTCACTTCTATTACCAAGCAGTGAAGTGCCCCCAGATCCTGGTCATTGCTTTCTTCTGTTGGGGAAGAAACAACTCAGAGCAGGCTTTGGCTCGTGGCTTTGGACTTTAGCAGTCCCTGAATTTCCCCACTACGTGGCTGCCTTGGACTAACATGAAAGCTGATGACAAATACAATTGAGAGAAAAGGGAAGGCATTTTATTTTTCTGAAAACTTATTTGTAAACTAAGCATATGACAAAATAAAATAAAACAGCTGTACGTAGGAATCTCCGCTACTTTTCCAGATCAACAAGTACCATTTTGAAAGTCCATGAAGTGCCACTGCAGGGAGGTAACATTAATGAAACAAAACCAGAGGCTATCAGGAGACAAAACGTTTACTAATTTGCTAGGGACTAGTAAACACTAATTTGCTAGGGACAGTCACACACACAGCACCCTCTGACTGTGACTCGTTTTACCTTATCTATCCAAGGGTGGAAAAACTAAGGGATTCAAAACTTTTTAGACTATTGGCTTTGTCTTACATTAGGAAGAAATTAAATTTCTGCTATGGAAACTTTTACTTTGTCCATCTCTATTGAATACATTTGTTTGAAAATATGAGAATAATAAGCTTGCGTTGCAGAAATGAAAAATATCATGAAAGTATTCCCATACGTAAAGACCTTAATAGAAAAGGGTTGAAAACACTAGTGACAAGCATACGAGACTGAAGCCACAAATCACTCAAGAAGGGGTCACTTAGGAGCCTAACAAAGCAGCAGGGCCCTCACCCGTGGATGGGATGAGCCATCCTGAGTAACCCACCACGTCAGCAAGGTCTTGTGCCATTGAGACCAAGCACTAGGGACCAAAAGGAGGAAAACTAGGAGCAAAGAAAATGGGAAAACCAATTAAAAATCGGGAATTAAAAATCTTAAAAATCAAAAAGAGCTAAAACAGGTTAATTAGCCTCAAAATATATGTCATAACTAATGTCATTCAATTGGCTAGTGTCCACGATCAGTTATTAGCATATAATACCTTTCCATAAAGAACTTTAACGTCTTCGTAAGTTCTTTACATATCTAAAAGTATTTTTAATTAAACATTTGACCAAAAAATAAATCAGTTCACAAAGAAATCTCTAAAAATCCTTCAGATTCAACCATTTATTTGCCACTGAAAGTTTTTCAAAAACACCTCTGATTGAAGAGGAAGTTTGTTTTGTTTTTTTCTTTTCTTTAACACATTTATTTGAAAATATAATGGTAATCTTGTGATTGTGACTTTTTCAAAGTGAGTATGTTTGGCAAAATCAAAATTGATTTTGACCCAACTCTTCCAAAAACTAATGGGTGTGTGTGTGTGTTTGAGTATGAACCTGGCTCTCAGGTAACATGTATTATAAATGTATTGTAACTCTGTATGTGACTATGTGTGCATATCACCACAAGACTTAGCATCTTAAGAAAAGTAAAGCAGGTTGCTGTCCAACGAGGGTACAGTAGGAATGCAACAGTGCAGGAAAGCTTTCCATCAATCATTCTAGCAAAAACATGTCAAATTTCTTTATACCTGATTATGGACAATGTGCACTTTGAAAAACCATGCCATTTATTAGAAGAAGAAATAAAATGGGACAGTGAGCAGACCATATAAAAAACATGTGGGATTTTTCAGATTACACCTTTCACACCTTTGAGAAAAATCTTTTCAGAGGGAGCCCCAGTTACTCACAGTTATTCATGAGTCACAGCCCTCAGATGGACTGAGTTGAAAGAACGATTGGAAGCCCCTGGTTTAGATAAAAATGTTAACAGTGGTCATCTTTGGAAGTTAGAATTATGGGTGACTTTATTTTCCTTCATCATGAGTTCCTGAGTTTTCCAAGTGATAATGTGAAGCGTTTACAGGCTGATGCTTAAATGAGTGGGCACTGGAGCCAAGCCACCAGATTTGGAGTCTGGCTCTGGGGCTCATTGGCTTATGCAAATCATTTTCCACCTTTGGGCTCTCAGTTTCATCTCTGTAGAATGGAAACCATCATAGTGCCTGTTTCAAAAAGTTGTTAGGATGACTAGTGAGATGATGCTTGCAAAGCACCTAGTATCTTGCACATGTAACCGTGCAATACATGTTAACTACTTAAGAAAAATCCTTTCCCGGTCCATGTCTGTACAGTTTCTTACAGAGACAGAGAAAGTGGAAACCCTAAGTCTCACTGATGAAGTCAGTATAATTTCCATATACCACCTTGCCCAATCCCTGGTGTAAGTGAGCACCCCTTCTGTTCCTTCTCTTCCACTCTTCCCTGTGTTTTTCATTTGTACACCCTTTGCAACCCGATGCTAATTTGTTTGTTTATGTGTACCGGAAGTAGTCACCATAGTCAATTTCAAGCTACCAGTGGTTTAACAAATGGCTTGGAGAACTCCTGAATATTTAACAGTTAGCACACCACTGGCTAATCTTCTATTTTGACAATTTTGACATATTGAAAATTACATTTGAAATGGCACTTTGGATTTGACAATGAAGAAAAATAACCCCCCTCTCCATACCCTCAGACCAGCACAAATATGGCAATTAATTTGTAGGCAATATTACTAGTGGGGGCCATTGGCTATAACTAAACATATGACCAAATGGACTATTTTCTGGGTTGATTTTTATTATTGTGATGGTGAAATGAAGATTTTTTGGAAACCGATGGGACTGTCAAAATAGAGCCCATCACACGGGTCCCCAAATAGCTCCAGCACCCTAAGGAAATGAGCAAGGTAGAGCACCTTTGCATTCCTTAAGATGTTCAAGTATTTTGTTTTCCAATTCGATTTCAAAAGTCAAAATAACATAAAAAGGCCTATATTAAGATGTCTTTCTCCTATCTCTGAACCTATCCACACACTGCTCTCATTATAGATAAGCACTTTTAATCGGCTTCTTGTTAGTATTTTCTTTATGAAAATAGAAGCAAACACACATAGGTGTTTTTATTCCCCACGCCTACTGACTTTACACAAAAGATGCTATTTACATTGTTCTATGCTTGGTTTTTTCACTTAACAACAGAACCTGACATTTTTCCACGTCAGTACCCACAGAACATCCTCATTCATTTTTACAACTGCGTGTTTTCATTATGTGACACATTAAAGAGAGCCCCATTTTCTTTGTTCCTTTTCCCCATTGAGAGGCAGGTTCTACTTCCCTCCCTTTGAATATGTGACGGCCTGAATGATTTGTTCAATTAGTAGAATACAGTGCAAGTGAGGCTGTGTATGCAGGTTAGGCATGAAGAGGCTGGCTGCCTCCACCTTCTGCCAAGTGGGACACTCCCCCCGGGGAGAAATCTGACTACCCTGAGACCATCATGCTGTGTGGAAGCCAAGCCAGCCACGTGGAGAGACAGCGTGCGAGGAGGTGTTCGGCCAGTCCCCGGCTCCTTTAGCCATGCTAGCCTGCGAGCCAGGGTGGCAGTGAAGACTGTGGAGGCCTCCGATGATCTCAGCCCTGCCACCATCTGACTGTAACCCCATGAGAATGCCGAAGTGAGACCCGCCCAGCTGAGTCCAGTCAACCACGGAACACTGAGCGATAACACATTTCTGTTCTAATCACTGTATTTTGAGGTCGTTTGCTACATAGCAATTGGTAACCTGAACACATTATGCAGATGCACATAATTCAATTAATTAGCCCCTTCTAGATAAACATCCGGGTTGTTTCCAGTCTTTTGTTATGTCAGTCAATGATCTCATGAATAATCTTACCTATATATTGTTTCACACAGGTGCAGGTTTATAAATTCCCAGAACTGAAATTAGTGAGTCAAAGGACAGATGCATTTGCAATTTGGTGCATTTTCGTTCATTTAAAGTGCCAATTCCTTGCCCATTTTTCTTTTTTCTTTTTTTTTTTTTTTAAAGATTTTATTTATTTATTTGAGACAGAGAGAATGAGAGAGAGAGCACATGAGAGGGGGGAGGGTCAGAGGGAGAAGCAGGCTCCCCGCCGAGCAGGGAGCCCGATGCGGGACTCGATCCAGGGACTCCAGGATCATGACCTGAGCCGAGGGCAGTCGCTCAACCAACTGAGCCACCCAGGCGCCCTTCCTTGCCCATTTTTCTATCGGTTTGTTCTTTTATATCTCCGTTTCTAGAAAATTGGTTCTTTGTGCTATGAGGTACAAATAACTTTTCCCAGTTATTTTGTCTTTTGACTTTGCTTATATTGATTTTTGCCGGGAAGAATTTTATTTTTAAGTCTCCCATATTTCTTCCATTTCTTTTATCTTTTACCATTTAATCTTTGATCCATTTAGAATTCATCCCGATGCATCTAACTTTGTTTTCTAAACTGCTACTTGTCTTAAAATCACATATTAAATAGGCCCATATTTTTTGCTACTGATTTGACATGTTACTTGTATCATAAGTTTTAATATGCATTTAGGTCTATCTGTAGTATTTTTATTCTGATTCTTTCTCTATTCATTTAATATCACATCTTAATTTTTGTAACATAAAACTATCATTTAATACGTGAGATGGCTAGTGTGTGCCCTGTTAGTCTTGTTTCAAAGAATTCTTCTGAATATTCTTCCTAATTAATTTTCTCATATGAGCTTTAGAGTCAACTTGTTGAGTCACAAAATAATCTGGCATTATACTAATTGGAATTACACACAGGGAGATTTAGTTTAGGGAGACTTGCCCTCTTCAGGAGAGTCACTCCTTTTATCCAAGCATATGGTATGCCTGCATTTGTTTAAAACTGCTTTTGTGTCTTTCAGGATCAGTTTAAAGTTTTTGTTTCATAAAGATCTGGAACATTATTCTTGGTTATTTTAGCTTTTTTGTTGTTATTCTAAGTGTAAAAAGGTCTTCCATTACATCTCCTAACCAGTTGTTTAAATGTATGAAAGCTTTTGAAAACTATATATTGATTTTATATTAAGCCACCTTACTAAATTCTTATTTTCATAGTCTTTTTCAGATGATCGATCCTCTTGGGTCATCCAGGCATACAAATATATAATTTGCAAATAATGATAATTTTGTATCTTTTCAATTCTTATAGGCCTAATTTCTCTTTTCTGTTTATAACATTTTTAGCTCATTCTTGACTTTAGTAGGAATGCTGTTGGTATTTCGCCTTTAAACATAACGTTGACTTTCAGCTTGGTTTATGTTAGCAAGTACACATCTATTCCTATGTCACCGAACTATTTTAGATCAATAATGGAAGTTTAATTTTGCTACACATCTTCAAAGCATCTAAAGAGATAAATACATGGTTTTTTTCTTTGATCATTTATATGGGAATTCATATAAGTAGACTTCCTAAAATTGAACCATCTTTGCCTGGAATAAATCCCACTTTGTCATATTATACTATTCTTTTAATGAGTCGCTGGAGTCTATTTGGTAAAATTTTGCTTTGTATTTTTAAATAACTTTGGTTTTTAAAAATTGTACAATTATTACCAGGTTTTTGGATCAATCTTATGCTCACTTTTTGTGTCCTGTTTAATATATCTTTCCCACACCCATATCCATTTCATTTTGTTTGGTTTTCTCATTTTGATCCTCTGAGCTCCTGTGTTTTATTATTATCTATTTTCTCTCCCAATTCACCTTCGTTTCTTTGACAGTTTATTTTTTCTCCCATTTCTACCCTGAATCTCTCCAGTTCACTCTTGGTCTCTTGTCTTGCTGTCACTGCCAACAGATAGTCACACCTCTGCTTTATGCCCTGGCTTTGTAGAGGTGACAGCAATTAAATATTTCACATTTGTAGTAAAATGCCTTTTCCTATTTTCATCCGCTCTTTGGTAACACTTTATCTGCCATTTGTTTTTCCTGATCTTTTTCTTTTTTTTATTTCTTGAATCTCTAAAATAAATTGGGTGGGTTATCTTCAATGTCTCCCCTTTGCGGCCACCGAGTTTTTCTTGGACCAAATATTTGCAGGATCACATTCTATCCTAGTAAGGATTTTCTTTATGAATCAAGGTTTTGTGCATGAGTTTTAGATCTATTCTCCCCAGCCAATAAAGACAGGCGCTATAGGGGTTTTCAAAAAGCACCTCTCTTCTTTCTTGCTGCTTGCAGATAGGGCTTTCCCTGCAAGTGTGTGTGTGTGTGTGTGTGTGAGGGTGTGTGTGTGTGTGCTCACGTGCGCACGCACGCGTTTTAATCCCATCATTTCTACTTTTCACAACTGGGTCCAGAAAGTTCTTGCTGCCCTTATTTGTATATTGTTTCCTCTATAGTAAAATATGAAACTCAGATTTTGTTCCTCACTTCATCTCTCCCTTTTTATGAATGTATTTTACTGACTCATCTTGATTTCTGAAGCCATATACTCTCCTCTCCTTTTTTCCACTCCCCAGCCTGCTCCCCTGCTGTATGCAGGCCTTCCATCTATTTTGCTGTTCTTAGTTTTAACTCCCTCCTAGTTTTGCTGATAACGGATATTTTATTTTCATCTCTTATTTTACTTTTGCCTTCCACAACTTCAAAGAAGGGGAGAGACAGCTCTCCCATCTTTATACTCAAACCGGAAAAGTCCATGGACATTCATATTTCAAATTCAATGTGAACAGTCTAAAGGATCGAAGCAGTGAATTTTGAAGATATTTTAAAGGAAAACCATATGGGGGGCGCCTGGGTGGCTCAGTCATTAAGTTTCTGCCTTCGGCTCAGGTCATGATACCCAAGGTCCTGGGATTCGAGCCCCACATCGGGCTCCCTGCTCCGTGGGAGGCCTGCTTCTCCCTCTCCCCCTGCTTGTGTCCCCTCTCTCGCTGTCTCTCTCTCTGTCAAATGAATAGATAAAATCTTAAAAAAAAAAAGTAAAACCATACGAGATTCACTTTCCAGAGCATGTAGATGTTTTGAAGCCTCAAGATGGATTTAAAGTATTCAGGATATTTTCTTAGCTTATCATTGGGGCAAGTCATCTCTCTGGACCTCATTTTTCCAGTGAAGGGAAAGGATTTCTAAAGCCTGACGACAGAGTGGACAACCCAAGGTTTAACTCCAAGAAGTGAATCACCTGTGGTGGACATCAGGCTCAAGGATACTTGGGTGGCGTAGAAGACCTTCCTGGGCTAGGAGCCCAGTGTTCTTCCCAGAACAATTCTCTTTCGTGTGCTGGCCTGTCCTTCTGGAAATGCATGGACTAGGGTAACATTTCCAGTCCCCAGGCCCTTCTGCTCCCCTGCCTTCCTTCCTATCTCCGTGGTAAAACCAGACATTTTAATACACATCGTATTGATCTAATCACGAATGCAGCCAAGATAATTGGATCCACGCTGCCATTAATCCCCCAATGACCAAATCAGGCTGTGTTAAGGTAACTACATTCTGTCCAGGCTAGTGCTCTGCAAACTATACTCTAAACAACATGGCATTCATTTACTCAAACTTCAATGAAATAATTGTAGGCAAATTAGCCATTTTTAAAATGGACAAAATAACGTCTTTTACCGAGCTGATCTTTTAAAACAGGACCACACAAAAAAACCCATTGGTATTTTTGTTCCCATTTAAAAAACATAACCCTGCATTTCGACCATTTTTCATTGTTCACTAACGAAATCAATGCAAATAACCTTTATATTTGTTACGAGGAAAAAAGGCGAAAAATTCATTTCCTAAAAATATATTCGCTTAGAAATTCTTTTTACCTTATGAACTTCCTTTGTCTTATAAACCTGTCAGCAGAGCAAACTGGGAGCCAGTTCCCTGCAGCCATAAACCCCACCACCCTTTTTACAAGTCTTTATTCTTTGGAAATGTAAACACTAGTGTTGAAAAGCATTCACTGGGAAGATAAATGAGTAGTAAAATGATTAGTGCCCATTCAGTGATTACTTACCTCTGGGCTGGTTGACAACGGAGGGCTGGCTTGAGGGGCTCTGAAAGCTGACTCCTTCTCCACACCTGGGTAGATGGGGTCTCCTGGGGCCCTCCCTGGGCCTGCCGACCCCATGGCCCCTGCACAGCTGCTCCTCACAGGTTCTTAGCCAGCCTTTGTGGTGTCTCCTTGGAGCGCACGTTCTAACCACAACTCATCTTGAAACTGCAACTGCCATCTTTCCCAGGGCACCAGGCCGAGAGAGGTGAAATGCTATCCCGAAGAGATTCTCCAAACCCCTTAGGAGCTCTGACTGCGTCCTCCTGAGTTCTCATCTGCTTCTCCTTCTGAGGAAGGGTCAGGGCCCTTCGGCCCCTGGCGCCTTGCCTCAGGCCACGCCCGCCTAGATCCCCATCATTCCAGTTTAGGCGCACCTGCTGGTCTACACCGCCTAAATCCTAATTATTCCAGTTCAGGCGCACCTGCCCGTCTACACCAACGCCGCAATCCCCATCTCTCTCTTTTTGTGGCTTTTCTCTTCTGTTGGTGAAGCTCCATTTCCATCTACTTCCGAGACAAAGTCCTCTGCCTGATTTTCACGCCCTGGACAAGCTTACCTCACCGAATTGACCTCGCACTGCTCGCGGATTCCCTGAGCAGCCATGCTGGGGGCTACAAAGTTAAGATCGCTCACAGCTCTGCCCATGACCGGCTGATGGGCCTCTGTGTCTGCAGTCTTCCCTGGAGAGAGGTATAAAGATGGCAAATGGGTGGGTTTACATTTCAAGGCGGAGAGCGCGTCCCCAAGGCAGTAGATACTGTATGAATGCTCATTACTGAGAATGAGCTCTTGCCAAATATTCAAAATCAATATTAAAATTAATTGGCCTCAGCTTATACATCAAGCCAAGCGCGTATAACGGGGCGTGGTGCCGAGTGGTGGCGTAGACTGCGGTCATGGTTGAACACATCATTCTCTCGAATGACGTTGTTCAGCACTACCGGGATATTCTTAGGAGCGACCCACTCTGAAATCACCCTGATTTTTATGGTTTTGAGTTCTTCCGCTTGTCCTAACTGCTCCCTTCTTCTCATGCTATTGAGATAAAAACGTGGTGTTTTTTCTTCTCAGTGTGCCTGCCCATTGGCTGTGAGCTAGGAAGCCAGAAAACAGAAGTTTTAGGAAGTCTTTGAAAAATAAGAATAAATTGGCCTTGAGTGGAAGCCTGGACCTTGTGAAATAGGATTATCAAAGGCAGGCCCTGGCGGGGGTGGGGGATAGGGGAGGAAGGGCAGGGCAGTGGGGGAAATCCCAGGGCCCAGACCACACCGCTGACTAATTCTATCAGAATTTGTAGGGGAGAGGCCCCAGTGTCAGTGTTTTTTAAAACCTCCAGATGACTCCAACGTGCAGCCAATGTTGAGAAGCACTCCCTGCTGCCCATACTGTGTGTCACTCTATGTGATGGAATTGGCCCATGTGTGGTGCGACAGCAGGGAGACGAGAAAACCAGGGAGCTTGCATCCGGGCCATTGCTCCCCGTGCCTCCCCGAGAAAACCAGGGAGCTTGCATCCGGGCCATTGCTCCCCGTGCCTCCCCTCACTTCAGATACAGAAAATTCATCTTCTTGAGAAAAAATTCTGACTAGCTTGGACTGTATTAAATCTCCTGAATCATTTTTTTTTTTTTTAAGATTTTATTTATTTATTTGAGACAGAGAGAATGAGAGAGAGCACATGAGAGGGGGGAGGGTCAGAGGGAGAAGCAGACTCCCTGCCGAGCAGGGAGCCCGATGCGGGACTCGATCCCGGGACTCCAGGATCATGACCTGAGCCGAAGGCAGTCGCTTAACCAACTGAGCCACCCAGGCGCCCCTGAATCATTTTTTTATTCTGCTTGTTGGGGAAGAATGTATGTTCTTTATTTGGGTCATGGGGATGTAGTTAATAAACTGTAATGTTTCTTAGTTCTTTTGAGAGTTTTCACAGGATAGATTTAACTCCAGCCCTCTGAAGTTGTTTTCACTTTCTAAAAAATAGGTAATAAACAACTGCATAAATGTCAAGTACCGCGTGAGTTTCTGGGGACACAATGGTGTGTTGAGGGGTCCTCAAGGCCACTCCCATGTTTGAATATCTGCTATCAGGACTCACAGGAGTAGTCAAATAGTTGTATTGATGGCTAAGATTTATTACAGTGGCGTACTAGGGGTACACAGAGCCTAAGGGACAAAGACAGGTGGAGTCGGGACAAATCATGTGCAGTCTTCCTTAAGCTCTCTCTTCCTTTCTCTCCCTCCCCTGAGGGGTCACAGAGTGTAGCTAAATCTTTGCACACATTCACGGTTGTTTCCTATATTTCTAACAGTGGGTATAGCTGAAGCAAAGGGAATTCAACATTTTAAGGCTTTTGATACGTTTTTTCCAACTTGGCCTCCAGAAGTTGTCCTTTTTTTTTTATAGTCTTCCTAGCAGCACTCATTTCCCACATCCTCTCTGGCTTTAAGCAGGGCTGTTTTCTAAACGTCCTTGATAATCTTACAAGAGAGGAGTATCTCATTTTATTTGTGCAACAGTGACCCACGTGATGAGGGTGGAATACGGGAGGCCTGTCCAGCTCTGTGGGAACTAGAGACATGGGCCATATGGTCTCTGCCCTCAAGACTGCTGACAGGCCAGCTGGGAAACAGCCTTATGCTTGGTGGCAGTGGCCGTGCTGAGGAATGGGCTCTTTTTTTTTTTTTTTTTTAAGATTTTATTTAGTTATTTGACAGAGAGAGACACAGTGAGAGCTGGAACACAAGCAGGGGGAGTGGGGGAGGGAGAAGCAGGCTTCCCGCCGAGCAGGGAGCCCGATGTGGGACTCGATCCCAGGACCCCGGGACCATGACCTGAGCCAAAGGCAGACGCTTAACGACTGAGCCACCCAGGCGCCCCCTGGGCTCTTTGGAAAGGACCAGGGTTTTATTGCTATTGATCTGCTTTTAGTTTTCCTATGAAGTATTTCTGAAGGAGAAATCAATAGGATAATATAATGTCATATAATATATATAACATAAAAATATATACCAATTTAATAAAATAATGTAGGTAAAGCAATGAAGTAGATTGTATGGAAAGTGAGTTGTGGGGCTGCCAGCTAGAAAAAGGATAGAAACTGGATATTGGAAATTGGACGACTAAGAAAAGAAGCAGATTCAGGGCCGAGGAAACACCTAGAGGAGACTGGGCAAAGGTGGGGGTAGGGGTCATTTTTGCCTACGCTTGTCTTTTTAACTTTTTTAGGCATATATCATGAATTACTGTGTAAAGATTTAAAAAAGTAATGAATTTTTATAATTTAAGTGTGTTGAATTTAAAGTGTTAGTAGTTCTTCAAAGTTCAGAGGCCAATGGGGTATGAGGTTGGGGCACAGGTAAGAGAATGGGGCTTCCAGTGACAACTTAGGTGTCACCAGTACTCAGTGACTGGTCACCAAGGAGTGGCTTACTATTTGAGGCAATAAGTGAGGGTGTGTGTGTGTGTGTGTGTAGAGGTGGGGGGGCGGGGAGAAAGAGAAAGAAAGGAAGAGGAGAAGAGAAAGAAACAGGGGGCCAAGGACACAATGGATAAGTGGAGTCAGTGGAAGACACAGAGCTGTTCCAACAAGACTTTCTGAAGTTGGGGCAGCCTTATACACGTGGGAGCATGGTGCCCACATGGAGGTTTCCCAGAAGTATCTTTCGGGAGGAGAAAGAGATAAGGGACAGCCATCACATTAGCTGGTTCTCCTGCCCTGAAATGAGGTCCTGAGAGGCAAACCGATTTGCTCAAGGAGGCACAACACACTTGGCAGTAAAACTCCATTGTTGGCAGGTGATTTCTGCCGAGCACTCCCTCTTCGAAGCCTGTCATACACCCGATTTCCACAGGGGACTCTCTAGAGTTGTGTTTCTGAAGAGGAGGGTTCACGTATCAACTACAGAGCATCAACTACAGGAATATTAAAAGTCCTTCAAAGTTAATGCAAATTTCTATATGTGGCAAAAATTACAGAGCACTTTCTAGAACCAGGTTCTACTTACCTGCTGGAATCAGAGAATAAGAAACAAAGTTGTTTCTTGAAGAGGAGGTTTGGGGTCCTGTGTGAATGCAGGAAGATGACTGAGTGGCTTCTACCCTATTCCTCTTGTGTGTCATGTGGACGAGCCAGCTCAAATCTCTGGGTATTTTTGCACAAATCCCTCCACTACTCCCCTAAAACGTATTCAACTGTGCATCAGAATTCCCCACTAAATTACTTTTTGGCCTCTACTTTCAACTTTCCCCCCATGTCTTATGCCCTCACTCTAAAAAATAATAATAATACACATATTAGACTTCTTTTAAAAATGAATCAGTGTTTATAACTCCAGCAGATTGTAAAATGCACATGTTCAGTTATCATTTTAACTTAGTAGCTGCCAAACTGATAAGGAGTACAGAAAAGTCAGGCTTTTTCTTTTTTCTTTGAAGTCAGGGTAGGAAGTTGGCTCGTCAAAGCTTTTAGTGTGGAATCAAGTACTGGTAGTCAGCACACATGTACCTACACCACGCTAGCTAGCCCCAGGAGAGGACACAGGCCAACGTGGGCTGGTTTTAGAAAGGACCCCAATTTCACCATGCACCTTCTCCTCCCACTGTTTTGAAATCAGAATCACTATACTGTACAATGGGAGAAAGGCCATGGGCCGAGGGATGATGTGGCTTGAGTTCTCAGACTGTGGACTCTCTGGGGGTGCATTCAAGTTCCACGACGGAGTCGCCTCCAGCGCAAAAGGCCATTACCCAAATGCACTAGTGGTGTTAAAGAAATAGATTGTTAGGGGTTAGTTCTTTAAAGTATACTTTTCGGCATTTGCAGAATTTCTAGACGGTGCAGAAGAAAAAGTCTTAGCCCTTTGAGAGTGTCTTAAGTTATAGAAGAAGCAGCCAAGCTTTGCGTTGGACCTGCTGTCACTTGCCCCTTTTCTGTCTTTGTGCTGCCACCTAGAGAGAAAAGGAAAACATATGTTGTATTCTGGTGAGCGGAAGCAGTCACCTCAAACCCCAAGCACTATCTGCACCTTCTAGAACAAAAAAGCAAGGTGGGCTGTTTTAGTTCTGAGAAAGGGAAGCCTTACACTTTTGCTTCTGAGGGAAGACCTCAGATAAGGGGCGGGGTTCCTGCTGTGGCCAGCCTCCCTCCCTGAGCTCATCCTGGGGCTAATATTGGTCTCCTGGAGGAGCGTGGGTGCATAGGAAGCATATTTTCTTTCCACTGTTCAGAGGGAATGAAATACAAAATCTTAAGATCACCCAAATTTATGGAATGCACACCATCATTTTAGAAGAACACCCAAAATATAAAAACACATGAAAACAGGGTTCTAAGACAAAAATTCTTAAACCCTCTTTCTACTCGTTTCCTTTTCCTTTTCTTTTGAAAGGCAGATCTATTTTTTTTTTTTTTCAAAAAGTAGGAGGCCAACGTATAAAAAATAGATAAACGTAGACCAGCTGGAGGCAGTAGTGGCCCCTAATATCTCTCTGAAGAATGTCTCTGAACACGTTTAATGGCAACATGCTGGTTTCTGACTGCGTACAAGGTCAAACATAATTTATTCTGCAGCTATTATGTCTTCAAAAAAATTTTTTTTTAAGTTGATGGAAATCAGATTTCTATGCCATAATGTGGACAGGTTGAGGTTAGACCTCCCTAACCACCTGCCTCCGAAGGACTCTGTCACCCTCTGCTCAGCCTCTTCCATAGCCCTGGCACCATGTGTGACATGCCCCCTCCCGCCTGCTCCTAGAGCAGAAACTTCTTGAAGGCAGGTGTTTTGTGGGCCATGTTGACAGCTGCATTTCTAGTGCCTAGAACATTTGGCATGTAGCGGTGCTCAGTATAAGTTCTTAAGAGGAATACATGAATCTGAGCTTGTCCCTTGGCTTTTTTTCTTTTGAAAGAATGAAACAGGGTGCCTGGGTGGCTCAGTCATTAAGCGTCTGCCTTCAGCTAAGGTCATGATCCCAGAGTCCTGGGATCGAGCCCCACATCGGGGTCCCTGCTCGGCAGGAAGCCTGCTTCTCCCTCTCCCACTCCCCCTGCTTGTGTTCCCTCTCTCTCTGTCAAATAAATAAATAAAATATATATTTTTTAAAGAATCACATGACTAACTTTAATTATATACATATTCTGATTAAAACACATGTGTAAGGTAATAATTCTTTGAACATCTATGAAGTCAATTCCTCTATAAATCATATTTGGTGATCCCTCCCTCTCAAATAGGCTTGATTCATGTGAGACCATCAAAGTAACATTTATTAACAAAAGTACAGTAAATGCTAAAAAGCTGGCAGCTGAATTAAAAGTCTGGCATGGAAATACACCAGATGAGTAGAAGCTTTAGTCAAATTCTGGCCCACCACTGCCGAGGATAAACTGACCAGCAGAATTCATTTGGAATAGAGCAAGACGATGAAGCACAGTAAATCTGATTTTTCCTTCCTTAAAATAAAATTCACAACTAAAACAGACTCATGATGGGAAAACGGTCATAAAGCTACACACACAATGGTATGAATAAGCAGATGAGGTCAGTCAGCAGAAAGGAAAGAGGCCCAGGTTTGAGGATAGAAGGGCAGCAGTGGACTCTGCTATTTTCGGTCTGTGGCACCTACTTTTCACCAGAGTGGACCAGGGGCACACCCCCTTTCCGGGCTACCTCAGGGGGTAGCTGTGAAGATCAGTGTAGCTACTGACAAGTGGTTGCTGCAGAACCTGTAAAGGACTATTAAACATAAGGTAGGAAACCTCTTTGTCAGTCTAATGACCCTAAGGAGTGTATAAATCCCAGCCTATGAAAGGTGTATAAATCCTGTCATGTCTTCCCATTATTCAGACGAGTCAAACTCTGTGGACATCTTCCAAAGACACTAAGAAAATACCAGTGCCCTTCCCATCCTGGCCTGGGAGCTCTCTGTCTTCCACGAAGAGGTCCGACTGCTCAGTGCAGCTAACTCTGGAGCTCTCCAAAGCTTGGGTTAGTCTGGAGAGAGGGCTATTTGGGAGGACATATGTGATACAAGGTGTCTAGTCAAGTTACATCACCTTTAATAGCAGAGAAAGTCAGTCCTAACCATGTGTGGAGACTATCCTTCAAATCTAGTGTTGGCATGACTTCCCAGGGTGTAACGGAAGTCAGTTCCTCTGGGGAGAGGGAGTTTGGTGTAGAAAGTCTGGGAGTCTGAGGTCCTGAGTTGACCTTCTGGCTCAGCTCTTTATTAGCTGTGTGACCTTGGGCTTTTTCAACTGTAAAATGGGGAAATAACACCAATGGTGCCATACTGTTTCTAGAAGGATTAATCACATAAATTCATGTGAAAAGTGCTTAAAACCTGCAAAGCACTTGGTCAGCTTTTGTTATTACTTCCCAGTAACTGTGCTCTTCACATTTCTTTTTACTGCAAGGTAATGTAATCTATGGAAAATGAAGAAAAGAGACAAATATATGCCAGGAACACCTCAAGAGCCAGAATGAGCATGTTGGCGGATTTCCTTCCAGACTTTCTCCTAGGGAAAGAGATAAGATAAGCCAACTAAAGAACTGAGAGGACTGCCTGATGCATGGTAAGCACTGGATGGATACTAACTCTACAGCATTTCCTCATGGGTATAAAGGAGATAAGGCTCCCCATGCAGCAGCAAATGCAGGGAAGGACATAAAAGGACTCAATGATCTAGTCTCATTTCACAGGAAAGACAGGACTGTGGGCCAGCAAAGCTAGTGATTTGTTCCTGGGCCCACAGAGTTAAGGCAGGACCGGGACTACAACCAGGGACAGTAATAATCCAGCTACTTTAAATTAATTGGTCTTTTTAGTCCAATTACTTTTACTTTTTAAAAGTAACCTTCTTAGTTTAGTTTGAAACATGGTTGGTCATTTATCTGTTTACTGATATTGTCATAAATTTGCATGTAACAAAAGCATCACTGTACATTTGGTTAAGTAAATGGATACTTTTTAGTTTCTCACTTCCAAATTGCCTTTGTGTCTTGCTAAGTCTCCTAGTAAGAGAAATATGATCCTGGGAATGGGCTGTAGCACACTACAAACACCCAAACTAACAAAACACAATTCCACTTGACATCCACATTAAACCTGATGGAGGAGAATCTCTTTGGGAGTGCAGAACCAGAGAAGTACAAACCTTGAAAGATGAGAGAGCCTGAGAGCCAGAGTACAGGGAAAATTTAAATTGAAGATAAACCAGACATAAAAAAGAAAAGAATGTGGGCAATCCGAGATCCGTTTCAGAAATATGTATGGTTTGACAAAAACGATGGAGGCTCTTGTGTGTGTACATGTGTTTTTATAGTTTGCAGAAATTTTTTGAAGCTTACCCCAAATCAGCACATTCATCAAAAAGATAACAATGTAAGTAAAGAGAAGTGAAGGGCCGAGGGATTTAAGCAAGCCCTTTGGGTTGGCTGTCCCTATCCTGACTGCTAGGGCACCCAGCCCTGCAACTCTGGCTGTTGTGGGGAATAAAGGACTTATACATAGAGCAAAGTGCTCAGAATAGTACTATGTAAATGTTATACAGTGTGTGTTGTTATCAGAATCACTATTAGTATTATGAAGTGATCACATGAGAAACAGGATATTAGCATAGTTTCAAAAACTGAGGGGCATTTTTACAAAATAACTGACCAGTATTCTCAAAAGTTTGAAAGACAAAGGAAGACTGAGAGGCTCAAACATTAGAAAAAACAGAAGAGATATGACAACTAAATACAATGTGTAATGATGGACTGGATTCTGGAATAGAAAAACAACATTAATGTAAAAACAGGTGAAACTCAAATAAGGTGGTAGATTGGTTAATAGTGTTGCATTGTTGTAAATTTCCTGGGCTTGGTAATTATACTTTGGTTACGTCAGGTGTTAACATTAGAGAAAGCTGGGTGAAAAGTATAAGTAAACTCTACTGTTTTTGCAACTTTTCTGTATGTCTAAAATTATTTCAAGATAAAAAATAAAGAAAAAAGAAAGAAAGAGAGAGAGACCCAGAAGTGACAGAGATGATGCAACCAGTAGACAGGGACAGTAATGAAGTATTTAAAGAAAACACAATGAGAGAAATGGAAAGACAAAAAAAAGAACCAAATAGAGCATCTAGAACTGAAAATTCCCATATTTGAAATAAAAATTCACTAGCTGAGCTTAATGGAAGATGAAACACTACAAGACAAAGTAAACTTGAAAATATAACAAGAAAACTGTCTAACATGAACATAAAACAAAACCAAACCTAGAAACTCAGTTAAAGGACAGGTGGGCTATTATCAAGTGGTCTAACATACATGTAAATGAAGTCCTAGAAGCTGAGGGGGTGAGCAGAAAAAAGCAGAAAAATATTTAAAGAAACACTGGCCAGAAATTTTCCAAATTTGATGAAAATTACAAACTCAAAGATTCAAGAAGCTCAATAGACCCACAAACAAGTTAACACAAAGAAAACCACATCAACACATCATAATCAACTTGCTGAAAACTAATAATAAAGAAAAAATCTTAAAAGAAGCCAGGGAGGAGAGGGGACACCATTTAATATAAAGTAGAAGAAATAAAAAAATTATCACAGATGTCTCATCAGAAATAACACGAGCCACAAGACAATGATTCTCTGACAGGATCAAAGAAGTTAAAAAATTTTTAGCTGGATTAACCAAGAAAACAAAAAAGATACACATGATCAATCAGGTATGAAAAAAGAAAACAACTACAGATCCACAGACATAAAAAAGATAGTAAAAATATGAGAAACAAGTTATGCCAATAGATTTGACAACACAGATGAAACAAACACATTTCTTAAAAGACATAAATTACTAAAACTGGCACACACACATGCAAAAGAAAATTAGAATAGCTCTATATCTATTATAGAAATTGAATCAGTAATTAAAAACTTTCCTAGAAAGAAAATTCCAGGCCCAAATGGCTTCATTTGTTGAATTCTGTCCAATATAAAAGGAAGAAACAATTACTAATCTCATATAAACTCTTCCAGAAAATAGGTGATGAGAAGATATTTCTCAATTCATTTTCTGAGGTCAGTTTTGCTCTGATACCAAAACAGACAGAATTATTACAAGTAAGGAAAACCACAGACCAACATCCTTCATGAACAGAGATAACAAAAATCCTTAACAAAATATTAAGAAGTAAAACACAATACTGTATATGAAAAGAATAATACACTACAGACCAAGTAGGGTTTATCCCAGGAATGTAATGTTATTCTAACTTTCAAAAATCAACCATTATACTTCAGATATTAAAAGCTAATCCATTATTAAAGGAAAATGACATGATCATCTCAATAAATGAGGAAAAAATATGTGACAAAATATGTGAACTGGGATTAGGAGAGAAATCTACAAAAACTACACCCATTGATCGATAGAAGGATTGAGCACATCTTGTGCCTAGATTTTGGTTTCTAAATATCACTCTCCATGAACAGGAACTCTGGCTTTTTAGGAGAAAGGCTGATTCACAGCCTGGGCAGAAAGAGTACAAGAGCCTGGAATACCCTGTCACAGAAGAAGAAACCCACTGGACAAAATACAAAATACAAAATCTACAAGTCCATACTGATACAAGTTCATAAATGAATAAATAAGTAGAGACAGGAAAGCTATTCCTCCTAAAAAAAAATGCCAGCTAAATATAAAAGAATATAGAAGAAAGGAAGGAGTTAGAAAAAGCACCAGTTTTCTATTCTAAACCTTGTGGGTGAATTTTTGATGAGGAATAGTATACCTAAAAGTCCCAGAGTATTTCCCACAAATTGCCTATTAATTGCAAAGAAAAAAGTAGTAACTCTGCAGTGGATAAACGTGTATCAAAGGTTACCACCACCTTAATCAAAGTGAACATCACTGGTAGTGGGTCACACTATCACTGAGATGGGGCACTGAGAAAGACACATTGTTACGTCTGTGGGCGCCCATAGGTATTGCTCGAATCTAATCAAGAGGAAACATTAGGCAAACTCAAAGTGCGGAACATTTACCGAGTAACTGGCCTGTACTCTTAAGTAATGTCAAGGTCAAGTAAGACAAAGGCCAGGTGAGAAATTCTTCCAGGTTGAAGACTGTAACAATAACGAAAAAGAAGTCTCAGTGCTAGACAGTTTTACCGTTTTCTTTAATATGGTCCAATAGTAGAATATTCCAATGCAAAATTATTCCTTCCAGAACATTGGTCAAGATGGGAAGGTAGCATAATTCTAACACTGAAACCGAATAGCAATATTGCTTTTGAATACAGATGCGAAAATTCTAAGTAAAAGCCCAGAAAAACTAATTAACAACTAGATTTCACATGGCTAACCCAGAAGCATACACTGTGGTATTCTTTATATAATGTCAGGTAAGGGTTATTGTAGGAACTCAAATACAGTTCAACAGTGATAAAGACTCCCTCGTCATCTCAAGAGGTGTCAGAAACATATTTGATACCAACCAACACCAATTACTAATTAAAACTTTAAGGAAACTAAGTATGAAAGGAAATATCAAAAATAGATATTCTTTATCATATTAACAACAGCTAGTGTCAGAATTAATGGTAACATACATTAATCAAATCACAAATCAGACCGATTGACTACTATTAATACTCTTCAACACTGTTCCAGGTATTCTCACCATGTTATAAAAGATATATCTCACCCAGGATATAAAAGATATAAAAGAGGTATAACTATTAGAATTGAACACATTTTTTTGAAGATTATTATAATTTATGCATCAAACCCCAAAATGAATATAATAAAAAATTAAATTAATAGTTCAGTAAATTGGTTATTTAAAAGGTAAATATATAAAAATGTAAAAGTTTACCACAAAATAGCCAGTTAGAAGATCTAAAAAATAGATTTCATTAATAGCAACAAAAATACCGAGAAATATGCCTAAAAAGAAGTACCTATATGAAGATGAAGAAGCAAATGTTAGTGAAAGGTATGGTTAGGATTTTAGCAAATATAGAGAAATACTATATTCCTGAATAACAAAAAGGAATTTTATAAACATGGCTGTTTTTCCCCCAAATAATTTATGTGTCTAACAAAAGCTCAATAAAAAATCCCCTTAGAACTTAACTCTTAGAACCTGACAAAATAATTGTACAGATCTAATGGAAAAATCAACAGGTGAGAAAACAATCAAATTAGAGCTTTATCTCACAGCATATTTAAATACAAATTCTGCAGATGATTCAAGTAATTAAATATAAAACAAAAAATTATTAAAAAATGAGAAGAAAAGAAGTGACTGGTTAACTTTCCTGCAAAGGGAAGCATCTAAGTATAACATCAATGTAAAGGAAAAGTTTATATATAGATATATATGTCTCTCTCTATATAGTGGTATGTTACCATTTATACATATATATATGTGTGTGTACATATATATATATGTGTGTCTACATATATATGTCTACATAAAAACCAAAAACATCTGCATGACAAAAAAATCATATACAAAATTAAAGACAATTTACAGACCAAGAAAAAGTTTACAATGGACAAAAATTAATGTCTTTAAGTCACAGAGTATCTTTAGAGTCCATAAGAAAAATACTGACACTCCCACAATTTAACAGAGGACATACACAGATAATGCTCTATAAGATGATGAATGGTTAAATAAATGTGAAAAAAAATGTTCAATATTATTAATCAGGGAAATGTGAATTAAAACCACAATAAAATGCTTTTTTCCCCCACTTATTTGCAAAGCTCACATTCAAAGCTCACAAGGTGGCAGTGAATAAGAGAAGAACTGAGACCACTCTGTGTTCCAGTGTAAGATTCTGTATACTTTCTGTGAAAGATCTTCCCACAAATATGTATTTGGAAAATTCAGTTATAAACTGGGAAGCCCACATCTAAAATCCATTCTAAGGGAGCAATAAAAGATATGAGCAAACATTTACTTGTAATCTGATTCTTCAAACAGTGAACATTTGTAAGCCATCTAAATGTCCACAATAGGGTCATGGTCATTAAATAATCACATATCCAAAGAATTAAAAATGACCATCATTAAAAAAGCATATTTATGAAGCCTACTTTAGTAGCCTGGGAAAAGACTCACAAAATGATGTTGCCAAGAAAGAAGATGATACAATTACTATTATAATTCCTTAAAAAAATTATTATTATAAGAACATGTGCCATAGGATCTCCGGGTAATGTCAAGTTGGAGATTACAATTTTAATTTAATACCTTTCTCTATTTTCTACAACAAAAGCAGATTCATAGAACAGAAAATATTCAACAAAAGATTTACCAAAAGCTCAAGGCTTTTAAAAAGTAGTGGTTTCTCTGATCGCTGTAATCGGATTTCTGTCCGTACGCTGGAAACCATGTTGCTGTTGCTACCATGTGGCAGAATGGCATAGAAGAATAGGCATACACTCAAATACTGTCACATGTCAGTTTATTGAGGAAACTGGGATGCTAGCTAGAGGTTAACTCTATTCACTTGATTACTTTTCATGATGTCAAACAAGAGTCTGAAGGCCACAGGCCATGAAAGTTACACAATGACTTTCCTACATTTTGTTCAGAAACACAAAAATCAAATACCAAGAAATGTTCGACTCTGCAAATTGCCCTCCTTTTTTTTTTTTTTTTGGTAACTAAGGGTCAGGAAGCACAGTGGTGTGGGGGAAGGACAAAAATGGAACATGTAACAGGCAAATATTCTTGCTAGATTTCATTTTCAAAGTTTCAGATCTTTCCAATTTTTTTTTTATTTTTTGTAGCAAAAAAGGAATCAATACTTTTCATTCCACTCTTGTCAACTTTAGCCAAAGCCTTCTGAGCTGCAGTCATTTTGCTATTTTTCTGTTAAGGAAAATAAGAGAAAAACTGTTACAAATGTAACCTTTATAAATCGTACATGCAAATCAAACAAGACCATGCTTGTCTCAAAGTTCATGAAGAGAAGTATTTGCTGTTAACATGCTTCATAAGGGAGTGATTATTATTATTATTATTATTTTAATTCTGATTTCCATTCAGAATTCGGCTCTAAGACACACAATCTGGTAAAAGAGGCAGGAGAAAAAATCGCTGCCTTCTAAGGAGTGGAATGTTACAACCAACGGTTTACTTTGGGGGAGTAATTCTGGAGGGTGTATTAAGTACAATAACACCAATAAAGGAGCTGACTCAGGCAGTGATTGTCAGAGGAGGAATTCCAGCCTAGTATTACTGCGTGATGAATAATTCACCACAATGGACTGTTGCATTTTATTCATAGGCTCTACGGGAAACCAAGGACAACACCATTATATTAAAAAAATAACTTGTACTGTAGAGCATCGGGGCCAGCAGGATAACTGCCCCGGTTTTCCTCCAGCAAAGAAATCCTTTTCAAAAAGCTGACTTCAAGTAACTCTGCCTTTGAAATTCCTCTCTCTTCCTGGTCACTGTTTTTTCTGTTTGTTTTGCTTTGGTTTGGTTTTGTGCCGTGTCCTGGAACTATCACTACTAGAAGGTAAATAGCAGCTGATTCTACTTCAGCGCATCTCAACTTTTCCAGCAGAAGCAAACATGATGGGACTCAGCAAAGGAAAAAAAATGACGTCTCCCTGAGACTGTGAGACAGTCACTGCCAAAGAACCTTTTAAGGGCACAGTATATGATCCCGGAAATCTTGCTTCTCACATTCTGTCACTTACATTTTAGGAGGCTTGTTTTTTGACTGGATGGTGAAAAGCGACAGTCTCTTTGAAACAAGTTATCCCCTGTATTTAACTAACATCCTGGTCCAACCCCTTATTTCCCTGGGGCTGTGCCCAAGTAGATACAACAAAAAGCGGCAGTTACAAGGGTGGGGCAGAATTAGTTCTCCCAGAGAAACTCAAAAACATCCCTGCTTACAGAAGCCATAGAGATAACTAGCCATCTTGCCAAATCTCAACTGGGATTTATCCCCTGACGTCACATGCCCAGATAAATTGCATATAGATCAAAGAATAAAATTTATAAAAAACATTAAATGCTAAGGGGGGGTAAATGTTAAAATCTAAGAGGAAGTGACTTTATCTTGGGATGGGCAAGCATAAAAATAATGAGAAAGTCACAAGGAAAACCAATTCCTACATTTAATCCTCAGAAAAACTTAAAACTGTTTAAAAAATCGAATGAAAAGGCTAAACACAAATTAGAAAATTATTTGCACCCTATATGTCGTGAAGTGTTAATAATTCCTAATCTAGAATAAGCTCTTAAAAATCAACAAGAAATACAGGGCGCCTGGGTGGCTCAGTTGGTTAAGCGACTGCCTTCGGCTCAGGTCATGATCCTGGAGTCCCGGGATCGAGTCCCGCATCGGGCTCCCTGCTCGGCAGGGAGTCTGCTTCTCCCTCTGACCCTCCTCCCTCTCATGCTCTCTGTCTCTCATTCTCTCTCTCTCTCAAATAAATAAATAAAATCTTTAAAAAAAAAAAAAAAAAAAAAAATCAACAAGAAAAACACTACTATCCCAATACAAAAAACAGGCAAGGGGCATGAACTGACAATTTCCAAAAATGCAAATGGGCAATAAGCATTTGGAAAAACAACTAACCTTTCTCACCAAAGAAATGTACTGTAATTAGACAGTCAAAAATTTTCAAGAATAAAAATAATATTCAGTGTTGTCAAGAAAGCAAGATGAGCAATCTTGCAGCAATAATGGTTGGGAATTCAAATTTCTACATTTTTGGAAAGCATTTTATATATATGTGTATGTGTATATATACACACACACATAATCAATCATCTATATGATTATATCTGATGTATATCATATATATGATAAAATCATATATTATTATGTATGATACAGTATATGTGATAAAATCACAATCATACACACACACACACACACACACATATATATATTCTCTCAATAATCATGGAAAGAGCTCATGTTTTCTAAGCCCTTACTCTTAGTTCTAAATTGTGTCTAATGAAATAATCAGAGATACAGACTATAAATGTTTATCACTTCATTAAAACAAAGAATGAAAAAAGCAGAAGTAACCTATGTGTCCAAAAATAGGGGAATGACTAAATAGATTATATTCCATATGGTGAAATAAAATAATACAAATGATTGAATATCATGAAACCATTAATAATTTGTCAAAGAATGCCTAATGACATGAGGACATTTTCACAATATAGTGCTAAATGAAGAGCATAGAACCCCAAACTGTAAATATATTAAAATGCCAATTTTAAAAGCTATGTATGTATTTATAATGTATGTATTATATAAAACTTTGTAAGAAAGGTTATGAAAATATTTGTTGGGGTGATTGCTGAATGGTAGGGTTATTAATAATTATTGTCATCATCATAAATTCTGGGAAGATTCCAGGCAGTAGAGTTGACAAAAAATGACCTGTGGAGGCTCCCTCCCTCTGTGCCCCCACCCCCGCTCTAAATATAGATGGCAAAGTGTAGGCATGCTCTGGCTAAGTATATTGCCTTGCTTGGTTCATAAAAAGTCTTCCTGGCTTGACATATTCATTGTCATTCACAATTTTGAATTACTGAGTCACAGAAATGCAAGTTAATAATCCTTCATGGTTAAAAATCACCGTCAAGCATGAAATCATTCCTGGATGTCCTCATGCAGGATCACCTACTGAATCCAGGAATGTACTACTACAGTTGGATACACATACCTTTTCAGTCTTCCAATCTTTCCTGTTAAACTTAGTGTAATCTTCTTTTGCTTCTACAGGCTCATCAGATAACTTTACTTTCTGCAATGTTAGAGCAGTGAAGCGATGTCAAATGTCACCTCGACACATCAATCCATTTTTAAAAAAACAATGGGGTCAATTTGGACCCGCATCAAGGCCAAATGGAACAGCAGACCCTGCAAAGGGGGCTTACTCTGCATTTTGCCAATTATCTGGGAGAATGAAGCCACATATACCTTCTGGGAAGCAGCCTCGGTGATGGGGGTATATGATAGGGTGAGTCCATGACCCAGCCTCGTGGGCAATCTAGTGGTACTGATCACATACTTTGTATGTGCCAGGACTGGGAGGCATCTGGACGACTGCTGACTTCCAGGACAGTCTAAGGGGGTGAAGGCAGGCACAGAAGTCAAAGATAAGAATTTCCTTTAAGGGGCCAGGTATCCAGCTAGAACCCCCACTTCATTCACCTTCTGGGCTGGGGGTGTAATGTCCATTTAGGAATAAGGCACAACATTATTCTGTTATTACCATTTTTGTATCGCTTCATGTTCTTACCTCCTCTCAACTATCTCATTTTGTCCACACAAGGACAACCTTGCAAGGCAAGCAGCCAGAAGGAGAAGGAAGCACAGAGAGATTAAACAAATGACTTAAGCCCACTTAGCAGAGGACAAGGCGTGAGAGCTCCATTTCTGTACAAGTGCTCTTTCCATGAGGCCCAATATAACTAAGTCCACCTTTACTTCATGTTTTTACCTTTCACATGAGCATTCTGCACCAATGAACGTGGGAACCTTGTCAAGAGCTAGACTGTGGCTTTAATGTTCACATTATGGAAGGAATTGTGACACATTTACTATGTAAAAGGCACCTAACAGGGCAGGTAAGTCTTGATATTTAACACAGAGAATTGACTGCACGTGACCACAACTTGGATTTTTGCAGATCTTCAAGTTCTTTGTGGAGACACCAGGGTTGAAAGACCCAGTGTGGATCTTCCTCAGGAAATGCAGATTTATTCCCAGCTTCCCTCTTCCTACCCCAGAGTTTGCTAAGCAAAGAGCTGTACAGTTAGTGTTAAAAGATGCCACGGCACATGTATAAAACCCAACGAGGTAAAACAACGTGTCTTGAAATTCTTCGCTGTAAAAAAACAGGGGGGCATCCTGGAAATACATAACATCATGTGGCATCACCTTCTCTTGGTCACCCAGCAATCTCTAGCAAATGAATCTTCAAAAGAAAAAGACTAGCTTATCACGAACGAACTACTACCAGCACAGTATGTATATAAGCAATTTCCTTAAGAATATGTTTCTACTTAAAAATTAAGATCAGTAAAGGGCATTTAGGTGATGCATATTTTTGCTAGAAAAGTATCTTCAACGAGGAGAGTAGAACTCACAGGTAATAACGATTAAGGCTGTAATTGTCTCAAATTGCAAAAAGCTTAAAGTTATAAGATGGTTTGCTGTCCTCTGTGGCAAAATGTCCTACTTTAGGTGTCATTATAAACACTTGGGCATATTCACTTTTTGCTGGTAAGTCAAACGAAAAAATGTTCAAGGCAAGAGCTTAAGATGAAAAGTGCTTCTTCATAAATATGCAGTGTTTAATAAGATGATGGACTTGCTCAGGTGTTTTAATGGCTCCTATCAAACAGGACACCAGTAATTAGTGCTCGTAAAAAATAAAATCATTGTGGTGGGCCTCTGCACTGAACTTTTTCTAACGTTACTCACAGCACATGCTGAATATGTTTGAAAGAATCACAACTGTTACACTTATTTGAATTGTTGTTATTTAAAAGACCAAACAGGGGCGCCTGGGTGGCTCAGTCGGTTAAGGGTCCGACTCTTGATCTCAGCTCAGGTCTCTATCTCAGGGTTGTGTGTTTAAGGCCCGCTTTGGGCTCTAACTACTTAAAAAAAAAAAAGACCAAATCGCTACAGATGTCAGGGGATGTTTCAGAACAAACAGAAAAAGGGCTCAGAAAGACAGTAACAAAGGCTATGACTGAATGGGTACAGTTCTGGAAGGAGAAGAACAGCAGAGTACCATAGGAATTAATGCTAGGACGGGTCTTATTCTTACAGATGATCTGCAAGAAGGAACTCAAGAGTATCTCCAATCCACTGACTGCACTCAGTTCTGCCAGCTGACAGCGATAAATTACAACGATGGAAGGGGGCAAGGGTTGGAAGCTGAGCTTCGACACAGGCAAATGTGATAATAAGAAAATAATGCAAAACACATTAAGGATGACAGGTTTTATACTATCATTACAAACAGATACAAAGATACCTAATGACCACTGGAATGGATTTCCTGAAAACCATCAACCACATTACTGTAAAAGTCAATCAAATCTGGGACACAGACAAGAAGGCTAGCAGAAGATGTTATCCTAAACTTGTTTAAAGTGTGGTACATCATCCAGTGCAATTTGCACTCCATACACTAGAGCCCCAGCAAGATATAATAGACCAGGAGACCTCGAACAGCAACTAAACAATCCAGGAGATGAGGCTGAGATTTAGGAGAAACAGGATTGTGAGATCCAAATCGGGGCTTGGCAAACTGCCCACGGGCCCAGCCCCGCCGGCCGCCTGTTTTTATAAATGAAGTTTTGCTGGAACACAGCCGCCCGCATCCGTTTATGAATCGTCTGTGGCGGTCTCTGAGCTACCACAGCAGAGCTGAGGAGTTGTGACAGAGACCATCTGCCTTGTGAGGACTCAAACAGTCACGAGCTGGCCTTTACAGGATAAGCCTGCCAACCCCTGATCTAAATCATACACGATGACATCACAAACGATTTAAAGTTTGGAAATTAACATAGGCAAACAGAAAACCGGGTTAAAAGTTAATGTAGGAAATGCATTACCCCGGATGGTATCAAAGGCCAAAACCTTCATTCATGAATGATCTCTAAGTTCCTAAGGAAGACAGATATTTGGAAGAAAGAAAGATGCTTCGTTTTTGGAAGCAGAAAAGTAAGAGAGGAACACATATGCCCATCGTCTTAGTTCCAGCAAGGCAATCATGCCTCTATCCCCTAGAGCTACTGTCAGAGATGAACTACTAGACTGGAAGAAGTATGGGTCTGACCTAGAATGACCTTGGGTCTTACAGCAACTGACCTCTGCCCAGCGCTATTCCTCCTAAGGGAAAAGGATGGCCCTCCTTTGACAGCCTGCTGAAAATGGCCCACAGCTAAGGTTGATGCACTTGAAATTTTCTGTCCTTCTCATAAGTCAAAGTAATGAGTGCTTCTGGAACCACCACCACCTCCAAACAGGACATGATACAAAAAAAGTCCCGAGCATGTTGGCCACCTTGAAGGCAGGGAAAGAGGAAAATTCTTTAACATCCACTTTCCATTCTCAAGGCATCCATTATTCTGTTGGCAAGAGAATGACCTCACTGATGAGCTGGTTTATTTCCCTGCCTCTGAGCAGCGCTCACTTGTCTGAGATCAGGCCTGGACTGAGGGATACCGCGATTTGCCATCAGGTGTGGTTTATGGCTGGCTTCTCTACTCTCCGTATCTGGGAGACAAAAACAAGCTGCAGCCCACGAAGCCGAGGAGCTGTGGGTGGCAGTTTGAGAACATCTGGAAGAGGAAGGGGTTTTTGCAATACACAAGTTGCGTTGATCATTCCAAGCACGAGAAAAAAAAAAAAGTTTGGCTATCCTTGCTCAAAGGGATTCTTTGTGTTGCAAAAATCATGCTCTGTTCACCTCTGCGCCAGGAACAATTAGATCTGGCCAAATGAGTTTTAGTTATACGTTGAGTATTCCTGATGATTAATAAAGTTAATTGCAGGACCTGGCTAACTTAAGAAGGCCGAATTTTAATTATATATCTATGAGACTTTTAGGTAGGTGTCTGGCTACAACCAACTCTTATCTGGTTTTCACAGTGTTTTTTTTATCATTCAGGTAAAATCTACAAAAATAAAAATTACCGATGGAGAGCTCATTACAATCTTTAATCCACATAACATCACTCCACCCAAGGAGGATTTAGTATGCTTTAAAATGGACTAGAACACACTAAACCTATGTGGTAAAAATGTACTATCTTTCCAAGCCCCCCAAAGATATCTTAGTAACAGCTCCTTACCTTTGATGGAGGGTTTGGCAATGATGCTGAAGGTTCCGGAAGCCTATGGAATAAAAAATAAGAATCATAGTTATGGTTTTTCATAGACAAGCAAACAGAGAGACTGGGCCAACTGAGGACTTAGCAAGTGCTACTTTCATGGACTAGCTTCTCCTCCATGTGTCCTCCTGGACTATCACCTCAGTGTAAAGAATGACATTTCTCTAAATGAAGAAATCTACATTTTCTTCACATTGGAATTGTCTGAACTAAAAAGTAAATTAGAACTTATTTGTTGCAATGGAACTGCTTTTCTTCAGCCTCTATAAATTTACATTTTGGCGTTGTAGTATTTTTTCCTTCATAAATGACGAATCCAGCATATATATTTTTTAATTTAAATACAATTTAGTTAACATAGAGTGGAATCCAGCGTATATTTAAAAGTGAAAATTATTTTAACTGTTGACAAAAAGTCAGACAACTTGACTTTTCTTCAATTAAAGAGAAGTTTAAATGACATATCTTCCTCCGGGAACCTTTAACCAAAAGCTAATCACTTCTGAGGAGAAAAGATTCTAAAAAATAATGGGAGTACAAAGACATAGGTCTCGAATGAGACAAACAGGCACTGAGAAACCCAGGGAAATACTGAACAGAAAGATAGGGTTATCAATTTCCACCAGTTTCCAATAATTGTTTTTTCTTTTTTCACTAATTGTTTTTTAAAGTAAGACCTATGCAATTTGCTAAAAACAGCAACTATATATCTCTTAAGAAGTCACTTTATCTTCATGTATCAGAGGAGAAAGCTATTATAAGAATCTGGAAAAGCTATTATCACACCCATAAAATCTTAAGAATAGTTGCTAAAATCTAGAAAAGAAACACATTCTTTTCAGCCTAAGGTAAAGTCTTTATATTATATTAAGTATCTTTATGAAGGATATAATAACACAGAGCAAATCATTCTTAAACCCATTTTCTACCCTCAGACACAGATTGTGTTTCATCCTTTGAGTTCCAAGTGCTGGGCATAATAAAGGTACTTGGCAAACATCTAATGACAGTGAAAATGGTACAAAACCTTTAAATGTAACTTTCAAAAATATTCTAGGGGTGCCTGGGTGGCTCAGTCATTTAAGTGTCTGCCTTTGGCTCTGGTCATGATCCCAGGGCCCTGGGATTGAGTCCCTCATTGGGATCCTTGCTCAGCGGGGAGTCTGCTTCTCCCTCTCCTTCTATCCCTTCCCTCCACCTCCCCCATCCCCCACTCTTGCTCTCTCTCTCTCTCAAATTAAAAAAAAAAAAAATCGGGGCGCCTGGGTGGCTCAGCCGTTAGGCGTCTGCCTTCGGCTCGGGTCGTGATCCCGGGGTCCTGGGATCGAGCCCCGCATCGGGCTCCCTGCTCTGTGGGAAGCCTGCTTCTCCCTCTCCCACTCCCTCTGCTTGTGTTCCCTCTCTCTCTCTATCAAATAAATAAATAAAATCTTTAAAAAAAAAAAAATCTTTAAAAAAATATTCTACATTCCATCTCTTGTTTCTTCTAATCTTTATTTCTCCTAAAATGATCTTCACATTAGTGAAGTCTAACTGGAGATAAAATAGTATAATGTTAACACTCTAAAATCATACCAACCCATAATTCCAGTCCTAATACTCATCAGTTTCTGCAATCAGTATCCACCAAATCAATTTGTTCCAATAAATCAGTGTCTATTAAAAATCACCTTCAAACCATAGTCTAGGAGGTAACTCAAGAATAATTTATCAGAAACAGTGATGTGATAAAGTCATTAAGGAACCTATTGCTGGGAAACCAAGAAGCACCAAGGTACTTTCTAATTGTGACTAAAGATGAACGATACTTACTTTAAATATTTTGATAAGTCATCACTTAATTCTTTAGGGATATAATCAGATATCAGACCATGTGCATAACGAATATAATCCTCTGAAAGAAATAGAATGGAGAGTATAAGGAAAAAAAATTAGTAACAGCTATGGTAGTTTTACAGTCAAACTGACCAGAGTTAAAATTCTGGCCTTATCCGGCCTTAGAGACTCACTTAAGCTCTTAGCCTCCATTTCCTCCTTTGTAAAATGGGGATGCTAATATCTCTGGTTAGAGCAGTGAGCGATTTCATGGATGAGATATGACAGAGGGTGATATCAAAGAGATGAGATGACAGAATACAGCAGATGCCCACCAAGTGATAGTTAAAACAAAAATTCAGGGTCTTTTTCTTAGTTGAGGCCTTTGAATACAAATAAAGCTCAAAATCAGCTATAACGACATGACATATTCATGCCTTTTAAAGACTAATCTTTTCTAGGTGTTTCCATATAGAATAAATATAATTAATGAATAGTAATGAATATATTCATTTAAGAGATGTAATATATGATATGTCTCTGTCAAGTACTTGCTTTATAAGAGTCCTGAACATTATATATACTCTCAAACTAATAAAAATGCCTTCAAAAATGTAAAAAACTAAGCTCGGTAGAAGGTATAATCATTAATTCTAAAGCATGTGGACACTCAGTACTAAAATGAAGCCGCAGTATCAATGAGATGCAGTTATATAAGTCAAAATCTGTTTTAAAGCCTTGTTTTTTAATTCAGTATTTTATGTAGAATACTAGTGGATAATCAAACTTAACATATGGGATAATCATACGGGGATATAAACTACCAAAAGCACTATCTCAGGTTTGTTGCTGGGATATTCATTTGCTTCTTTTTTTCTTTCTCTTCTGCCTCCAAACTAAGATAATAATTTGCCTAAGCATTTAAGTGACTGCTTCCTGGAGCACAAAATCTCAAAGTCTTCAGTGAGAGATTTACACTACCAACATAGAACTGAAAGTTATCAACGGGCCCTTCTTAAAATGTGTTCTTGGTTCTAGGTTAGTAATTATCCAATAAGTCATGAATAGACAAAGGGAACTAAGAAAGCCAACACATTATTCGTTTGCCTCTTCTGGTAGCTTCCTGAACTAAAGATCTAAAAAAAAGGAAAGCTTACTTTATCACTAGGCCCTACATGGCAATATAGCCGTGTCCAGACCCTTATATTTAGAGACTGGTACAAACACTGGATTCAGAGCGGAAGACGTGGCCTAGCTAGGATGGGTGACCTTGGATAACTCATCTACTCTCTGAGACCACAGTTCTTCACTTTTAAAATGAGATCTGTCTAAATAATCTCTAATATCCCTTCACCTTCTTTAAAAAAAAAAAAATCTATGGTCCATCCATCCACTCCTTCTCTTTTGTTAAAGCCAGTCAAAAACCGTGAGAGCTAGTAAACTCAGTGTGGCCAAAGCTGTCCACTATTTCCAGAATGGCAGGAGTCCTCTACTATCTACATGTGCAAGGTGTTTTAAGGTAGATTTCTGCAAATCAAAGACTGCCTGAATTACCTTCAATCACAAACAGACTCCTGGTCCTAGTTTTATTTGTTTTAATGACGAAACTCAGATGCTTTGGAATTGTATGCCCACAACAGGGGAACACTGAATTGGAGCTTAAAGTCAGAAAAGTTTCTGTCCCACCATTTGGGAATGTTAATTGCATTATATAGCTGTTTTTATTCAACTATACATACAAAAATAAGAGGACACTACACTGGAAAAAAACAAAAGAATGTACCATAATAACCTAAAAGAAAAAAAATTGCCAAGGGAATCAATTTTCATCTAAAATCAAAACATTAAGACCAATAGTAGGACATACATTTCTTGAGAATAAGATGCAGAGAGGTGCAGCCCATTGGAAACCCAGGGCCACACAAACAGTAGGACAAAAAAAGTAAGAGTGTGGGCTTCAGAGTCAGGCAAGCTTCAGCTTCACCATTCACTCACTGTGGAACTTTGGGCGCAGCCTCCAGACTCTCACTGTCAAATAAGACTTATAGGGAGGGTCAGCGGAGATACTGTGTATCCACAGGCAACTCAAGCAAAGGGCTTGACACACAACACACCCTCCATAAATGATAGCCAGAGTTGTTAGGCTGGTTATGACCATTAGTGCAAAATAAATATGTGTCAAAGGCACGATCTAAGTATCAATTAGTGACAGAAATGATCTATGGTAGAAATCTTACTGGGTTCTGAAATAAAATGCACATGTGCCACAAGATCCAAGAGAACACATGGGCAAGAATGAGAAGCTTCTGAGACACTAAGATTGTAAAATCAGGGACGCCTGGGTGGCTCATTGGGTTAAGTGTCTGCCTGCAGCTCAGGTCTTGACCTCAGGGTCCTGGGATTGAGCCCCGTGTGGGCTCCCCGCTCAGCAGGGAGTCTGCTTGTCCCTCTCTCTCTCCCCCCCCCCCCTCCCCCACACTCGTTCACTCGCTCTCTCTCCTCTCTCTCAAGTAATAAATAAAACCTTAAAAAAAAAAAAGATTTTAAAATGGTAAGACAGGCATTTATACATCAGCAACTTACTCCAGGCAAAAATGATTTCTGACAAAATGATTTATTCACCTTCCTTGTCACTGGAAACCTGGTCACCAGAGAAAAATGCAGTTGCCTGTACCCGGCCACCGACATTTACGTTACTGGTTTTTAAGGCTGATACAGTCTGATGAACCTGTGAAGTAACCAAAAAGGGAACATCAGGGTATTTCCAACTAATGTTAGAAATCCACCACCTTCCAGATGCTTCTCAATCCATTTAAGATGCAGGAAGAAGCATCTGAGGATCTAGAAATGTCTTCACCAGGTATCAGATGATGAGAGATGGCCACAGCATTTTGGGATGATGTCATGACATGGACTTCTTAAGGCCTACACAATATGAGAGCACTGGCTCTGGAGTTGGGTTGCTTGGGTATGCTCTGTGACCATGGACTACTTACTTAACCTCTCTGTGCTTCTATCTAATGGGGACATGAGTAGTACCTAATGCATAGTACAGCTGTGAGGATTAAATGAGTTCATGTAAAGCCCTCAGAACAGAACCTGGCACAAAGTTTATATGCAATCATTTTTCTAAACAGAATAAATCAGAAATTTCCTACTTCCTAGATGCTGGAGGAGCAAGATGGCGGAGGAGTAGGAGACCTGGATTTCGTCTGGTCCCAGGAATTCAGCTGGATAAGGATCAAACCATTCTGAACACCTACGAACTCAACAGGTGATCGAAGAAAAGAATAGCGGCAACTCTCTGAACAGAAAAGCAACCACTTTCTGGAAGGTAGGACGTGCGGAGAAGTGAATCCGCGGTGATATTCGGGAGGATAGACGGCGGGGGAGAGGGCCTCCGAGGCTGCTTCTGGCAAGTGATAGAGCAGCGGAGCACAAAATCGGAACTTTTAGAAGTCGGCTCCACTGAGGGACGTCGCATCAGTGGCTAAGTGGCGGGTGGAACCCTCACTGGGACAGTGTGGTCTCAGGACCCTCGGGGTCACAGAAAGACTGGGGGTGCCTGAGTGCAACAGAGCTCCCAGGTATCGGAGCAGGGAAGCCAGTTGCAGAGGCGGAGCCGAGGCCCGGGCTCTCAGCTCGGGGTTGCCATAAACTGTGATCCGTGGCACAGTCAGGCCACTGCTCCTCCAGCAGGGACCCAACAAGCGGCAGATCCGGGAAGACTCCCCTTCCCCCCCCCAGGAGGAGCGGCTCGGGAGTGCACTGCAGGGATCTGCTGGGTTTGGAGACTCCGCATGGGGTCGGGTGCCAGAGATAGAAACGCTGGGTCACAGGCCGGGTGAGCACGGAGTGCGGCCGGAGACCAGGGAGACGGGAGTGATTGACTGCTTTTCTCTGGGAATGCACTGAGGAGTGGGGCCCCGAGTACTCGGCTCCTCCGGGGCAGAGATTGCAAGGCCGCCATTTTCACTCTCGTCCTCCAAAGCTGAACAGAAAGCTTGCAGGGAACAAAAGCTCCCGAGGGCAAACCCGAGCAGATTACTTAGCCTGGACGGGGCAAGGGCGGGGCAATTCCGCCTCTGGCAAAGACATTTGGGAACCATGGCAACAGGCCCCTCCCCCAGAAGATCAGCAAGAACAGCCAGTCGAGACCAAGTTTACTAATCAATGAGGACGGCAGAACTCCAGCACTAGGGGAATACAGCACATAGAATTCATGGCTTTTTTCCCAAGATGCTTTAGTCTTTCAATTTTTTAAATTTTCTTTATTTTTTTCTTTTTCTATTTTCTTTGAATTTTTCTTTTTCCCTTTTCAACCAACATCGTATCAATCCCTTTTTTAAAAATCTTTTTTATTTCTCATTTTTAGAGTCATATTCTATCCCTTCATTGTAGTTAACCTTATTTTTTGTATATATATAAGTTGTTCTCTGTTTAAAATTTTGGGATACAGTTTCTTCTAACAGACCAAAATATACCCCAAATCTAGTGTATGGCTTTGTTCTAGTCTCCTGCCTGATCACATTCTCTCCTTTTTTAATTTTTCTTCTTTCTTTTTTCAAACAATTTCTTATCAATTCCTTTTATAAAATCTTTTATAATTTTCATCTTTACAGTCATATTCCATCCCTTCATCATATTTATCCTTATTTTTGTATATATGTAAGTTTTTCTTTCTTTAAGATTTTGGGAGGCAGTTTCTTCTAACAGACCAAAATACACCCAAAATCTAGTGTGTGGCTCTATTCACCAGCCTGATCATATTATTTTTTTCTTCCTTTCTTTTCCCCCCCCGTTTGCGGGTCTCTTCTGATTTGTTTAGTGTATATTTTTCTGGGGTCGTTGTTACTCTTTAAGCATTTTGTTCTCTCATTCATCTATTCTTCTCTGGACAAAATGACAAAATGGAAAAACTCACCTCAAAGAAAAAGAACAAGAGGCAGTACCAACTGCCAGGGACCTAGTCAGTATGGACATTAGTAAGATGTCAGAACTAGAATTCAGAATAATGGTTATAAAGATACTAGCTGGGCTTGAAAAAAGATACTAGAAGATACTAAAGAATCCCTTTCTGGAGAAATAAAAGAATTAAAATCTAACCAAGTTGAAATCAAAAAGGCTACTAATGAGGTGCAATAAAAAATGGAGGCTCTGATAGGATAAATGAGGCAGAAGAGAGAATTAGTGATATAGAAGACCAAATGATGGACAATAAAGAAGTTGAGAAAAAGAGAGATAAACAACTATTGGATCACGAGGGCAGAATTCGAGAGATAAGTGATACCATAAGATGAAACAATATTAGAATAATTGGGATCCCAGAAGAAGAAGAAAGAGAGAGAGGGGCAGAAGGTATATTGGAGCAAATTATAGCGGAGAACTTCCCTCATTTGGGGAAGGAAACAGGCATCAAAATCCAGGAGGCACAGAGAACCCCCCTCAAAATCCATAAAAATAGGTCAATACCCCGACATCTAATGGTAAAACTCAGAACTCTCAGAGACAAAGAGAAAATCCTGAAAGCAGCTCAGGACAAGAGGTCTGTAACCTACAATGGTAGAAACATTAGATTGGCTGCAGACCTATCCACAGAGACCTGGCTGGCCAGAAAGGATTGGCATGATATATTCAGAACACTAAATGAGAAAAATAGGCAGCCAAGAATACTATATCCAGCTAGGCTGTCACTGAAAATAGGAGAGATAAAAAGCTTCCAGGACAAACAAAAGTAAAAGAATTTGTGAACACCAAACCAGCCCTACAAGAAATATTGAAAGGGGTCCTCTAAGCAAAGAGAGAGCTTAAAAGTAACATAGGCCAGAAAGGAACACAGACAATATACAGTAACAGTCTCCTTACAGGCAATACAATGGCACTAAATTCATATCTTTCAATAGTTACCCTGAATGTAAATGGGCTAAATGCCCTAATCAAAAGACACAGGCTATCAGTTTGGATAAAAAAACCAAGACCCATCGATATGCCGTCTTCAAGAGACTCATTTTAGACCCAAAGACACCTCCAGATTGAAAGTGAGGGGGTGGAAAACCATTTACCATGCTAATGGACATCAAAAGAAAGCTGGAGCGGCAGTCCTTATATCAGACAAATTAGATTTTAAACAAAGACTATAATAAGAGATGAGGAAGGACACTACATCATACTTAAATTGGTCTATCCAACAAGAAGATCTAACAATTGTAAATATCTATGCCCCTAACATGGGAGCAGCTAATTATATAAGCCAATCAGTAACAAAAGCAAAGAAACACATTGACAACAACACAATAATAGTGGGGGATTTTAACACCCCCCTCACTGAAATGGACAGATCATCCAAGCAAAAGATTGACAAGGAAATAAAGGCTTTAAAAGACACTAGACCGGATGGACTTCACAGATATATTCAGAACATTCCAACCCAAAGCAACAGAATACACATTCCTCTCTAGTGCCCATGGAACATTCTCCAGAATAGATCACATCCTGGGTCACAAATCAGTTCTCAACCGGTACCAAAAGACTGGGATCATTCCCTGCATATTTTCAGACCACAGTGCTTTGAAACTAGAACTCAGTCACAAGAAGAAAGTTGGAAAGAACTCAAATACATGGAGGTTAAAGAGCATCCTACTAAAGAATGAATGGGTGAACCAGGAAATTAAAGAAGAATTAAAAAAATTCACGGAAACAAATGAAAATGAAAACACAATTGTTCAAAATCTTTGGGATGCAGCAAAGGCGGTTCTAACAGGAAAGTATATAGCAATACAAGCCTTTCTCAAGAAACAAGAAAGGTCTCAAATACACAACCTAACCCTACACCTAAAGGAGCTGGAGAAAGAACAGCAAAGAAAGCCTAAACCCAGTAGGAGAAGAGAAATAATAAAGATAAAAACTTACACAGCAAAGGAAAACAGTCAACAAAACCAAAAGACAACCGACTTAATGGGAGAAGAGATTTGCAAATGATGTATCAGGTAAAGGGCTAGTATCCAAAATCTATAAAGAACTTACCAAACTCAACACCCAAAGAACAAATAATCCAATCAAGAAATGGGCAGAAGACATGAACAGACATTTCTGCAAAGAAGACATCCAAATGGCCAACAGACACATGAAAAGTGCTCAACATCACTAAAACCTCAATGAGATACCACCTCATAGCAGTCAGAATGGCTAAAATTAACAAGTCAGGAAATGACAGATGTTGGCGAGGATGCGGAGAAAGGGGAACCCTCCTACACTGTTGGTGGGAATGCAAGCTGGTGCAGCCACTCTGGAAAACAGTATGGAGGTTCCTCAAAAAGTTGAAAATAGAGCTACCCTATGACTTAGCAATTGCACTACTCGGTATTTACCCCAAAGATACAAATGTAGTGATCCGAAGGGGCACGTGCACCCTAATGTTTACAACAGCAATGTCCACAGTAGCCAAACTATGGAAAGAGCCTAGATGTCCATTAATAGATGAATGGATAAAGATGTGGTCTATATATATACAATGAAATATTATGCAGCCATCAAAAAAATGAAATCTTGCCATTTGCAATGACATGGATGGAACTAGAGGGTATTATGCTAAGCAAAATAAGTCAGTCAGAGAAAGACAATTATCATATGATCTCACTGATATAAGGAATTTGAGAAACAAGGCAGAAGATCATAGGGGAAGGGAGGGAAAAATGATACAAGATGAAACCAAGAAGGGAGACAAACCATAAGAGACTTAATCTCAGGAAACAAACTGAGGGTTGCTGGAGTGGTGGGGGGGTGGGAGGGATGGGGTGGCTGGGTGATGGACGTTGGGGAGGGTATGTGCTATGGTGAGCGATGTGAATTGTGTAAGAATGATGAATCACAGACCTGTACCCCTGAAACAAATAATACATTATATGTTAATAAAAAAATTTCCCACTTCCTAGGAATTTAAGAAAAGAGACACAATCAATAAATATAAACGTCACTTTGCTATTCGTGACATTATCATTTGCTAAGGACAAAAACTAAATGCCAAGATCCTTCTCAGCACTTACCCTGATTCTTCACCTACTACTAAGGCAAATGAAGGGTGAACCACAGGGACACTTTTAAAATCCTTCCACTATTTTGTATAGTAGGGGCCTAACTCTGCAAGGTTCATTTCCATGTTTCTAGGTTCCCTGTGTGCCCCGTAACATGATATGACAAGCATGTTTTTACATACAAGATAGAGGAGAATCTTAGGAATCAGTACTATACTGGTGTCCACTGACCTTGAAAAACTTTGTTGTCAACAGACCCAGTCTGGTGAGATTCTTAATCAGTGTGTAAGTACACAATCTTAGACCAGTGGCTTTCAAAGTGGTTTGTTTGTTTGTTTCTACTATACCCACAGTAAGAAATATATAGCAACCCAATACTTAAACACATATATAAATATATGTTTCAAAGAATCATACTTAATACTTGTCCTTATTCTCTGCTATATTTTAATATATCCCATCCCATCCCATCCCATCCCATCCCATCCCATCCCATCCCATCCCAATCCCATTCCATTCCATTCCAAGAGAAATACTGGTTTTGACCCACTAAATCAATTTGGAAAACACTGCCCTAGACCTTATATTATTCTAGGATTTTAGGATCACTAAGATCCCTCAGGCCACCAGAAGCTGAGAGTGAGACACACTTCCTCTAAGCCTGAATCCTGTCTGCCTCAGCCCCCTGCCTTGCTGTGTGATCAACGTCAACCTCTGAGACAACAGCAGGACTGACAGCAGCAAATGTGCATCCCACCTGATACTACCTGGAGTGGAAGACTCAAATCTACATCACCAAGTAGTGAGAACTTCTTTTGTCCAGTGGTGAGGATCACGGGCAATGGGGATGCAGGTCAAAGGAAAACATCAAGCTAACTCCAGAGACACATGAGTTAGGGAGGATGAAAAGTAAAAGATTTCTTTTCATATTTGGATATCTTTACACAGTTTTTCTCCTTTAGCTGGATATATAAGATGGCCTTTGGATTCAGACTTAGCACCTTCTCTAAACAATTTTTAAAAGGAGCATTAAAACTTTTTCTGCCATAAGGTATTGGAGATGTACTATACCTTTTTCTCCAGCCACTTTATTGTCTTCTCCTTGCTGTACTTGTAATATTTCTTTTTGTCTATTTCTGGATTAAAGAGAAAAAAACAGAAGAGAGTATTAAACAAAAAATAAATTCATGATATGTATATATACATATATCAACAACAATTAATGTTTCATAGCAGTTTATATTCTTGAAAAACTCAACTTATAAGCCTGAGAGCATATTTGAGAGGTTAAAAAAAAAATCCCCAAACAGAACTTGGGTGCCTCAGGTTTCATCCAAAAATTAAATGAATGGGAATTTAAGGAAATCATCAAATTTTACTAAGTTATCATCCCAAGGAGAAATTTTTTTTTTCTTCCTTTTATTACATCTATATGAGATGACAGATGTTAACTAAACTTATTGTGGTGATCATTTCATAATACCTGTGAGTCAAACCATCATGCCATACACCTTAGACAATGATGTGTATTAATTACTTCTTAATAAAACTGGAAAAAAGTACACAAACAAGTCTGTAGAAAATCTGTAATTTTTAAAACTCAGCAAATTAACATGCCAAGCAACCTTCATTTTTTTGAAATCATCTGAAGCTTAGCTCAGTGTTTTCAATGAGAGACTTCTTTTCTAAAATAAGAATGGAAATCCCAAGAAAAGAAACTGAAACTAAACACAGATGCGTATGAAGTGCACTGCAGGCATTGAGGGAAAAAACCTTGTTAACTACGTGGTACTGTCCTGGTGGGATTAGCGAGAAAGAAGAAAAGATATGCCTATCTTTGAACGCATTACCAGTATAACCGTAACTATATCTCAGGGGAATTTGGATTTACGACAGGCTTGACCTGGCCCTTAATGGGGATAAAACTTTCACCTCTTCTAAGTTATACTTCCTCCCCTCACAGTCCACCTAGCTTTACATACTGTGACACGAGGCGTTATTTCCTTGGTAACACTTCATTCATGGAGTTTTTTGCTTTCTATGCAATCGGCAGAGGCAGAGGCTTGCGGCTCCCAGCCTCCTGCCTCATGCAGGAGTGATCTTTGAGATCCCTGGAAATCTTAGGGCCAGATGCAAACTCCCCCCATGTGACTTTGCTACCCGGGTAGAATGACATTTTCTCTTTCCTCCATAATCTTTGCGGGAAATGGAAATGCTTATTCAGGGATCGTTTTCTGCAGTCTGTTACATCACTTGCGTTCCACGAAATGGTTTATATGGGAGAAGGGCTGGCCTTAGCGCCTGCATGTGTCCTCCCCGTTCCGGACTGCAGTTGTCAAAACTGTGGGCAATAGGAGGCATGATGGAGTGCGGACTGGGCTTCTGTACCCATCCCCTCAGGATGTGTCACTGGAATAGTGAAGGAGAGACTGTTGCAAATGGCGTTGTCAGAGTTTGAGAACTCCAAGGGGTGACCGACGTCTGCTATGCGGGAGCCAGGGGCAAACCTGGGCAAACCTGGGCGAACAGCCTGCTGTGGAACCAAGGCAGGTGAGACTAGACTCAACTTCCCTGGAGACAGTGTCCCACCCATGTACAAAAATAAGGGGAATTCTAAGAGCACACAGCAATCACTCAATAAATGTACTCCACTGTGTGGGTTAAAACTTCTAAAGAAGCTCCGTTCATTGCCTGAGATAAATCTTCAAAGAAGCTCAGCGTAGAGGTCTCTCCTAAGAAATCCAACCTAGACTCTTACTTCTCTCCTGCCTCTTATGTCCACACTTCTTGAAAGAACGTTCTACAACCTGCCACAGTTTCCTTCCTCTCTCACGCTCCCTGAGCCCCTTGCAGACTCTTCCTTAATCCTCTTGCAAATGCTCTGTCAGGAGAAGTGGAGACCACAGGCTCTGAGCCATGCATACTGCTGGGGCTCCGACACAGCCAGTGCACGGTGTCACCTGTTACACGAGATGATCCACACAAAGCCGAAAGCACAGCACCTGACACATAACAAATACTTAATATTACTTAAAAAAAAGATTAAATGACAACTTGCTAATGATAATAGCATCAGAAACTAATGTATCTTCAAGCCTGTGTACGTTCTTTATATACATCTCTCACTGATGTTCAGAATGAATCTCAGGTGAAAACCACTGTTTGTCCCCACCTTAAACGACTGGGCTAGAGTGAAGTGAACTACATTGTCCAAAGTCACTGAGCCATTAAGCAGGGTACCAGACTCCTACTAGGCTAACTTCAGAGCTGCGGATCTGATGTTCATTTTATCAAGATCAATTAGGTCTTCACCCTTCTCAGTACTTTTGACCCTGTTCTTTGTGGGAAAAACTTCTCCTCCGTGATTCTACAAAAACTTTTCCTCTTGGTTCTTTTAGGTCTCTGGTGACTTTTCCTCTGATTCTTTTTGGGCTCTGTTTCATCCTGCTCTGAGGCCAGGTGTACCTTTCTCTGGGGGTGAGTTCATTTTGTTTCAAGAAGACCAAATAACCCCAACCGGGAAGCCCAAAGCCCTGAGCTGAGGCTCTGTGCCTAAAGACAGACTGTTCATCTTCCTCCCAAACCATCCTCCCGGTCAACCAGGCTCGGATCTCAAAGCCATCACTTCCTCCTGCCTTGCTTCCCACATTCTATCACTGGATTCCAGCGTTACCTGGTGGGGGCCGTGGGGGAGGAAAAAACAAAACAAAATGAACAAACAAACAAACAAATGCCATGTCAGAAATGAGGAGGCTTAGCTTCTCATGGATCAGTAACTACTTCCATTTTTTTTTTTAAGTCACCTTTATTTAGGAATAATGTTCATATGGTTAATATACCCATTTTAAGTGTACAATTTGAGGAGTTTGAACAAATGTATACATACAGTCATGTAACTATCACCCTAAACAAAAAGGCTGCTCTGAACATTCTTGCACAAGTCTTTGCATGGAGATGTGTTTTTCATAAGTCTTGGGTAAATCCCTAGGAGTAGAATTACTGAGTCATAAGAAACTGTCAAGTGGTTATACTATTTTATGCTTCCACCAGCCAGGTAGGTGAGTTCTGGTAGTTCCTCAACTTATTGTTTTTCCTTTTTATTTCAAGCCACTCTAGTGAATACTAATGATATTTCCTTGTGGTTTTAATTTACATCTCCCTGGTGACTAATGATATTGAACCTGTTTTCGTGTGCCTATGGGCTATTTATAAATCTTCTGTTGCTAAGTGTCTGTTCAAACTTTGTGCCGATTTTTTTTTACTGGGTTGTATGTATATCATCTTATTACTGTGTTAAGAAAACTCTTTATATATTTGAGATACATATCTTTTATCAGATAGACCATGTAAACATTTTCTTCCAAATGTGGTTTATCTTTTCTTTTTTCTTAATGGTGTCTTTCAAAAAACAGAAGATACTAATTTTGATGAAATGTAATTTATGGTTACATTTATAATTTTTTTTTTTTATGGCTAGTGGATTTTATGTCCTAAGAAATCCTTGCCTATCCCCAAGGTCACAAAAGTTTTCTCTTATGTTTTCTTTTAGAAGTTTAGTCGTTTCCATTTCTGCATGTAAATTAGTGATCCATTTTGAGTTAATTTTTTCTGTATGACTGTGAGGTGAGAGTTAACATTGTTTTTCATACGAATATCCAATTTTTCCAGATCATTTGTTGAAAAGACTATCTTTTCTCCCACTGAATTATCTTGACACTATGGAAAAAATTCAATTGACTATATAAGTGTGGGTCCACTTCTGGATTCTCTATTCTGTTCCCTTATCTATATATTTATCCTCATACCAATGCCACACTTTCTTGATTACTATAGCTCTAGAGTAAGTCTTGAAAGCGGATTGCGTAAGTTCTCCAACTTTGTTCTTCTTTTTCAAAATTGTTCTGGTTATTGCAGGTCTTTTGCAAATTCATATTAATTCTAGAATCAGCTCATCATTTTCTTCCCCCCACTCCCTCCAAAAAAGTCTGATAGACATTACATTAAATCTATAGATCAGTTTGGAGAGAATGGACATCTTAACAATATTGAATCTTCAAATTCATGAACATGGTACATCTATTTATTTAATTCTTTAATTTCTCAGCAATGTTTTGTAAAATCCAGTGTACTGGTCTTGCCCATACTGTGTTATATTTATTTCTAGGACTTCATGATCTTTGATGATATTCTGAATATGTTTTTATTCCATTGTCCGATTGTTCACTGCTAGTATACAGAAATATAATTCATTTTTTATAAATTGACTTTTTATCCTGTTTATTAGTTATAGTAATTATTTTTTTGTAGACTCATTTGGGCTTTCTACATACATGTCCATATTGTTTATGAATAGAGATAGTTTCACTATTTACCTTCCAATCTGTATACCATTTATCTTTTTCTTGTTTTATTGAAACTGTTAGGACTCCCACTACAATGGTGAATAGAAGTGGTCAAAGCAGACATGCTTACCTTATACCCAATCATAGGGGAAAACTGTTCAGTCTTTTACAGTGAAGTATGATGTTAGCTTAGGTTTGTCATAGACACCCTTTTCCAGACTAAGGAAGCTCCCTTCTATTCTAATTTGCTGAGAATTTATATTATGACTGAATTTTGTCAAATGATTTTTCTGCATCTATTGGGATCATCATGCAGTTTTTCTTTTGTCATGTGTAAATATGGTGAATTATGCAGATTGATTTTCTAATGTTCAACCAACTTTGCATTCCTGAGATAAATCCCACTTGGTTATAATATGTTATCCTTTTTATATATTTGATTTAAAAAGTCTATGATCATAAGGGATATTGGCCTGGTTTTCTTTTTAAAATAATTTTGACTTTGGTATTGGGATAATTCTGGCTTCATAAAATTAGGTTGGGAAATATTCCTTCCTCATCTAATTTCTGAAAGGATTTGAGTAAGTATCATTATTTATTATTTCTTTCTTAAAGTATGGCAGAATTCATCAGTGATGCTAACTGGGCCTGGAGGTTTTTTCCTAGGAAATTTTTAACTATCAATTTATTTCTAATTGAACAGTCCCTGGACAAGATGATCACTAAGAAATATCCAACTCGGATATCCCAGAATGCTACAAAAGGACCAAGTGCACGAGCTACTGCTTAATTTTGAAATTTACAAATTTTGATAAGTAAGGGGGTTCAAAATATTCACGAAGGCCACAGATTACCCAAAATTATGAAAAATACCATAACATGTCTGTTCGTGTCTTAAATTTAATATTTGCAAGAGTTCATGAGTTAGATAATATGTACATATGCTGGAAAGGTTTCTTTCCTTAATGTGTCTCATGCCTATAAAACTGGTCTCAAACATCTGGAAAGATTGGGTTTACAAAATAAAGATGGAATAAAAGTGAGTCCACAATTAAATAACATGTTCAGCAATTGGGTAATCGGCTCACAATCCTGAATTTCCCTGATGTATTATTGAACAAACTGCCTAGAGCACATTTTCACATCTACTTTCTCAATGTTTTCCATAACAGAAACTCATATGGTCTCTTTTTTTTCCTGCCTCCTGGGGATAGAAACTTGGCAACTGTACTTGGGGTATTTTAATCAGGTAAGTTTTCCCGGCTCTTCCTGTTAATCACATAGGACAGCCTAGTGCAGCTTTGGCTTGCAATATGAAACAGTGTTACACTCAAGATGAAGTTCATAACCCTTTATTAGGCCTTTCCCCTGTCATCCCTCCACTGAATGTGAGCTTCTTTGGCAAGAAACGTACTGAGCCCCCAGAGCTAGCAAACACAGACACATCATTTCCTTCACTAATAAAGCAGGCAGTGCTAACTAAGGTCACGGTCATCGTCATTTGGGATACAAACAATCGTGGCTGGGTTTACTCAGCAGGGATGAGGTGGGTAGGGGGAGGTTCTTATAAACCTAGCAGGCTTAACCAGATCTTTAATGCCACAGACTTTTGAGACAGCATCTGGAGTTTAATATCAAACCAGCTGGCTGGGGAATCTGAGTATTTCAGGGTTTGCTCTATCTGCAGAGTGCCTATGGAGAGAATGGACGTTAAAGACAATCAGCTCTCTCCTTTATCTTTGCTCCCTCTCATGGATACCACCTGACCACTCCTTAGCAGTCCTCTTTGTTTAATTTGAAAATCCTAGCAATAAAATATGGAGCGAAACCAAACAGTAACTTATAAATGGACAGTAAGCTAAATTTGAATAGGCAGCTGGGACCCAAGGCAATCGCTAAAAGAGGGGAATGGGTGCCTGAGAACAGAAAGCTCACTGCTGGGATGAGAAACTTGTCTTTTCCTTACGTTATCATAGTTCTCTTCTTTCCTGACTCTCTCTTTTTGCCTCACAAAGGGAAATTATGAAGATGGGATATACAAGATTTTTTTAAAAAATAAGTTTCTATCTTTGCATGAGATACCACCTAACAATTCTACCCAAGTCTTCTGGAAGTGTTACACAGTTGCAAGAAGGAGAGGAAAGAGTGGTTGTCAGACAAGGGTTCCAATTCTGGTTCCCCACTTCTACTTCTGTGATGCTAGTCCAGTAACTTCACCTCTTTGAGCCTCGGTCTCCTCATTTGTAAAAATGTAGATTGTAACAATAACAAGAGGGAATTACTGTAAGGATACAGTAACGTATGTAAAATACAGATGATACATAATTTCTCATTAGATAGTAGATATTTTTATTATTACCTGATTATCCCCATTCTACTTAAACCACTTCAATATATATTTAGCAATGGACCATCAAACAGATGCGTACAGGTGTGCCCAGTACTTACACATCAACAAAGAATTAATAATTTCTAATTCAGAAGCCTTAATAGTACTAACATTTACTGAGCATTTACTATATATCCAGTACTCTTCGGGCATTGATTTACTTGTATTACATCATTTAATTCCAGAAGCATCTCTTTATGGTAGACACCAGAGACTATTAGCTGCAATATTTAAATAATGTTCACATCCAGGTCATTCAATAATCTCAACACTATAAAGGTGAGAAAATAAAAGCTTTATTTTATGATCTAGAACAATTTTGCAAAGTACTAATTATAATGTATGGGGGATACTCTCAACCCTTCAAACTCTTCATCTTACAGACCAAGGATGCTGAAAATCTGATTTCTTCAAAACTATACGGCAAATATACTTTTAATTTTCCTTGCATGCCATCAGATGCTAGATCAGATTACCAGACTGTTCTTAAAGAAATTCTTTCCCAAAAAAGATATGAAGCAAATATAATGAAATATAAACCTTTGCTGATTATTGGGTCGAGTGCAAATAATATTTGCAGTTTTTTTATCTGAATTTTTTGTATCTTTAATTTTCTTAACTAAAATAATTGTTTTACTGGCCCATGTACTTTCATTTTCAAAGCAGATATGTTATCAGCCTATATACATTCCAGGTTTCTAAACACTCTTAGCCTCAAATTTTTCTTTCTTTCTTTTTTAATGATGGTAAGGCAAAACATAAAGTGATAATTCAGATTAAATTTCATATAGTAAAAGATGTATGCAATTTTCTCTAAAAGTCTTGACAGTTTCTTCATAATTAAATTCTTCCCCTAATAAATGACACTCTGTAAATCTTAAAATAATGAAAGGTTTAAAAACAAAACCAAAAATTTTAAAAACAAGAAAAAAAAAGAAATTGTAGGATCTCTTCTATCTCTTAAGTATGCTTCACCCTCAAAAAGACCTCTTTATCAAAATGCACATAAACAATCTCACATTACTTGCCTTACCCCTTAACCCAGAGCACAAATATGTGAAATATTTTCTTTATGTCAGTTCTGTATGCAAGGACAGCATACTGAGATAGACATCTTTTCCCATGAAGATCCAAAGGGAAATTCATAGTATTTTGAAGTTTATTTAGAGCTGGTCAAACAAGATAAGTGCAGGCCATGCACTTTCTATTTCAGCAGAACTTCCAACTGTTAAGCCATGTTGAGGAGTGACAGAGATTAGGACAGGAGTTCAGATAATGATTTAATCAATGGTCAGGGGTTCCGTGTGAAAGAAGGGAGGAATGAGAGGGAGGGAAGTTCTTGCTTTGAACCGCAGGCTGGTTTGTTAGGTTTGTTAGGCTAAGCTAACAAATGCCAGTGTATTAACACCATTTCTCAATCTGGGTTTCTGGGTTTGGGTTAAGATAACTGTTCTTTGTACAGCTCATGTAAGCATTTGGGATAATGAATTCATTGCATTTTCAATTTACGTTAGCTGGGCAAAATTAAAATGACTTGTACTTATTCCTCATTATTTAAGCTTTCAAAAAAGGCTATGAGCTACTTCATTTGTTCACCCACAAAAAGACTGTTATCCCCTCCAAGCTCAGCATCAGGGAATGTCTTTAATGGGACTGTTTTGATAAAACCTTGGTGCCACATTCCATATCCAAAATGAAGCTCTAAGCCTGGCCAAGGGTGAATTTAGTTGAACCTAAAATGTAAAATGCAATCAGTGAGGTTCTCCCCTTTCCCACTGTAAGCTTACGCTTCTTGAAACCACCGCTTCCTTGGGCTCAGAACTGTCACGGTTGCCAAACCGACCATGAACAACCACAGCTCATTAGCCTGTTGTTTTGGTTCCCATACTCCACGTCCATATTAACCCTGAAACTACCTGGATGACTTTTTGGAGACACAGATGCTAAGTTTGCATAGTGTTTCTAACTTAACAAGACATACTTACATACACTGCCTCACTTCCTTCTCTCAGAATTCAAATGAATAGTATCTACTACTCCTCTCTTCAGTACCCCCAGCCTGCTCTTCCCACCTGTGTCTCCAGGAGGCCACCCCCACTGCGGGTCAGGGCACAACTCAACAGTCATCCTTGACTCCTCCTCCTTCTTGACTACCACCCAACCCCGAATGAGGCTGGTTCTACCTCTCGGGGCTACTTTCTGCTAGTTCCAGGTGCTAAGCTCAGGCTACCATCATTCCTGCCTAGACCACTGCAGCAGCCTCCGTGGACCCGGCCTTAGATTCTCCAACAGGTTTTTCACATTATAGCTCTTCCCTGCTCAAACTCTGCTGACACTCCACTACCATTAGACAAAGTCAGACACACATCAGGCCCTTCATCATCTGAACCCTTGCCCTGCATTCCCACCCCTTTCCTTCCTTACCAACCTAAATGCATCCCTGGCATCCTATACTCTGGCTAACCTGAACTCCTTAGAGCTTCCTATACAGGATGAACTTTCCCATATATCCTTGCCTCTGTTATGCTGCTACTCTGACTTATCCTTCAGGGCTCCACTTAGAGGTCATTTCACCCAGGAGAGCAACACCATAGCCAACTACCTGCACTCCCCACCTGCGAGGTTATAAACCGGTCCTGTGCATCCCCAGAAAACCAGGAGTTCACTTCTGTTACTTTCTGCTGTCATTGCCCTATTTGCATTTGTCCCCTATAGACTCAAAGCTTACTGAGGGAAAGGATAATGTCTTATTTATAATTAGTTTAACTCTAGTGCTCAACATATGCTTCTTAGTAGACACTCAATAAACACTTCTTGACTCAATGAAGGTATAGGCTTTATGTAATTTTACAATGAGAAATCTGAGGTAGAAAGCAGTCGAGGAACTTAACTGAAGTCACATACTTAGTTCAAAGACGAGCTGAGACCAAAGCCCAAGCCTCATGATCCCTGGCCTTGTGGGAGATAGGCCACTGTATTCCACTGGTTAGAATTTCTAAGACTGAACAGTCCAATGCAATAGAGGACTAGCACCGATGAGTGGAAGCAAGTCTGAATGACAGCTTCCCTTCCGACTGGCATAGAACAAGCCTTCCATTCAGTGGGGCAGGTGCCCAGCCTTTCCAGCAGCCATAAGCCTGATTTAAAAGGCCACATACTCTACCTTTTTCCTCTGTCACATGTCGAAGTAACTTCTCAAGATCAGGAAGTTTCAGCAACAAGATGCAATTTGGAAACATGTCATCCACCACAACTTGCTCTAGGGGCTGGAACTTTCCCTGAAAGAAGACTTCAGTCAGAATGCAAGCACTCCAGTCAGCAAACTCATACATTATAAAAAAGAAAAAGATACATCATCTCATAGCTGGATCTTTAAACTAAGTTCAAAGCCACTTGTCTCACCTAAGGAACCCCTCAACTGGGATAGGCTCCAGAACTGACTCTCAGCTCCCTCTAGGAAGCTCTTGAAAGCACTGGGGTTCCAAACAGTGTACCACCCATATCAAAAGTACAGTCACGGGTGCGGGGGGAGTTCTGGAAGAGCGCTAGAAGCCATAGAAGCTTGTGGAGATGGTAGAGATTGCATTGGGCTGGTCCAACCCATTCAGTGTGTGGGAAAGGATATAAAGCTGAGGTCACAGAGCAGGAGTCCTGACCATCACTCAGGAATAAGCCCAGATCACACACAGAGCAAACAGCTTCCCTCCCTATCCTTACCCCAGGGCTGAAGGAAGAAATACTACAGCAAGGAGAAAATTACCAAAATGAATCTGCTCCTGCCAGAGCTGTCTGACAATGCTTCCAAATGTAGACCATGATAAAATAAAAGATAGGCAGAGGGATAAGTACAAGGAAGCTGCACACATATTAAATCAGGCTCATCTACAGAGGTGTGTAAGGCCTGGAAACCAATGGGTCAGAATTCAGAACATAGGAATTCAGAACATTCTTCTTCTCAATCAGGTTATTTTTACTTAATTGTGCAGGAGCATGGAGGGGTGAAGTCTGTCTAAATGATTAGTTCCCTGACTTGGGGATACGGACTTTATAAAAAATGTATGGTTCTGCCCATGTCCCACTTCGAGCTCGTTGTGCTTTTCTGTTTTAGCGACAACTCCATGAAGACAAAGAAACCATCTGATCAGTTTTCTTTCTGCAAATGCAGTTTTATTTGGTTTCAAGGGTGAAATCTCATTCATTCAGTAGCATGTGTGAAAGCTCGTCATACTTTGTTAAGTCAACAAATGGTAAGAAATGCCTCAATTTCAATGCTGTCTTTTTCCTTCAGATAGTAAGAATAATCCACAGATTTTCCAAATCTTCTTGTCTTTAGATATCTACCTTAATCTATATTCTATCATGGTCAACAAATATTTTAAATATTTAGCAATTTAAAACAATACTCTAATTATATACAATGGATTGCCACACAGTTATAATATAATAATTTCACAATTAACTAATATTTCATTCTTACTTTCTTTACCATATATACCCAAAAAGGAAATGCAATAAGCAACCTGCTTTGAATATAAAGTTAGTAACAGTTGGGATAGCTAGAAAGAATTTTTCTGAGATTAAAAAAGACTAGGTCAACCTTTCGAAAGTGCATACCAATATTCTTTAACTCAGTAGGAAAATATCATGTGTAAAATGCAGGGAAGGAAATACCTAAATGTCATGAGTTATTTTATAGGGCACTTCAAGTATTTGAGAAGAAAAAGTAAGATGGTTTACAATGAAAGCCAACCACCACTTCGAGCAGGATTTCTGCTTCATTCTGTGTCTGTTGACCTGAACCAGCCCTCAGGACTCCCAGAGGGCCAGGGTGAGGGTTAATTCGCCACAGTCATGGTCTCAGTGGGACACAGGGAAACAACCCCACAACATGGGGGGAGGGGCTTTAAATGTGCATCATTACGGGAGCTAAGGCCGGTTGGTGACTTTCTCTCTGTTAATGTATCCTAGAAAACTAATGGGAGCCAACTGAAGTATTCAACTGAATACTACCAGATCCTTGCTTCTGGTGGTGACCAGCCCACCTCCGTTCATTAGAGACGAAGACTTACTGGCCTCGCCGCTCATACGCCTTAAATACACTGGCTCCATGGTAGCTTCCAGATAATGAGCACCATGAATGAAATAAGGAGTAAAACTTCACCAATCCACACTAACAGACAGAGGATATAGGAACGGAGGGAAATAAAAGAAGCTAAGCTGCATCCGGAGAGAGCATGACTTAAAGTTTGAAGTCTGTTTTATTGCTTTCGGTTTTTACAGCAAATTAAACTGAGGCACCCACTGTATGGAAGTTTTGGAAATTTGGTCTAAGGACTAAATAAGATGAGCCCATAAACATTTAAACTATAAGCAAACAGCGTACGAAAACCCAGATTCTTCTAAGCAGTTTAAATAACACTGATTCCTCAAAATTGTTAATTTGCAGATTTTCAAACGGTGGTTGGTAGATGCCTGGGAGTCTCCAACACCCTTTCAGGGGGTCCAGAGCTCAAAACTATTTTCACAACAATGCTAAGATGAGATCTGCATTTTCACTGTGCTGACATTTGCACGGCCAAGGTGGGTAGAACTGCAGGCTCCTTAGCACCAGTCATGGCCACGGCACCGACCTGTCTTACAGCTCCTGTGCTCTTCACTGCCGCGCAGGGCGGTTAAAAAAACAAAACAAAAGCCATGTCACTTAAGGATATCCTTCATCAAGAAGTAAAAGCAATTACTGTTAGTTAAACCTTGACCCTGAGTGCAAATCTTTTAAATATTCCGTGTGTTAAAAGGGATGCTAAAGCCCTTCTGCCGCTACCCAGGTGCAGTGATTACCACAAGGAAAAGTGCCTGCGTCACTGAGTCAAGAGCAGAAATAACTACTTTTTTGTGGGATACCATTTTTAACCGAAAAAAACATTACAGACTAGGGCTGTTCAGACTTGGGCATTTGGCAGAATATAAAAGAAGTGAACCTGTGACTTCAAGGAAAAGACTGAAAGTACTTGCAGCCAATGATACAATTTTAACTTCCAAGCAAAAATTAGAATTGTAGAAAAGTTGTATCGGCTGCTATGAGAGCTTCCCAAAATGTAGTTTTCTGATGAGGTCAGTGGTGATATTAACAAAGGAGAGGGAGAGAGAGAGAGAGAGAGAGAGACAGAGAGAGAGAGAAATGAGGTGTGTCAACATTTGGAAGATCTGCAGAAATCAGTGAAACAATATTTTCCAAATGACCAATGCATGATATTACAAAGTCATACACGGGTAAAAAATCCATTCTCAATGCAAGACAGACCAATGGATTTTCATGTAAACAGAGCACGGGAAATTCATTGACAGGGTTTCAGATTCCACACTGCAATGAACTTTTAAGAAATCACTACCCCTTGTTGATTTTTAGAGTAGTATCAAAGAAGAATATCCACAATTGTCTGAAAGAGTTATTATACTATTCCTCCCTTTTCTGACTACAAATCTGTGTGAGGTTGCGTATTCTTCATCTACTTCCACGGAAACAATACATGGAAACAGACTGAATGCAGAACCAGATATGAGAATCTAGATGTCTTCGATTCAGCCAGACATTAACAAGATTTGCAAAAATGGAAAACAGTGCCATGCTCTTCACTGAATTTTGTTGTGTGTTTCATTGAAAACATGTTATTTATGTTAACATGTAATGGGCTCATTATTTTTATTTCAAAATAAATTAACAAAACTATTTTTAAGTTTCTCGGTTTTAATTTCTAATGTAGTAAATATTGATAGATAAAACCCACAGGAACAAAAAGATTTTGGGGATCCTTAAACATTTTCAGGATTGTAAAGGTATCTTGAAACCAAAATGTTTTAGAACCTCTGGCTGAAACGATTACTGTTAATGAACTCTGTCTTTATACTGGAAGGGTAAATTTCATCTAACTGGGATTCCTTAAGTCTCAAGTACAGCTTCCCCATGAATGAGCTTTTACTAGGCACACCCCAGTTTACCTATTTAATAGTCTCACAGAAAGAAGAAAATAAGTCTTTCCTTTCTTAAGGCCCGAGGTCAGTTTCAGTTTCTTAACATTTGTATTGTATTTTCAAAACGAATGAGTACTTAGTGATAAAATTTTCATAATTAGGCTTTTTCTCAAACAAGTAAGGCACGTGGCATGGAGGCCTAGGCCATTCTCAGAAGTCACAGGTAAACTAGTCAGAGATGAGTGCCGGTTCTCAGGTCTGTGTCGGTCCTCTAATCCATCCCAGCACATGTTCTAGACCAAATCTACCAACCTGAATCAAATTAAATTACATCTGAATTGTGGGGAATCTACATTTGGGTCATTAAAAGGAGAGAGAGAAGATCAAGCAAAAAGCGATCTATTCTGTTCCCTCACTGTTAAAGTCCCAAACAGGGAAACTCACCTCTTTATCAGCCTTTCTGAGGTAGTGGAGAAGCAGAAATAGAGGGTCCATGGGTGTGGCAAAGTGGAGAAGACCTCCTACAGATTAAAAAGAGAACAAAAGGAATGAAATGTCTTGGAAAGACAACTTATTTCATCTTAATCCCAATGTGGAAACCATTCCTTGAAAAATACATGTGAAATTCCAAATTCAGAAGCTCTTCTTACATAGGCACAAGATTTACATGACGCTTTCGAAAGGCAGAATGTGCTATAGTAAGTGTAGTCACCATCTGTCACCAAACAACATTATTACAATCTTATTGACTGTATTCCCTATGCTGTACTTTTCATTTCTGTGACTTATTTATTTTACAACTGGAAGTCTGTACCTTTCAATCTCCTTTATCTATTTCAGCCACTCCCCAACCCACCTTCCCTCTGGCAATCACCAGTTTGCCCTCTGTATTTAAGAGTCCATTTTTTGGGGTGGGGGGGGTGGGGCACCTGCGTGGCTCAGTCGGTTAGGCATCTGCCTTTGGCTCAGGTCATGATCAGGGGGGCCTGGGATTGAGCCCTATGTTGGGCTCCCTGCTCAGTGGGGAGTCTCTGTGTCCCTATCGCCAACTCGTGCTCTCTCTCAAATAAATAAAAAAAATCTTAAAAAAAAATTGAGTGTTGGGCGCCTGGGTGGCTCAGTTGGTTAAGCGACTGCCTTCGGCTCAGGTCATGATCCTGGAGTCCCAGGATCGAGTTCCGCATCGGGCTCCTTGCTCAGCAGGGAGTCTGCTTCTCCCTCTGACCCTCCCCCCTCTCATGCTCTCTCTCTCTATCTCATTCTCTCTCAAATAAATAAATAAAATCTTTAAAAAAAAATTGAGTGTTTTTTTGTTTGTTTCTTTTATGTTGTTTGGTTTCTTAAATTCCATTTATGAGTGAAATCATATGGTATTTGTTTTTCTGTCTGACTTATTTCATTTAGCATTATACCCTCTAGGTCCATTCACGTTGTCACAAATGGCCAGATCCCATTCTTTTTTTTATGGCTGAATAGTATTCCATTGTGTGTGTGTGTATATATATATATATATATACATGCAAGGGAAACAAAAGCAAGGGAAACAAAAGCAAAAGCAAAAATGAACCCTATTGGAACTACACCAAAAAAAAAAGGATTTGCACAGTGAAGGAAACCATCAACCAAATGAAAAAGCAACTATTGAATGGAAAAAGATATTTGCCAATGATATAGCCAATAAAGGGTTAATACCCAAAATACATAAAGAACTTACACAACTCAACACCAGAAAAACAAATAATTTGATTAAAAAATGGGCAGAAGACCTGAATAGACATTTTTCCAGAGAAGACATACAGATGGCCAACAGACCCATGGAAAGATGTTCAACGTCACTCATCATCAGGGAAATGCAAATCAAAACCACAATGAGATATCACCTCACACCTGTCAGGATGGCTAAAATCCAAAATACAAGAAATAACAAGTGTTGACAAGGATGTAGAGAAAAAGGAGCACTTGTGCACTATTGGCAGGAATGCAAATTGGTTCAGCCACTGTGGAAAACAGTATGGAGGTTCCTCAAGAAAGTAAAAATAGAAATACCATATGATCCATTAATTCCACTACTGGGTATTTACCCAAAGAAAATGAAAACACTAATTCAAAAAGATATATGCACCCTGATGTTTACTGCAGCATTATTTACAATAGCCAAGGGATGGAAACAATCTGTGTACTGAAGGATGAATGAATGAAGAAGATATGAAATATTTAGAAATCATTTTTTTTATTATGCTATGTTAGTCACGGTACAGTACTTCATTAGTTTTTTTTTTTTTTTTTAAGATTTTATTTATTTATTTGAGAGAGAGCACATGAGAGGGGTTAGGGTCAGAAGGAGAAACAGACTCCCCGCCAAGCAGGGAGCCGGATGCGGGACTCGATCCCGGGACTCCAGGATCATGACCTGAGCCAAAGGCAGTCGCCCAACCAACTGAGCCACCCAGGCACCCCTCATTAGTTTTTGATGTAGTGTTCCATGATTCATTATTTGCGTGTAACACCCCGTGCTCATTGTAATACGTGCCGTCCTCAATACCCATCACCAGGCGAACCCATCTTGCCATCCCCTCCCCTCTAAAACCCTCAGTTTGTTTCCTGGAGTCCATAGAAATCATTTTTAACAGAGGTCCTCCCACCACCCCCAAAAAAGGCAAGAGTTGGGGAAATATTGACAGAACGTGAACCAGACAAACATCAGGAGAACTGTATGTATAAGTTTATCTATAAAGCTGCAGTAAAATGTAATTTCCTATGCACTTGAGGATGAAGCTATGGGCAAGCAATATTATTCTCTCCAAACATAACTCTTTCTATAGTCTGTGGGTTCACAGCTTAGAATTGCCAATGATTCAAAACTCAGAAGGTGGTTCCCCACCTGAGACCCTACCTTATCCAGACCTTACCTTATCCTCCTACTCCCTAAGGAAAAGGCAAGAGGAAAGAAGTCTAACAAGACTGAGCATAAGGAACAGGAAACTCTGTAGTAAGATTAATGGTACATCCAGGCTAAAAGGAAAAAAGGCAAATCAAACAAACTAGCTATTTATTCCCCACTATTCTTTCCTCTATCACAGCCCCTCCAATCATCCCCGACTCCTTCTTCCATGGAGGTGAACCAGAAGAGATATTTCATCAAATGGAACAATAAACAATTTCTTTATCTTCATACTTATTTTGGTTTCAGGAGACATATGTACTTACTTTTATTCCCTAAAAGAGCAACCTACCTATACAGCCAAGAAATTCTAACCTTAAATTATATATATGATTCCATTTTATAGTAAGTAAAAAAAAAATTAAGAAAGTAATTTTGTAGTTGATTTTTTTTTAAAAGTAGAAGAGAAACTTATGAGAACAACCTATCAGAATCTCTAAGCTCATTTTATAGGAGGCATCCATGATAGAAATTAGGAACAGGTTTCTAGGTCTGAAAACAATATCCTGGTGGCTATTCTTAAAAGCAGCTCTTTCTTCAAGGCTAAGTTTAAAAAGAAGACAATGATGAAAAAAGCAGGCACCTTTGCTATGAACGTAAAACCACTTGAATAAATAAGGTCTATTAGAAAGAAAAAAAAAAAGCAGGTACCAACTCAGACAGTCCAGGAGAGGTGATCAATCACTGCCTCCCAATATTTCCCAGTTTCATCTGGATATTACTGTGTCTATCTAGCTAAACCAGTTGCAAGTGTATTACGTTAGAAGTTAGAACTCTCATATATTGCCAAATGAATAAGCATAGCAGCGACAATAAAAGGGAATACACATACTTTCCACCTGCCAGACTATATACACAGTCTGCCATTGCATTTTGGCAACTGAAAGCCATTTCAAGTATTCTCATGCACATAGGTATATGAAATTTATCACCAGCAATAAACTCTCGTTCTGGAATGTCTTAGAAGAAAGACAAACTGGCCTTTCTACATTGGCACTAAGTGGAGACATACACAGTCAACAGAAAGCAGAGGGCTTACAAAGAAATAGAAAATACTCTCTGGAAACAATGAGAAAATAGGCAGAGGGAATGCAGAATGCCTCAACTATCCCTGACTCCCCCTCACCTCCCCGACTCCTTGAACCATCAGAACATGCAGTATCCTTTTTCCTTCTGAGTCAACACTGCCCCCAAATTAGAGGAACATTAAAAGAACCAGAACTCTGGTGTTGGGTGTGTGTGTTGGGGGGGGTAGAGAGGTGGGGGCAGTAGTAATTTATATGACAACACATTAAAAAATCTTTGTTATATTCTACTTTATTTTAGAAGCATATCCATTTGCCAAGAAATAAGATGTTAAACCTTGAAGATCCTCAAAAGTGTCTCAGAAGAACAAAGAGTCCCCAGTCCACATAATGTATGTTCCCATGTTAGAAAGATCACCTAATTTCTGACTAAGGGCGCATCTGTGTTTTAGGAGACCAAGTGGAGTTACTAGCTTAAATTTTCCTACTATCTAAGATACGTAGATATTGATTTAAACTTGCTCAAACTATCCTTCCTTTCCCCTTGATTAAACCCTACTCTGATGCCAAGGAAGGCTAAGACACAGACCAGACTCCAAACTGGGCAGACAGGCCTGCACCCCTATGCATGAAGGATGGAAAAGCTAGAGTATGTGTTTAGTTAACGGAAATATATACACTAGTCACTTACCTGATTGGACTGATTGATTTATAAACCAAGAATGGTGTTTTTCCTTGAAAATTTTTATTTCAAACAGCTGCTGTAGACACATATTGAACAAGTAAATGGTTCCTTCCCCTGTTAAGACAAATCTGTTTTTTATTTTTAAATTTTCACACACACACACACACACACATACACACACACACAAAATCAAAAGACTGTCCAATAGTTCTGAGGAATGTTCCTAATATGGACATAAACATACATAGATATATTCTATACAAACTGGCTCCCAGGAAAGTTCACAGGTATTATATACAGATGCTTGTTTTCCAGCTCTATAATCCTCACTGAACTTAAACCAATAAATAAAAAAGTGCAAATCATTCATCTTAACTGCTACAAAGCCTCTCACTGAATCCTCCATTAGATCTCAAGGGGAAACCCATTCTTAAACTACCCAAACCTAATGCTTCAATCAGATGAACTGAGCTGGCATGTGGCTCCCTGTCACCAGAGGGCCCAAGAGAGGGACAGGGCCTGAGGGCCAGCTCTAAGTGAGAAAGGCAAGGGCCCTTCGAGGCATGAAATTTTTTTCTAACCACAGCACTATCAAGGACCCTGAGTTTGAATCTATGTGTACCACATGCTGTGCATGTGTCCTCAGGGAAGTTATGTAAACCTTTCTGTGCCTCTGTTTCCATATCTGTAAAATGGGAGCAATAGGGAACCTACCTCACAGGATTTTGTAAGGATCAGAAAGGCAGAACACATGTAAAGTTCCTAAAACAGTCCTCGGCTCATAGTAAATGCTCAGCAAATGTTAGCCTTTATTTTTCCACAGTCAATGTGGTAAATGCAAACATTTGTTCCTCTGTTGTTTATGGACATTTAGATAAAACAGAAATTGTACAAGAAGCCTGACTTTTTGTGTACCTTTACTTTCATTAAATGCTTTACAACCTTTACTGCTACCTAAAACTTCTCTTGAAAAAATTTGCTTGCCTCAATTTAGTCTTAACATAAAATTAGAAGTTCCAGATAATATGAATTTTCAATTCAAATTCAATTCCATTTTGAGGAAAAGGAAACTGGAAGAAGCCAGGAATTTTTGCCTTTCTTGTGGCTTCTATTTATGTCTGTCCATCAACAACGATAACAAGGCACTACGCATGGACTTTCCCTTGTTTTTACTCTTCAATATTGTACCCACCAGCACAATGCTCTAATTTGCTAAGTATCAAATGTCTACTCAAAACCTTATAAAATTAATAACAACCCTCTAACAGAAATCTTGTGAAATAAATTAACAAAAAAATAATCTCACATAGAGATAAATATCAATATTACTATGTATTTATGGTATATTTTAATATTTTTGCCTAAAATTAGAAAACAAAATGCACTGAATATAAAGTTATAATGAAATTAGTTGTAATAAAATATGTATCTCTGTATAAAATGCTTTTAATATAAAAAAAAATCACCTCTTGACTAGGAACAAATATACTGCCTTTTCAGAAGAAAATAAGGAAAGTACCACTAAATATGAAAACACTCAAACTCTTGGCATGTCAAGTAAAAACTTTGTTTTTTCTTTTTTACTCTGGCTGTTTATTTTACTTTACAACATAAAATGAATATAAGTGGACGCTAATGTTGGATAACTACTCTAAGAAGAGTTGGCTTAAGAAAGCTAAAGAAAATCAGTCTGTTTTCAGAGAGAAGCCAAACACACCACTTTCTGTCTTGCATGCATTTCTGATGAGTGAACAGTTCTACGGATTTAAATTAGAAGAAGAAATAAACAATGTTTAGGTCAAGGTTGCTTTTGTCACCCAGTAATGCCATCTTGCCTTTAAAAGCTATTAAGGAAGAACAAACGTACAAAGGTAAATAAGTATATACACTTTTTGGCAGCAGTGTTTAAAAAACATTAAAGTTACTGTTATCGGAAGAGAAGCGGGGAGGAAAGCTTACCTGAACACGGATTAACCAATTTTACAAACATAAGCCCACTTTTCATCTTCTTTGAAGCATCTTTTAAATATTCTGAAAAGAAACGATAAGTTTGTAAACATTTGCTTTGTTGCTCACCTTATTTACTTTATTCTTTTTTTCCTTCTGTTTCTATGATTTTTCTTTGTAAACTCTCTGACTCCAATTTGGTTGTACCCTCTGCATCATACTTAAAAAGGCCTTCTCTTCCTTAAGCCTATACGAATCACCTATATTTTCCCCAAATAATGTTGTATCTTTATTCTATCTAAAATATAGTTGGATGTAAGATATGGAGAGGAGATGCAACTTTTTTTTTCAATGAATTGTCCAGTTGTACCAACGCTATCTTCTGAATAACCCATGATTGAAATAATTCCTTTATGCTAAATGTTTAAACTACATTTATAAGTCTGCCTATGGAAATTCTAATTTGGTCTACTAATCTGTGTCTATATTAGCAATACTACTTCAATATTTTGATTACTATAGCTTTAAAATACATTTTAATATCTATTGAAGTAAGTTCTCTCATTATGTTTCCTCTACAGTATTTTACTGTCAAAGTTTTAATGGTGTAGATCAAAACTCAAAGACCATGACCATTTTATTTATAACATCTTCCATACATTTTGAATGCACATTCATAGAACTCCTTTAGAGACTCTCTCTCCAAAAGGAACAAAGGGGCTCTCCTAATCTAGCAGAGCAACTACCAAAGAGCAAATCAGAGAGCTTTGGGGTAAGGAGTGGCACTTTATTGTTTTTATTTTCTGGGTCCCCCCCTCCTTTCACCCCACTTCAGATCTTCATAAACTTAAATACAGCAAGCATGATTAGAAATCGCCTTACTCATAAATGGTTAAAATACAACTTTCTTCTTAAAATAAGAGGAATATTAAATATATAAAAGAAAAAATAAACCCCAATTTTGAGATTTCTACTTGTAACTAAATGGAGTAACAAGAACTTTATTTATCCTCCCACCTAAAACCACCAAACCAACAACTACAAAACATATGAAACAATCATGTTCAAGACACTGGGCGCTGAGCCATGTGCGACAGTGATCCCTGCAAGATGGGCAACAGTTGAGGTGAACCCTATGAATCCTCTGCTTCCTGCCATGAGAGAGTTTCCATCTGCAGTGCGGGATGGAAAGCCCCAGGGGAAGGCTGGCCGACTCCCTGTGTTGAAGACGTGGGGCTGAGGGTTCTAGAGGCACCATGGCTACGGTTCACTGGGTGGCGTACAGGAAAGGAGAGAACTACAAAGAAAGGAAACTTTCTTTGTTGTGCAAAGGATACTGCTTGAGTATCCAACCGAGTACTGATCAGTGCATGCAGATGATGAAGCTACCTGAGGGCCAGGAGGATAGAGGGGAGAGTACCTCACGTTCACGCAGGGCTCGGAACTCCAGACAGACTGGAAAGCCTCTCAATTCAGAGGACTCAAAAGGGGGCCTTGCCTCAGCAGCAGGGAACAAAGAGCCCTAGCCTGAATGCTGCTGTGGTACCAACAAACTAATTTTAAAAAGCAAGACCTAAAAGGATCAAACTGTTTCTGAGTACCCTCACTGTGCCCCAGAATGAAGCTCAAGATTATTTATAGGAATACAAAAATATATTAATCGGCCAAAAAAGGTAAAATTCACAATGTCTGGCATCTAATCGAATATTACTGGGCATTCAAAGAAGCAGAAAAATTGGCCCATAATGAGAAAAATGAAGAACCCAATTATTGAGGGACGGGTCCTGATATGAGACACAAATGTTAGAATGAACAGGCAGGGGCATAAGAACGGTATTCCTCATGCACAAAAAATTAAGTAGAGACATAGAAGTTTTCTTAAAAGACCCAAATTGAAATGAAAAATACACTGGATGGGATTAATGGCGGAAGAAAAGATTAATGAACTGAAGACATAGCAATAGAAACTATATGAAATGAAAACACAGAGAAAAAAGAATGAAAAATAAATAGACATTAGTGAACTATGGGATAACTTCAAGCATCCCAGTAATACATGTGTCACTGGAGTTCTGAAAGAGAGGATGTGGGAATGGAAAAAATATTTGAAGAAATTATGGCTAAATATTTTCAAATCTGATGAAAACAATCAACCTACACATCCAAGAAGTTCAATTAAGCCAAAGTACAGGAAATAGGAATAAACTATACATCATAATCAATAGTTCAAAGCCAATAATAAAGAGCAGATCTTAAAAGCAGACAAAGTTAAAGAAGACACATTATGTACAGAGGAACAAAACTAAAAATGACAGCAAATTTCTTTATTGTAAACAATGCAAGCCAGAACACATCTGTAAAGTACTGAAAGAAAACACGATGATCCCAAAGAAATTACCCTTGAAAAAATGAAAGTGATAAATACACTTTTTCAGACATGCAGGAGCTGAGAACAATAACCACCAACAGACCCACACTACCAGGAATGCTAAAGGAAGTCCTGGCAGAAGGAATAGATTACCAGATGAAAATATCAATCTAAACAAAGAAATGAGGAGCACTGGTAATGGTGACTACAGGGTAAATCAGTAAGAATTTTTTTCTATTACTTAAATCTCTTTAAAGATCACTCACTAAACAAAAATAACAAGTTAGTGTGGGGTTTACAACATACATATAAATAAAATATATGACAACGACAGCATGAAGTCTAGGACAGGGGAAAGGAAAGCATACTACTGTATGTTTCATCCTATTGTGAGTTTCTTCTGCCTGTGTGTGGAATGCCTGAAGTAGATGGGATCAATATACGTGTGCAATAAACCCCGAAGTGACCACTAAAATTAACAAAAAATGCTGTCACTAATAAGACAACATAGGAGATGAAATAGAACCATAAAAAAAATACTCAATCCAAAAAAAAAAAAAAGGCAGAAGGGGAATAAAAGAAGTTATAAAGGACAGATGAGACAAATAGAAAACAAACAGCAAGATGACAGACTCAAACCTAACCCTATCAATAATCACATGCAATGTAAATGTGCACCCTAATTCAGAGGCAGAAATTTTCAGATTGGTTAAAAAAGTAAAGTAATACTATATGCTGCCTATAGAAACACACTTGAAAGATGCAAGTAGATTAAAAGGAAGGAAGAAGATATATCACCCTTTTCATGCTAACACTAATTAAAAGAAAGATGGAATGGCTCTGTTAATAAGACATAGAACATTGCCAGTAATAAAGAAGGTCATCTCACTGACTGACTTATTGCACTTAGCATTATACCCTCTAGCTCCATCCATGTTGCTGCAAATGGTGATTTCATTCTTCTTTATGGCTGAGTAATATTCCATTGTATATTCATATACCACCTCTTCTTTATCCATTCAGCTTCCTACATCTTGGCTATTGTAAATAATGCTGCAATAAACACAGGGGTGCATGTATCTTTTCAAATTAGTGTTTTCCTTTCTTTGAGTAAATACCCTGTAGTGGAGTTACTGGATCATATGGTAATTCTAGTTTTAATTTTTTTGAGGAGCCTCCATACTGTTTTCCATATGATTTCACTCACATTTGGAATTTAAGAAACAAAACAAATGAATAAAGAAAAAAGAAACAAACAATAAAACAGACTCTTAACTATAGAGAACTGGTGGTTGCCCCAGGGGAAGGTGGGTAGGGGGATGGGTGAAACAGGTGAAGGGGATTAAGAGTACACTCACTGTGAATGGATAAAGAAGATGTGGTGTATATATACAATGGAATATTATGCAGCCATCAAAAGGAATGAAGTCTTGCCATTTGCAATGACGTGGATGGAACTGGAGGGTATTATGCTGAGCGAAATAAGTCAATCAGAGAAAGACATGTATCATATGACCTCACTGATATGAGGAATTCTTAATTTCAGGAAACAAACTGAGGGTTGCTGGAGTGGGGGGTGGGGTGGGAGGGATGGGGTGGCTGGGTGATAGACACTGGGGAGGGTATGTGCTCTGGTGAGTGCTGTGAATTGTGCAAGACTGTTGAATCTCAGATCTGTACCTCTGAAACAAATAATGCAATATATGTTAAGAAAAAAAAAAAAAGATAGCAGGAGGGGAAGAATGAAGGGGGGAAATCGGAGGCGGAGACGAACCATGAGAGATGATGGACTCTGAGAAACAAACTGAGGGTTCTAGAGGGGAAGGGGGTGGGTGGATGGGTTAGCCTGGTGATGGGTATTAAAGAGGGCATGTTCTGCATGGAGCACTGGGTGTTATGCACAAACAATGAATCATGGAACACTACATCAAAAACTAATGATGTAATGTATGGTGATTAACATAACAATAAAAAATTTAAAAAAAAGAGTACACTCATCGTGATGAGTACTGAGTAATGTGTGGGATTGTGGAATCATTGTATTGTACACCTGAAACTAATATATGTATGTTAATTATACTGGAATTAAAAAAATAAGTAAAAAAAATTTTTTTAAAAAGGCCATGTGATTTCATAATGATAAAAGGATCAAGTGGAAATAATCCTAAATGTTTATGCTCACAAATACAGAGCTTCAGAATGCACTAGGTAAAAGCTCATAGAACACTCTGCCCCATTTCCAACCCCTGGAAACCGCTAATCTGTTCTCCATCTCTGTAGTTTTGTGATTTTGAGAATGTTATATAAATGGAACCATACAGATTTAATTTTAAGAAACTTTTAAGACTTTCCTTTCTGCAACTTATAAAAATGTGAAGGATAAAGTTTAGCACTGTTAAAAACTTTTCCACAAAACTAAAACAAGCTGTGGTTTCTCCCTCCTTCACCCTGCCGTTTCTCACTATTCCAGCATCACTGTCTCCATTATGTCAAGGAACAGAAAAGGGGACCTCTGTCTTTAGCAATACACCCGTGATTTTACTTCAGTACTGTAGTAAACCTTTCAACTTTAACTTGGTGAATCATTATTGATTTTTTGTTTCCTTTTTTTCAATAGAAAGTTCTGGTTCTAGTGATTCTTGCCAGCTCTCCTTCAGCCTTCCCATTCTTCCAGCGCTTAAAATAATTAAAATTTATAAACACCAAAAGTCTAATATATATATTTTTAACAACTATACAAGGGAAGCAGTGTTTCCATTTTTCTCAGAAAGAGCACTAAATCCAGAGGATTAGCTATAACCTAAAATGTCAAACTGTAAGAACTTTGGAATTACTAAGTACAAATAAATACTGAAATTAATGTGTTCTGCTGCAAATGCCAGGGTTCTCTGAAATATACTTTGAGATGTATTAGTGTAGATAATGCTGAAATGTCTATGTAGTAGGTGAAAAAAGTCCTCTTTTCTCAGTTGTGTCAATAAAATAACCTGCTGTTGGACTGAATCTTTCAACACAGAATTCCAAGTGAGATGCTATCCTCAGGTTGTTTTACCTCATTAACGATAGAATGGATTTTAAAATTAATCTCTCCTGCCTACTTCACTCATTCATTTATTAACTATTGATTAGCAAAGCAGACCCAACCGGCTCCCATGAGGAGCTTTTGGATGTGCCCTGGAAGAGACAGATAATGAGTCAAACAATCATACAAATGTAGACTCCAAATGTAACAGCTGCTAAGAAGAAGAAATACATGGAATTTGAGACCTTAAGATAGAGGATACTACATAGATGAGTAGGTCTGAGAAGGCTTCTTGCACCTCCCATTAACTTCTTTGCTTTGATGCCTAAGAAGTCAAAGGAATTAGGCATTCACTTCACCAGTGAAATCTTCAGTAGGCTCCTGGGCCAAACTTAAGCCACAGAAGCGTTTTGTTTGATGTGCACGTTTGAAAAAATTTGCATTTAGGTGCCAATATTTGGAAATCGGGTGGTTTTTACATAAAGTGAAGACTTCAAATATGTTTTCCCTAGATATGAAAAAAAATTACTAGGCAAAGATTTTGCCTTGCACAATCAAACCTGGCAACAACAAACGAACTTTGTCAAACTCCCAACTACCACTTTCTAGTTCCCCTTAGTCCTCTGTACCATCTTGTATACCCACCTCATGGCCAGATGATTATCAGATGCCATGTATGTCTTCACTAAACTGCATTCTTGTCTGCTAGAATCTATGTACCCACAGCACCAAGTATCAGGTGCTGAATAAGCATTACCATTTAGTAATAAACAACACCCTCTTATGGAATCATTTTTTTAATTACCAATCTTTATTTCGTTACCAATTTTCTGTTCCCAGCTCATGTACTATCCTAGGCACTAAGGATACAGCTGTGAATAAAACAAAGCCCCCTGCTCTCAGAGCAAGACTGCATTCATAACGTCTCTTTATCTGTCCCACCTCCACCCTCCACCCCCCACCCCCCACCCCCATCTACTTCTCCAGCCCACTTTATCAATGCCCATGCTCCACCGTCCCCTCTCAATCAACCAGTCTTACAGGGCAGGGAATAGGGCCCAGATCTACCAGATCCCGGAGGCCCTGGGTCCAGAACAGAAAATGCATTCCACAAAGGTGAGCCACTTACAAAATTTAAAATTTGCTAGGAGCCACATTAAAAATAGGTAAAGTAAGTGTTGATAATATATTTTACTTAACCCAATATATCTAAAGTATTTTCATTTCAACATGTAAAGAAAATTTCATATGAACTGTGTTAGCATAATGTTACCTGGGGATTTTTTATAGATGCCCTCTATCAGATTGAGAAAGTTCCTTATTCCTAATTTTTGGACTGTTTTTTAGGATGATATAGTGCCATATTTTCTCAAATGCTGTTTCTGTGGCTATTAAAATGGTTATGTGGTTTGGTGCTTTTATTTTATTAAAATGGTATATTATATTGATTGATTTTGGTATGTTGAACCAATATTGCATTCCTAGGATAAATCTCACTTGGTCACGGTATGTAATACATACTCTTTACATACTTCTGGATTTGGTTTGCTAGTTGTTGAGGACTTTTGCATCTACGTTCATAAGGGATATTGATCTGTACTTTTCCTATGCCTTTGCCTGGTGTATGTATGAAAGTAATACTGGCCTCATAGAATGAGTTGGGAAATGTTCTCTCTCTTTCCTTTTTTGGGGAAAATTTTGTAAAGGATTCATATTCATATGTTCAATGTTTAGTGGAATTTACCAGTGAAGCTATGTAGGATTGGGCTTTTTTTCTGTGGGAAGCTTTTAACTTAATTTCTTTATGTGCTATAGGTCCATTCAGATTGTCTATTTCTTCCTGAGTTGGTTTTGGTGATTTATGCCATTCTAGGGCTTTGTCCATTTCATCTATGTTATCTATTTCCTTGGTATACAGTTGTTCGTAGTGTCCCCCACGATCCTTTTTAATTTCTGTAAGGTCAGTAGTAATGTCTCCTCTTTCATTCCTGATTTTAGTAATTTGAAACTTTTTTTTTCCTTGGTCATTTTAACTAAAGATTTGGTAATTTTGTCGATCTTTTCAAAAGGACCAACTGTGGTTTCAAAGATTTTTTTCTCTCTGTTGTTTTTCTATTCTCTACTTTATTTCTGCTCTAATCTTCATTCCCTTCCTTTCTATTTGCTTTGGGTTTGGTTTGTTCTCCTTTTTCTAGTTTCTTAAACTGGAAGTTTAGATTATTTGAGACCTTTCTCCTTTTTAGGCATATACAACTACATATTTTGCTCTGAACACTGGTTTACCTGCATCCTTTATGTTTTTTATATATTTTGTATCATTTTCATTCATTGCATTCATTTAATCCATTGGTTATTTTAAGAGTGTATCATTTAATTTCCACATATTTGTGAATTTCCCAAATCTCCTTCTGTTACTGCTTTCTATTTTCATTTCAGTGTTTTTGGAGAGCATATATTGTATAATTTCAATCCTTTTAAACATAATGAGTTTTGTTTTATGGCCTGTGATATGGTCTTTTCTAGAGAATGTTTCATGTTCACTTAGGGAGAACGTGCATTCCATTGTTGAGTTTTCATTTCAGTTATTGTATTTTTCAACTCAAGAATTTATATATTCTTTTATAATTTCTATTTCTCTTTATCGATATACTCTATTTTGTGAGACTTCATTGTCATACTTTCCTTTAATTTTTAAGACATATTTTGTTTTAGTTCTTTAAATATATTTATAATAGCTGATTAAAATCTTAGCAGAATAAGTCCAACAACTGGGCCCCCTCAGGGACAGATTTTTTTCTCCTGTGTATAAACCTACCTTCCTTTTTCTTCAGGTGTCCCACACTTTTTTTTTTTTTTAACTAGACATTTTAGGTAATAATTAATGTGACAATTCTGGAAATCAGACTCCCCTGCCTCAACTCCCCAAGATTTATTGTTGTTGCTGCTTTTTGTCATCATTGCAGTTGTTGCTGTTTGTTTAGTGACCTTCCTGGACTAATCCTATAAAGTCTGTATTTCCTGTAACCACTGATGCCTCAGTTAGTTTAATGGATAGCTAATGATTAGTCTGAGATTTCCTTAAATGTTTTGAACAAATAAGTCTCCCAACATTTGCTGAGGAGCTCTGCATGTGTTCTGGGACATGCCTGCAACACTCAAGTAATTTAAACTTCTGCCTTAGCTTTTATTAACTGCTTGCCTAAGACCTCAAAATCAGTCAGAAGTGAGAGATTAGGGCCTTGTCAGGTCTCTCCTGGGCATGCACACAGTCCTGTATACGTGCTCAGCCTTTTAATTTCCTAGGACTATGTCAGAGCTTTTCAAAGTCCCTTATGGGGATATCTTATCCCCCTATCTCTCTTTTAAGTTTTTGGCCAGGTCCTTATTTGCCCAACTGCTATTGCCCCCTCAGCAGCTGATATGTTAAACAATTGCCACTGATTATTTTTGACAAAGGCCCTGGGAACAGGATATTTCCTGCAGAGCAAGTTCTAAGCTCCAATCAAGCTTTTCCAGGGAACTATAAGTCAGGTAAAATAGGGACAATGCTCTGGGAATGGGACTTTTTAAGACTCTCCAAACGAGGCCTGTCCAGTCCAGTGGTTGCAATGCTGCTGGTTTTTACACGTACCATGTTTGCAAGACTGCTGGGTTTCAAGGTTACTGTAGACCTGAAGAGAGGGATATGTGAGCAGTTCAAGTTACAATGCCACAAACCCTGCTTAATGAGATTCAGCAGTTTTTCTTGAATAAACACTTCTCAGATTGTTGGAAGATTTTGGCTAATTTCAAGAGTTTTGAAAGAGTTGATTTTGGCCATCTTTGCCAATGTTTTCATTGCCTTTATGGAGGAGTGGATTTACCCCCACTGGATTTTGAAGGCTTAGGATAAGTAAAGAACTCATATTGCTATAAGACTCAGATAAATTCTTTAGTCTACACCTGGCCTTAGGCACACAAAATTACTTGTGACTATAAATTAAAGGCGCTATGAAAGTTAAGAGGTTTTTTTTAAGTTTTCACTAAAATGTGGAAAATCCTGGGTCATCCCATGGACCAATTCCTCACCCACAGGCTTAGAAGCGCCATCTTTTTTCTAACTTTTACCTACATCTAGCATAGCTGAAGGATAGCTAAATTAACTAAGGAAGAAAAAAATCTGCTTTTAGAATAATAAGAGGGGCACCTGGGTGGCTTAGTTGTTAAGCATCTGCCTTCGGCTCAGGTCATGATCCCAGAGTCCTGGGATAGAGCCCCATATCGGGCTCCTTGCTCAGCGGGAGCAAGCCTGCTCCTCCCTCTCCCACTCCCCCTGCTTGTGTTCCCTCTCCCGCTGTCTCTCTCTCTGTCAAATAAATAAATAAAATATTTACAAAATAGAATAATGGGAAAGAATCAGAAAAGTAAGAGAGTGGGGGGGTGCAGTGAAGGTTTCTCCTCTATTAACCTATTTTTAGTTGAGGCCTATTTCTTTGATAATGTCAGCATAGAAAGAGCACAAGATATGGAGACAGAGAGGTCCATAATCCACTTGCAGCTCCTCTTCTTGCTTAGCAGTATGAACTTGGGCACGATACTCAGACTCTGGTTGACTCAGTTGTTTCATTTATAAAATGGGCATAATAATAATTATTATTTTATAGGTTTTTCTTCAGCTTAAAGTGCCTAGAATTTGTAATAAGTGCTCAATTAAAAACCAGTTTCCTATCTCTCAATGATACGGAAACATCAAGAATATGTAGAGAATAATAAGATCAAAATATAAAAGTCAAAGAAATTCTAAGCACAGAATTATCTAAGGGGCTATCAATTAGCTTTCCAAGAAGAGATTAAATTAGGACCTTTAAAAAGGATATCTTTTTTAAAAAGCCAAAATATAATGCATTTTATGTGTGAAAATTAAGATCATATACAGTAAAGTACCCAGTTTTTGGCACATGTGATATGCTCAATAAATGTTACATGAATGTGTTGTTTGATTTTGGAAAAATCTCAGTAAGAAATGGTAAAACAAGTTTTGATACTTAACAAGTTAAACTTCATTTATCTAGAAAATTGACTCATATGAAACACCTTCTTCTAAAACTATTCTGAATAAGGTAAGACTTCAAATCATATCTTTTTTAAAGATTAGGCTTTACACTTTATTTATTTATTTTTTTGGCTGTTTTCTCTTACATAAGAGATGACATAAGCCATGCTGGCCAAAAGAGTGTTTTCACAAAAATAAAAAAAATGCAGACAAATCAGAAGCGGGTACTCAGTCTTTCTGGTCATTTCGGACTCAGTAATATCTTAAACTTCCCAATTGTCTCCAGCCCTGCCACTCTAGCTTCTTACACCTAACCAATTCCAAAGCAGTTTTCTCATGGTCTTTGTGTTTTCTATAAAGATGCAATTTTATGTCCCACTGGTCATCATTAACCCTAGCAGCAAATCTTCCATCTGTTTACCATCCTAATCTAAATACCTCAACAGAAAGGAAAGTCTGATTGCTTCTTTCCTGACATTTGAACTTTAAAGAAAACATACCAGTGATAAAGAGACAACTGTGTCCAATGAATGTTAACGAATAATAGCTAATATGTACTGGGCATTTCCTACATACCAGGCAATGTCCTCGATATGTTACATAATGTTATCCTTATAACATCTCTATGAAGTAAGTACTATTTTGATTTCCATTTTTTTGCGTGAGAAACTTGCCCCAAGTTAGGAAACCTGCTGAAGGTCACAGAGCTACTTCACTGTACATAGAGCCAGAATAAACTCAGGCAACCAACAGTTTACACTATGATACTTTAGAGAAACTCTTAATCCTCAATCTCATCCGTCTTAACTCAGAAAACACAAGCTGCAGCTCTGAAGCACAATAACTATCTTGTACAGCTGTTCTCTTATGACACAGACGTCTCAAACTCATCTGTCTCCTCTTGTGTCCTGTCCAACTTTGAGGAACAGAGAGTCATCTAATCAGCCACCCCCACTCCAGTGCAGCCAGTGTCCCACACTGCCAGGGGTGTGTGCAGCAGAAGTAAAAGGTGGGGGGGTGTGTGGCTGGGGAAAGTGAGAAAGAGAAAAGGGTTGGATCAAAAAAGACATAAATAAAGGATGAGAGAAATCTGTTGCGGGATACAAGAAACATCAAGTGATAAACTATAGATAAAGTCAAGCTTGACCAAATGTGAGAAAAGAAAACTGATCTTCCTATTAGAGAATACAATATCCTATACATAACCACATACAACCCCAAGGCTTCTGTGATAACTTGAGTACACAGCATGGATCAATGCATGGACTTAACCATTCTGTAACATTGAAAAGTTAGTCAGGAAGTCTTGTAGAAGTCAAAATGGAACATTATTTTTCATCTTCAGACTACATGGGGTAGGTGATACAGTTGATATGAAGTTATTTATCAACCAGTTTTTAAACTTGGCAGCTCTTTCTTATCCCTCTCTTGGTTAAGACAAGTGTCTTCACATCATTTAGAGTTCAAAGACATGAGACAGGAGAGAGAGCCACCTTTTTGCCAAGTGTTCTTATGACTTGGAAGCAATGGACATTTGTTCATGGTCCTGTCTGATTTTTGGCACACAGCAGATAAGCTCTGAGAAACACACATCCACCGTTACATGGAAAAGAAAGAACAGACATCAAAGCACCACTTACTTTATTTTTAGATACCATATCAAGCCTATTCAGCTTTCTTAAGAAGATCTAATAGGAAAGAAAAAAAAAAAAATGAGCGCATCACTCTCATGCTCATGCAATACAGTGACCTAAATAGGTTCCAGTTTATTTTCTATAGTCATCAGCCATCAGAACATAATCAACCCCCTTGTTTCCCGTCTCTTTGATCGCCAGGGATAGCTCCTTGGAGACACTTGGTTAGGACACAAATACAATGCATGCAAGACAAATCAGCATAATCTTCAAGTTACTTGCCACTTCCAGGAATGCTAATTTCAGCAATAACTATATGTCTTCCCTTCCCAAGATGTTACCACTGCCATCAAAGAGATCTGAGTCATGTTCCTGGCTTTGAAGCTCTCAGCTTCCTTAAACACTACAGGAGACAAACCAAGAAAGCTAGAGAGAGGCATGCACCAGATGAATAATTTTCAAGTTATGGGTTCCTCTAAGAATATCTTTTTAATTTTGAAACTTGGAAGAAAAAAGAAAAAAGAAAAAAGAAGAACTGGCCTTCGCCAAGACCATAGAAGATAAAATCTCCATTTTCTCAGGGCTGTCCCTATCAATAGCCATGTTTCTAGGATTGGCCTCTGTGCTGAAGAAGAAACTGATGAAAAACTTCAGGTGTGCAGCCAATTCAGAGCCACAGAGACCGACAGTACATTGAGATGGAGCTCAGCTCTTGAAATATCTGGGAAGCAGGAAAATTCTGGAGAGGTTGAAAGGACAGACTTGACTGGGACGTCCAATCATAACCAGGGCTAACTCCAGAATAGGGGATGTGCCTGGTCACTGGTCATCAACCTGACATGCGAGGGAACCCCAGCCTTTCTGATCCTCCCACCTCTCCCACCCTGGTGAGGTACCACCATTCGGTCAGCAGAGTGGCACATAGCAGGGGTCCTAGAGGACTGAGGAGAGCCTTGAATCTCTGCCATTTAGTTCCTGTTGAGTGTTGGACAGATGATCTGACTTCTCGGAGTCTTGTAAAATGGTGATTATAAAGCTTGCCTTGACTACTTCCCAAGGCCATGGAGAGGGTCAACTACAATAACATACATCAACGTGTAGTGCGAAGGTGTAGGAGCTAGAAGATACAGGCCCTAGAAGATGGGTTTCCTAAAAATTATATAAACCCTGAGTAAATGAACAGCCCAAATCTACTTCTTCATACAATAAGCCTCTGCCCCACCTATATGCCATCCAGTCAAAGAGACCACCAATAACTGAGAAACTGAGAATGCTTGGCTGAGACGAGCCTGGTCCCATGTGGCTCTGGCACATGGGTGCGTGAGGGCAGTGGCTAGCTCTTGTGGTGCCTAGCCTCACCTTCCCTTCTCCTGGAAAAGTGCTCCTTACCCTCAAGCACCTCTCCGTCCTCCCCGTCTCCCACCTGCTGCTGTAGTGGAGCTTGCCCCTCATGGCTACAGCTAATAGGGGGTGCTGGGGTTGCATGTGATCGCAGTGGGGCCAGTCAGAAGGCTGTCTTGAAACAAGAAATAAGAGAAGAGGGGCAGCTTCTCCCAGCAGACACCAGGAGATCTGAGGCTTGGGTGCAGTGTGCAGCCTGTTTTCCATGAAGTGGAGGACGCTGGTTTGAGAAGAGGAAGTGAACTCTCAGACAGGCAGACGCTCTGGACCTCTCGGTGCTGCAAGGCATAGTTCCAATGTTCTGAGACTCTTCACCCTGCCCCTGTCCCCGACACCCAGCTGGCCCTTCCTAGGAATAGATGACCCGGCTAGGAAACTCCTAAAGAAGTATGGGCCAGGTTTTGTAACACAAGTAGGACGGACTGACTCTACTACATTAAACAAACAGTAATTTCCATACTAAGGCAGACCGACTCATGGTCCATTCAAACTGTCAACCTATTTATGGCAAGCACCCCAAGGGATGTTTGCAGGAGGCCGTGGTTGTCCTGAAAACTTCTACCTCGAATGGCTTTTGAAGAATCCCAGCTGGCCATTGTGCCCACTACAGTTCTGTGAATTTATGCTCACCTCTCTGGCATCCATTTGTATTTTCAGTCTTTACCCACTCTTAAAGATAACCGATCCAAAATATGTACACCGTGAAGCAGTACTTATTTGGTATATTTGTTACAATAGAAATAAACTCGTAGGTAGAAAGAGTAAATAGTGAAATACGGGTAAAAATAGAAAAATGAGAAAAAAATTAAGAACACTGACTTTATACTAGAATACACACAATATATAAAGACTAGAAAGAAATATTTCCAAAATTGTTATTTCTCAGTGGCAAGATGATAGATGATTTTCTTCTTTATATTTTTCTGTCTTACTAAAGGGTATGTAATACTATTCTAATAAAAGAAGTTACTAAAAGAAAACTGGGAGAAAAATGTCTAAATGAAGATTTAACTGATCAAAACAGCAACTGATACAGCAGAGCCTCACCAAATGTCTTAGGCTCCTGCAGGAAATCAGCTCTGGCTAGAGACCTTGGCCAACTCAGATCCTAGTTGTTTCAGAGGCAGATAATAAAACAGGAATGAGAACACACAGATCCGACCCTTTCAGCACTCAGCCCATTCCACTCAGCGACAATCATACCTGGAAAGGAAAGTTACCTTTTAAAGATATTTAAAAAGCACATACAAAGGACTTCTGGACAAAAAGGCTGAAAGTCTAAGTGGCATGCTCCTTTCAGAGACACTGGGCAAGGGTGGGCTCTGAAGCTTAAGGCCAAGGTGCCCAGCAATGAGCAGCTGATGGTGGTGACACAGGAAGTACACACCTGGATTCTCTCCAGCCACTGGCATGTACTGGGGGTTCAATACATCTTTATATAAAAATGATGGCTAACTGGGGCGCCTGGGTGGCTCAGTTGGTTAAGCATCTGACTCTTGATTTCAGCTCAGGTCATGATCTCAGGGTCGTGAGTTCAAGCCCTGTGTTGGGCTCCATACTAGGTGCAGAGCCTACTCAAAAAAAAAAAAAAAAAAAAATGATAGTGAACCAAATAATCATGATGAAATGTGTAGGTAGGTTCAAGAAGTACCACTAGCTTGCTCACTAACATCAGACAGTCTCAGAGGGAAGATGTCTTGGAGGAGCTGTGGGCTGAGTTTAAAGGATTAGTAGGCATTTGCCAGGCAGAGAATGTGAAGAGCAGACAGAGGTCCAGGCAGACCCAAAGTCATGGGCATTAAAAGAAAGAGACATTGTATAACCCCAATATCCCTCAGTATTTTAGTGAATCTTACAGTGAATTAGTAGTATGAGTACATAGTGAAATAAAGGCAGAAACTGAAAAAAGAGAAAAATTTAAGAATACTGGAATTCATTTTGTGATCCATATAATGGCTTAGCTTTGTGGAAACTAAAGTTGAACTGAGCCTTGAAAAAGGACAGCGTTTGGGTAGAAGTGGAAAAGGAGGACAAAGGGCAGTGTAACAAAGACTGCAGGAAAATAATGGAATGTGAGACATTTTTCCTTTCAGTGAATGTTTACTGGATGCTTACTCTGTCCCAAGTCTGGGGCTAAGAGCTTGGGGTGCAAGAAGAGCTTAGGAGGCTGGGACTGTTCTCCCCACTGTAAAGATAAAGAAATTGAGGCTTTACAAAGAGGATGCAATTTGTTGAAGGACATAGAGCCAATAAATAGCATAAGCCTAGTTTTAGGTGTGTTTTATTATAACACTTTAGAAAATATTGATGAGTTGTTTGTTTCTTAACATCATGGTGAAAGCTTAGAGGATATGGGGGAAATCCATGCAGCTCCTTTTCTGCTATTCAAATTAAAAATTATGTCTTCTTTAAGTAAATACCCAGTAGTGGAATTACTAGATCTTATGGTAGTTCTACTTTTAATTTTTTGAGGAACCTCCATACAGTTTTCCACAGTGGCTGCACCACTTTGCATTCCCACCAACAGTGCATGTGGGTTCCTTTTTCTCCACATCCTCGCCAACACTTATTATTTCTTCTTTTTGATTCTAGCCATTCTGACAGGTGTAAGGTGATATCTCATGGTGGTTTTGATTTGCATTTTCCTGATAATGACTGATGTTGAGCATCTTTTCCTGTGCCTGTTGGCCATCCGTATGTCTTCTCTGGAAAAATGTCTATTCAGGTTTTCTGCCCATCTTTAAATCAAATTATTTGGGGTTTTTTTTTTTTTTTTGATGTTGAGTTACAGCAGTTCTTTATATATTTTGGAAATTAACCCCTTATTGGATATATTATTTGCAAATATAGTCTCCTCTTTTGTAGGTTGCCTTTTTGTTTGGTTGATGGTTTCTTTCACTGTGCAGAAGCTTTTTATTTTGATGCAGTCAAATTTTTTTAAAAGCTTTTTATGTTGATGTGCTTTTGTTTCCCTTGCCTTAGGAGACATATCTAGAAAAATGCTATTATAGCCATCCCTATGTTTATTGCAGCATTATTTACAAGAGCCAAGATATGGAATCCAAGTGTCCATCAACAGATGAATGGGTAAAGAAGATGTGAGATATATATATAAAATAGAATATTACTCAGCCGTGAAAAAGATAAGATCTTGCTATCTGCAACAAATGGATGGATCTAGAGTGTTTTATACTAAGTAAAATAAGTTAGACAGAGAAAAATACCATGATTTCACTTACATGTGGAATATAAAAACAAACAAAAAGCAGAAACAGACCTATAAATACAGAGAACAAACTGATGATTGCCACAGGGGAGGCGGGTGGGGGGTAGACAAAATGGGTGAAGGGGAGTGGGAGATCCAGGCTTCCAGCTACGGAATGAACACGTCATGGGGATAAAAGGTACAGCATACAAAGTATAGAGTCAATGGTATTATAATAGCATCGCATGGTGACAGATGGTAGCCACATTTGCGGTGAGCACAGCATAAGGTATATATAGAGTTGTTGAATTATTATGTTGTGCACCTGAAACTAAGGTAACATCGTGCATCAACTATACTCAAATGAAAAAAGTTATAAACATTTCTTACTCTCCTTTTATGAAAAATTTTTTCTGCCCTGGAGGATAAATATGTAAGAGTTATAAGTTCTTATAAATGTCCTAAATCTTTCAGAACAATTACTAACAGGACAACATCAGGCTCAGTTTGATTACACCAACTGACAACTGATTAAGTCCACCCCCTTCAGAACGTGCTCCGCCAGCAAAGGGACCAGATCTAATGGCCATCTGAGAAAGGTCAGTGGGGGTCCCACCAAAAACAACTTTGTAAAGACAAAACCAGCCTCGGGATTTGTGTGGGAAATATCAAACATGCTCCATGCTGGAGAATTCAGAGACTCCCACACTGCTGAAGGCCTGCAGAAGACTATTCAGTAAAAGACAAATCTTCCAAGAAGTTGAACTTAATTAGTCAGAGGTTGTCTAAAATCAGCACTTGAATTATTCCCCATCCCTCACCAAGCTAAGCACAGGTTCCTCCCCTGTGAATAAGCTCTTCTCAAAAGTAAGGAGGCTTTCAGCCCACAAGCTGTATTTCCAAACACAAACATGCACGCATGCAAACAGTGTTGCCAAAGAACAAAAAACCGGCTTAGATTTTTCTTCTGAGATTAACCCTGTGCCCTTACCTAAGTAAAGGAGGAAAAAAGTTCTATGTGTTTTTTTAGGGTCACTGAGAAGTCATTTAGGTCTAAGCAATTCTTCCTTTACCATATACTTTTTTTTTTTTTTTTAAAGATTTTATTTATTTGAGAGAGAGAGAATGAGAGAGAGAGAGCATGAGGGGGGGAGGGTCAGAGGGAGAAGCAGACTCCCCGCTGAGCAGGGAGCCTGATGTGGGACTCGATCCCAGGACTCCAGGATCATGACCTGAGCCGAAGGCAGTCGCCTAACCAACTGAGCCACCCAGGCTCCCTACCATATACTTGCAACTGTTACTTTTTTTTTTTTCCCCAAATAAGAGGTGTTTCTTGTGGGCTTACTAAAAAGCTATAGGACTCTAATCAGAAATAACATTAATATAAATGGTCTCTACCACTAAATAGGAAAATCAGTTTTGCCTTTTAAATTTGATTTCTTTTTTAATCATTTAATTAGAACATAGTCCTAAAGCCCGCATTCATCTAATGCTTTCAAATCTATTTTTGTATTCTATTTGGAGAGACAAATCTGATATTATTATTTGTATTATCATGCTGACTCTCATAAAAGGCTCATTAATATATTTGGAATGACTAAGGCAGGCAGGCCACCTGTGATTCTTATTTCCCAAAAAGCAACCCATCCTCTAACCCCGCAAGAGCTGACATTACTCATGCTGTGGGGAAATAAGTAACAAATATGACTCTCCCTAAAATACTTTCTAACGTGTGTTTTCTTGAGATAAAGGGGAATAACGTCACTGCAAAAACCTGTCTACAGCTGAAGATGGGATGTGGTCTACTTTGATCTGGGGGCTGTTTAATCAGGGGGCCGGCTGAGAGATGCTTTCAAAGTAAGCTAGCCCGAATGAATTTAGTGGTCCTGAGATCATTTCTGTCCTTCCTTTTGTCCCTCACACAACATTAGGGTTTCCCAATGTTCTGACATCTACTTCGAGCTGGTGCAGTGACAGGGTTCAGCCATGCCAGCAATCCACACAATCTCGTATCCTACACTCAGTGAACCTGTTCCCAGCCCACCTTTCACGTTGGGGCCCATTCCAACTTAGCAGAACTGACCAGTGTACAAAACTTGCACTAGAGAAAAATATTAAAAATATGACTTAAACATTTACTTTTGGGGCAGCAAAGGGATAGAAACTTATACCAAATTTTTAAAAATAGAGATGTTAATGGTCTAGAGATGTTACAGTAACTAAAACTGCAAATAGGCTAGTACCCCCAGGCCATTTTGGAGAAACCTTTAAGACTATTCCAAACTACAAGAAATGCTTACCTTGCTGAAATGGGAAGCAGTTCTGTCCCCACCGACCTATGAAAGTCAAGGGCCTAAGTCGGGCTACTTCACAAGTATCCCTTCCAAGTTCCAGCTTTTGTTTTTCTGGGACATTCGACTTCTCCAAAGAAATTGAAAACAAGAGGCCTAAATAGTGCTTTTTAATATATCCTTCAACATATAACACAGTGTAATTATAGGCAACTTGATAAACAACACGAATTAAATGGGAGGAAAAAAGTATCATTCCAAGGTCCACTGGCTTTGCATTTGTCTCATGGATCAATCGCTAAAGTTCTGTTTGCCTCTTGGTTAATGTGCTCATGTTCCAGTATACAGAGTAAGCTCTTCGGATCCCAGAAAGTTTCTAAAACTGAGTAAAACTGCTTCCACCAAATGCTTTTGAAAAATTCTTAATTTTTGTTTTCTTTCTTAAGAGCCCAACTTCACTGTAGCTATGGTGCTCACTCCAACCAGGATATAGTCTCCTTCTCTCAAATGTACAACTTACTGGGGCTGACTTCTCATCTGCTAGGAAAAAGAGAAAACACCAACAAGTACGTATCTGTGAAGACAGGCCTCCTGGCCTGTGCTTCCACGTGCACCCCTGATATTAAATCTGGCCCCCACAAAGACAGCTACACCTGAAGCTGGCCAATCCTGCCTCGTAGCCCACTCCCAAGGGCTGTCTCAGTGCAGGAACAGTGGTGTCCGCACACCAGCAGCATCGGCTTCACCTGGGAACTTGTTTGAAATGCACATTCTCGAGCCCCATCCCAGAACCAGGGAATCAAAAACTCTGGGGGTGGGGCCCAGTTGCCCAGGTGACCAATGCCCTCAAGTCTGACCAATGTTCGTCCACTCAGAACCTGCAGGTGGCAGTAAAGGCCGGCTAGAAGGACAGGAGCAGGAAGCTCAAGTTGTGTTACAGAACCTGCCTGCCTGACAACACGGTCCTGAACAGCCCGCTCAGCCTCCTCCAGTAAGTCCAAAGGTCATAGGACATCTCAGCTTTGAACAGGAATTGGACTGAAATTCTCACAGCCCAGCAGTAAACACATTAAACCTACAATTTTCAGGGATGCAATCGATATTCAATTATTTTGAAGGTTTTTGTGTTTAATACAGTGAGGATACAAACACACCTCAAGAATGAAAACGTAGGGGCACCTGGGTGGCTCAGTCTTTAAGTGTCTACGTTCGGCTCAGGTCATGATCCCAGGGTCCTGGGATAGAGCCCCGCATCGGGCTCCCTGCTCAGCGGAAAGCCTGCTTCTCCCTCTCCCGCTCCCCCTGCTCGTGTTCCCTCTCTCACTGTCTCTCTCTCTGTCAAATAATAAATAAATAAAAATCTTTAAAAAAAATAAAAAAAGAATGAAAATGTCAATACCGGTTAAACAGAACAAAATAAGAAACTCAAATTATCATCAGCCCTTGTGTGTACCTGAATCATAACAAGGCCCTTCATTCTGAAAGAATGATTAGAGTTCCTACCCTCAAAATCTCATCAAATTGATGTGATAAAGGCAAGAAGAGGATTTTTCTAACGTAAAGCATGTATCCACATAGGCCCTTGCTAGATTCTTACAAAACCCTGAATTTTGCTTTAATGGTTTTAGTATACAAACATCTGTAGTGAGGATGTGGACCAATGGGAACTCTCATACACTGCAGGTGGGAGTATAAATCGGTATAGCCACTTCGGAAAACCGGTTAGCAGCATCTACTAAAGCTGAACATACAGGTACCCAGAACCAGCAATTCCACTCCTGGGTACACACCTCAGGGAAATGAGTGCCTCTGTCTACCAAAAGCCTCATAAAAGAATGTTCTTAGAAGTGTAACTCACAATAGTTACAAACTGGAAACAATCCAAATGCCCACCCACAGTGGAGGAAATAAACATGGATGTTCATACAATAAAGTATACACAGCAATGAAAACACAAACCAACCAATAAACGAAACCACTGCTACACACAATATGGATGAATTTCACAGATATAATGCTGAAAGAGGCCAGACCTAAAGGAGTACACACTTATCCGAACAGGCAAAACAAATTTCTAGAGACAGAGGTTATCATAAAGGTTACTAAAGCTATCTAGCAACAGACATGAGCTTGCTGAAAAAGTTCTACACCTTGACTTGGGGGATCATTACAGGGGTGTATACATATGTATACCTAATGAAAATACAGGGGTGTATTCATTGAATTGCACTTAAATTTGTATACTGTATGTTATACCTCTTTATAAAGGAAGAACAAGTTAAACATACACACAAAAATTATTCTTGACGGACTGTCACACAATAATTTTCAATATTCATTATAAAAGTCCAGGTTGCTGGGTAACTATAACATCATCAGAGTATTATTTGCTGTAAAAATAATGCATTTGCTGAGCTAAATCTAAAAATTAAATACAGTGAGCAAAGGATTTTCCTTATTTCCAATGTTTTGCCATCACATCAATGTATCATCCTTTAAGAGGGCCAAACTTTTCTGACTTGCACTCCCTAGTCCCAAACTCCTTTTATCCTGACACTTACTGGAGCCCATCGTGTGGAAACTGACTATCCATTATTCCAAGCTCGTGCAGACCCTGGATGGCTCCTCATCACCCAGGGGGAGGCTGAAAAGGCTTGGCGCCAGCATTCCTATCATGATCTACCCACCTGAATTTCTTTGAACCACCTCTGTCCTAACCCCTATCACCATCTGGCTTCCCTCCTGCATACCCACCCAAGGCCTGGCCCAGGGCTGGGGCCCTGTTAAAAAAGTGCAGTGTCCGAGCTTTTTCCGGGTCCACTGGATCCGATCCAGTGGGAAGCCAGAGGCGGCCAGCTGCCGAGCGCGGAGAGCGGGGGACAGCAAACTGCACCCTAAAGCAGACACTCCAGGGCCCCACAGCGTGCCGCGAGACCCTGAGCCCATGTCGTTCCCCGCAGGCCTGGGCCACTCCTGCGGCCCACCCCAGCATAGGCAATACGCTCGGTCCGTTTCTGCGCTTTCGGATTTGGGTTGTGAAAACGGCAGCTAGCTGCAACCAGCGACCAAGAGGAGGAGAAACGCTTTGGGAAGGGAATCCCGTCCCGCACCCGCGTCCGAGGGGCGCGCAGCACCACTGCCCACGGCGCGTGGCTCCGCGCGGGTAGCGCGACCCGCTGGGGTGCGCGCGTCGGACCGCGGGCGCCAAGGGCCGACGGGGGGCGCGCCCCGCCGCTCCAGGTGGAAGTCCGGCCGCGCGCTGTCCTCGTCGACCACTCCGCGCGCTCTCGGGCCGGGCGGGCGGCCGGGCGAGGCGCGCCACCGCCCGGGGCGGGCGTGTTTACCTGGAAGCAGGAATACATGTTGCCGGGCGCGAGCCCCGTTTCCACAGTCCATGCCGCCCGCGTTCTCCGCGGGGCGCGAGCCCGACGCCTGCAGGCCCGGCGGCGGTAGGCCTCACCCGCGGGGCGCGGGGCCTGCTAGGAGCCGGGGGAAAATGGCGGGAGAAGGGTCTATTCCGGGTACGGCCGCGCGCCGAGGCGCCGGCAGAGCCCGGGAGGCGGCCCGCGGGGACGAATTTACTTTCGTTTCCGGAGCCAGCCAGCTGCGCCTGTTAAGTTTTTAAATTTAGCGCCAGGCCGAGGCGGCACGAGTGGTGGCGCGTCGCCCGCCGGCAGGGGAAGGGTCGCGGCCTCTCCCCTCCGCGGCGCGGCCAGTGGTAGGTGCTCACCGAGGGCGCCGAGTGACGCGGCGCGCGGGGCGGCCGCCCTGGGACGCGGAGGCGGGAGGGGTCGCCTCGGCCCGCGGAGGGGTGGCGCGGCCGGTCGGGAGATTCCCAGGGGCGAGAGCCGGGGAGGCCGGGTCCCCGGGGAGCGGAGCCGCAGAACCGAGGAACCGCCACCCCCGGAGGGCTGGAGGATTCGCGCACACCCAGCAGGGAGGAAGAGCCTGCGGCAGGTCCATGTTTAGGGCAACAGCTCTCCTATCCTAAGCCTGATGTCACTCTTCTCAGTGTATCTTGCTCATCAGTTGCGTTCTGCTTTGGAATTAATGTCGTAACGCGTTGTAAGCAGTCCTCAAATTGGGTTTAGCCTTCACCACTAAACAGAAGTGTACAATTTGAGGCTCAAAATACGAATTTGTTATTTTGGAAGACTCTTAGTAATGAGTTAAAAATTACATTTGAAAAGCGTTGTTTAGAAAGAGCCATGAAATTTGGGGATTTAAACTTCGAAAAATAAAATTTTGTTTGAAAAAGTGGTGCCTGATACATGGTTTTTAAAAGGAAGATAATAAATGCATCTCTCATACTTTAAAGAAAAATAGGTCTCCCTCCTCCCCCAGATCCCCAGTCCCCCTCCCCAGATCCCTAGTCCCCCTCCCCAGGGGCAATTACTGTTAACAGTTTCTCGTCTGTTCTTCCAAAATTTTTCCATGCACATACAAGTCCATGTCTTACTTTTTTGCACAAGTGGAAGAATAATATTACATAACTTTTAGTGCACTTCACTTTTCTTGAAGACAGTTAAATCTGGCAGTACTAGATCTCGGCCTTCTGAAAAGGGTTTTAATTTCAATTCCATTCCCCGTGGGGGGTGGCAAATGCAGTTGAAGTCAACTGCAGAACACACCTCTCTGGCTGAGGAGGGACATCCAGGTGCCAACGCTGGAACAGGCAACAGATTAGTATTTCTCTGATCTCTTTCCTCCCCCAAGATTATACCATGGGAAAAGTTATGGTGTGTAAGCTAAATCCCCAGGCACACCATAATCATTACTAACAGCTACAAGAGAAACGTTACCCACAGTTCCCTCGCTCTGACATGCAGAGTTGTTTTCATTCTTCTCTGATCCTTTCCAGCCGTTGGCTGTATGAATATGTATTTGTTATGTGGTTGTTTTCACGGAGTAAAGACAATTTTGTCTGCTTTTCTCCCTTAACATTGTATAAACATATTTTCCATGGCATCCAGAATACTGTTAATGGAGACATTATTTCACACTGCTAATGTACCAAGGTTACTTAACCATTCCCTAGTGTGCAATATTTAGGTTATTTCAGCCTGTTATTATAAATAATGCTTCAGTGCATACTGTCCATGGACTTGGCTGAAGTTCAAAGAAAGGAACTGGATGTACACGTAGCAACATGGATGCTTCATATCAAGAGAAAAAAAAAGTTAGATGCAGGACTAGATTTACAGCAGAATACCAAGTAGATAAATTAAAAACACACATAAAACAACACTATATCTTTTTTTTTAAGGTTTTATTTATTTATCTGACAGAGCAAGAGAGCATAAGCAGGGGGAACCGTAGAGGGAGAGGGAAAGCAGGGCTCCTGCCGAGCAGGGAGCCTGATGTGGGGCTCGATCCCAGGACCCTGGGATCATGACCTGAGCCGAAGGCAGACACTTAACCATCTGAGCCACCCAGGTGCCCCATCACTGTATCTTTTATAAGGATACATGCACCTTTAAGACCATGTATCAAACACATAAGGAATGGTCTTCAAAATGGAGGGGAATGGGATAAAGGACAGATAAGGAATGAGGGGGCAAGAAAAATCATGAGAGGGACCAGTGCGCACATGGGCAACTGTCAACTATGTCTTATGAATGAGAGTATAATTAATTCTCTGACAGTTAGGTCCAGGGACAAAAACTTTTTTTTTTTTAATGTGTTGCAACAAACATTTCTAAAAAATTTCCTTTATCCACTTAAAAATTTATTTTAGTACCTTCTTGGAAGGCATACCAGTGGTGATATAGGAAAACAACTTGTCCTCGGGGTAAATAAAGTCCAAGGTATTAAGCTTGGAACACAGGGACCTTGAGATCTGGTCCTCACTTGCCCCTCCAGCCACACTTCCCACTGCCTCCCACCCTGTCCACAGTCTGGCCACGAGGACCTGCCCTTGTCACATCTAGTGCTTGACACGGTTCCCAATTCCAGGGCTCCCCTGCCCCCCTGCCCCCCACCACTAGCCTCATTCCTACACCTTCTCTCTCACCCTCCACCACTGGTTGGCCAACTCTTACTCATCCACCAGGGGCGCCTGGGTGGCTCAGTCGTTAAGCGTCTGCCTTTGGCTCAGGTCATGATCCCAGGGTCCTGGGATCGAGCCCCGCATCTAAACCCCTCATCGGAGCCCCGCATCTAAACCCCTCATCGAAACCCCGCATCGAAACCCCGCATCAAGCCCCGCATCGGGCTCCCTGCTTGGTGGGAAGCCTGCTTCTCCCTCTCCCACTCCCCCTGCTTGTGTTCCCTCTCTCGCTGTCTCTCTCTCTCTCTGTCAAAATAAATAAATAAAACCTTAAAAAACAAAAAAAGAACTTACTCACCCACCAGGTCTTAGACAATTCCTTCTCTACAGCACTTCTCCTGCTGCCCCCCAACACTTCCCCAAGAATGAGTGAGATGCCTCCAGTCTTCCCAGTTATGTCACTAGGTAGTGGAGCCTAATCCTCCTTCAGTTCCTTGAGGAAGGACAGCATCTTGTAACTCACCACTTAATCCTCAAAAAATAACAATGGCTCTCTCTCAGTACTAACTGGGACAGCACTGTGCTAAACACTTAACTCAGATGATCTCTTTCCATCCTCCACAGCCTTAAGGGGAAGTATTAGTGTGATCCCCACATTTTACAGAGGAAGAATGTAAAGTTTAGAGAGATCAACTAATTGCCCAAAATGCCCAATCAACAAGTGGCCGAGCAGGAATACCAACCCAGAAACAGCTCTTCATCTTCCCTCCCTCCTTCCCTGGTGTCCAAGCCTAGGACAAAGCTTACCAGCACAGCATGAGCTTAGCATGGATCTTTTGAATAAACATGTATATGGATAGATAGGCAGTTATGGCACAGTATGGCTTGTGGTATTCTTAAGTTTGATAAATAAGAACAAGTTGATTACACCCAGTATACCATAAAATATTCCACAAATTAATTTTTATACTAGTCACACTAACATGCAAAGAGACAAGCAGGTCATTCTCCAAAGAACAAGAAACAACAAGTAGAGAATTGAGTGAAGAATCATAGAAGCTCCTCTAAATGCCAGAAGCAAGAGATGTTCGTTTTCTAGTTTAAAAAAAAAAAAAAAAGAAAGGAACTGGGGGAAAAAAGATAAGTTCAGAGTCAAAGGACCTTTAGCAATGCTTAGTGGTGGCCAGAGCAGAAAAAGTTCTAAGGGTAGAGAAAGGATTTTTCTCTCTCAGAGATTATTAAAAACTTATGAGAATGCTTTTTTCAAAACAAAATGCAAATGAAAAATTGCATTTATCATCACTTTTATCCTAAGAAAAGATCGTTGCCTTGTTTTTGTCTTGTTGCCAAATGTTCATCTTAGTGACAACAGAGAAGGCAACATCAAGCATAAGCTGGGGAAGGGAAAGGGATCAGCTCTCACAAGAGCCAATTATTTAGAAAGGGGACCAAAGAGTACTAGTGAACCATCCTTTCTGGGGAGAATATTTCCTTTATGTTCACTCTCTTAACCCACCCAACCTAAAAGTGGATTGTGCTTGTTGCAAAGGGGCAGTGGGCACACATAAACCAGTGAGATCTGCCAGTTCTGGAATAAGAATGTGCGAAACCAAGGCAGAAGAAAAATTATTAAATTTCCTAGAGCCCATTGACAAGTCCTTGAAACAGGAAGAGTGACACTCCCCTAGGGACTCAACTGCCTCCCTGTTAATACTTTGCTAAGGGCAAAAGGCAATTCTAGTCTCCCCCCCCCGCCCCCCCCCCCGCCGCCTCCTCCCCCAGGATCCTGTAAGTCTACTTTAACATAAAATTTCCTTTAGAAATTTCCTTTATCTGTACACCCCAAGATATGTGTTGGCAATCACCCCCCAGTATGTGGCCCACCGATATACATCTGAAGGGTCTCATGACTAAGGTTTTATTAGACGGTAAAAATGGCCTTTTCCCAACAATAGCTAGTCCCCTCAAGGTCCTGGAAACCTTGCTTCCAAAATTCCTTAGAAACTTATGCTATCCCTAACCCTCTCCCAACTTGAAAGTAGACTATCAGCCACTCCTCATGACCCCATTGCAGCTCTTTTTGCCCACGGGTCCTGTCCCCATGCACCTTTTTGCACCAAAGACATCTCAAGAATTCTTTCTTGGCCATTGGCTTCGAATCCTAACGTCTTTCCTACATCAAGAATAACTGAAGCTATTACGAAAGGAAGAAGAGCAACCCCTGACATGCAGAAGCTGCCCTGGGGCTCACAGCTGGACCATGTGACTCTCCCAGGAGACTTAAACAATTTCCCAGAATACCAGCCTCACACAAGGCTGCCCTGAGACCAGAATAAAATGACACAATGCCAGGCCACTTCATGATTTTGGCAAAGCGCAGACAAAAATGGGTCACTGTGGCATCCACAAAATGCCACACACCTCCCCTCTCAGCCAAAATGAGTGACTGCTACTTCTTTACTATTTCTGGCTTTCTCCTCATTCCAGCTTCCCCTTTCTGTAGATAAGATTCATTGAGATACCCAATTCCAGAACTGCCCCACTTTCCAACAGCACCCAGTCTGGAGACAATTCCTGTTTCCTTAGACTCTCCCCCAAGTCACCCAACCAAAGCCCAAACTCCAAAGCTTCCTTCTAACACCCTCTTACTAAGACCCGTGAGTTTCCATAGCATGTTTTCACCCTCCCTGCAACAAGTAACAAACCGAACTTGTTCAGCTATCGATCGGTGTGTTCCTGGTAGTCTTTTGCTGAAGCCTATTGACACCATGTTTACGCATTTCAGTCTGTGTGTGTGCATACAGTTATAAACATTACATATATTTACATAAAATCAAGGTAGCAAGAAAATTCAGGCAACTCAAGCTCCAAAATCTACTTTTGTGCCTGAAATATCTGTAGAGATAGGCTACCATGATCAAATGAGTTAGATAATCATATGATTACATATTTTGCTGCATGAATGCCTGAGCAATCACCATACACTTCAGAAAATTTTAATAACTTGATGTCCTAGTTATTCACTTAATTTGCTTTTATATATGCTATTAATATTTTCTACAGTGCAGTGCTTTTGAAATGTGTTTTTTTAAGCGATGAATTACCTAGCAAGCCAATTAATTGAGAAATGCTAAAATGTTGGCTATTTTTCATTACTACATTTATTTTCAAAAGCAAGATACACACTCTTATAGAAAGTATGACCACGACTAAGAAGAATAAAAAAAAGACTGGTGACTAAAATCTAACCATAGTTGTTCTTTAATTATTTCAGTTAATATTTCAATTTGATAATAGAACTATTATTAATTTCTAGTTTCATTTTACTCTGTGCTTCCTTCTATCTGTTTAAACAATAATATTCTGGTTCCTTTTTGGTCCTGCTTCCTTTTACCAATGGTCTCACAATTAAGAAGCTTACCGATATATATTCACAGATAACATCAAAGCAGAACATTTCTGCTGCTCTCTGACTACAAGTAAAATACTCTTCAAATAGTAATGAGATATTTTATGAACTTACCCTGTCAAACGATCTGAAAGTAGGAACTGCAACTGCTAAATATGGCTAATGCATTGCAAAAGATTAACAATTTCTCCTGGTAATGTGACTTCCACCCAACGTTTTGCTCAACAGCAAATACTAGTAATATTGATTATTTAAAGAGGAACTTCTGCATCTTCTACAGAATATTTCATTTCACATAAACTGTTCTAATTATGTTGACTATGTAACATTTCTGACATCTTAGAATCTTCTTCATAGTCCATGAAATATTCTTAATTCTTTAAGAACCTAATAAAAGGACTGTCCTTTAAAAGTGCTTATCGGGCGCCTGGGTGGCTCAGTTGGTTAAGCGACTGCCTTCGGCTCAGGTCATGATCCTGGAGTCCCTGGATCGAGTCCCGCATCGGGCTCCCTGCTCGGCGGGGAGTCTGCTTCGTCCTCTGACCCTATCCCCTCTCATGTGCTCTCTGTCTCTCTCATTCTCTCTGTCTCAAATAAATAAATAAAATCTTTAAAAAAAAAAACAAAAAACAAAAAACAACAACAAAAAAAAAATAAAAGTGCTTATCATTTCTCTATTTTTAGCATAAACATGAAGCACACTATTTAAAAAAAATTCATCAAAGTCTCTAGACAGAACAAATGAATGTTGCTAGTTCATGAATACCCGTAATTCTTTAAGAACTTAATGAAATTAATAAAACAATTGTCTTTTAAAAGTGCTTATAATTTTTTTATTTTTTAGCATAAATATTAAATGCACTTAAAAAAAAACCTATCAAAACTTCTAGACAGAACAAATGAATCCCATGTATTTCTTATCAAGATCATGCCAGAGGTAAAGAAGGTGTAACCAAATAAGTACCCCTTGTTCTGCAGTTGGGAAAAAAACAAAGAGATTTAAAAAAAATTAACATTGACTTAAACTGTGAAAGAACTGCCCTAAACTTAAAGACTGCAGTTTTGTGGGGGTTTTTAAAGATTTTATTTATTTATTTGACAGAGAGAGACACAGCAAGAGAGGGAACACAAGCAGGGGGAGTGGGAAAGGGAGAAGCAGGCTTCCCGCGGAGCAGGGAGCCCGATGCGGGGCTCGATGCGGGGCTCCATCCCAGGACGCTGGGATCATGACCTGAGCCGAAGGCAGACGCTTAACGACTGAGCCACCCAGGTGCCCCAAGACTGCAGTTTTTATTCCACAGCTTTGGCAATATTGACTAAACTGTGACTAAATTGACTAAAATGTGACAAGCCTATAATGAAACAGATTCTGTCATCTTTCTTGTAGGTGGGATCCATCGAGACATGTTTCCATTTATTTAAAATGTAGCTTAAAATAAAAACAATATTAAGAAGTATGAACAAGGGGGCGCCTGGGTGGCTCAGTCAGTTAAGCCTCTGCTTTAGGCTCAGGGTCCTGGGATCAAGCCCCAGCCTGCATTGGGCTCTCTGCTCAGTGGGGAGTCGGCTTCTCCTTCTCCCTCTTCCTCTGCCTCTGCCCACTCGTGCTCGCATGCACTCTCTCTCAAATAAATAAATAAAATCTTAAAAAGAAAAAGAAAGTATGAACAAGGTATGGTGCAGTGCTTCTGGCTTCCGAGATAAACACTGAGACAGAAGAGAGCTTTACAGCTGAATTTATGTTCAAATTGCTCAAATATCAGTACAGATTGGAATGAAGGAGGTATCACTTTGGGGACAAAAGAAAAATGATAATGCTTTCAGCTTCTCACATAATTGTAACAGTATGCTAAATAAAGAAGCACAGATTAAGATAATGATTAAAAGAAGTGGCCAACTTTTTAGTCCTCCCTTTTGTGAAGCTTTTTGTTATATTTGTTTTGGGGTTTTGTGCTAATTTCTATGATGTCAGTCTATTTGCAGTCCCTTCCTTTTGTGATTTCTAACATCAAATATATCTTCTGTGAGTCATCTTATAAATGGCATCCCTAGGGCAATCATGTACAACCCAAAAGTGATATTTCTATGGTTTCTTCCTGGAATTATTTATTTCACAATCTTCTAGCTTTTAAAAAACTTGAACTACTTCATATATGATCCTCGTAACGCAAACTAGATCCAGGTACCTTTTTTGGAATAAGTACAGAAAGGCATTGTTGAGGGCGCCTGGGTGGCTCAGTTGGTTAAGCGACTGCCTTCGGCTCAGGTCATGATCCCGGAGTCCCTGGATCGAGTCCCACATCGGGCTCCCTGCTCGGCAGGGAGTCTGCTTCTCCCTCTGACCTCCCCCCTCTCATGTGCTCTCTCTCAAATAAATAAATAAAATCTTAAAAAAAAAAAAAAAAAAAAAAAAAGAAAGGCATTGTTGATTTCCTTAGGTACCAGGAGTAGTAGTCCCTGCTTCTATGTTAGAAAGTTTGAAGTGAGAAATAAATGAAATGTACCAAATACATAACCCTCCTGCCTGAGTGGCAGGGCCAACTCCGCCAGGGACTTTTCTTCCCTAAACTGGGTGGCTCCAGAAATAAAATTTCAGGGCCCATCACATTGATCCTGTTACTTTTCTCCCGAAGTTTTATGTTGTAAACCAAGTGATCCTGTAATTTATTTTCTGACCTCCTTTACGATTTCATTTTCCATGTTGGATAAATAAGTGAGCTCAGCAGAGGTGCATATTTTGATGATTTTACCTAGATTAGTTCTATTAAGTCTATAAATTGTAACCAGAGGCTCATTTCTTAACTTGTGCTACACTCCTCTGGGATGGATTCCTAGAAGTTAGTTGGAGGCTCTTGGTCTAATGGCCTATAGAGTCAGAGGACGACCAGGCCTTATAAGGAGAAAGCGTAAGTTAGAATGCCTGCTTTCTAGAAAGAGAAGGTTCTGATAAAAGGCAGGAAATAACATAACATAATAAAATTAAAAAAAAAAAAAGGCAGGAAATAGCGTACGAATGCAGTAACAATCTCCTGGTAATTTTGAATCTGAGGGCTTGGTCTCTCTCCCTCTTGATGTGGGCCCAATCTAAATTAATCTACAGTATTTATTGACATCTACTCTGTGCCAGACACTGTCCTGGTTGTTTGGGCTCTATCAGTAAACAAAACCGCAAAAATACCTGCCTTCCTGGAGCTTACATCGAGTAGAGGAAGACAGACAAGTAATACACATAACAAATAAATTCTATAGTATAACCGAGGAGGGCTAGCACTATGGAGGAAAGAAATATAGCAGGGAAAGGGGGGTTGTGAGGATGAGGGCTGCAATTGTCAATCAAGAAGTCAGAGTGGGCCTCATGAAGAAGGTAACCTTTGAGCGAAGACTTGAAGGAAGAAAGGCAATTAGGCAGGTACATATCCAAGGGAAGGGTGTTCCAGGCACAGGGAACAGCTAATGGGAAGGCCCATGCCGTCCCTCTCATGGCACATTCAAGGACAGCAGAAGAAACTGTGTGCCGTAAGTGGAGTAAGCAGGGGGGAGGTAGTAAGAGGTGAGGTTAGAGAAGTGAGGATCTTGCCCACCACTGAATGGGGACAAATAGGATCCCTCAGAGGGCTGACCAACGTGTGCTAAGAGAGTGCAAAAATGCATCAGAAAAGGACTTTGATCAACAGGTGGCCAAGGGAAAATGGTAGGACAACCAAGAGTCCTTGCAGCTACAAATCTGAAAGAAGCCCAGTGTTGCTCAGAATATTTTCACTGTAATCCACAGGAAGAAATACATTTTACAGCATGACCCAGCATTCATACAAAAGGCACACACAACTAAAGGTTTTCACAAACCAAGACTTCCATGCAACATTACTTATCTGCAGTTGAAAGAGCATTGCTATCAGTAACGTGATCCTTTTGACTCCTCCCTAACACATGGACGATGTAATCAAGGTCATTAACTCTGAGCCTGCTTTAGCCAAACACCACCTAGGGCCTAATGACCTTAAACAGGGAACCACCATTAGCTCATTAATCAAAATCCAACGTATTTATAAGATTTTCTGCTTTCATGTCAGCTGTCATTATATAAAAATACTGTGTAGGTTGGATTGCTATTAGGAAATGTAAAACATTTGAGATTTGGGTACATCATCTCTGACAGGGAGCCAATATTTATGGTAGTTGGCTAAAGAGATTTTTCTTCAAATAAACACATGTTTAATGTTTCCAAAAAAGCATAGATGTAACCCTAATTAGTAAATTTGCTAATAGATATTTGTTCATTATCTCCAGACCAGTCTTTATGTATATATATATATATATTAGATAATACAAATTTTAGAACTGCCTCTCAAAATGTTTTGACAGTTTCTCAAAATGTTTAAGAGCAGCTTGTTTTATGAACATATAAGCCCTGGTACTTTTCTGGCCTGTTAAATTGCTCTTTTAAAACTCAAAATTGGGCGCCTGGGTGGCTCAGTTGGTTAAGCGACTGCCTTCGGCTCAGGTCATGATCCTGGAGTCCCGGGATCGAGTCCCGCATCGGGCTCCCTGCTCGGCAGGGAGTCTGCTCCTCCCTTTGACCCTCCTCCCTCTGACCCTCCTCCCTCTCCTGCTCTCTGTCTCTCATTCTCTCTCTCTCAAATAAATAAAATCTTTAAAAAAAAAAAAGACTCAAAATTTGCTTTCAATGAGATTATAGTTTAAAATATTTTTTCCCCTGCAAAAAGTTCTTAGATTTGCCACTGGATACGTTCAAGTCTATTTGTTTGTGACTTATTTATTTTGTAAGTGGAAGTTTGTAACTTTTTTTTTTTTTTAAGATTTTATTTGGCACAGAGAGAGAGAGAGAGGGAACACAAGCAGGGGGAATGGGAGAGGGAGAAGCAGGCTTCCGGCTGAGCAGGGAGCCCGATGCCGGTGTGTGTAGGGGGGCTCCATCCCAGGGCCTAGGGCAGAAGCTTAACGACTGAGCCACCGAGGCGCCCAGAAGTCTGTAATTCTTAATCCGCTTCACCTATTTCATATATCCTCCTATCCACTTCCTCTCTGGCAACCACCAGTTTCTCCTGTGTATTCAAGAGTCTGTTTCTTTTTTGTTTGTCTTTTCATTTATTTTGTTTATTAGATTCTACATATAAGTGAAATCATATGATATTTGTCTTTCTCTGTCTGACTTATTTCACTAAGCATAATGCCGTCTAGGGCCATTCATGTTGTCACAAACGGCAGGATTTCATTTTCTTATGGCTGAGTAATATCCCATTGTGTATATATATACACACAAACCACCTCTTCTTTATCCATTCATCTATCAATGGACACTTGGGTGCTACCATATCTTAGTTATTGTAAATGATGCTGTAATAAACATAGGGGTGTATATATCCTTGCAAATTGGTGTTGTTGTTTTCTTTTGGATAAATATCCAGTAGTGGAATTACTGGATCATATAGTATTTTCATTTTTAATTTTTTGAGGAACCATACTATTTTCCATAGTAGTTACACCAATTTACATTCCCACCAACAGTGCACAAGGGTTCCCTTTTCTCCACATCCTCGCTAATACTTGTTATTTCTTGTCTTTTTGATACTAGCTATCCTGACTGATGTGAGGTGATATCTCGTTATTGTTTTGTTTTGCATTTTCCTGATGATTAGTGATGTTGAGCATCTTTTCTTTGGTCTGTGGCCATCTGTATGTGTTCTTTGGAAAAATGTCTATTCAGGTTCTCTGCCCAGTTTTAATTGGATTACTATTTTTTGGGGGGGGGGGTGTTGAGTTGTATAGGTTCTTTATATATTTTGGATATTAACCCCTTATTGGATACTTGCAATTGGATATTTGCAAATATCTTCTCTCATTCAGTAGGTTGCCTTTTTGTTTTGTTGCTTTCTTTTTCTATACCAAAAAAAAAAAAAAGAAGCCTTTTATTTTGGTGTAGTCCTAACAGTTTATTTTTGCTTTTGTTTCCCTTGCCCAAGGAGATGTACACATAAATATGTTGTTGAGGCCAATGTCCAAGAGATTACTGCCTATGTTTTCTTTTAGTTTTATGGCTTCACATCTCACATTTAGGTCTTTAGGTTCAAGTTTTACAGCACACTGGAATCATCCCCTCTGAACCACTTACCACACAGCAGTGTCCAATTTTTTCAACAGTGTTGTCCAATGAATCATTCTGCAATGATGGAAATGTTCTATATCTGTGTTTTCTGTTAAGATAACCACTAACTGCTTGTGACTTTTGAGCACTTGCAATGTGGACTGTATGAGAAGATGAAGTTTTAATTTTGTTTATTCCTAATTCATCTAAATCTAAATAGCCATGTGAGACTAATGGCTGCCATATTGGATAGAACAGTTTTACAAGGAAAAGCTGAGCAAGTCACTTCCCCACTTAAACTCCACCAAGTTTCCAATGACCTTTCAAATAAAAATTTAAAGCCCTCAGTTTGATATTTAAAGCCAAGACGAGCTGACCCCTACCCATTACTTCCTCCACGTAACCCTAGCCTCCTTGGTCTTCTTTATATTCCTGCGACATGCCACACTCCTTCCACTCTCAAAGAGCTGATGCAGGTTGCTCTCTCTGTCAGGAAAGTTCCTTCCATCTCCACGCAATACTCCTCCCACATCCTCCATTTCTCTGGCCAAAGGCCACTCATTTCTTAGGTCTCTTTCTCTTATTGATTCACGTACTCATTCATTCAGCAAATATTTGTTGAATTCCCACTATGAGCCAGGCATCTTGCTAGTGAGTGACAGTAAGGCAATAGAACAAGATAAAATGGGCCCTCTGTCCTCATGGAGTTTATAGTCTAGTTAGGGTGACAGACTTTTTAAAATAAATAATCAAAATAATTGTAAGTTGTGTTAAGCTTCTCAAATCTGGGCTCTGAACCAAACCAGAGAATAACAGCAGGTGGGGAAAGGATTGTCAATGGATATGACATTTTCAATGAAACCCTGAAGGGAAAGGAGCCACATTATGTGAGAAAAGGAAAAAGGGCACTGGAGAGCACTTATCACAGGTATAGTTAAAGCTTCCCCCTGTGATTACATATTTATTTAATTTCTGTAAGCTCCACGAGGACAAGGACTCTATCTATCTTGTCCTATTTACTCGTAACAAGAGCCTGGCATATAATTGATGCTCAGTAAATGCTTGTTAATAGATAAATAAGTAAGTTTTTTGAAGTCTAAAACACAGAACAATTGCTTTAGGATAATTATAAAAGGAAAAATCATTAATGATTATTAATTATGATTCACTTTGGCTTATAAAGATAACTTTATCCAAAGATTTTGAAACTTTAAAGTACAAAGTACAAAACAATTTCTCACAAATCAAGAATTTGTTGATATTCCACAAATTCTCAGAACGTCTTAATGAAGCCACTTTTCCTTGAGTCTCATCTTCATGCCCAAGTTCCTACTAGTTATTAAATTAATTTTTAAATTAAGCCTGAGTGAGGCCATTCTTTCCATTTGTGCTTCAGATCCCCCCCTGGCTATTCAGGTCAGAAACATGTCAGCTCAAGATTGCAGTTAGTTCATACCTCAAGTCCCCACCTACACTAGTCCAAACAACACTGTAGATATGATATAAGAATCGAAAAGGCATAGCTCATGTTGTAAAGCCAGATAGGCATCCCTATGGACTACCTTTAGAGAGGAAGCTCAGAACAGTAAGTTGGGACTAGTTTTGCAGGTCTGCGGGCTCGGAGCCCAGAGGCAGGCAGAGGCAGCTGAGAGTTCCACTGTGCTGGGTACAAGGACTAAAGGTGCCCTATGTGAGACAGGGTCAGTGCGGTCTCATTATTTCAAATCAGGAAGTGACGTAGGGATAGAAAGAGGGATAATGGGATGAGGGAAGACACAGACATAACCCATAGCCAGGACCTTTGCAAGGCCCTCTGTGACTAAGTGACTGGATCTGAGAGCTCTCCAACATGACCAAGGGTGGGAGCCCTGAGCTACAGATAATTAGACTGCTCTGAGTTGGGAGCTGGGTGAAGGCAATCACAAAATTGCTAGATAGAAGGGCATGAGTAGAGCTGGAGGTAGGGATGAGCAGGACAAACAAAAAACAACCCTTCAAGATGAGCCTGCAATCTAGAATTCCAAAGCACAAGAGGAAGAGGACAGTTATTGTGCAAAGTATGGGGCACGCAACCTACAAGAGGAACATGAATTTTCTCAAGATGATATGAAAATAACAGAGCGATCTGAAACTGATATTGAAATAAATGTTTCAGAGTCCCAAAAAGATAAAGGAACATCCTCATAAAAAAAGACAAGAAATCATAAAATAAAAACTGATGGAAATTGAGAACATGTGTGTGTGTGTGTATATGTGTATGTATATATATATACATACACACACACACACACACATATATATATATATATATAATCCATTTAGATTCCTCAAAATAAAAAAAACACAGGCATTGAAATAAATGCACGAAGTAGAATGAATTCGAGGCTGGACACAGTCAAGTAGAGAAGCGGTGGATTTGAAGGCAGTAATGAGGAACAAGAAAGCACACATACAAGTTGGTGGAAATAGGAAAGGGCAGCTGGTAAACATGGTGGCTAGACTGAGAGGCTCCTGCAAGAGTTCTGGAAAAGATTGCAGGGAATGGGAGAGAAGCAAGATTTGGAGACATAATGGCTGAGTATATTCAAGAATCATTGAGGTATATGAGTCCTGATAGGAAAGTGCATACAGAGTTTGTCTCCATCTCCTGCCTCTCCCTAACTCCTGAACCTTCCAGTATGCCCACTGGAACTCACCGTGGCCACCCCCTGAATCCTTTATATCACAATCTCTTCTCTGAACATTTGCTTCTCCTTCTTGCTCTAAAGCAAACTTGGTTCACCCAAGGAAAGCGCTTTCCTGGAAGCCCTCCAGAGTTTTCTCTCTCATACCACCTGATTTTGAGGTGGGATAAGTGTTCTTGTTCTTCATTGTTAGGAAGAAACTTTTATGAACATAAGATGAAATGCAAAAATTGAAAGCTTCTAAAAAAAAAGACTGATGAATTTGACTACATTAAACAGTTTTTAAAAACCTGTAAAATATGATACTTAAACTTAAAAGACAATCCACAGACTGGGAAAAGATATTTGTCATGTCTGTAACTGACAAAAGATTAGAAAAACAGAATGTATATATTTTTAAAGCCTGCATGTCAATAAGAATGACAAAACAGACAGATGGGTAAATGCCACAAACAAATAATTAACAGAAGAGGGAACCCGAATGATCAACAGACAAGAAAATACACTTACCCTCATAAACAACCAGAGAAAAGACAAATAAGACACCAAGTTTACATGTTATTGGAAGAATTTTAAAACACGAACAGTATTAAGTGGTGAAAACCTCAAAAGCTTCTACTGGAAGTGTGACTTTCTATAGGCAATTTGGAGAGCAAATTTTATTATCTGGTAAAATTCAAGATGTACATATTCTATAATACAACATTTCCACTTGTATTATATCTTAGAGAAACTCTCAAATATGTGCACGTTCTGATCCATACATATATTTTAAATATATAGTTGTAATAGAGGAAAATTGGACACGTTTTAAATGTCCATCAATAGAAGAATGAGTAAATAAATTATATCATTGTCATACAAGGAAAAACCATATTGCCAACTTGGAGAAATCTTAAAAACACATTCTTACATGTAAGTAAATTCCAGAGTGATACATACACTGTGATTTAAAGAATATGAACACTCAAACATGGTGCCTATTGTGTCACATAATACATATATGTATATGACATGTGTATATGATATATGTATATGGGATATACATATATATGTGTGACCTAAAAACTGGACAGGAAGAATATGCACTTAGCTTCAGGATAGTCCTTACCCTTCTGGAGAGAGAACAGGCAGTAGTAAAAGGGGCATCAATTATATCCTTAATATCTTATTTTTTAAAATAAAATATTTAAAGCAAATGTGACAAAATCTCTCTGTACATTCTGAATGCTTGAAAATTTAAAGGACTTGCCTTTTTATAGTCAGTAGTATAGATGGCTATTTACTTTAAAACAGAGACCAGATATAAAACACAATACCACATCCTCAGTTTGTAAAGAAGACAGGCTGGTAAATAACATTTTTAAAAATCAGTTATGTGGTGTGGACATGGTTTTCAGCAAAGAAAGCCCTGGTCCCTTTTTCCACCTAGGGTTGTGATAAAGGGAATGGACTTGAGTTCAGCCAAAGAGATTTAGATTAAACACTAGAAATAACTGTGTATCTCTGTAAGACATTCAAGATTGCCTAGGGATTTGGAGAACAAGAACTTTGCTGAAACAGCTGAGATCCTAGCCTACTTGGAGCTAGAAAGGATTATCAGTGTCATAGATATCCTTTGAAATTTGAGATTCGATCTGTGAACTCTACAGATAAGAAGAGCTTAACGGATCTCAGAATCTACTGCAAGGCAGGAAGGACACTGAGGGAGAGAAGAAGAAAGCTTGGTCCTCAGTCCTCATAAGAACCTATGCTAATGAGAAGCTGTCATACCCCGAAGAACCAGTGGCGAGCAGGGCTCTGGGAATGAGTGATGCAGGGTAAGGTGCAGCTTCATGTGTCCGCCAGGTTATTTCTAACCACCTGTCAACAAGCATTTGTAGAGGAGCATTCGAAATCCATACTGTGCAAGGTGCTCCGCAGAATGAATATAGGAAAGAATGACATCACTGCTTGTTATTTAAAAAGTATGCAAATTAGAGAAGACCCCCGCGTTTGAAATAATTAGAAAAACATAACACAACAGTTGATAATCAAGGGTGAGCGCTACTGAAGGCAAGGAAAAATTATGGGCTGGGCTGCCTGTCCTTAAGGAGGGATTTATGATGAGCCCCTATGGGATGTATGGGGCTTGAACAGTCACAGAAGAGTTGAGGGCATTTCAGATGTCAGCTAAATGTAGGCTGAGACCTGAGGGAGAAATATTCATGAATATCAGAGAACGCTGTTCATGGAGGGTTATGGCTATAGTGCAGGTGTTTCAGAGAACACGGGAAGTGATGAGGTGAAATAGTTGATTAGCAGTGTGTGGTCACAGAATGCTTTGGAAGTCAGCCAGAGAATTCTAGCATTAAGGATGGATGGGGGAACGAAGCCAGTGTGTGTTCCTGAGTCGGGCAGGGATGTACTGAGAACCATGTTTCCAGGGTTTATTTGGCAGCAATTTTCACAATGAAATATTTCATGTGGATTAGGTATAAAATAAAAGGTCTGCATATTTTTCTGCTTTTTTATATTAAAATTTAGGATTCTTGCTCTTGTGAAATGACTACTCTTAATTGTTTTAGAACGCACTGAAAAAAAGAATAGCCCTCTCACCAGTCAGACAATTTAGGCTGAGCTTTAACCTGGAGCTTAAAACCTTTTCCTGATGGTTAGTTTTTCTTTAGATTTTCATTGCATCTAAGCGTGATTTCTCAGAAAATAGCAGTAGTGGTTTTAACATGGCAGAAATGAAAAATTCAGCCTTCCTAAATATAGAATCTCAGCAGTTTTATGTCAGATCCCCAACATAATGCTTACATACTGCTCATCTGCCACTGGGAAAGGGCATTGGGGTTACGCTTAAGACTCAATATTGTAGAGTAGTGAGCTGAGCACCGAGTGCAGAGCAGGAAATGTGGGCTCTGTCCTGTCTCTGTGTCTCCTCAGCGCTTCCTGAGTCAAGTCAGGTCAAGTCACTTCCCCAGTCTAGGTTTTACCTAGAACTGAGGGGAATTAAGTTTAATAAAATAAAACAAAAACAAAAACAAAAATTTTCAGCTCAGACTTTATATAAAAATACATTTATTTATGTATCTGGGGTGCTCACTTGAACCTAAACAAGCATATTTGGGGGCATCCCTGGACATATTTGGTGGGTGAGTAGAAGTCTAGTCCCAGTTGCAGGAGGAAGAAGTCTCTTGGGAAAATAACTCAGTCTTAGAGAGTCAAGCACACACACGGTTCAAAAACAGTTCTCCAGCACTGGGGAATGGAGAGCATAGGTAGTACGTTGTCTACTATTTAAAGTCTCTGTGGCCCAGCCCTCGTGGACTGGTGGGGAAATTCTAGGAAGACTTTGGAGATATTGGTGTACAAATTGCTCAGAAGACCACTTAAATAGGTTGAGTATTTTCAACTCCAAGGAATTAAAATCCCTGACTCAAGCAGGCATAAACAATCAGAATATTTATTTATATAACTGGATTCCAAAGGTAGAGAAGCATTAGTTTCCTAAGATTTGTTCTGTTTGTGCTCACAATACAAATCCTTTTTATGTTGCCTTTATCATGTCAGATGCTGTGCCTGGCCTCATCACAGTGGCTGGGGGACCACCATTGACTTGAACTTGAACTAATCAGGTTCATTGTTGGTGATCCAGGTGGTGGTCAAAACCCCCTGAGACGTGTGGAAGAGGGGTAGGGTTCTGAAAAGCACTTAGGTTCTATAAGGTCCTAATGAATATTCTGCAAGCAATGAACATCTCTCAAGACTCTTAATCTAGCGTCTGGATAGCATCTGGAGAGGTGGGGAGAAGACAGCATCTCCTAATGGCTGGAAACACTTACCTTGAGGACACCAGAACACAAGGGTTATTGCCACAGAGGGTGTCTGTGATTGTCTTCTAAGAGCTGAAAGGACACAGCTTCCTCAAACTAATAGGTCATCCAAAACATAGTTTTGGTAATTCTGACAGTTCATGTTCTTCAGTATGAGGTTTCTCATTCATGGCTACTGACTTGAGCAGAAATCACATGTTCCATGCAGTTGGAAGGAAGCTGCCTATGAGCAGTTACCCACTGTGTGTGAGGAATGGAGACTATTAAATGTATAGATGGGGAACCTGCTGGCTGGGATTTGGGATAAATGAAAATTCAAGAAATGCATTTGGACAGAACCCTGGGGATTTGGCTAAAGCAGAGAAGGGAAGATATTTTTTTTAAATGGTTTTTCCTTGATTAATGGTATAATTATGCTTTAAATCATGAATTGAGACCATTTCTTGGTAGGTGGGGTTGATGAACAGCAGAAATTCTAGTTCAGCTTTACCTTGGCTCATGGCACCATTTTAACGTTAATGCTGATTGATACGTGCCTCTTTTCGTTAGCAATAAAACCTCCTGAGCTTATTAGAAAAGCCATGTTTCCTACCTCATTCAGTGCCTCTACTTTGCATATAAACAGGGAGCTTGGTTGCGGCCTAACTGAATTTCTATGCACAGAAGTGTGGTTTCCTGATAAAGAAAATGAAATCCTGTCTCCATGTCATTATGAGTCTAACATGCATGCTAACTTTTTTTTTTTTTAACTGTGTATCTGACTCACACCGAAAAATCCTATTTCTACTCCAAAGGGGAAAAAAAAAAAAGTTAAATTTATGTTACATGCCTGTAAGGCATTTTAAAGTTAATCGGGCCCTTTGGGTCTAATTTAATTTGTGTAAGATTGCTGTTGATGATTAGAATAGCTATTTAAGATTTTTGTTAACAGTCTGTTATGTGGACTTAATGGAAACACTCCAAAAGCAGTCTGTTCACTTTCCCCTGTCAAATTCAGGTTACAGAGCCTTCACAGATGTTGTAAGTAGACATCAATATGAAAAGGGAATAGAACACAAATTAAAATCATAAGTGTACTCAAACTGCCAACGTTGAGCTTTGGTTAAAAACATCTGTCACATAAAAGCAAACATTCAGAGCTATTGCGTCTTGTAACAATTGTCTTTATTTTTCATATCTTTGGCATTTTCATCATTTTACGTTACTGCTCCCTTTGGAATTTTTCTTACGAATGATTGCTTTCTTACCACCGCTGATTTCTCTATACAAACAGCATTTGTAAGGCTTTGGTACCAACACTTGAAGTGAAAGAACCCCAAGGATAACTGGAATTGTAATGGTCTCATCGAATCAGAAAACTGACTAATGCAGAGCCGTCAGAGAAAGTGAATGTATTTAACTCGTACAGGCTCATATCAACTCAAATGAGCCCTCTGATTCCTTCTACAAGGTTATGTTTCCTCATTCACAAGTTCACAGTTACGCTCCTTACAGACATAAAATGACCATGAGAAACACGTTGGTCCAGTTCCTCCTTCTCTGTAATCGAGATTTCAGGATGTTCTAGACTCAGTCTCCTGTTATTTGTTATAATCAGAGGTCTTTTTTCAGATTTAAAACTTTATTTCTCTCATTACTTTGTTCCAAAGCTTTTGATTTTTTATTTCTTTATTTTGTTTTAGTTTTCTGTTATCCAGCCTCTGCCTTTCAAAACCACGGACCCTCTAGTTCATCTTCCCCTTCTTGCTTTTCTCTTTCATCTCCTCGATTTCCTTTCCCCTCTTTGACTCATGGTCCTTTAATATAGGGAGAGATTTCTCAGAGCAAATGAGTGTCCTGTGAGCTGCAGCCGAGCATCCACACAGCAGAGCAAGAGCGAGGAGGCAAATGAGCACCAACCCTGTGCCATGTTGCGTTACCCAGGGACGCCCTTTGCTTCCTGGGTGGCGGTGAGGGCGGGGCTATGCGTGGCAGCATGGATGCCTGAGATTGTAGCAAATATTTTTTTTTTTTAAGATTTTTTTTTTTTAATTTATTTGCGAGAGAGAGAATGAGAGACAGAGAGCGTGAGAGGGAGGAGGGTCAGAGGGAGAAGCAGACTCCCCGCCGAGCAGGGAGCCCGATGGGGGACTCGATCCCGGGACTCCAGGATCATGACCTGAGCCGAAGGCAGTCGCTCAACCAACTGAGCCACCCAGGCGCCCTGTAGCAAATATTTGGAAAATAATCAAGTTACTCTTTGAGTGGGAAGTAGTTGGACCAAAATGCTGGCCTTTATTCTTGATTTGCCCTTAATGGTGACAGGTTATGATACTATAATTTATACATTATAATCAATCAGATGACTGAAGATTTAAACTTACGTGGATAGCATTATCTTGATAGGCATTTGGCTGGAGGTTTGCCATAAAGTATTCTTTTCCTAAAATGTCTTTAAAAAATATTAATTTTGGGTGCATGGGTGGCTCAGTTGGTTAAGCGTCTCTCTTCAGCTCAGGTCATGATCGCCAGGGTCCTGGGATGGAGACCCCCCCGCAGGCTCTCTTCTCAGCGGGGGCGGGGGGGGGGGCGTTGGAGGGGGTGTGTGGTCTCTTTCTTCCTCTCCCTTTGCCCCTCCCCCACACTCGTGCTCTCTCTCTGTCTCAAATAAATAAATAAAATCTTTGAAAAAAGTACTAATTCATAGAAGGGGAACATAAGATTTAGATTAACCCTATTCTTTAATTTGGGGGAAAAAAATCTCTATTTTATCTTGCTTTATGTAATGGATAATTGGCATTAAGAGACTAAAAAACTAATACAAAAGGTTATGGATCATGCTGTCCCAACCTACTCTCTTCCTGATCAGCCCAGGCTGGTCACCACGCTCTCCTTCCTTAGGCTGCCATTTGTACCATCCAGGAGATTATATCCTCTCTCACTTTCTTTTCATTCAAAACAAAATCTCTTTTATACTAACATATTTAATGTCATGAATAATAAGACTCAAATACAAAGGCCCAGCAATCACATTTTCCCCCATAACTGATTAGGTAATTGTACAGTTTGGTCAAACCTTTGTATTTTCCCTTCAAATATATTTTCAAAGATTTTTTTTTAAAAACAAACTTTTGCTTCTACACCTCTGACAGTAATGATAAAAACACCTTACCTCTCCCATTCTTACATGTCTATCATAGCTGTAATACTCTTGAAAACAGGGAAACAGGATGAAAACAGGGCATCACTGAAATTATAGTAGAAAAATTTGGCAGCCTTTCCATGAGTACTTGAACTATGGAGATCTAATTTGAATGTGGGCATTCTTTAAAGGTTCAGGCCACCCTCCTGCATGGAGCTTTACCAGCTGTGAGTCCATCTTAGGAGTTATGTTTTCTTCCCTGTTGCAGACCTTCCTTATATTTGCCTCAGTGTGTGGTGTGCTGGTAAGGGTTAACAGTTGGCTGGGGGGAAGGTGCGGGTACAGTTTGTAGCATTTGCCAATTTCTGTGGTATAAATACTCCCAGCTCTGCCATCTTCAAGCTATCACCTTGGTATCACTAAATCTAAAATTGGGAAGTGATATGCATAATGGGCTCTTGGGAGCAGGTACATGCCACCTCAGAGATTATTAAACTACTGTTGAAAACAAGACAACAGATCCAAAATGGAGTCCCTTATGCTAAGCCCCACATCACCAAACTGAGATTTGCTTACAGTTCTGGCTTTCCCAGAAACTGTCAATTAGGAATTGCCTGATCAGTACTAGTTAGGTAGACTGTCTGATAGACCCCTGTCCTCCCCTAAAGGAAAATAATCTTGCAATAACCAACGTCCTTTTTGCCTAGTATCACTTCCTTTATCCTGCTCCCTTCTGGCTGTAAAAGTCTTTCATTTTGTATGGCTTCTCAGTTCTTTTCTATCTGCTACACTGGATACTAACTGATTCGAATCAATTTTTTGCTCAAACCCTTAAAAATTGTAATATACCTCAGTTTATCTTTTAACACTACTCGCCAAACATTTACCTACTGTAAGTCCACTGCTTTTGTTATGTACCATGGGAGGAGAGGGTGTATAAAATAATGTCCCTGACAAAGGAGAAGGATACCCAAAGCAATGGCCAGAGAAAAACAGTATGCCGTAGTGATCCACAAACTCCACTGAAGCGACTCAGAAAAGCTCAAAAGGGCACCTTCATGGGGAAAGTGTGCCTGAAAGATGCTGAGGATTTCACTATGTGGAGGAAAGAGGAGAAGCCATTCCAGGCAAGGGAAGCCTTGAAGGCTGAAATAGTCATGGTATATTCTTAGAAAAGACAAAACAGATCTCAAGTCACCAACACTGCCCCAATGACCACAAATGGAAAACTTTTTGTACTATTACAGAATATTTGTTTCCTATTTACAAAGCATTTTTCACACAGTGTTTCTTTGGATCCTCACTAAAACCTTGGGAGACAGGTAGAATAGAATAGGTATTATTATTATTATTATTATTATTATCTTCATTTTATAAATAAGGAAACTTAGAGTAGGGGAAGTTGAGAGCCTTCCTGTTCTCCTATAGTCCCAGGTCCAGAATGCTCTATCCCACACCTCACTGTCTGCCAGTTTGAGGGTCCTGCTCTGAGGTCCCTTGCTAAGAAGCACATCCATACAGTGGCCCCTCAAATGGCAGAGCCCCTTAGGCATGAGCATCATCTGTTTTTCTTTATAAAGAAACTGAGGGACTGCCTCAATGGCTTTATAAAGAAGAGCAAAATCTTCTAACAGTGTCATTCTTTACAACATGTATTCAAGATACTGTGAAATTACTTTGAAAATAGACCAGTTATCTGACATAAATAAATGAACAAATACATTTTTTAAATAAATGCTTTTATTTTATTTATTATTCCTCCTCTGATAATTCCACAAAATTCTTGAGACGCCTCACAGTGAAGTGGTCTACATTAGGCAGGGTTCTTTTGGTTGCAAGTGACAGAAATCCAATCAGAAACTAGCAGAAGCTATGAGGAACATTTCTTGATTGACTCAGTTAACCTAACTGGAGGATGAACAAGGTCGTTTGTAATTTTAGTATGTATTTAAGATAAATAACATACATTTTTTTGTATGTTTATAAACTACATCAATATTGTAAATGTATTTAATATTCAGTTTATTCTTTGTAGTGGACACAGTGATGTGATCACCCAGACCTTCAGGACAAGGTACACTCCCCCCATTTGGGAGTGTTGGCCATGGTTGATTCCCTCTCCGAGAATTTCCACTGGCCAAAGGGAAATACCTTGCCCAAAGTCACACCCCCTCCCTGAGAGCATCTGGATGGGGAAGGAGAGCCAATCGAAAGACCTGGCCTCTTGCCTCAGTGTGGGGCAACTCTGAGGGGGGATCCAGCTCCAGAGCTCCCCATGGAATTAACTCAGACTCTTTTGCAGCTGACACGTGGTTCAACTTGTCCCTCTGCCAGCTCAGCTCCCCTCATTCCCTTACAGGTGTTGATCCTGAGGGCACTCCCCAGTAAACTTCCTGTGGTAGTACTAAGTTGTTGCCAAAGTGATCATAGCAATTTACTCTATAACCAAAGGTTTTTATGAGTTTTTCTTCTCCCCACCAGCATTCTGTGTTGTCGGGTTAAAATATTTTCTTTGTAAAGCCAGTGAGTGTCATGGACCATTTCAATGTTGTTTTAGTTTTAATTTCTCTGAGTACTGGTGAGATTAACCATCTTTTCACCTGCTTATTGGTTATTCACATTTTATCTTCTGTGAACTGCCTATTCACATTCTCTGCCCATTTTTTCTATTGGGTTATCACTTTTTCTTATTGATTTGTCGGAATTCTTCACATACTAATAATTGCTCTGTGCTATGCAAATGTCCTAGTGTGTCGCTTGCTTTTTTACTTTTGCTTGTTTGTTTTGGGTTTTTTATTTTTTTATTTATTTATTTTTTAAAGATTTTATTTATTTATTTGACAGAGACAGAGATAGCAAGAGCAGGAACACAAGCAGCGGGAGTGGGAGTGGGAGAGGGAGAAGCAGGCTTCCTGCCGAGGAGGGAGCCCGATGTGGGACTCGATCCCAGGACCCTGGGATCATGACCTGAGCTGAAGGCAGACGCTTAATGACTGAGCCACCCAGGTGCCCTGTTTTGGGTTTTTTAAATCTTGTTTTTGTTTTATTTGCTTTTTTACTTTTATACGGTATTATGTGCAGGATTTTTCTTAAGTTTAAGATATTCAAGTGTACTATATTTTTTATGGTTTATGTTCTTGAATTTTATATAATAATTACTTCTCTATTCCAATGCCATAAAGAAATTATTTTCTATTTTCTTCCAAACTTTTATAATATTGCTTTTCTTACATTTAGGTTTTTCATCTGTCTTAATAGCCAATTTCCTCAAGACTCCTAACTTGTAATGTTGTTTCAAATATCTATATGTAAGTTCTTAAGTTTCTAGACTTCTTTGTCTTTGGTGTTCTGAAGTTTCCCTGTGATATGTCTAGCTATGGTCTTATTATTTTCATCCAAGAGTGAAGGCAAAATAGACTTTCAGAGAAACAAAGCCTAATACATTTACTAGATCCTTGCTAAAAGAACTACTGAAAGATATACCTCAGGAAGAAGAAAATTAAAACCAGATGAATTAGGATGCAAGAAGCAGTGCATCTTTGCTTTATTTGGCAAAGATACAACTGAAACAAAACAAGAGGTTGAAAATAGAGCTACCCTATGACCCAGTAATTGCACTACTGGGTATTTACCCCAAAGATACAAATGTAGTGATCCGAAGGGGCACCTGCACCCCAATGTTTATAACAGCAACATCCACAATAGCCAAACTATGTAAAGAGCCAGATATCCACTGAGAGTTGCATGGATAAAGAAGATGTGGTGTGTGTGTATGTGTGTGTGTATATAATGGAATATTATGCAGCCCTCAAAAAGATGAAATCTTGCCATTTGCAACGACGTGGATGGAACTAGAGGGTATTATGCTAAGCAAAATAAGTCACTCAGAGAAAGACAATTATATGATCTCACTCATATGTGGAATTTAAGAAACAAAACAGAGGATCATAGGGGAAGAGAGGAAAAAATAAAACAAGATGAAACCAGAGAGGGAGACAAACCATAAGAGACTCCTAATCATAGGAAACAAACTGAGGGTTGCTGGAGGGGATGGGGGTGGGGGGATGGGGTAACTGGGTGATGGACATTCAGGAGGGCACGTGACTTAATGAGCACGGGGTGTTATATAAGACTGATGAATCACTGAACTCCACCTCTGAAACCAATAATACATTATATGTTAGTTGAATTTAAATGAAAAATTTTTTATAAGTGGAACAAAACAAGCACTGGCTATCAAACAATAATCATAATGCATGTTGGCTCTTCTCAGCATTATTTAATAGCCAATCTCCTCTTAACTATATCATAAAAGGTAAGACAGAGAAAAGTGGAGAACATAACAGAAAGCCTAAATAGAAGGTGGAAGATACTGAGAAATCTGTGCTCCTTGAGATCATATTTGGTGCCTTTCTCTTTTTTTTTTTTTAAAGATTTTATTTATTTGAGAGAGAGAATGAGATAGAGAGAGAGAGCATGAGAGGGGGGAGGGTCAGAGGGAGAAGCAGACTCCCCGCTGAGCAGGGAGCCTGATGTGGGACTCGATCCCGGGACTCCAGGATCATGACCTGAGCCAAAGGCAGTCGCTTAACCAACTGAGCTACCCAGGCGCCCAGTTCCTTTCTCTTTTTTACCATTATGTGAGTCAGTTAAAAAATGACAAATTTATGCTTTTCCTAAAAAATGGATAATTTGCAGGTGTTTTTAATTTGGAATAGTATAAGCACCTTTAAAATGTTATTTTAAGTTTTAAAAAGTAAGTAAATAGCCAAAAGGTGGAAGCGACACAAGTATCCATCAATGAATAAACAGGAAACAAAATATGTTATATAGGTAGAATGGAATGTTATTCAGCTTTCAAAGGAAATTCTGACATACGCTGCAACATGGATGAAACTTGAGGTTCGCCTATGCCATGTGAAATAAGTCAGTGATCAAAAGACAAATACTGTATGATTCCATCTATAGGAGGTACCTAAAGTAATCAAATTCATGGCAAGAGAATGCAGGTGGTGGTGGTCAGGGATAAAGGGAGAAGACAATGGGGAGTTATTGTTTGATGAAGACAGAGTTTCAGTTTTGCAAAAGATGAGAGAAGTTCTGGACGTGGATGGCGATGATGGTGGCATAATAATACCACTGAACTGGACACTTAAAACAGGTAAGATGGTAAATCTTATGTGTATTTTAAGACAATTTTTTAAATAATTTAAAGAAATGAGCAAAATTATGTTTGGATCTGTTTTATAATGTGTTCAGGGATGAAAGCCCCTCTGAGAGAGAAGTCCATTGCTCTGTCAAGGTTCTAAGACACCAAGTTCAGTCTGCTGGTGCCATACCCTATCCATCTCCCACAGTGCCACTTCCAACCAGTCCCTACTCCCTAGGGTCAGTTTTTCTAATAACTCTAGAACCTACTCCTTCTCTCTATTAGCACTCCAAGGCTTGGGTCAGGGCCTCTCGTTTCTTACTTTGGATTACACAGCACAGTACTCCCTGAAGTATTTTCCATACTTCAAGCTAAGTGGTCTTCCAAAAGCAGGAATCTGTTTAAAAAAGAGTGGGGGAGAAAGTGGTTAATCATGTGAAATGATGCAGAACAGTCAAGGAGAAAATGCAGCCTGAGAAACAGTTAACGGATTGCTGTCCTTCAGGACAGAAGAGTTTAAGTTGTGGAGACAGAAGCCAGATGACAAGGAGTTAACAAAAGTGAAGAAAGTGAAATGAAATTGCCTGTTTGTCTAAAATTGTCTATTCCATTTGTCTGCCTGGCAAACACTTAGTCTTTAAAGACCAGATAAATGACAACTTTTTCACAGTCTTCCTTAATATTTTCAGGAAAAGTTGAGAGCTTCCATTTCCCCATATCAGAGTACATTGTTCACTCTTTTACTATGGAACTTATTAAATCCTTCTAATTGTTAGTTTTTCATCACTTTCTGTCACTAGACTCTGTGCCCTTGGGAGCAGATATTATTTTCTGTTTATCTTTGAATCCCCAGATCCCAGCATGATGTGAACAATATCAGTGCTGGTTGAATGAAGGAATGCTGTTGAAAACATCTATAATTTAAAATAACTTTGAAGCGATCTTAATCTAATTAATTATTCCCCACCCACAGGGAAGCTACTACAGCAGAGTCTACTGAGAATCCATCTCCCTGACTACCCTCCGGCATAGCATCATTATATACTTATATGATAACCCTCATAAATCCCATCATATAGGTCTGGAAATATCTGCATGATAGAGTCATATTTTATGCATAACACACCTGACAGCCACTGATTTCTGCCTATAACCAGCCATGGATCAACACATTTTGTGCATGACCTGGAATTTCTTCTGGAGGGTCTAACTTTAACTCCAGTGCTGTCAACTCTTCCATTCAAGGGTTGGCACACAGGCCAAATCCAGCCCACTGCCTGTTTTTGTAAATAACGTTTTATTAGAACACAGCCATGGTCGTTTATTTACCTATTGTCTATGGCTGCTTTCATGCTATAACATGAAATAGCAGAGTTGAATAGTCATGGCGGAGATGGTAAAGTATACAAAGCCTAAACTATTCACAACCTGGAACTTCAGAGAAAGTTTGCTGAACCCGCTGTTAGTCGATAAACTAAAACTGTGTGAGTAAACATGATTTCATGTCTTATGGTATGTTTGGTAAATAGTACAATTGTTTGGCTTAAGCTATTAAGAGTATACCCAAAACATGAAATGCATTTTTCTGCTTTTCATGGTCTCAGAAGTTTAAGTAAAAGAAATGAATGCAATAACATAATTCAGGATGTTACTATTTCTAGGTTAGCTCTTCGCTCACTGTTCTTCTCTGCCAGAGATGTGATACTCTTAAAATTGTAGATGAAGATTCATTTTAACTTATATTCATAACTTCTGTTAAATTATCCTGGATTGCTTATTAAGTGAGCATTATTATCCACATTAAATCTGTCACCAATGAAAAAATTACACACAGAGAAGAGTGTAATCCCCTCATTAGCCTGTGACCCCAGGGCATGCCTGAATATGCACAGAGGCCCTGAATACTCAGCTTTCCATGTGGAGCTCTGACTTTGCTGAAAGATGTCTAGAAACTGATGGAATCAGGCGGCTCCCTGCTGGCTACACATCTGTACAGAACTCAGAAGCATTGTTTATTTCAGCAGAGATCTGGAATAAATTATCCTTAATAATTTGGCTCCTGAAATAGCTGTTTCAAATGTTAGACCATGGTGAACTTGCACATTGTGGGAGTTCTCCCATCTAAATCATGATCCTTTTATTTTTCTAGAAGTCCACTATAACGTAAGCTCCATGGGACTTTTATCCTGTACTTCCAGGCCCTGGGAGAGTCCCCAGCACATAGTAGGCACACAATAAGCACTTATATTATATGAAGTCCATCCCAAATATGGGAGATTCTAGAGGGCATTTTTGAAGACTAAGGAAAGTTTAAGCTCCTTCACATTTAGTATGGATGTTGAACTTTGAGGTTTTAAAGCATTATTTAGACACATTTAAAAAGAGTGTGTGTGTGTGTTTCAGGTAACCTTGTGACAGGTACACAACTTATACCCTGAGGACAATGCACATCTAATGAGGGGATAAGAGTTAATTTCCGTATAAGACACCGCAAGTTACAAGTCTGTCTTCTTATCCTGAAAAGAAGAATAGCCAGAAACACTACAAAATCATAGTTGGATTTGTTGCCGTTTTTGTTTACTTGTTTTATACCCATCAGAGAATTCATGAGGCAAAAACGACTAAATTGACTAAATTTTAGAAAGAATCAAGTACTTTCTGGAAGAGGAGTCCCACGCTGCTTTCATCTCTAGGACAGTTTGGAAGGGTCATAGAAAAGGAAGGAAGAGACCAGTCTACTTTTAAACACACATTCAATGATTATATGTGGGCGGGCATAATGTATTAGAATCACGAGGTTCTCACGAACAGTCTGCACTCACTCACCTAGCCCTGAGTACATGGGGGTAGTACACTGAGAGTTGGTGCCAGGGCAGAAGGGCTGAAAAATATCCTCCAGAGGTACATAAAGTCTTCCTCAACAGAAGAAAAAACACATCCAGGCACATCATAGTCAAACCGTTGAAAACCAAAAATAAAAAGAAAATCCTAAAAATATCCCAAGAAAAAAATACATGTTACGTTCAGAATATCAATAAGAATGATGACTGCTTTTCTTTAGGAAAAAAAATGGAGGCCAGAAGATAGTAGAATAACATTTTTAAAAAGTGGAAAGAAAAGAAAAAACATCAACATAAAATTTGCTATGTATTTCAACAGTGTCTAGTAGTTTTAACAATGTGTGTATGTGTATGTGTACCCACTGCTGATATATACATATAAATTTATCTATATATTATCTACACATTAGATAGCTATATATTTATCATATATATCATATTTATGTTTATCTATAAATTATATAAAAATTTATATATTTTTCTACGTAGATATTTATTATATGTCATATATATAAGCAGCATTTGATAGTTTTAACAAGGTTTAAGATACTGAGACCATGTTCATAGATGAAAGATTTAATACTAAAATACCATTATCTCCAAATTGATGTATAGATTCATCACAATACCAATTGAAATCCCAAAAGGCTCTTTTGTAGGAAATCACAAGCTAATTCTAAAGTGCATATAGGAAAAAAAAACAATAAAGTGCATATAGGAATGCAAAGAGGCTAAAATAGCCAAAATAACTGAAAAAGAAGAACAAAGTTGGAGAATTAGCACTACTTTATTTCAAAGCTGAGTATGAAGCTGCATTAATCAAGACAGTAGTTCTGGCATAAAGATAGACCAAGAGATAATGACACAGATCATTTTATTATGTATTATACATATACACATGTTATGTATATATGTATTATACATATACATATTATGTATTATACATATATGTATATGTATAATGTATGTGTATACGTGTATGTCGATATGATGTATAGATATATAGGTCTATAAATTTATCTATAGATCTGTCTATTGAGCTATCTAGCTATGTAGCTATTCAATTATTTCCTTTTACTCTGGAGAACTCAGACATACATACTCCTAGGTGTGTACCCAGGAAAAATAAAAATATGTCTACACAAATGTTATACAAAAATGATAATAGCAGAGCTTTTCACATTAGTCAAAAACTAGAAATGACCCTAATACTTCAGCAGGTGAATACGTAAATAGAACGTGGTGTATCTATGTGATTAGATACTGCTCAGCAATAAAAAAAGCACTGCTTATATCACAACTACACAGGTGAATCTCGAAACCATAATGATGAGTAAAATAAACTAAATGCAAAGGACTATATACTGTATAATGTCATTTATATAAAGTTCTAGAAAAAGAAAATCTATGGTAACAAAAAAATGATTAGTGGAGGGACCATTGTGTCGCAAAGGGACATGAACAAACCTTTGGGGGTGACGGGAATGTTTTATGTTTCGATTACGGTGCCAGTTTAATAGGGATGCACATCCGTCAAATTCATTAAACTGTACAGTTTAAACAGATGCAGTTTATTGTATGTAACTTATACCTCAACAAAGTCATTTTTAAAATACGGATAGACACCTTTATGCATATGCAAGTACACAGAAAATGGTTTGGATAGTCACCTCCGTATAGGGACATAGGGTGGAAAAATTTAACTTTTTACTCTACACGGTTCCAGATTTTTAAAATGTACTGTAAAATGTATAGCTTCATAGCAAAGATTGGTGAAGTATAGAAACTTATCAGAAAAATTACAGATTACTCATAATCTCATGACTCAGAAAAAACCTTCTTAACATTTTGGTTCAATTTAAAATAGTATCATGTGTGTATATTCCTTGGGAGCATGATTGCACAGATGCACATAAAACTGAGATCATTCTGTATGCAATTTTTGCATCCTGCTTTTTCATTGAATATTATATCATAAGCATTTCCAAATGTTTTTAGCTGTTGTTTGAAAACATGATTTTTATGGAAGTGTAGCATTCCTCTATAGGGAAGCAGCATAATTTATCTAACCAATTCCTTATTGTTGGATTATTATGGATTATTTCCCATTTTTTATTATAAATAATGCCCCAATAAATATACTTAGAGTTAATCTTTCCATGCATCCCTATTTAATATCTAAAAATAGATTCTTGGGAGTTGGGATTTTTGTATCTAAAGCAATACAGACACTTTTTTTTTTTAAAGATTTTATTTATTTATTTGACAGAGAGAGACACAGTGAGAGAGGGAACACAAGCAGGGGGAGTGGGAGAGGGAGAAGCAGGCTTACCGCCGAGCAGGGAGCCCGACGCGGGGCTTGATCCCAGGACCCTGGGATCATGACCTGAGCCGAAGGCAGACGCTTAACAACTGAGCCACCCAGGCGCCCTACAGACACTCTTTATATGGTTCTCATATGATTGAGTTTCAGTTAAGCATGACAGCATGAAAAAGAGAGGGCCACTGGCATTTTTATGGCTAGATACATATGCCATATTGCCCTTCAAAAACTGTACCACTTTATATTTCCACTAGCAACCTATGGTGCATCCTAGCCAAATTCCAATAATATCACTTAAAAATGTGACAATTTGAGAGGAAAAGACATGGTTTCTAATTTACAGTTTATTTTTCTTTTGTTATTAGAATACCTTAACTTCTGTCATATGTTTATTAGTCAGTTGTATTTCTCCTTTTGGAACCTGCTTTAAATTTTGAAGCAAAATGCTCTGTAAGGGAAAAATGGAATTTTTAAATAAACTTTATATATCTATAATAATCCCTCTAGTCTCTACCAAACTTTCAAATCTTTACAGTCACCACAATATAATATTAAAAACCTCTTGGATGGTATCAGCAAGGGTGGGAGCAGTAAGTCAATCATCCACAGCAGACAACTTGCCAGCATAAAGATAGGCGAAAAAGGAATATAAATCTCATTATCTTTCTTCACTTTAATCGCAAAGCTTTCAAACCCATACGGTTATATTGGACTCAGAATTCTAAATCAAATCATTTCTCAGATACACAATTTCTATTTCCTATGGAAATAAGCTACATCTTGTTTCATACTGTAGTTTCTGGGAAATACAAATGCTTCAGGTTAATAGTATATTTATAATATGTAACTTTCCACTATGGATGTAATAAAGACCCGTTTGAAAGTATAAAATTTGTCATTAAGGAAGGGAATATGTCTGGCTTGAAGCACATTTATCAGGTAACAGGACAGAGAATATCAAAACAAAATGGTTTTCCAGTGTGAAGGCTCAGCATAGGGCTGGACAAATGGTAGACACTCAATTAACTACATTGAGAGTAAATGCTAACTAAATAAATACTCTCCCTGCCTCCTTAGGATTTTTTTTTTTCATTTTTAATGAGATACAATTGCCATATATAAATAATGCACAGAATTTAAGTACTCAGTCTAATAATTTTGGTGGTGGTGTTAATTTGAGTATAGTTAACACACAACGTTACATTAGTTTCAAGTGTACAATTTAGTGATTTGACAAGTGTATATATTATGTTATTAGTCTAATAATTGTTAATTACTTACTCCTGTGTCATCATTACCCAAAACAAAATGTAGAATACTTCCATCACCCAGAAGTTTCTTTCTGATCCTTTCCCATTCATTACCCATCTCCCAAACCTAGAGGCAACCATTCTCTGATTTTTATCACCATAGCTAGTTTTTACTGCTCGTGGACTTCACAAAAATTGAATCAACAGTATTCATTCTTTTGTGCAGAAATTATTTTGCTCAATATACTATTTTAAAGATTCATCCATGTTGACGTATCACTGTTTTTTGCAGCTGAGTAGACATTGTATTCATGGTACGGATATACTACAAATTGTTTTTCCATTCTCCCGCTGGTGGACATTAGGTTATTTTTTCAATTGGGGGCTATTATGAATAAGATTGTTTTGAACACTGTTGCACAAGTCTTTGTGTGGACATAGCTTTCAATTTTCTTAGATAAATTCCTATGAGTGGAATTGCTGGGTTATGGGGAGAATGTATCTTCAACTTTATGAGAAGTTGCCAAACATTCTCCAAATTGGTTGTACCATTTTTACTCTCGCCAGCAATGCTCCACATTCTTGCCAACACTTATTGTCAGTGTTTTGTTTGTTTGGTTTTGGTTTTTTTGTGTGTGTGTGTGTTGGAGTTTTTTTTTTTTTTTTTTTTGAGCCATTCTAGTGGGCATTGTGTTTCTTTGTTGTTGATAGAGATATAAAGTTAATGAATTTTGATAATTTTATAACCATACAATTACCATGTAAAACAACATACAGAACATTTCTAATACCCCAGAAATTTTCCTTGTGCCCCTTTGAGTTATTCCTCTCTTTTTATAGGCAACTATTTTGTGACTTTTATTATTGTAGATTAGTTTTGCTGTTCTAGTATTTAAAATAAATGAAATCATACAGTGTATTAGTTATACCTATTTCTGCATAAAACTTTGCCACAAATGTAACAGCTCAAAACAGCAGACATTTATCATCTCACAGTTTCTATAGGTAAGAAATCTGTTCGCGCATGGCTCGGTTCTCTGCTCAAGGCCAAAATCAAGGTGTTGGCTGAGGGAGTCTCATCTGGGTCTCAGGGTCCTCTTCCAAGCACTGGTTGTTGGCAGAATCCATTTCTTTCTCACACTTTCCACATGAGCTCCTCCACCTTCAAACCACTCTGAGTTCCTCTCAAGCTTCAAATCTCTCTGACTTCCCCCTTCAGCCTCTGTTTTTAAGGGCTCATGTGATTAACTGAGCCTCCCAGGATAATCCCGAATCATCTCCTTAAAGTCAACTGATGAGTGACCTCAATCACACCTGCTAAGTCCCTTTGCCAAGTAATGTAACATATTCACAAGCATAACAATATGACCAAGGTCATGGAGCCAAAATTTTCTCACCTACAGTAAGGTTCTTTTTTCTGTTGTTCATTTGCTGCAATCAGATTAATATCTGTAAGATTTAGGCATATTTTGCAATTATCAATAGTTTTAAACTTTTTTTTTCTTGAGAAGTATTCCATTCCATGAATATACCATAGTTTATTTATCCACTCTCCTAGTTGATTGACATGTGTGTGTTTTCAGTTTTTGGCTATTGTGAATAAGAATGCTGTGAATATTCTTTTACAAGTCCTTTAGTTAACATGTGTTTGCATTTCTCTTGGTAAGTACTTAGGAATGTAACTGCTGAGTCATAGGGGACATGTATGTTTAATTTTATAAGAAGCTGCCAAATAGTTCTCCAAGTTGCTTGTACAATTTTTTACACTTCCACCAGCAATGTATGAGAGTTTCAACTGCTCCATATGCTTCCTACATTTGTTATTGCCAGTCTTTCTTTTTTTTTTTTTAAGCCATTCTAGTGAGTGTGAAATTGTAGCATGTTGTGGTTTTAATTTGCCTTTTCCAGATGACTAACGATGTTCAGCTACTTTTCTTGTGCTTGTCGGCTCTTAATGTCCTCTTTCGTGAAATGTCTGTTCAAATTTTGTGTCTATTTTAAAAATAGGATTTTCTCAATTGTTAATATGTGTGTATCAGGATACAAGTCTTTTGTCAGATATTAATTGTAAATATTTTCTCCAGTCTGTGACTTGCCTATTCATTTTCTCAATAATAGCTCTTGAATAGCAGAAAATTTAATTTTCATGAAGTCCAACTTATCAATATTTTTGCTATTATTGTTAGTGTTTTTGGAGCCCCCTCTAAGAATATCTATTTTTTTCTAGAAGCTGTATAATTACATATTGTTTATATTTAAGGTTATGATTATCTTAAATTAATTTTCTTCTACTGAATGACATGGGGGTTGAAGTTTATTTTTAAAATATAGATATTAGTTTTTTCCTAGCACTTCCCTTTATTAGAAAGACTTTCCTGGGGTGCCTGGGTGGCTCAGTTGGTTGAGTGTCTGACTCTTGGTTTTTGCTCAGGTCATGATCTCAGGGTCATGGGATTGAGCCCTGCTTCAGGCTCTGTGCTCAGCTGGGAGTCTGCTTGGGATTCTCTCTCCCTCTCCTGCTACCTCTGCCCCTCCCCCTCCTCACACGTGCATGAGCACTCTCTCTCTCTCTCAAATAAATAAATAAATCTTTTTCTTAAAAAAAAAAAAAAGACTTTCCTTTCCCCATTGATAGATTTTTGTCAAAAAATCACCTGGAAAAAAAAAAATATATAATACATATAGTAAAAGTTCTCTAGTTTCATTCTTCTTTTTCAGAATTAATTCTCACTATTTTAAATCATTTGCAAGTATTCCAGCACCATTTGTTAAAATGATTTTCTTTTCCCACTTAATTACTTCAGCAATTTTGTCAAAAATCAATTGATTATATGTATGAGTCTATTTCTGGACTCTACTGTTTCATTGATCTATTTGCCTAGCTTATTTCAGCATCACACCATCTTGACTACTGTGACTTACAAAAAGTCTTGAAATCAACTTTATTCTTCTTCAAAGTTGTTTTGACTATTTTAGGCCTTTGCATTTCCATATAAATTTCAGTGTCAGTATATCAATTTATACAAAAAATAAGCCTGCTTAAATTCTGAATGAGATCGTGTTGAATCTGTATATCCATTTAGGATGAGTTGATATCTTAATAATATTTAATGCTTTCAATCAATGAACATGGTATGTCTCTCCATTTATTTGGATCTTCTTTAATTTCCTTGACCATTGTTTTATCATTTTCAGCATAGAAGTAATGCACATATTTTGTTAATGTGCATTTTGTTAATTATCCCTAATTATGTCTTACTTTTTGTTGTATTATAGATGATACTTCTTTTAAAGTTTCAATTTCTTTTTTTTTTTAAGATTTTATTTATTTATTTGAGAGAGAGAATGAGAGAGAGCCGAGTACATGAGAGGGGGAAGGGTCAGAGGGAGAAGCAGACTCCCCGCCGGGCAGGGAGCCCGATGCGGGACTCCATCCAGGGACTCGAGAATCATGACCTGAGCCAAAGGCAGTCGCTTAACCAACTGAGCCACCCAGGCGCCCTAAAGTTTCAATTTCTAATTATTTGTTGTGAATGTATAGAAATACAATCGATTTTTGAATATTGACCTCTCTCCTGTAAACATGCTATATTCATGTTCTAGTGATTTTTTTTATAGGTTCCCATTGGATTTTATACATAGATGATCATGTTGAATGCAAAAAGAAAGATAGTTTTACTTTTTCCTTTCCAATCTAGATGCATAATTTTTCTTGTCTTGTTAACACTGACCAAAATCTCTTAGAAGAGTATAGAATAGAAGTGGTAATAGTGAATATCCTTTCCTTATCTCAAATCTTAGTGAGAAAACATTCAGTCTTTTACCATTAGTATCGTGTAACTGTAATTTTTTCAAAGATGTACATTTTCAGATTGAAGAAGTTCTTTTCCACTCTTAGTTTGCTGCAAGTTTTATCAAGAATGGATGTTGCATACTGTGAAATGCCTTTTTTTGTATCTATTGATATAATCATATAGTTTTCCTTTTTTAGACTGGTAACATGGTGTGTTTCACTAAATGATTATTAAACAGTCAATCAACCTTGCATTCCTGAATAAACATCAATTGGCTATGATGTGTTACAATTTTTGTATATTATATTGCTAAAATTTTTATTAGAATTATGAGGTTTATTTATGAAAGACATGGTCTGCAGTTTTCCTATAATATCTTTGCTAGGTTTTGTTATCAGGATAATAGTTGCCTCATAGAATGTATTAGAAAGTATTCTGTACTTTTTGATTTTCTGGAAGAATTTGTATAGAACTGATACTATATCTTCCTTAATTGCTTGGTGGACTATACCACCTGAACAAGGAGTTTTGTTTATGGATAAGTTTCTAATTATAGATTAATTTTCTGTAGTAAATATATATTAATTTTTTGAATACTTTTCTCTAATCAGGTTATCTGTTTCTTCTTATGCACTTTGGTAGTTTGTGTCTTTCAAGGAATTTATCCATTTTATCTAAGTTGTTAAAATTGTTGGCATAAAGTTGTTCATAATTATTTCTTGATATACTTTTTTAAAATATAGTTTTAATATTTGTAGAATCTGCAGTGGTATAACGGTGTAGTGGTTTTATTTAGGGCTGCCATTTTGATATTTGTTCTTTTGCCTCATCTATGTTTGTTTCTCTATTCTTTCTTCATTTTTATTTTAAAATCAGATATTTTGTAGTATTCCACTTTTATTCTTTGTTTTATAGCTATAACCCTTTGCTTCATTTTTATTTTTTACTTACGTATTACAATATTTAACATAATCCTGGCTACTTAGAGTTAATATTGACTGGCTTCAGGTACAATATAGGAATCTTACAACAGTATATTTCCACTTACCATCCCTCCATTTTTTTAAAAGATTTTATTTATTTATTCGACAGAGAGAGAGAGAGAGTGAGGGAGAGCACAAACAGGGAGGGTGGGAGAAGGAGAAGCAGGCTCCCCACTGAGCAAGGAGCACGGCGCGGGGCTCAATCCCAGGATCCTGGGATCATGACCTGAGCCAAACGAAGGCAGATACTTAACCAACCGAGCAACCCAGGCACCCCAACCATCCCTCCTTTGAGCTATTTAGTCACATACATGACAGCTATATGTTTTAACCCATCTACATATTATAATTAATTCTTTAAATAACTTTACCTCTTTTAATGACTTTTTTTAAACTTATAGTAATTTTTATTTACCCACATATTTTTGTTGCTGGTGTTCTTCATTTTCTTCTATATATTTTAATTGTTATCTGGTGTCATCACCCTTCTGCCTAAAGTTGTTTCTTGTTTTTTTGATTTCTTTTTTCATTTACTATAGTGCAGTACAGCACTACAACAACAAACTCTTTTCTTTTACTTATTTAAAAGTGTCTTTGTTTTGCATTATTTTTTGAAGGATAATGTCAGTGGATATAGAATTCTTTTTTAAAAAGATATTTATTTATTTGAGAGAGAGAGCAGGAGTCGGGGGGCGGCAGAGGGAGAGAGAGAACCCACAAGCAGACTCCTCACTAAGCATGGAGCCTGATGTGGGGCTTGATCTTAGGCTCCTGAGATCAGGACCTGAGCTGAAACCAAGAGTCGGCCACCTAACCGGCTGAGCCACCACCAGGTGCCTGGATATAGAATTCTTAAGCTGCCATTTTTATACCCCTCAGCATTTCAAAGCCCTTTGGCTTCTATATTTTGGTTGTTAGATAATCTTTTAATGTAATTTTATCTTTCAGGAGTAGATGTCCTTCTGCATGCTTGTTTATTAGATCCCTAAGGTCTCCTCCAATATCTGTAGATTTTAGCCATTATGGATTTAGGAAGAGTTTATATTCACAATTTGTATTTCACTTTTTCTCTTGTTCTCTTACTGCTAAGATTTCCCCTTTAAATTTCCAGCTGCTTTTCCATCCCTCAATCTTATCTCTGGCATATTTACCTATAAAGATGTGGGGTTTTTTTCCCATAATTTTCTGCAGCCACAGACACTGGGATTGGGTAGTGCCCTTGGACCAGAAAAACACAACCTCATAATTCTTACCCTTCCTAACTGAAATTTTAAACTTGAACTTGTCTGCAACTTCAGTCCACTTTTGGATGTCCCACTGTCTTAATTTTTTTATTTTATCCAATTCGTGTAATTTTTATTTGAAGAGAGGATTCATGTAACCAGTTTATTCTTTTGCCATTAGCAGAAGTAGCAATTGATATATATCTTCTTGTAGAATTTAGAAATTATAATTGGGATCATTGTATACAAGTTCTGTGAGTTTTTATCAAATAAAATATGCCTTGGTTATTTTTCCATGTTAACACTATATCATTCTTTTTAATAGTTTCTGTGTATTTCTTAGTATAATATGCTATAATTTATTTACCTATTTATCTAAATAGAGATATTTAGTGGATCTCCAAATGTGTGTTTTAAACAATAAACACTGATATTGTAAGTGAAACATATTACAAGTGATACATTTTTGTGAATATGTGTGATTATTTCCATAAGAAATATCTTACAGAGGGAATTGTTGGATCAAAATACATGTGCATTTAAAATTTTGGTAGATAACCTCCAAACCATCCTCAAAATGGCTGACCTAATTTACATCCTACCTAGAGGCTGAGACTGTTCATTCCTCTTTCCATACCCTCACTAATCCAGGATATTATCAACTGAGGATTCATTTTAGACACAGAAAAATCAAGAAAGGTAAGTCACAGTCAACTAAGGCATCATAAAATTTGCATACTGACCAGTTATAATTTATATTTTGTTAATGATAAAGAAGCAGATTCAGGGAATGTAAGTTCCAAGAAGTATGGATTTTGTTTCTGTTCACTGCTATATCCAGAACAGTGCCTTATACATAGTAGACATTCAGTAATAGTTGTTGAGTAAATGAATAAAAGAATAAATAAATGAAAAAAAAACTGTGAGTCAGAACTAGCAGGGATATTGGAAATTACAAATGTAACTGCTGCAAATAGGGAAAATGAAGACCAAAGAGCTAATTAGCTGTTTGAGATCTCACATGTGATGAGTTGCAGGGACATAACTGGACCACAGGCCTTGTGAGAACTAGGGCACTGGAAAGTCAGCGGTGATGTTGACTTTTTGACTATTACTTTTCTCTGATTGATACCTCTTCAAGCCACATAATGCCCAATACCCTATCTTAGGCAAAATATTTAGCCATGTCTTTGAAACCACAACATAGACTAAAATTTTAGGTTGGAGCTAAAATTTCATAACTGAAAGCACTTCACATCCCTACAGGACCAAAATGCAACACCAACATCCCTGAGATTGAACTCTGCACTTCTATTCCTGTGAAGCTTTCAAAGTGACTGGGAGTGTTGAAGTCCCCACAGTTATTTTCACTGGTACATAAAATGCATAGTGAGCGTCCTTCTTCCTTGTCCCCACTGACCAGGAGCATTTTCATTGGACTGTCATTCAATCAAGAAATAAACTGCTATTTTGTTAAACTACTGAATATTTAAAATTTACTTGTTTCAATGTTTAACATAATGGTATGACAGGGGTTTTTGAGAGCATGTAGAAGATACAATTAGCCATCCTTAGAAGGTGATAGAAGGTGTCCTGGAAGTAATAATACTTAAGATAAGCATTGATGAAAAAGAAGTTAGACTAGGGAGAATGGCTCCCTGTAGCTGACAAAAAGAACAGCAGGGGGGGGGGGGGGGGGGGGGGGGGGGGGGAAGAATAGCATGGAAAGAGCTCCAGTGGCAAGAAAAAGTATACTGCATCTGAGGAACTGAGTGTGGATGTGACACTAAGTGGCCACAGTGTAATAGGTAAGAGAAGCAGAAAGATAAAATGCTGGAAATTAAATAGGGACAAGTTCATGAAGATCTTACAAGCTGTTTTACTGTGTTCATACTTTATCTTCAGGGTAATGAGAAGCTAGTGAACATTTTTTTTTTTAAATAGGAAAGTGTCTTTCCTGGATTTGTATTTTAGAATGACTATTCTGGGTGCCCTATGGAAAATGACTTAGCTGGTAGTAACAACAGAAGCTGAAAAAACAGGAGAAAGTAGTCACCCAGATGTCAGTTAATGATGATGGTTTAGAGTAGGGTGTAGGCAGTGGGTGAAGAGAAGTAGGTTGGTTACAGGGATATTTCAGAGGCAGATGAACCAATCATAATGCCTGATATCATGGAGAAGGTGAAGGACAGAGAGGAGTCAAGGATGACACCTAGCTTTTTGTCTGGGACACTGGAAGAGGAGCTGGGAACATAGGAGAAAGAACAGTTGTAAAGAGTGAAGAAAATTAAGTTAGTCCTGAATAGGTTGAGTTTGAAGTGATTATGATATATCCAAGGGATATCTCCCACATCTCCTAGCAAGTTGTCATGTGTCCACAGAGCTCTAGAGAGAGCTAAGTCAGTCTTATTTGGGAATGTCATTATCATGAAGGTGGTATGTAATGCTTGAAATAAAGAAATGGTTCAGGAAGAATGTGCAGAGTCCACTCATTCATCAAATTGGTCATTCACTGTCAGCACTGGGGAAAAAGCACTGAAAATGCAGGTTTGTTGATCACTGAAGTTATAATCCAGAGGGGGATCCTCTGGGGATAGACAATAAACATGTAAACACATCAATAAATAAGATTTTCAGTTAGTCCTAGTGCTAAAAAGAAACAGTATGCAATGACAGAGAATGACTCTGTGTTTTAGACCAGGTGTTCAGGGAAGGAACTCTCTGAGGAGATGTACTATTGGAGCCAAGAGACAAGGGGGCCAAGGACTAAAGCCAGAGAAAGACTGACATTTAAGGGCCAAAGAGACAAAAGATCCCACAAGGAAGACAGGGAAGGCCCAGCCTGAGATTTGGGAGAGCATCCATAGACAAGGTAGCAGAAGCCATGAGAAGAGAGCTTTCCAAGAATGGAAAGGTTAAGAGACTGACAAGTGGCCCCTGAATTGACAACAGGAAGATGACAGAACCTTGGGAAGGGTCCATTTCTGGAGTGGAGGAAGGCTGGCAGGCAGATCCCTGAAGCGTGGGGATGGAGTTAGAAGTGAGGAGGCAAGCACAGGGAGAATAGACAGGTCTTTCAAGAAGTGAAGGAAGGTAGGAAGCTGGACTGAGAAAGATAGAAATTTTAAGCTGTGAAAAATAATAAGCATATCTGATAGAAAGAAGCCACTATAAAGAGTGCAGTTAGAAACTTATGAGGGAAAAAAAAAGACAACAAAATAAAAAAGAATTCAGAGATTGCTTTGTGTACCATTTTACGTATTTTTTTCTTATTTAATTCATACAATACTAATATTACTCCCTGTTCGCAGATGAGGAACTTATATCACAGAGAATAAATAAATTCTTCAATTCACACAGCTAGTAATAGATATTTTGAGCCTAAATCCATATCTGTCTGACTTCAGACTTTATGTTTTTTAAAAATTGTTTTGACAGTATGGAGTTCCCCCCAAAATTTTAAAATAGAAACACTAAGGTATCCAAATTGGTAAGGAAGAAGTAAAACTTTCACAATTTGCAGATGACATGATAGTATATATAGAAAACCCTAGACTCCACCAAAAAACTACTAGAACTGATTAATGAATTCAGTAAAGTCGCAGGATACAAAATCAACATGCAGCAATCTGTTGCATTTTATACACTAATAATGAAGCAGCAGCAGGAGAAATTAAGAAAACAATCCCATTTACAATTGCACCAAAAATAATAAGATGCCTAAGAATAAATCTAACCAAAGAGGAGAAACATCTCTACTCTGAAAACTATAAATACTGATGAAAGAAACTGAAGGTGACACAAACAAATGGAAAGACATTCCATGCTCATGGATTGGAAGAACAAATATTGTTAAAATGTTCATACTACCCAAAGCAATCTTAATGCAATCCCTATCAAAATACCAACAGCATTTTTCAACAGAAATAGAACAAAGAATCCTAAAATTTATATGGAACCACAAAAGACCTGAATAGCCAAAGCAATTTTGGGGAAAAGAAAAGCAAAGCTGGAGGCATTACAATTCCAGATTTCAGGTTACATTACAAAGCTGTAGTAATCGAAGCAGTATGGTACTGGCACAAAAACAGACACATAGATCAATAGAACAGAATAGAAAACCCAGAAATAAACCCACAATTATATGGTCAATTTATCTTTGACAAAGCAGGAAAGAATATGCAATGGGAAAAAGGCAGTCTCTTCAACAAATGTTCCTGAGAAAAATGAGCAACCACATTCAAAAGAATGAAACTGGACCACTTTCTTACACCATACATAAAAAAGAAACTCAAAATGGATTAAGAACCTAAATGTGAGACCTGAAACCCTAAAAATTCCAGCAATAATTTCTCTGACATTGGCTGTAGTAACATTATTCTAGATAGGTCTCCCGGGGCAAGGGAATTATAAAAGCAAAAATAGACTATTGGGACTACATCAAAATAAAAAACTTTTGCGAGGCAAAGGCAACAATCAACAAAACTAAAAGGCAACCTATGGAATGAGAGAAGATATTTGTAAATGACATATCCAATAAAGGTTTAGTATCCAAAATATATGAAGAACTTATACAACTCAAAACCAGAAAAAACAAAAAAATCCAATTTAAAAATGGGCAGAAGAAATGAACAGACATTTCTCCAAAGAAGACATACAGATGGCCAACAGACACATGAAAAGATGCTCAACATCACTCATCATCAGGGAAATGAAAGTCAAAACTACAAAGGGATATCACCTCACAGCCGTCAGAATGGCTAAAATCAAAAACACAAGAAAGAATGAGTGTTGGTGAGGATGTGGAGAAAAAGGAACCCTCTTGCACTATTGGGAATGCAAACTGGTGCAGCCACTGTGGAAAACAGTATGGAGGTTCCTCAAAAAATTGAAAATAAATTACGCTATGATCCAGTAATCATGCTACTGGGATTTACCAAAAAAATTCAAAAAAAAAAAAAAACCCACTAATTCAAAGGGATACATGCATCCCTATGTTTACAGCAGCGTTATTTACAATAGGAGCTTCTATAATTTGGTTATTGTAAATAATATATATGTATATAATGATATATATAATATAAATACATATAATATATAAGTATATATATATAATGGAATATAATTCGGTCATAGAATGAAATCTTGCCATTTGCAACAACATGGATAGAGCTAGAGAGTATAATGCTAAGTGAAATAAGTTGGTCAGAGAAAGACAAATACCATATGATTTCACTCATATTCATTCCCATGCGAATGACTTTTGAGCTCAGGTTAAGGAATTCAAGGCCCATGTTGGGTGTAGAGCTTACTAAAAAAGGAAAAATAGTCCCCCGCCTGGAATGCTGACCTATTGCATGACCAGTAGCCTTTTTGTAACCAAGAGGACAAAAACCACATACTGAGGTTGTTAGAGCAGAAAGCTGAAAGGAGCTTTATTCTTTGGTAAGCTACCCCCCAGATTCCCTCTCTCTCACCTGAATTTCTGTTATACATGATAAATAAATCCTTATTTATTTAAGCCTTGGCTAATTGGGTTTTCTCCTACAGCTGAATGCAGTAAAAAATGACACACTATGCTTTATTTTTCTTCACAACACTTATTGAGCATTATCAGTTACATCTACTTGTTGATTTGTCTATTGTCAAACTGACATTAGAATATAAGCTGCTCAAGGGAGGAATTTTATCTGTTTTACTTATGTCTATATCCCAAAATCTACAACAGTGCCTGACCAGTTGAGATAGTCAATCAGTATTAATATTTGTCAGGTGAATGCTTTGTGGCTTGCTCCTTTCCGTGTTAATGATTATGGCTCTACCTATTTTTTGGTATCAGCTTTCTTTGTAACAGGGATATATACTGTCTTTGTGTCCCATGATTTCATGTATCCATTCCCCTATAGATAGACATTTCAGTTATTTGTGTTTTTCCTGTATGTACAACTGTGCTCACATGTGACTATTTCTGTAGGATAAAAGTTATCCTCCAAAAGGATTGACTTCGTATACTCCTACTAATGGCATATGAAACTAGCCATTACCCAATATTGTTGGCCATGTGTGTATTAATCAGCTTTTATTTCTGCCAGTCTGGGGGTTGAGGAGTAGGAAGCCATATCTCAATGTTGATTTTACCTGCATTTTCCTGAGAACTTGTGAAGTTGACTATCTCTTCATATGTTTATTAGACCACTGATTTTCTCTATATCTTTTGCCTATATTTGATCAAAATCTGTATCATTAAAAATTGTATAGTTGTTTTCTGTATGTTCATATATAGATCCTTTGTATTTTTTTATGCTGCGAATATATTTTTTCAGACTGCACTAGTTTTTAAATGTAATTTATGGTCTTTCATCAAATAAAAGTTTTATAATTTTATATAGTAGAATCTATCCAGGGTTTCCTTTGTGATGTATACATCCTGTACCTTGTATATATTTATGAGCACTCAGCACTTGGGGTAGGGAACTTGGAGCCCACGCAGGGCCCACCTGACTGCAGAACAGAGCTCCTGGAAGGCCGTGCCAAAACCTTTCTCTGGAAGTCCTTTCTCTCTCACATAAATCAGTTTCCTGCTCCTGCTGAAGGCCCTTTCCACATGTGCAGCCGTGGTTCTGACTCTTGAACTCTTTGTCCATTTTAGTACCATTATCGCACTTTTTTAAAAAAAACATTTTATTTAAATTCATTTAATTAACATATAATATATTCAGAGGTAGAGGCCTGTGATTCATCAGTCTTATATAACACCCCATGCTCATTACATCACATGCCCTCCTTAATGTCCATCACACAGTTACCTCATCTGCCCACCTCCCTCCCCTCCAGCAACCCTCAGTTTGTCTCTTATGATCAAGGGTCTCTTATGGTTTTCCTCCCTCTCTGATTTCGTCTTGTTTTATTTTTTCCTCTTCCCCTATGATCCTCTGTTTTGTTTCTTACATTATCACACTTTTAAAATTAGTATAGCTTATAGCACGTTTTGATACACAGTAGAGGAAATCTTTCCTAATTGTTCTTTTTTTTTAAAGATTTTATTTATTTATTTGAGAGAGAGAGAGCACCCCCAGGTGTGTGCATGCCGCACATGATTGGGGGAGGGGTAGAGGAAGAGGGAGACGCAGACTCCCCGCTGAGCAGGGAGCTCAGTGCAGGGTTCTAACCCAGGACCCTGAAATCATGACCTGAACTAAAGGCAGATGCTTAACCGACTGAGGTGCCCCCTAATTATTCTTATTTCAAAATTTTCTTAGCTATTTTGATGCTTTCTCTTCCAGATGAACTTGAGAATGAGCTTGTTAATTTCATAAAAATCCTATTGAGGTTTTACTGGGATTGTATTGAATTATTCAATTTAGAGAAAATGTATAGCTTTATAAACGAACTGTTCGATCAGAAAGGGAGTATTTTTCTCCATTTATTTAGATCTTCTTTTACAGTTTTTAAAAAAGATTTATTTATTTTATTTTAGAGAGAATGGGAGGGGAGGGGCAGAGGGAGAGGGAGAATTCTCCAGCGGACTCCCCTCTGAGCACGGAGCTGGATATGGAGCTTGATACTGTGACCCTGAGATCATGACCTGAGCCCAAATCAAGAGTAGGACACTTAACCGACTGAGCCACCCAGGCGCCCCTTCTTTCACAGTTTTTAATAATTTTGTTTTATAGACAGTTTTTATCATAAGTCTTGAAAATGTTCATGTTCACTGCATTTCCAGCTATTTTGTAGGTTTGTAGTTATTATGAATTGGACCATCTTCCCCCTGACATTTCTAATCAGTTATTGTGGGATACAGGAAAGCTAATCAGTTTTTGTATGTTGACTACATACACCTGAAGTAAACTTTCATTTGTTCTTACAGTTTTTAAGTTGATTTCTTGAATTCCCCAGGCAGATGTTTCTATCATCCATAAGAGCCCAATCTGTTAGCTTCCATGCTACATTGCTTTCCTGTGAATGTTAAATTTGGGAATTTAAATATTAGCATGGAAATTTAAGAAAGCTAACAAAAGTTTTATTTTGAAGCATAGTGTAAATTGTGATAAATAAAATAAGATATTTTAAGGTATATTTTTCACCCATCACATGCATTTTAAGTAAGCTTTATGCCCATGGGCCTTGAACTCATGACCCTGAGATCAAGAGTCACATGCTCTCCCGACTGAGCCAGCCAGGCAGCCCATCATATGCATTTTATATTTTATGCTGACTTTAAAACTAAGTCTTTGTAAAATAGAATCTTGTATTAAAATTAACATTTACATGGAAAGCATTAGATTTTATTCTTAGCTGAAATGAATAGGATGTTAAGAAATCCTTCACTGCTTTAACAGATTATCTGCCATTACCTATGAATGATCCATCAAAGACTACAATTTAAGCCAGTATAAGCTTAGATATTTGAACAGAGGCATTAAAGATCCTATTGAAAGTGATTTCAATTTTCAAATGGGAAGTACAGACTAAATAAAATTTACATATGTTTTTTGAACAAATGCTTGAAATTTGATCACTTCTATGGACCGTTTGCATTTTATGGTCAGATTCACATCTATAAGACCACTTGCTAATGAACAGTGAGCAGTCAAAAAAAAAAAAAAACAGATGATGAGAATTAAAATACATTCTTTATGCTAAAATATGCAATGTCATATTTTTATGTAAACATAAGTTTTAAAATAGTTTATATCTTTTTCCTCCACTGGGAAAAAATGGATCACTTCAATCATGTTCAACAAATCTTTATTTTTAAAATGTCGTTTACCTTATTTCAACTCTTCTGACTATTCTCAATAATATTTTGAAACAAAAGGATTGAGATGACCAAACAAATAAAACAAGCAGATCTGTAGGCCTCTCTTGTTTTCCTAACGCAGAGAGCCAATGTGGGAAGGCACTAATCCAGTTCCCAAAACTGCATGACCTCCCCCTTGCCGCACTCAGGGTTTAAGAGTTGGAAACTGGACCAAAACTCCCAGTAAGAAGTTTTTACTTCATGGAAACATAAGCATAGTGATCTTGCTACACAGAAGAACCATGTGCCTCCAAAATCCCTCGTCCCTGCCCCTTTTTCTCATTTTTCTTAGGAAAGAAAACTCTGGAAAAATAGAAGGGAGAGAGGAGGAAATGAGAGGATGGATAAAACCTGAACGTCTATTTCACCATAAAGCCTGACAGAAGAGAAATTGGGGAACAAGAGCAGAAAATTTCTTTTTTTTCTTAAAGATTTTATTTATTTATTTGCCAGAGAGAGAGAGTGAGAGGGAATACAAGCAGGGGGAGCGGGAGAGGGAGAAGCAGGCTCCCTGCTGAGCAAGGAGCCCGAGGCGGGACTCGATCCCAGGACTCTGGCATCATGACCTGAGCCGAAGGCAGACGTTTAACTGACTGAGCCACCCAGGCATCCCGAGAGCAGAAAATTTCTTAGAGGAAAAAAGTACAAAAGGGATTGAGGATAAATATAAGGAAAGGAATCGGGGAGGTTTTTTTTGTTTTTTGGGTTTTTTTTAAGTTTTAAGTATATTAACCCAAGTCAAGCATTTCTTTCAATCATATTAAGAGAGTACCTACTAGAACTTGAAAATACTAGGTGATCATGGGAAGTTATGAGGGTGGTCACATTTTTTTTTCCCCCCTGTTAAGATTAAAGAACCTGCAAATAGTTCAGGAAATTAAGCAGCTTTTAAATTCTTCCTTCCCAGGGAAAGGATAGTCTTCAGGGTTTATTTGTAATCAGAAATTGAGAGCAAAACCCAGCAAAGTTGTCTTGTTGAAATTACGTGTAGGCAGCAGGAAAATCCCTGGCCACCCCATCACTCTTCAACATAAAATCATCCACCAAAGCTACAAGAATTAGGAAAAATCATATCTGTTCTTTTAAAATCCCTTTCTTGATTTTTTTCTGCCATTTCCTCCTGAAAATAAACTTATTGGTAAGACAGAACCAAGTAAAATGATTTATACATCTGGAAAGAATTGCATTTTGTGTTAAGGAGGTGAATCGCACATCAGATTATGTTGGCACACGCAAGTGAGCTTCAACATCTTAAACTTCTCTTTTCCCTCCCTTCGCTACACTTGCCTATTTTTCTACATTTAGTTGTACTAAACCTCACTTAGCTTCACCATTTTAATAGGGTTTGGGCAGGCAGTGCATATATGATGTCCTGAAAACACAGTGCCCTATGTAAACAATTGTTTTTGGCAATTCAGAGGTTTCGTGGCAGGATTGCATTTTTTTTTTTCTGAAAATCAAATGTTTAGGCCAAAGCTGGAATTGCATGTGCATTTTTATGACCTGGCATATTCAAACATTACCATTGTATGTTTAAAAAGGCAATTTGATCTTTTTTGCTCTTTCTTCTTTGGGCTTCCATCTTTTCTGGTGCCATTGTTTTCTTTTTTACAGTACATTTTCAGATCTTGGTATATCTCTTCAGCATCTGTTTCTCCTCAACTATAATTTTCATTCAAAAATTATAACTCTTTGGTCTCTTTGGACATGTTTTGTTTTGCTCCCGCCTGTGAACTTTGCCAGGGTGTGCTGAAGGTTAACAGTTCCATTTCTGGAATTCTCTTGGATCCCATTTGGAGAAAAGTGCCAAAGTATATAAGGAGGGTTCAAATGTACCTGGGCCCTGCTGAGGCCTTTGAGGAAGGCTTCACATGGCTGCACCCTCCTCCATCTCCCTTCTGTTCTCACTGGGCCAGCCTTCTTCAGGATTCCGTGTGCAAGTTCCCATCTTACTACACTTGTGGTGAGCCTGAAACTGATGTAATGTTGTGTGTCAACTACACTCAAATAAAAGAAATAATAAAAGGAGAAAAAAGAAAGAATCCTGTGAAAAAGAACCTTTAGAGTCACAAAAGGGCCAGAATACTTGTTTCTCTAACCAGACTCTCTCATGTTTATTAACAGGTAAAACACTGCTTCTCACTTCACTGAGTTTTCATCTCACATTACCCAGGGTCATGAGTATTTCCATTGCTCATTTATTAATGCTCCCATCAGTTGTCGGCAATGACCAGAGTTGCTCAAAGAGGTTTTCCCACAATTGCTGAAATAGTGGAAAGTTTAGGTGAATGACAGAAGTGTTGCTGGAAATGGCCATGAGGGACCTTTTAGGGATGTTTTGCCTGAGGGGCTCTGGGTCACAGATTGCTCCGTTAACATCATTTCTGCGCCACAGTACGCGTCAAGCAATTTGCTTTAGTTGTGACTTTCTGTTGCAAGAGGCCATACACTCAACCTAAAGCGGCTCAAGCCAAAAGAGATTTTTGTGGCCTGTATCACTGAAAAGCTCAAAGGTGGGGCTGTCTCCTCGTGCTGCTAAACGTAAGCCTCAGATGGTGTTGTAAGACCGCCAGCTTCTCTCTATAGATCCCTTGCGTTCTCTCGTTAGTGTTGGATCATTCCTCGCAGGCTCTCCCCTCGGACTCACGAGAGGCCTGCAGAAGCTCCATAACTTACATCTTCTTAGTTTCACATCCAGAAGGGGTCATTGCAGTCAGCCACTTGATAGTGGAAGGGTGAGCTGCATGAAACTGGATTTCCAGAGTATCTGGAAAGAGGAGCATGCCTGGAGATCTGACACTCCTCAAGATTAACCAGCCCTGGAGCCATACTACCTTAAGACTTGTGATGGGAGACAATAATTTATTCTTATTGATTAAATGACTTTATATTAAGTTTTCTTGTTACAAAGGAATTCTTTTTTTTTTTTTTTTTGCTGTTTCATCTTTTGGCCTACACTTTCTTTTAGTTCGATTATTTTGTTTTATACAGCACATTCAGCTGAAAGCATCTTAAATATTATTGTCATATTGGCTCCAGGTGGGTCACATGCCCCTTCCTGACCATTCACCATGAGACTATGATGTGTAATTGGCCCCAGCCTAAGATGCCCCAGCCCACTCTGCAGTGGGACAGCCTCCTCCTTCCTGACTGTATGGACTGAACATGGAGGAGGAGAGATATCTCCTGGCAAATGAGGGTATGTTTCCATAAAATAGTGAAATAGATACTAGGAATCCAAGATATCAGGTGTCCAGGACTGCATCCCTTTCAGTGTGCCTTCTATTACACTGTGGCTTTGACCTGTCAGTATGGTGAGTAAGGAGTGTGTAATTCAGCACTTGGTCTGGTAGCCCAGTGTATATAACTTCGGAGGTGTTCAGATCAAAGGCAGATCTGCTGTGCCACTGACCCATCTCAGTAGCCCATGAATACTTTTCCTCACTCAGAGCCTCATATCTCCAGCTTTGGAACAGCAGCCATTCTAAGGTCATGGCAAAGAAAAATGTGGTCCGTGGCCAAGACAGACAACCCTTGAGATGCTAGATAGTCCAGGCCTCTCTAAAAGATATGAGGAAACGCAGACAGTGATTGAAGCTGCACGTACCATCCCATAGGTCCCATAGTTCTCTGGCCCCTTCTCTCATATTCCCTGAAGTTCAGCTCATCTCATGGGTCTCAGAGTCAGCCTGGGATGTAGAACAGTGGGGCCTCAGGTCAGGCTGCGTCTAGTGATTTCAATTCTGCTGTTGGCTGGAATTCCATCTGTCAAGAAGGTTTTGCAGTCAGCCATTTGATAGTGGAAGAGTTAGTCCATGAAACTGGATTTCCTGCCTATCTGGAAAGAGGAGCACCCCTGGAGATCTGACATGCTCTGTGAAAATTAGGGGTTAGTTTTTGCTATTCCTGGTTAGTCTCTGCTAACCCTAATGCATTTCAATATTTGAGGATTCACACACACACACACACACACACACACACACACACACTCAAAGAAGAATTTTTCTATTTTTTTATCATGACCTTAAGTAACTTCATCAAGAGAATCTAATCAACATCAAACTATTTACTTCCCTCCAAAGTAATTTCCTGTCAATGCACAGACATGTATTTTCACTTAGTTATAATTAGTGTGAACATACTCGTTTTTGTTTAAGAAAGGTTTTCTTTACCTTGGCATTCAGATTTGTTTTCATAGGCGAAGAAAACACTGAGAACTAGAAGGAACCTTCACTGGAGAGTTGGGAGGATTATACAGGGTCATGTTATCCTACAGTTGACGAAACCTTGAAGGACCCCGAATTCCACCCCATATCTCTGATGACCGCCCTTTAGACTAATAGACTCACTGGAGCAGCTTTCCCACACAAAGGCCTCTCCAGTTCTTACTCCACCACACCAAGGGGGGGACTCTCCCTTCTAAAGGAAGAAGGAAATCCCACTGTCCAGGTCAGGAGGGTCCAGTGTCTGTCACGTGCCTGCACCCCTGGTACTCGCTTCCCTGTGTTGTGAAGTTATGTTCAGTGGTTTCCCATGCAGGAAGAAAGCCAAAACCATGCTACTTGGTAACACTTTTCCACACCATTCTCCTCAAATGTCTGCTTCTTTTTTTTTTTTTTAATAAAATGTAATCACAATAGGTTCCAATCTATCAAAGCGTAAATCTCCCAGTCTTTTCTCCTAAGCCAAGGAAGCAGCAAAGTTAGGTTTAATTAAAAGCAGCAACTATTTGTACAGCTGTCCCTGGGTTCATGGCTCGTAAAAGGATTTAGCTTCAAACCCCGCTGCCCACGTCCTTGGGCTCCTGGTCTGGGCAGTGCCAAACCCGCGCTTCCCGAGTCACTTGGGGAAGCGGGCCTCCCCAGCTGTGCCCTGATGCTTCTTTAGCCGCCAGATTCCCTGAGCGCGTGTGGCATGAGCAAAGCAGAGAAGAGCAGAACTTCCACATACACAAGTCCCCTTCTTTTGTTTGGGGGACACGAGGCCTTGAAGGTTACTCCAAGAAGTTGCTGAAAATTCTCCTAGGGTTAGGAAAGGGAGGGAGGAGGATCGGGATCGGTCTTCCTTTTGTGAGTTTTCCCTGGCTTTTGGCACTTTTGCTCAGGGTAGGTCTTTAACCTGCCACCCCCGGCACCCAAGGCATGAATGATCACTGACAGGCATCCTTCAAAGGAGATGGGGGCGGGGTATCCCTGCGGATAGATGCTTCTGCACCAAGCTGCAGGTTTTCGCAGCAAAGCCCTGGAGAAGAGGAAGAACCCGTGCTCAGCATTGGCTGATTTTCGAGCGCACCGGGAGCAGTGCCTCCTGCAGCCTTGGGTCCGGACACGCCCATTCGGATAGGAATTCGGGGGCCAGCGCTGGCCACCTCCTGCGGGGCAGGCTCCACCCTCGAGAGGCAACAAGGCCAACAAGCGGGTTGGGAAATGTGACCCTGGCGACCCCAAACGCCCCCGCCTCTCTCGCTCACTGCTACACCTGCCCGCGGAGCGCGCGGAGCCGCCGGCAGAGGCGATGGCTAGCCCTGCGCCCTTAGTGGCCTCCATCAGCCACCAAATGGTGGCTCTGCAGACTCTGCAGCTGCTGCAGCAGGAGTGGGGCTGGGGGGACGGTCCGGGCGACCCGGGGATCCCGCGCGATCCAGACCACGTGTCCGCTGCCCCAGCGCGTCGCACAGGCCCGCGGAGGGCCCGGCCGGGGCCCGGGCGCGAAGAGGGGGGAGGGCGGCGGGGGGCCAGGAGTGGCGGGTCTGGGGCGCGGGCAAGCTCCCCAGAAGTAGAAGTGGTTCGAGGCGCCGAAGGGGGCGCGGAGCTGCTGCCCTTCCCCAGGGGTCGGGGGCCCTGCACCCTGGCCCAGATGGCGATGCGCAGCGCGCTGGCCCGCGTGGTGGACTCGACCTCGGAGCTGGTCAGCGTGGAGCAGACGCTGCTGGGCCCCCTCCAGCAGGAGCGGTCCTTCCCCATCCATCTGAAGGTGAGTCTGACCTCGAGCACCCGGCTGGGGCGCAGGATCCCGCGGCAGGGCGGGGCTGCCCGGCCAGGATAAAGCCCGGAGGGGCCACCCATTGAAAAGCTGAGCGGTCCAGGGGATTCAGCGTCTGTGAGACGGAAGGCGGGAGGTGACAGCCCTGGGACTTGAGTCCAGGAACTCGGGGTCCACCTGGGGCCCAGCTGATTGCGGAACTGAGACGCGGGGAGGCCTTGCCAAAACCTTCCTCTGGAACTCCTTTCTCCCTCTCACATCAATCAGCTTCCTGCTCTAGCCGAAGGCCCTTTCCACATGCGCAGCTCCTGGGATGGAGGACAGCTGTCCCTGCTCCCCGCTTGAAATTAATAACCCTTACTCCAGAGCCTTCAATACCCCTATTAAGTCCCCTCTGCCTTTTGCATGACAAAATCACCTAGATTTATTTAAAGTTCCTTCACACTTAAGAATCAAAATTATTTTTGCATAAACCCAATCCCCCACAGAGTTCAGAGGCCTTACAGAGTCAACCTAAATTCTCATAAAGTGGGGTGAGAGCGGGGTGGGTCCCGGGTGTCAAAGCGTGAATACTAATGCTAAACTCCTGCTAAGTCACGCAGCTCCTATTTGTAGGGCCCGTTTCCTCTCATGGTACCAAACTGTGCTGGTCCGTGTAGCCAGGGAGCACAGTAGCTGCCTCTCAGGCTGAGTGGGGCTGTGGAAATCTGGAGGTCTTGGGATCCAGTCTCCACCTTGTCATTAACTAGCCTAATTGGTTTAAGGTCACAGATCTCTTTGAGGTCTTCTGGCTTTCCAATTTTGCTTCCTTCCTTCCCCTTGGGAGGCTAGCGGAAGGAAATGAGGGGGAATGATGAAGAAAGCTTAGAGCAGTTCCCAAGAGTTGTTATTCTTGCTCTACAAGCCAAGATTTGGAAAAAATTGCTATGTTTTAGATTACTATACACTGTAAAAGACTGATTTGAAATTAAATATAATAAAGCCTATGATACACCCAAAAAAGTATTGTTACTCTAACACGATGGTTTCTCAATCTCCTGCTGTTGACATTTTGGGCTGGATAATTGTGGGGTTGTCCTGTGCATTATAGGATGTTTAGCACCATCCTTGGCCTCAACCCAGGAGATGCCAGCAGCCTGACCCACCCCCCCAACAAACTGATACAACCAAATATTCCCAAATGTGTGTTGGGGGGAGGGAAAATAAGATCGCCTCCAAAGGTGGAGCATGGCCCCACTCACGTTAGGAAGTTAAAAAATGAAGCTGCATTTCACTAATGGTCTCGTGTAGAATGCACCTTTCCTTGGTGGTCTGGTTTCATTCTTTTGCCTGTGGCTGTTGAGTGTTCTTATTACCATTTATTGAAGAGACTGTCCTTTCTCCATTGTATGTTCTTGGCTCCTTTGTTGTAGGTTAATTGTCCATATCTATGTGGATTTACTTCTGGGCTCTTAATTCTGTTCCAATGATTCATGTGTCTGTTTTTATACCAATATCATCCTGTTTTGGTTACTGTAGCTTTGTAGTATATCTTGAAACCAGGGAGCATGGTACCTCCAGCTCTGTTCTTTTTCAATATTGCTTTGGCTATTTGGGGTCTTTTGTGGTTCCACACACATTTTAGAATTACTTGTTCTAGTTCTGTGAAGTAGGCCATTGGAATTTTGATTAGGTATTTCACTGAACCTGTAGATTGCTTTGAGTAGTATGGACATTTCAACAATATTAAATATATATATATATATTAATTCTTTCAATCCAAAATATGGAATATCCTTCCATTTATGTGTGTCTTCTCCAATTCCTTTCATGTTTTCTATATTTTTTAAATTAAGAACATGTGGATTGATTTTAGACACAGAATGATTTCAGGAGGATTTGTGCTAATGGAAATAATACCTGTGTATCACTTGGAAGTGTGTGGAAACTATCCCTCTAACATCAATTCTCTCCCACAGTGTTACCCTTGCCACAGAGAGGAGGAGGACTCACTTGAATGAAAAGCCCACGGCCCAGATGTAAAGCATTAGGGACCCAAAGTAGAGACAGCGCAGCACAGCCCAGTGATCTGGTCCTGCAGAGCCTTTCAAACCTACCATTCTACTTCCTGCTGTAGGCCCTTGGGCAAAATATTTAGCTTTCCTGTGCCTCAGTCTCCTTGCCTTAAAGTGGGGATAGAGGTACCTAACCTTACAGGGTTATTAGGATAATGCACATGAAGTCTTAGCTAGTGGCTGCCCATACAAACTCTCAATACCTTTAAACTTTTATTTTTATTATTATTATTATTAACAGGTTGTTGCCTCACGTTCTCATTGACTATTATTGTTGTGAGTTCCAGTCCTGATATTGATGGATCTGACCCATGGAGTCTATTGATTTTTCTGAGACTGTTGACAAAAGCAAAGTTAGGATGACCCATGGAGAGTTCCAAGAAGCCTCCACTATCCAGAGGTCGGCTTTAGCACATGCCTGATGACTGACTTACAGATGTTGTCCCCAAATGACTTGCTGATCAAACCACTGAGGCTTAAGGAAGTGAAATTTTCAGGCATGAAGGCAGAGAAATTCTCAGCACAATACTAATGGACTTCTTTTTATAGCATTTTACTCTTTTCTTAAAGATACCGACACTTAATATTCTTCCTGAATATTTAGAGATTATCACACATGTGCAAAAACTACATGAAGGGAGTTTCTTTAGAGTGGATAAAAAATGCTTCACAGTACTGAGTCTTGTTAAATTTGTTGGAGAGGCTAGAGTTAACCAGCTAGAAAACATTTATTACAGGAGAAAACTGAGACTCAGAGGAATTTAGGATTTTGCTAAAGATTTCACAGCTGAAAAGTGATGGCCCATGGTTCAAACATGGTTTTATCTGGCTTTTTCTACCAAATCACAGTGCTGGATTAAAGAGGTGTGATGAATGTCATGCAGAAATAAATTCCATGAGTGTGTATGGTTGGTAGACAGGGCAGCGTTGGACGGGCCGTGCACTGCACACTGCTTGGGCTGCAACAGTCACCTTGTAGACTAGGTATCTTGGTCAGCTTGGGCTGTCATGACAAAATGCCATAGATGGGGTGGCTTAAACCACAGACATTTATTTTCTTATTGCTCTGAAGGCTGGAAAGCTGAAGGTCAAAAATTTGGTTTCTAGTAAGGTCTTTCTTCCTAGTTCATAGACTGCCACCTTCCTGCTCTGTCTTGAATAGTTTGTCCTCTGTGCATGCAGAGAGGGAGAGAGAGAGATCTTGGATGTCTCTTCCTCTTCTTACAAGGACACTGACCCTATTGGGTTAGGGCCCCACCCTTATGACCTCATATAACCTTAATTACCTCCCTAAAGGTCCTATTTCCAGTACAGTCAAACTGGAGGTTATGTTTCAACACATGGACTTTTTTTTTGTGGGGAGACACCATTTAACCCATTATACTGGGTGATTTGTGTGTCTCTTTATATGATGGCCACATTACATAGTGACCCAAAGCACCAGGTGAATGTAGGAAATCATTATCAAACTAGTAATAACTATCATGAATGTCTTAGGCACTCACCACTCAAAGAGAGCATAGAAATGTGCACAGGACCAGATGGAAGCCAGTCTAGGATTTTAAGAACTGCCTAAAAATGACCAACTCACATAGACACCATTAACCAAGCCAATTATGAAGTCACTCTGATTGAGTTTTTCTGTCTTCCTTTGAGAGTCAAAAACACTTATAGTTTCCAAGAGTTCTGCTCTGATGCAAGTTTCATGGAAACTATGGCTGATGCCAACTTTCAGAAGCAGGAGAACTTTCCTGCTATTACAGATTAAACTTGCCTGTGAGTTCACCCATTCCAATTAGCTGATTCTGGTACCAGTTGTTCCATCAAGCTCAGTAATCGTTGCTGGTTTTCTCATTCTACATACCAAGCATGGCAGTTATAAAACCACTGGCTTTGGCTTCACAGTCACTGCTAATGCTCTTTGCAAACTGCAGGTGTGAACATTGGGTCACTCAGAGGAAGACATTGGTGATGAGTGCTTTTTTTCCTCATTAACATGAGTGTGAAGACTTTCTGCAAATTTGGGAATCGTGTCTTTAAAAATTGCTAGCAAACTATTGAAGAAATAAATGCTCAGGGTTATATGATTAATAGCACAGCCAGCGAATTGCTCTTCATTTGGGATAAAATCGTGGTTTTCTGTGACAAAAAGGCCCAGTGACTACAAGTAGCTTAATTATAGCTTTGTCCTTGCTCATAATGTGAATGATAGGAAAATCAGGACATTTACAATTGCCAAAATGAAAATTTTGGGAAAGATGTTGCAGGAAGGCCCTAAAACAAAACTACTTATGTTTAACATCTTAGTGGAAATGCTGCCGTGCTTTGTTTTATAATTTTGGGATTTGCCTTATGAGCATACCTGAATTAAGTGCTTATATCCATCACAAAGTGTTTTAACTGGACTTTTCTAATGAAAATGGTACCATACCCAAAGCAAATGCATAAAAAACCTTAGTTACTTGTGAGCATTTACACTGGGTACACCACAAGTAAAAATGTTTAATTTCCTGTGGACGATAGACTTTTTATGGTGACTGGCAGATACTTTAGTTCTTCACTGAGTGTTTTATTAACACACGGTTACATATCTATTTGAGATTGACCTTGGGTTCAGGCAACTGGTGGCTCCTCTGGGCCCTGTGAATTTGTAGTTCAAAGCCAGATGTTGATGAACCAAGGGGGCAATTTGTAGTATACTGTTTCTGATAGCATGGTTTTCACAACATCCCTCTAAATAGAGAAATGGCATTCCCATTTTAGGTACACATCCAGTATGGAGGATCGTGATGGGTCTGGGGAAGGGATTTGTGCTCCTTTGGGGGGCCCAGCCCTGGGCACCTGTAGTGGAGAGTGGTCTGCTGAAGTTCATTAAGGTCAGGAGGCCCCATCACAGAAAGCTGGGAAGAGCTCTTTCTTCAGTGCTCTCCATAGGGAGCATTAAGCATTCAGGGGGAGCGAGAAAGGAAAATGTGAGAAGAAACAAATTTGTGGAGGCCATTGTAAGAGAGTATAGCTCAAGATGTGACTGTCTTGAAAAGAACCAACTTATTTTAAAGCCAGTGGTGAAGGGGATATGAGCTGACTTAGAGTTTATGTAGATCGAGCAGTGATTTTGAAGGTGATGAGGTAGGAAAAAACCCAAAAATCTTCCTTGTGGATTGTTTAAAAGTGATCTGCATTGTAGAGCCTATAAAGTCATATTGTATTTTTTACTCGATTACCCATTGGTGTTGGTTTCAGAAAATAAGCTTTGAAGCTGACTGTTGATGCCAGATTCTTCTTGCCTTCAAGACTACAGTTTTGATGGGAGTGCTTATTTTCAGTACAAAGCTAAAAAAGTTCCAGCTTTTTTTCCCTTTTGGACTTTGCAGGTGCATTTGCAGTTGCTCAAGGATTCCAGATGTGTGCATTCCTAATAAACACAATGCATAATGCAGAAAAGTGCAAGTGTGGCAGTTTTTCTAAGAGACCTCCCTTTTACTGGGCAGGAGAGAACAGAATGGAGGAAGAGAGAGCTCCAGTTAGGGAGGGTCTCTGATTAGCTAGGAGTTGGCTTGACATGGGGTGTAGAAGGTTCCACGCCTTGAATATCTTCCAGACAGCCAAACCCTCTCAATTATGTTGCAGGGAAGAGGGATGGGCCAACAGACCAATCTTCAATTTGGATGTGACCAATGCCAATTGGAGCTTCGTTAACACTCAGTTAACCTCAAGAAAAATAGTGTGAATATGGCCAAAAAAGAAACATTCACTTGTAGACATTTTTGTTCCGTCTCAAAGCTAGGTTGGTGCTTCCCCTGCTTGCTTTCATGATATCCCTGCTCATCCCACTGGGGCATCTGAGGCCCTGTAGTTCAAGTTCCCCCGTCTGTCTCCCGCCGTGGGTAGTGAGCTGTGCTCTCGGAGTCATCACTGTACCCAGCCCAGTTTCTAAATTTGGGGCGGGTCTTGGATGAAAATTTGAGCTTGGGAAGAGAGGATAATTCAAGCTCTGCCCCTCATTTGCTGTGCGACTTGGGTATGTTGCTTTATCTCTCTAAGCCACGTTTCTTCATCGGTCATTCACGGACCATTGTGAGGCTTGAGTGAGACAAGGTAGATCAGAAGCCTGGCTTTGGATCCTGTACCTAGCAGGTTAAGCCAGACCAGTGTTTTTAAAATGCTGGCTTACCATGTCATCTCCATGCTTGGAAGTGATCAGGGACTTTACTGTGGCACTCAAGGCTCCCACACTAGTTTGTGTCCTCATTCCCAGCACAAAGCTCTGCTCTTTTCCGACTGGCCTCCTCCCAGTCCCAGCCCCTACTTGACTTCAGGCCTTTGCTTGTGTTGTTCATTCTAACCGGGAGGGCCATCTCTTCCCTGAGAGGCAAAGACTGCATTCCCTGCACCAGCTGTCTTGTAACATCTGTACAGCCTACCCTGATGCCTCATCCTAACCTTCAGTCCCTTCTGCAAAGGCTAGAGCACTCTGATGGTCTTGACCACTTTTTTTTTTTAATTTTACTGTGGTTAAAAAAAAGAGTGTAACATAAAATTGACCATTTTTAGTGTATAGTTCAGCAGTATCAAGAGCATTCACATTATTGTGCAACCAATCTCCAAAATTTTTTTCATCTTGTAAATCTGAAACTCTGTACACAATAAACAACAAATGCCCATTTCCCCCTCCCCTTGCCTCTGGCATCCACCATTCTTCTCTGTTTCTGTGAGTTTGACGACTCTAAGTACTGCGTGTAAGCGGAATCATACGGTATTTATCTTTTCGTGTCTGGTTTATTTCAGTGACATTAACGTCTTCAAGGTCCATTCATGTTGGAGTACGTTCCAGAATTTCCTTCCTTTTTAAGGCTAAGTAGTATTTCATTCTATGTATACACCATAGTTTGTTCATCCATTCATTTGTCAATGGACCTTTGAGCTGCTTTCACCTCTTGGCTATTGTGAATAGTGATGAACATGGGTGTGCAAATATCTCTTTAAGATCCTGATTTCAATCCTTTTGAATACATATTCTGGAAGTGGAATTGCTGGATCATATGATAATTCCGTTTTTCATTTTTTTGAGGAGCCTCCATGCTGTTTTCCGTAGTGGCTGTGTGATTTTACGTTCCTGCCGGCAGTGCATGAGGGCTGCAGTTTCTCCACATCCTCACCAACACTGGCTATTTTCAGGGTTTTTTTCGATAGTAGTCATCCTAATTGATACGAGGTGAGCTTGGCCACTCTTTTGGAGCCTTAATCTTATTCTGTGTGACATCTCTACTGAACAGCTTGAATAGTTTCATCTCCACCAGTTAGATTCCCACCTTCTATAGAGCATATTGTTCTTTTTCTTTTCTGTCCTTCCTTCCCCCTCTCTCCTTCTTGCTGACCTCCCATCTAGCAGAGTACTTTATGCACAACTTTAGATGGATGGAGTGCCTTATAAATTCAAAGTTTGCATGACCATGAGCTTATTTGACCTTCACAGTGTCTCCATGTGGTAGCTATTTGTTTCCATTTTACACATTAGAAAACTGATTATTCCATAGATAAAATGTCTTGTCCATGGATGGCCTGTCAAAGGGACAGAACCAGGCCTCCGACGGCAAGTCCAGTGCTTGTGAAGGAATAACCCCAGCATCCCAGGGGTCTTTTCAGGTGCCTGGAGGGCTACGATCCTTACTAACATCTGGAAAGTCCTTTTTGCCGCATAGGGTAAAATGCTCACAGGTTTTGGGGATTAGGACATGGACATCTTTGGGAGGCCATTATTCTACTACAGGGCAGATTTCAGCTAAGAATTAAGGAAAAAATGTTCTGGAAACTAGAGCCAAGAGTTTCTCCTGTGTGGCAAACAGTGTGACACCAGGTATGCTCTAGAAAGGATTCACACATCAGGAAGAGCTTTGTATGAACTCTCTAAAGTGCTTGGATTATGAGTCTATAAATGTCTGTTCTTCTGTAAGGTTGGGTTTTTGTGTTTTTACCAGAACCCCCATTCCATTTCACTGGACATTTGGATATATGTTCTATGTGCCTCAATCCTCCTACTAGGTTATAAGCTTTTTAGAGACTAGGTACTCGTGTCTTACTGCTTTTTACCCAGTGTGGTCAATCATGTAGTGGAGACTTCACATGTTTCAAAGAAATGTAACTGTTGCATTAACTGAGTCTGAGGCCATTGCCGCAGTAGATTGGTTGAGTCACTATAAAATGTAAATGCCCCCTATCAGTCTGAACCACTGTAACAACCAATACATTTCATATCCAGAGTCTGAAATTACACAAGGCTTTAGAAGTTCCAAAACCTGTCTTTAGATTGCTAAGTCATAGTTTTCTAATTCTGGCAGCATGCTCAAACCCTACGTAGGCTATTTCATCATTTCTGGAAGCATCTGGGACTTGCTAAATAAAAGCTGCTGGGAGGATGTGTTCTGTCATTGAATGGAAAGCACCATACACAAAATCATTATGAATATTGATCATGTGATTTTCTACTGAAAGCCCATGAACCATTCAATATGCCACTGCCTCAATGCTGTGAATTTTCGGCCCCCGCCTATGCAACAGAATCAGTAGAGGTTTGGTTGGAGGCCATGATCATTGGATCCACAGTTGGCCTTCAGACCCTTCAGAAAGGAAGAGAAGCAAACACCTGTTTTATTGTTCCATTCCCAGGCTTAAGAGTCCCATGGAAAGCCTATGCCTATTAATTAGTCTTCTTTGACTGTTAATATATTTGAGAAAGGATTAAGAAGAAATACTGTACTAAAGGAGTAAAATAAAGAGACTTTGCAAAGCTTGCCAGAGATCTGAAGTTTACCCACGGCCTCAGGGACCAGTACAGGCCAGGAGTGGAATTTTATTACATGAATACTTTCCCCAAGTGATGCCTTCTTTGATTCTTTACAGTAAACGTGAAATTGACTTCAGATTTTAGGCCCACAAACATATTTTTAAAGGCATTTTAATCTTATTTGGGTGATGAATGCCTTTGCAGACTGGCTAATAGGCACGCGTCAGCACACATTTCAGTGGTTCCTTCAATTTTGAATTTCCCTTTGCATGTTGTCTTTGATCCTTCCGCTTTGTACTTAGAGTTGGATTACTTCTATAAAGCAAGCAGACAATTTCCCTTGATGTGGATCTAGGGGAAGTAGTCCAGAGGCATATTTTTCCCCTCTACTTTCCCATTCCCAAGCAATATGCTCCAGGAATATAGGTTACTCCAAAAACTATGGGAGAGATTATCTAAGTAGCCCCTTGATACCTTCTAAGCAGAAATGAGCAACACGCAAAGGCGGGGAAGCTAGAATGCTTTAAAGAGGAAGAAAAAAACAAGAAGCATGGTAGCCTGTGAATACTTGAGTAAAGGAACTATGGCGTGTTGTGCTGATCTTTCTATCCCAGCACCTTACTCACACTGGGGTCCTGCTGCCATTGTTGGCCAAACTCAATAGATGAAAGTTTGTTTTGTTTCCCAGAAGATGTTCTCTAATAAACACTTTGCCAGAGACCCAGGTCCTTCTAACCCAAGTGACAGAGTTTTTGTTAGGGAGAAGAAGAGCTTCTCTTTCTACACAGAATTAGGAAGAAAACTCTAGTTTCAAACTTCAGTTCAGTATTCTATGGTGACTAACATAACAACAAAATTTAAAAAATAAAAAAAAATTAAAAAAATTAAAAGAACAAAAAAACTTCAGTTCAGCTTTTAGCTCTTTCTTTCATTTTCTTTTGGATTATGTTTTTTCTTTTCCTAAGTTCTTGAGTTGAATTCTTAGCTCATGCTTTTTCAGTGATTATTCTTTACTTAAATAGCATTAAGTGTATGAATTTCTCAATGCAGGTGTGTCCCACAAGTTTGTGATATATTATGTCCATAATTGTTCAGTATAAAGTATTTTAAAATTTCAATTAATTTTTCACTGATCCATGAATTATTTGGAAGTAGATTTTTAAGTCATGTATGTATTGGGAAGGTTATGTTACTGATTTCTCATTTATTTGCATTGTGATTTGTATGATATAGACTTCTAGATATTCATTAAGAATTTACTTTGGGCATATTATAATACAGTCAGCTTTCATAAATATTCCATATATCTTTGGGAAAATTTGTATTTGCTTATCTTTATTGAGCCAAGCTTGTGACTAGTGTTTCAGTCTTTTCTCTCCAGGCTGATCATTTTGTTGTTTGATTTATGTGTCTCAGAAAGCTGGGTAGAAATCAGTTTTTTATGTTTATGGATTGAATGTAAATTAAGATAATCATATTAGGCACACACAAAGTACAAAATTGTTACACCTTCTTGGAGTTCCTTTTATTAACTGTAGCTTATTTTATCCTTAATAATGATTTTCCTGGCTTTGTTTTGGCTTCTCTTTGCCTTGTATATATTTTAGCATTCATTTACTTTAAGTCTTTAGGTATTTTTAGTTTTGAATGTGTTTCTTGTAAAGAACTTATCAACAGATCTTTTAAAATCCAGTCTGGTAACCACCATATTTCAAAAGTTGTCTGATTTGGTGTTTTCTGTTCCCCTTGATTTATGTTTATATATTTCTTCATTTTTACCTTCTAAAAATAGAATCAATTAAGTTTTAATATTCCTTTTGTCTGCTGACTTTGAAGTTTTACATATTATTTCTGTCCTTTAATGATAACCCTTACATTTCTCACACGCATACTGAAATAAGTCTGAAATTTATCAACTTTGCCACTTTTCTAAATAGTACAATGCCTTAGAATGCCACTCCATCCCACATGTTACTACTCTTCAGCATTTTGGAACCATCTTGCTTTTGTAAGTCCCAAGTTAATTGTTATAATTTTGGTTTTGAACAATCAATTCTTTAGATTTACATCATATTTTTAAGTTTCTTTGTTCATCGTTGCTTCTTGTGTCTCATTCTTTCCTTCTGAATTGAATGTCCCCTTTCTGAATTACATCTCTAGGAAAATATGACAGTGCGGGTGGTAACGCCTATTGTCCTTTTAAATGAAGGCATATTTATTTTGCCCTGATGTTTAATTAATAGTTTTGTTGGATTAAAAAAAATTCTATGTTGACAATTATTTGAAAAATTATCCCATTCTTTTCTGACTTCAATCATTGTAGCTTAGTAGTTGGCAGTCTGTCTTGTCATCCCTTGAAAGCCATCAGTCTTCCCCCCACCCCCCGGTTGCTTTTAAGAGTAGTTTTGCCTCAATAAGTTTAGATTTGAATCTCATTTTACTTCCTGAATTTATGTTTGTGAACCTGGATTCATGTTTTGGATCAATTTTGAATAATTCTTATTCATTATTCTCTTTAAATATTGTCTCCCCTCTTCTCCCCCAACCTCTCTCTTTCTCCTGGAAGCGTTATCTGTTGGGCTTCATCATTTATCATCCATGTTGTTTAACTTCCCATTCATAATTCCTATGTCTGGCTTTTTATCTTACATTCTGAGTAATTTTCTCATATTCATCGTCCAGTTTACTATTCCTCAGTTCGAATGTATTCAGGTGTTTAAATTGTCTATTGAGTTTTTAATTTGTCAAAATAGTTGTTATTTCTGGAAATGTATTTGGTTCTTTTCCAAGCCTGTTTTTACTTAAAAAGTGTTTTATTCCTTCTTTTATATTTTTAATCACTTTAAACAGATTTTATAGTTTCTAGCTGAAATACTTGGAAATTCTGCCCTGTATTAGTATCTGCTGTATCATGGTGGTTATGTTAAATTTCATATTCTGAGTTTGTCTTTGACAGAGTATTATGGGAATACTTCTGTGAGGCATGGGTTGTGGATGTGTCCCCATGGAACAGGCTTTTATTTCCTTTTACCATGTATCCATGGATATTTCAGCCCAGTTCCAATTTTTAAATTAATTTCTTAGCATGAGTGTTCCCAGAACATGTATATGGATGGTATAGAGGGCAGCTCCCAACTTCAGCTGTTGTGTAGTACAGGTCAACAGTTATGCGTTGTTGGGGCAAGTTTATCCTCTACCCCAAACCCAGCTCCAGATTAACTTTCTTTTTTTGATGAATATTGGCGGGCCGCTAAAATAATCTACTTTTCCTTTATCTCTGGCCCTTAGGGATTTCCACTGTGTTCTTGCAATATCAGAAAGGATGTTTGCTCTATTTTATTTAGAATTCAGTTTCCTCAAAGGGTTTTGGGGAAACTAAGTGTGCCATGTTACCAGAACTGGAAGTCTGTGGAGAGTCATTTACATGTATTTAAAATAAATTATATATTCAACACTATCTCTGATATGGAATAATTTCATTTGTCTGTTTGTTTATTGGAATAATTTTAGTGTACCATTTCTATACAATGGATTTTAGAATGTGAAACATTTAGGAATTAAAAATATATTTAGTTATTTTGTTCTTTTAAACTACCTGGGAACTATTCTTTCTAAATTTGCGTTGGAAAGTTCTTGACTCTGTGTTCATTAAATACCAAATCCTGTGTTGGAATTTTGAAGAGTATGAGTATGGAATAATAGGAACAGAGGCTGTTTGTGTATTCTTTAAAGCTCTGTTGGAACAAATAACAGAAACTCAACTCCAAATGGCTTAAGTAAAAAAGGCATATTTATTGACTCAGATAACCAAAAAATCCTGGGGTTTATTTTTCAAGTATAGCTGGATCAATATGCTCAGAGAATGTAATTAGAATCAATCTCTTTTAATCCCTTGGTTCTTTTTTTTTTTTTTTCAGTCCTGGCTTCATTCTCATTTGGATTCTCCCCTTATGGTGGCAGGATGCCTTCCAAAAGCCCCAGCTAAAGAGAGCTTCTCTTTCCCAGTCTAACAGACATTCTAGAACTGTGGCTTATTGGTCTGTGTTAGGTCACCTGTCCATTCCTGACCAATCCAAAGTGATTGAGGGGTGGTAGTCTCTGATTGGCCTAGTCCCTGGAGTTGTAGAGTGGGTGGGTCAGCTTTGATCAAATCACATAGGCTGAGAATGGAGGACAGTAGTTCTCTCAGAAAATAATTGAGGTCCTGTGATGGGAAGAAATGGGAATGGAAGCTGGGTACACAAAACACAACAAATGTCCCCATAACCTATCTAATTGCTTGTGTTTGCTGTTTATTTCAGGATAGTGTTGAGTTTAGAAACATCTGCAGTCATTTGGCTCTACAAATTCAAGGACAACAGTTTGACAGAGATTTGAATGCTGCCCACCAGTGTTTGAAGACAATAGTCAAGAAGCTGATTCAGTCACTTGCTAATCTTCCTTCAGATGCCCACGTGGTAGCCTGTGCTTCTTTGAGACAGATCTTACAGAATCTCCCAGACATATGATGTTCAAGTCACCAGAATTAAAACCATAGCTGGTACTGCCAAGAGAACTGGGTATCTTACGTTCCTAATTGAATCAGCAGACAATGGATGCTTTTATCCCCAGCAAGGAGAGACTTGATGACATATACAGCAGTCTGACCAATGGCGTCTGTACCCTTTAGATTATAGCATGTTGGTGAACATTTTTTAAAGCAGTAGTTCACATTTTTAAGTATGTTGAGATATTTGCTTACTTTTTGATTGAAATATATTCTACTTTGTGGAACTGATTGGATTATATATGTATATATTTACTAATTCATATTAAGTATTAGTTTTGATCAAATGATACATTTATCTATACTTATATTAATGTAGGCCTATGTGGTTTAATATGGTTATTTAATATGGTTATTTATATATGGTTATATGATTAAAGCTTCATGGTTCTTAAAATTATCTTGAATAAATAGGATATTTGATAATTGATATGTTCTACTTACTGAGGATTTCATTTTATGTTATGAAAATCATCTTTAGATGGTGTAGGACCACATGTGTCAGTAATTATGAGTTCCAATGCTGGCATTAATAACTTACTGTTGGACAGGAAAAGAATTGCTTCTAAGCCTTGTGCTTTCATATACTGATTTGTAAATTTACAATGATAATGAGCTATGAAGTACCAAGGATATATGATATGTAAATACAAAGTACAGTATTATTAAAGTCTCATGTGGAAACATGTAGCTCTTCTTACTGTTTCTAAATATTCCAATTGAAGTAGGAAATTCTTGTGAAAAACAGGAGGGAGTGGATACCCTGGCAGGTTTCCCTAAATATTTAGAGCTAGGAAAAGAGAGGCTAACTTTTTTTTTTGCACCAGTGATCTGAACATGCTTAGGAAAAACTAAATTTCCTGTTGTTTAATGATGACTGTATTGAGAACCAAAGTAAATTGAATGCTGCCTTTCCCTTAAAAGTTTAATAGAAATGGCATCAGATTTAGAAAAAAGAGTACACTGTCTACGTGCAGCTTATTTTCTGAAGGAATTAAAAACTAGGTCTGTATGGTGAGAGTAGATCTGCTTTTAAAAAATAAAGTGTTAGTAGTAGTCAAAGCCTTTTAAATTCCACATATTCTAATCCTAGTTGGTTCCAAAATTTTATCCCAGGATGTAATGATGAAAGGTAAATATATTCCTTCTCTTTAGATGTAACTGACCATTCCATAGAAGAGAATTACATTTATGGGACTGAATTCTAAATGAAAGATGAAAGGTATGTGTGTGTGCGTGTGTGTGTGCGTGCGTGTGTGTGTGTGTGTGTGTATAAGGGTGAGGTGGGCCAGAAAAGAAGGGCATTTATTTCTTGGAAACAGTCTTTGGTACTTAGTTCTCTCATTCCTAGGAAACATTGTATTCTGGGACTGTCACCATATTTTACAGTGAAGTCTTTCTTTCCCTGGGGAAATTATCCCAGGACTGTTCTCTAAAGACCTATCATTATTTATAGGCTGCCTTCCCCATTGTAGTCAATAGCTCTCTCTAAATAAATATTAACATTAAGGCTTTTTTTTTTACTCTCATCCCCAAGAGATATTAAACATTTTTGCTTCTTTCTATCTGTTCTTGTGTTTTTTCCCCCTCATTTTGCAATGTGTTTCCCATAGACCAATTAAAACCCTATTTCATACTTTAAGTCCTGATTTACCTACTACCTCCTCATTGCACTCTCTTGGATCATCCTAGTAGGACATGGGTTCTTCTTCCTCTGAACTCATACTGGTATTATTACATACCATGTTATACCAAGGCTACTGGTATACTTGCAACCAAGATCAGCTTGCTGAGGGCAGGGATTATTTTAGACATATTTGTATATTGCATAACAACTACAATTCTAAAAGTTCCTTGACTCTACTAGAACTTCTGTTGTCTTTATCACCTTTTCACACTGCCCCCACCTCTTACTTCTGTGGCTTATGTGCTATGCTCAATTTGTATGATCATTTGGTTGTACATGCCACCAACTCCCTTCTTCTCTTTTCCTTTGGTTGAATGCTGCAGACAAAACTCCATTCCTGGTCAAGACCAACTCTCTGCTTATTCCACATCTCTATATGAATTCTGAATGTAGCTTGAGTACAACACACAGCCATGCAAATTTCACTTCAATTCATGGCTCCCAATCTCAATCTGACTGACCACTCAGGCACTGGGCCCTGTTTCCTCTCACTTCCTTGAGCACTTCCCTTTTGTACTCATTCTTTTGCCTGCAGTATCAATTCTTGCTTCTCAATAGGAGCATTTCTATCAGCGTGCTATTATCTTATAGTAATTCCTCCAATCTTTGAAAAACAATTCCCCCAGCTACTACTTTATTTATCTCCTCCCCTTAAGAGGAAAACTCATGGCAGTTGTCCAAATTAGTTGTCTACCATTCTTTTTTTCCCAATTCCCTTCTGAGCTCACTCTAGATGAATTTTGTGCCCACACTCCACCAAAAATGTTCTCAAGGGGCCCTCATATTATCCATTAGTACTACTTCATTTCCTAGACCTGCAATATCCAGTACGGTAGCCATTGGCTACATGTGGCTATTGAGCACTTGAATATGGCTCGTCTGAACTGAGATATGCTTGAAAATGTAAAATGCACACTGGCTTTTAAGAAGTTAATACTAAAAAAAAAGAATGTAAAAGATCTCATTTTTTAATACTGATACATGCTGAAATGATAATACTTTGAACATATTTGGTTAAATAAAATATATTATTAAAAATAATTTTACCAGTTTTATTTTACCCTTTTAAGGTGGCTGCTAGAAAGTTTGAAATTCCATACACGGCTTGCATTCTATTTCTACGGATAGTGATGTCCTAGAAAATTCACTAGATAATTCAACACTGTGCTTGACAATTTACTTTCTCAGGAAGGTTGTTCCACACCTTCTCACACTTGTTCCTTCTCCATTCTCCTCATTCTCAGCTGATGACCTTGTCTTTCATTGCATAGGGAAAATAAAAGCCCTCAGAAAAACATGTTCATCTTCACACTAACAGATCAACCATATACTGAGTTCCCCTTTGTTATAAGAAAGACATGTCCTACTCCTGCCCAAAGCTGACTGACCACTCAGGCACTGGGCCCTGTTTCCTCTCACTTCCTTGAGCACTTCCCTTTTGTACTCATTCTTTTGCCTGCAGTATCAATTCTTGCTTCTCAATAGGAGCATTTCTATCAGCGTGCTATTATCTTATAGTAATTCCTCCAATCTTTGAAAAACAATTCCCCCAGCTACTACTTTATTTATCTCCTCCCCTTAAGAGGAAAACTCATGGCAGTTGTCCAAATTAGTTGTCTACCATTCTTTTTTTCCCAATTCCCTTCTGAGCTCACTCTAGATGAATTTTGTGCCCACACTCCACCAAAAATGTTCTTGTCACGACTCCCATTGACTGCCCACTGATAAATTCAATGGTAAATTCTCAATCCTCATCTTACTTGATCTATCAGCAGCTTTTGACATGGTTGACTACTCCCTCCTTGAGTCATCTTATTTTGGTTTTCAGGTCAGCAGACTTTCTTGATTTTACTTCACTAACTCACTCCCAGAACTGTTTCTTGTTTCCTCCACATTGCCCTGACTTCTTAATTTTAGAGTTCGTCAGTCTTGGTCTTGGTCCTTTTTCTATTTTACACTTTCTCCACAGTGATTTTAAATACCAGCTATTCACCAATGATGCTAAGACATATGTCTTTCACCCCGAACTCCAGATTCCTGTAGCCAAATCACTATAGAGTATCTCTACTTGAATGTTTAAAGGGCTTTTCAATTCCAAAACAGAATTCTTGATCCTCAAATCTGCTTTTCTCCCCACCACATCTTCCAACTCTTACTTGGTGGTGACTTATATCCTTCCAGCCACATACACAAAAAGAACATTAAAATCATCCTTGACTCTTCTATTACTCTCACATATAGCCACTCAGTCAGCAAATCCTAATGGCTCAACCTTCAAAATATATCCCAAATCATATCACTTCTCACAATCTCCATAGCCACTACGCTAGTCCTACTCCTGCCTGGAGTATCACAGTACTTTCTTAAATGGTCACACTAGTTCAGTGCTCTCTCCCTGTTATTTATTCTCTATCAGTCACAGTAGTATAAATCAGACTGATTACTCCTCTACTGTCAAGCCAATGGCTTCCCTTTTTACTCAGAATAAAATTCAAATTCTGCCTCTGACCCATCTCCTACTACATTTCTACTCTAACAACATCGGTTCTCACCTCTTCAAACACAACTAGTTTTAGGGCCTTTGTGTTACTCATTCCTCTGCCTGAAAGACTTCTTTCCCAACTACTTCAAGTAGGTCTCTACTCCAATGCCCCTCATTAAAGAGGCCCTCCCTTATCAAAGATAGCATCCCCGTCACTCTCTTATCCCTTCTCCCTGCTCTGTTTTCTTCATAAGGCCATCCTGTAATGGCCTAAATTTATGTGCTTATTGACCATTGTAGTGTATTGAATGGTGGCCCCCAAAGGGTATGTCCATGTCCTAATCAGGAGAATGTGTGACGATTACCATATATCCCCCCCCAAAATAAATATGACCTTAGATAGTAACAGAGGTGATTACATTACAGATAATGAAATTAGATTTTCTGAGATTATCTGAGTGGACCCTAAATGCCATCAGAAGTGGCATTTTAATGGGGGATTTGATCCCTCCAGTATTCGCCTAGTCTTACATCTTTCAGTAACTATCTAAACACAAAGTAAAAAGTTAAAAGGACAATTTTAAGGATTAAATTATTTAGAACATTTTGGTTAAGTGTTGGGTTAAAAACAGTCATGTAGCTACTATTCAATAAATGGTTAATGATCATGATGCTCATAAAATGACAGGGCCAGACAAAGTCACTCTGAAGAGAAGTCCTTTTTTCCTCAGCTTTTCCTTGTAGTCTTTTTCCTCTTTCCCTTTACCTCAAATGTTACATAAGTGTCTGTTTAAAAAGGCACATTTTAAACTTTATTATTGTGGGCTATTTTCTTCCATAGCCATATCATCATCATCAATAACAACAACAATAACAACAATCTTAATAAAAATTCCCACATTTTTGTGACTCCAGCAATGTCTGGAGAGATTTGGCATCTTGGAGTCAGGCTGTAGTTTTTTTTGTTTGTTTGTTTAAGACCATGTAGTGCCTTAAGCAGTATGTGATATTTGCATAAGGACAGATTCTGGATGTCTCTTCATAATGTTGAGAAAAATTTGAGTCATCTGATATTTTCTCTGTTGGATTTCTTTGGATACTTCATGCTTGTATTCCTCTAGACTCTTATGTTTCAAAGCTCCATAACAGATTTCTGGATGGTGGAAACACATTTGCTTATGGAATAAAAATAGGGGCCATACTGGGAACTTCCTAAGTAGGGATGGACAAACAATGACAAGATGGTATCTACACACCTTCTCTCTTCCTTAGATGGTCTCCTCACTGCTTTCTCTACTTCTTTGGAAGTTCCATGAGCTTCCAGATCAAACTCCTCTACATCTTTTGATGGCATGCCTTATGCTGACATAGAAACTATCTTTAGGTTCCTTTGGCTGTGTTCCATTTTCTTTTGCCTCTTCTGAATCTGTTCTCTTCCCCCATATAAGTGCTCTCTCACTCTTCTAACTGGCATAGTTTCTCTCCAAAGTAGGTTAGTGTTCTTGGTTTAAATGAAGGCCTTTGGTGAATAGAAAACTGTAAGATACTTGTTTCATACAGAACATAGGACTGTGAGAATCAAGCCTTTCACATCTAAAAATTCCCTCCAACACTCAGCACCATTTTTCATTGTTCTTCATGCTCCAGTGCCAGATATTTATGTAGTAAATCTATCTGAGAGGAATATAAATTCTTTGGACCCATGAGTTTCAAGACACATTTAATTTAGCAGAACTTCAAATAAGAAGTGTTCCGTATAATCTGGGTATCCTAACTAGGGATCCCAGTATTTTATTCTACAGCCAAAAAATTTACCACAGTCCTGGTTACACTTAAATACACATAAGAACCAAAGGTCTGGGCTATGATAGCCCTGGCATGTGTTACCAGAGAGCTTACCTTTGTCTGATGTGACTTGTTTACTACTATACTCAAGAGAAGTGATATTTAAAGCTGAGCCATAGTTTATAAGTTTCTCTTCTTATAGATAAGCTCATATCTGATCTTAGTCGTAAGTCAGGAGATACTTTCAAGATTGGCAGAAATTTTTCCAGCACAGAAGTAACACTAATTGTTCCCCTTGCCTTGGTGAAGACTTTGATAATCATTATGGATTCATTGTCTTTTTCCTTAAAAAAGCATTAAGAAAAGTCTATGGAGCTTAAAGAGTATCTGGTACAGAAGTAAATTCACAGTGATCCTAGATACAAGTTACAGAAAACCACTGACTTAAGTTTGATCCAAAGAGAAGAAAAGAGGTTCTACAAAATCCCCTTCTCTTTTCTGCATGTGTCACTGCAGCTCTGAATGTAGCTTAAGAGTACAGGATACACTTGGAAAAATCTGGTGTGTGTGTGCGTGTGTGTGTGTGTGTCTGGGCTAGTGGGAAGGCAAGGAAGTACATCTGAGGTGAGGTGCTGTAATCCCAAACATGAAGAAAGCAATAGAATAATTTGGAAAGTTAATGTCCTTGGAGATATCCACTGACTCACCTTGAAGAGTTCATCAAATGAGTTTGGTTCATTTGTTGATTTGCTCAAATGAAAAATACAATGATTCTCACACATGAAACTGTTCATGTCACCTTTATAATTTGGCTAGTGCTGATGTGACAGGTATTTTATACACAATCTCATTCAATCCTCTGTCTTCAGCATCTTGTCCTCTCAGTCTCAATCTTCTCCATGTCTTGGACCATATTCCATAGAATTTGAGGGCAAAGGCATTCATAAGGCTATTAACTGCATTATGGTTTTTGTATCTAAACACTATTTTATACATAAATAAATGGATGTTGGTTTCTGGTTCTTTTTCTCAATTTTTCATATTTTCTTTTGCCTTTCATATAGTCTCAGACTATATGACATTTGTTAGTCACCTATTTCCTGTGTAACTCAGAATTGAACTATATGTGTACATAGCAGGGATACTGTTTACACTCACATTGCATGAATAGTTATACCTAGAATATGAAAAAGCTCTTCTATCCATTTTCCTGCCTTGAGGCAATGTTGTTTGAAAGACCAAAAAAGGGAGAAAATGAGATAAACCTTGTAGAGCTTTTAAAACTCTTGGAATTTTCTAAGTGTTGAGAACTGTAAAAGTGTATTATGTTATGTTAATGAGGTGCTTTTGGAAAGCACCACAGGATGGGGGCTAATTGCCAGTGGAATCAATCTTGTGTTTAGAGAGTTGGAACTTTCAGTCCCACCCAACCTTCTGGGAGGAGACAGGGGCTGGAGATTGAACGGAGAGCCAGTGGCCAATGATATACCCAATCATGCCTATATAATGAAGCCTCCATAAGAACACAAAATGTGACAGAGTTCACATTTTGAACGTGTCTCAGAATTGAACTATATGTGTATGGAATACAGGAATTCCTGCTACATACACATATATATAGTTCAATTCTGAGACAACATTCTGAGCTTCCAGGTTGGCAAACTAGAATGATTCCATGTGCCAGGCCCCAAACTTCATGAGGGCAGAGCTCCTTTCCTTGGGACCTTGCCCTGTGTATCTCTTCATTGGGCTATTAATTCATATCCCTTAACATCCTTTGTAATAAACCAATAATCTAGTGAGTGTTAGTTTCCTGGGTTCTGGGAGCAAATTAATAGAACCCAAGGAGGAGCTGATGGAAACATCTGATTTTCAGCCAGTCAGTCAGAAGCACAGGTGTCAACTGGGGCTTGGGATTGGCATCTGAATTGGGGAAGGCATTTTGTGGGACTGAGCTCTTAACCTGTGGGTTAACTTGATGCTTTCTCTGGCTGGAAGTATCAGAATTCAGTTGAATTGTAGAACACCCAACTGGTGTCAAAGAATTGCATAGTGGTGTGGAGGAACCCCTCCACCCCCAAACACACATACACATTGGAACTGGCTCTCAGAATTGATGTAATTTCCCTCATATTTTTGCTTAATTAAATGTAAATGGTTGCTATGTTACCCACACTACTCTATATTACGAAATTCTGCATTTTTTGGTAGCCACTTTAACAATTCTTTCTGTTCTCAAAACCAAACTTTTGAATTTTCTTATAAAAAGGTGGGTATTTTTGCTATTTAGTAGTATCAGGAGCTATAAAGTTAATGGGCCTGGAATTACTGTTATGAAGTTGCACTGACTACTGTTTTGCTCCTATTCTCAGGGCTTGCTTCGACATTAAGTCACAAAACATTCACAAACTCACATGAAGCCTAAGTGGGCCTGTGGGACAGTTTACTTCAAATTTATTCATTAACTTTGGTCTAACTCTATGCAAAACAGCATCTATTCTAAATGCAATCTGTAGCTGTTCCATTGTTTCCAGGTGTTTTGATGACTGAACCTGCTCAATAGTTGATCTGGTCAGTATGGAAATAACTGAAAACTAATTGACAACAAATCCAATCATGTTCAGTAGGAGTGTGTATGTATGCGTATGTGTGTAATTTTCTATATCAATATATACATAATTTTAGGTGTCCCTTCTCATTTTCTTTTATTCATTTCAGTAGGCTCAAAAGGACTTTGAGTGGAAAGATTTCTCTATTAGCAATGGGTACCGGTAAAAATAAGAAATTCCAGAGTGACATCTAGTTCTAAGCAATAATTACTTATCTAACACATTCCCAAGTGGGTTTTTTGAGCACTGACTAATTATTACATCACAATTTCCCAGAGTGCTTTAGCTACAGGTTTTAAAACTGTTTATTACAAATGAAGTGAGTTCCTGAGAAAATGAAAAGCACTTAGCAAAATCAATATCACTAGCAAAGAGAAGAATTTGCCAAATAAATAACTCAGGTGCTTTTATATGTATCCAGGTTACTCTTTGTCATGCATCTATTTACTTGTTAATCTTTTACTTTGAAATAATTCTAGATCTATAGATTATATTCATAGATTATCCAGAGACTATAGATTCATAGGAAGTTGCAAAATACAGCACCTGGGTTTTGTGAACTCTTCACCCAACTTTCCCCCATGATGCCATCTTATATGATGGTGGTACAACAGCAAAACTAGGAAACTGCCATTGGTACAATAGTGCTAACCAGATTACAGACCTTACTCAGTTTTCATCAGTTTTTACATGTCCTTGTGTGTGTGTGTGTAGTTCTATGCAATTTGATTCCATTAAAAATTTCTGTCACCACCACCACAATCAAGATACAGAGCTGTTCCATCACTCCAAGGAACTCTCTTGTGCTACCCTTCTACAGTTGAATCCACCTTCTCCACTCACTGTATCTCTATCCTCTGACAATCACTAATCTGTTCTCCAGCTCTATAATTTTGCCTTTCAAGAATCTTATATAAATGGAATCATACAGTATGTCACCTTTTGAGATTGGATTTTTATACTAAACATAATGTCCTTGAGACCCATCCAAACTGTTGCATGTATCAATAGCTTTTTCCTTTAAATTGCTGAGCAGAATTCTATTTCTATTTATTTTTAAAATTGATTCTTGCCACAGCACATTCCAAAAATGGGATTTAAGGGGCTAACTAAAATAGATGCAGTACAGCAAAATAAAAATATGTAAGGAGAAAATCAGAATCAGGAATAAAAAAATAATATGCTCATGGATTGGAAAAATTAATATTATCAAAATGTCCATATTGCCCAAAACGATCTACAGATTCAGTGTAATCCCTAGAACAAGTAATCCTAAAATCTGTATGGAACCATAAAAAAAACCCAAATAGCCAAAGCAGTCTTGAGAAAGAAGCACAAGGCTGAAGGTATCACAATCCCATATTGCAATACAAAGCTATAGAAATCAAAACAGTAAGGTACAAGCACAAAAATAGATACATAGATCAATAGAACACCCTAGAAATAAACCCATGCTTACATGGCCAACTAATTGATGACAAAGGAGGTAAGACTATACAATGGGGAAAAGACAGTCTTTTCAATAAATATTGTTGGGAAAACTGGACAGCTACATGCAAAAGAATGAAACTGGACCACTTTCTTATACCATACACAAAAATAAACTCAAAATGGATTAAAAACCTATATGTGAGACATGAAACCACAAGACTCCTAAAAGAAAATATAGGCAGTAATCTTTGACATCAGCCTTAGCAACATATTTAGAAATATGTCTCCTCAGGCAAGGGGGAAAAAAAGCAAAAATAAACCATTTGGACTATACCAAAATAAAAAGCTTTTGCATCAAAAAGGAAACCATAAGCAAAGCAGAAAGGCAACCTACTGAACTGGAGAAGATATTTGCAAATGATATATGTGTTAAGTGGTTAATATCCAAAATATATAAAGAACATATACAACTCAAAAAAATATCTGATTAAAAAGTGGGAAGAGAACCTGAGTAGACATATTTCCAGAGAAGACATACAGATGGCCAACAGACACATGAAAAGATGCTCAACATCACTAATTATCAAGGAAATGGAAATCGAAACCATGAGATATCATCTCACACCTATCAGAATGTCTAGTACTAAAAAGATAAGAAATAACAAGTGTTGGTGAGAATATGGAGAAAAGGGAACCCTCATGCACTATTGATGGGAATACAAATTGTTGCGACCACTGTGGAAAACAATATGGAGATTCCTCCAAGAATTAAAAATAAAAATACCATATGACATAGTAATTCCATTACTGGGTATTTACTCAAAGAAAATGAAAAAATTACCTCAAAAAGATATATGCATCCCTGGTTTATTGAGCATTATTTACAATAGCCAAGATATGGAAGTAACCCAAGTGTCTATCCATGGATGAATGGATAAAGAAAATGTGGTGTATATATATATATGTATATATATGCAATGGGATATTACTTGGCCACAAAAGAGAAGAAATCTTGTCATTTGTGACAACATTGATGGGCCTAGAGTGTATTATGCTAAGTGAAATAAGTTGGTCAGAGAAAGACAAATACCATATTATTTTACTTATATGTAAAATATAAAAAGCAAAACAAATGAACACACTTACAAACAAACAGACTCTTAAATACAAAGAACAAAGTGGTGGTTGCCAGATGGAGGCAGGTGGGGGGATGGGTGAAATAGATAAAGGGCATTAAGAGGTACAAACTTCCAGTTATAAAATAAGTTATGAGAAACAAACTGAGGGTTCTAGAGGGGAGGGAGGAGGAGTTAGCCTGGTGATGGGTATTAAAGAAGGCACGCACTGAATGGAGCACTGGGTGTTATAAACAAACAATGAATCATGGAACACTACATCAAAAACTAATGATGTAATGTATGGTGATTAACATAATAAAAAAAGAATAAAAAAATAAGTTATGAGGATGAGAAGTACAGCATAGGAAATATAGTCAACAATATTGTAATAATTTTGAATGGTGACCAATGGTGATTATATTTATCCTAGTATCACAATGAATTGTTAAATCAATATGCTATACACCTGAAACTAACATAACACTGTACATCAATTACACTTCAATAATAAATTTATTTTTCAAAAAAATTAATATGAAGGCAGGACTAAGATAAGCACACAAAATACATATAAAGAGTTGCTAGAAAATTTGGCTGTCAGCTTCTTGGCAGTCACTACAAGAGAAAAACAGCCGGTTATACAACTCATAGTCTAAAGATGTAGGCAAACAAGTTTCTTGGGGTCAACTTAGCCACTTCCAGGACTCCAGCTGGAAGGAAGATTCTTTCCCAGGGGGTCCATCAGGAGACTGTGGCCAGCAGACACTTAACTTAGAAATAAGTTAAGACTCCATCAAAGGATGCATGTTAAGAGCACAAAGAATTTTCTTGCACAGTTCAATATTCTGATCACCCAACTTTGTCACTCTGCTACCTTAGGGCAGTAAGAATGTAGATACTCTGTTCTATGTTCAGAAAGTCATTCATGTGATTGGATGTGAACAGAAAGGCAGACGAATATGAACTGAAAAGCTATTATGCTTTCCTTTGAAATCCAGTGAGTTCTTTCCCTTACCTGGAGGTGCAGAATAGAGTCCCAAATAATGGTCTGTGTGCCCAACTGGGATGTGGATGTGCTCTCCCCAATCCACCCCCCTCCTAGTCTCCTGGAATTCAGGGTTGCTCCCTCTTTCCAAGAGGATGCATGCTTTCCATTTTCCCACAGTCAAACCTCAGCCTGCTTCTTTCATTTAATCTATGAGGCTGGCTCCAGGGCTTGTGACCTCTGGTCTAGACAGTGTTGAGGGCTCACCTTATGTTTCTGGGACCATGTTATGGGCACCATATGCTATGGGTCCTTAATTGGGTTGGCAGACTGGCTATTTATTGCTCAGCCTTACTGTGTGTCACCCAAGGGGTCTAGTGACCACAAGGCTGGGATTCTCATAGGACAATCAAGAGAGACCAGTAAACTGGGCTACTTTACATCAATGTTTATTGTCTAGCTTGTTCAATCTTCCCCTTTATTAATAGAAAATATCTCCCACTTATTCACTTGTTATTCACCACATGTCAGAAACTACATGTATGTATTTTTTAAATTTTATTTATTATTTTAGAGGAGAGAGAGAGAGAGACAAAGAGAGCATGAGTGAGATGGGAGGAGAGGGGCAGAAGAAGAGGGAGAAGCAGACTCTCTGCTGAGCAGGGAGCCAGATGTGGGGCTCAATCCCAGGACTCAGAGATCATGACCTGAGCTGAAGGCAGATGCTTAACTGACTGAACCACCCAGGTGCCCTGAGACTATGTGTATGCTATAAGCACCTCACTTGATTATTACTTAAAAGCCTGCAAAAATAGTATTACTATCCTCATTTTAAAGATGGGGAAACTGAGGCTCAGAGAGGTGTAGAGACTTGCCCAAACTCTTGCTGAAAGCAGTGTTGATACCAAGATGTAAACCTTTTTCTGCCTGACTCCAATGCTTATGGTCTTCATACCATGTCACATTGTTTTACTCATTACTCATATTATGACTCATAGCTAGTTTTTTCCCCCTCCTCACAAGAGGGCATGGGAGAGATCATACGGCTTCTTTTGTCTCCTTGAAGTAAGGATAGAACCAGGGAATCAAAGTAAGAAGTAGACAGCATCAGGTGTCCGAAATCATGAGTTCTAGCTCTGGTTCTAGGGCTAACTTATAGAGTGACTGCAGATATGTCCCTTAGCTTTGGCTTTTCAATCTTATCTGCACAAGGGGAGGATAATCACTCCATTTTAGATCCCACAGACACCAAGCTTGGATTAGCTGACATGAGTAGGACAAAGGACTTTGAAAAGTTGTGATTTATTTATAAATGTTAAGTATAATTGTTCATTATTATTAGTTTGTTGTAGAGACAACATAATTTATAAGAATAAACATCAATAAATATTCATTTACTGAATATTAATGAATGAACCACATAATTTATATGAATAAATTAAAACTCAATTCAGTCACCATAATTGTTCTCTCAAAAATATTGTGGATGATTGGATGGGTGTATGGATGGATGGTTGGATGGAGAGTCAGATAGATAGATGGATGGATGGATGGATGGTTGGATGGATAGTCAGATAGATGGGATGGACAGATGGATGGACAGTCTGGGTTGCTCAGTGCTCCATCGATGTCAGGCCTAGCTTTTTCTAGACTGAGACTAAATAGGATTGTAGAGGAGAGCTAAGGACTCATGGAGTCAACTTCTATTTGTTTCACTTTTTTGTTTTCAAAATTCATTTCTTAAATGAAAGAACTATGTAAAATCCATACAATGTTCATATCTGGAAATTCTGCTAAGCTGGTAAATTGTAGGTGACAAAAACGACTGTCATCATAATCCTCATCAAAATCGTTAGAGTGAAAGCATTTTCTTTTCTTGGGCTGGTAGAATGAATTTCCACATGTGGACTACTCTCCCAAAACCCATATGACACATATCATGAACTAAATATTTCCAAGTGTGGCTCTGTCCTTTTAAGTGATTTCCCACATTTTTAGTTCACAAGAGACCTCTTAAAATATTATAGTGGTGACAATGACCTCGCTCAAATAGATGCAGAGCCAGCCTTTTACATTTCTAATGCATTTTTCTGGAATTTAAATTCGATTGTAAAATATTGCCTGTTTGATCTTACCAGGTGTGGCTGGTAGTACTTTGCTAATTTAAAAACTTGCCATGTTGAAGCTCCATTCCATTTAAATACATATTGCTTAAGATGCCATTTTTGTGTTTTTGTTTTTCTAGCCATTAGATATAAAAGCTCAGTCTCTTTAATATAAATTGCTATTTCAAAGATCAAAATATGGCATTTGCTATTTCATTGTAAAATAGATAAGAATGCCTTTATAGACACAAATCTCTCTTAGAAAATGTATTTCAACCTAATCAGAGGGCAATTTTGTATAATTTATATAAAGTAAGTATATCATGGAAAATAAATAGAACTTATATAAAATAATGCATATTGTCTCCTAAGATGGCTGAGCCATAAAACATAGCACTTGTTTATTTTACCATATAATTCCAGAATCATCACTTTAATATATACACCAAAGATCTCTATTGTTTACCTTAAAGTGTTTATATATTGGATATAAAAAATTGCAAAGAAATTATGGAGATGTTTTAGTTATTCAAGAAAGAATATTTAAACTCTTAGTTATCCTTCTTCCCAAGGTTAACAACATTTTTGGTAAAACTCAGATGCATAAATTTAAGTGTGCATTTCACCTGACACAGCTATCATATCACCACATTGAAGAGTTCTGATGTCTGTAGATTACTCAGGGAGAAGAATAATTTTTTTCATTTTTATCTTTTCTGAGAATTTGCTTTTCATAGGCAACAACTCATACTTTGAACAGAAGCTTTAATTTTAAGACATTATTTTTACATTCATTCTATAGATTTTACTACATTCATAACAAGATTTTCTTCAGTACTTTAAATTTCTGTATTTATCTATAAAGTAGATTTAGGCACATAAAACTGTGTATAACTATTCAAATATATCAACAAGTTACACTCTGAATCCTAACTGTAGTTGGTTGAAAGGCATTTGTTTTTATTCAGTAGGCTAAAGTTTATGCCTTTCTGCTGATGTGACTTATGGTATTGGGTCTGTGCTAGACCTCAGGACCTTCATAACTGTTTTTCTTATGCTTATTTAGGAGTAAGCTGTTTATCTTGCCATGGCCTTTCTTGCCACCTACCCTATATCTCTATGTACAGACTAAAACTCATCTTTGAAATGTTAACCATACACACCCAGATAGATTTTCTAGGACTGGAGCATAGCATTAGCTGCTGTGGGGGCTGGAAGGATGTCAGATCGCATCTACCCCACAATTTCAACAAGAGCTTCTCAGTACAGATAAGATGGGCTAAGCTCACAGGGGTGCGTCTGTGTGGCTTCCAGAACCCATCCCCATGCCATTCTCCACATTATCAGGTTGGCTTCATGGTTATTTATTTATATATTTTGCAAAGAGCATTTCTAGTGAAAACAGGATTCTGCTATTAAAACACTACCAAACAAACACTGTTCTTAAATTAATAAAAACAAAACCCAAACCACTGACAAACACCAGCTTTCTTTGTCATATAGATTTTTAAATACAAGGCTAGAGAATTAGGTGACTTTTTCAAGATTATAGAGACTAACCCAGTTTTTCTGAGTCCTGATCCAGTCTTCCCTCTGGTAGACCCTAAAACTCAAAACACATCAGGCTGTCGAGGTAGCCAGTCTTTCCTTACTCCGCTCAGCATTCCCAGGCCCCACGGCTGGTGGTGGAAAAGCTGGTGAGAGGCAGAAGGGAGCATTAATGCTAAACCCGTCAGAGGGGTCCATTTTCTCCCTGGGCCTAACCATAAGTCTTTGCCGGGAAATTTTTGTAGCTGAGCAGATTTCCTTCTCAGAAATGCCAATCATTACAATCTTTTCTAGGACAGAAGGTTCCAACCAATTATAAGCATTTCTGTTGACCAGGAGTACTACATAAAAAATAGAACTCATGAGGATCCACTCAGTATAGCCACGCATCCATGGAGGCCTGAGGACTCAATGTAAGAAGTTTGATGTAGGTGCTACTTTCCGTTGGTGTTCTTCCTCTATGCACATCTGTGGTTACTGCCCCTTCTAACTGCTTTCTCTGGGTCCTTAACATTCAGTTTCTGCCTATACTCCTCCAATCTGCCTTTTCTTTTCCTGTTTAGATGCCCCTTAGAAAGGACCAAAAGCATGAAGTTAGTCTATTAGAGTCATGGCAACAAGTTTCTGGGGCCCTGACAAACAAAAGCAGGGCGCTCCCTGGCAGGTACTTCCAGCTGCCACACACATGTGCACATGTACACGCACATGGGCGCACACACATGCACACGGGCACATGCACACATACACACACGTGCACATGCACACGCACACACATGTGCATGCACACGCACATGGGCGCACATATGCACACGGGCACATGCACACATACACACACATGTGCATGCACACGCTCATGGGCACACACACACCTCCCTGCATGAAAGCACCAGGAAGTCTATGCGCTCTCAAGTTGTCCTAAAAATATCCAGAACCCTTTTTACAGTAATACTACTTTTAAAATTCATTTTCTAGGGTCTAGTCATTAAAAAGAAAACATCTTTATTTAAGCTGTTGGAAATTCCACTGGGGTTTAAAGATTTAAAACTTTTGGTGTATTTAATATATAAATTTTGCCATACCTTTAAATAAACTAAAAAATTCACAACAGTTGAATCCTCCAGGGCCCCTTTAAACACTTAGAGATTGCTGAGATATGGGGTAATGATGGATGACCATGAAAGGGCCAGGCATGGGCAGCATGCAACCAAACACCTCCCCTCTCTACAGCACTTGGCACTAGAAGTTCTCTGTGGCCTTTCTCTCATGTAGTGAATTCCAAATACTCGTCATGGCCTGGGGCCAGCTGTTGACATGGTCTTCAACTTCCTAGTGAAATGAGAAGCATCAGGAAAATAGATTGAGTTGTCTCCTATAGTTAAATGTATTCGGCAAAAGGCTCCGTCTTTTATTTTGAGATTTTTATGCTTGCTTTTCTTGCCTTTCTCTTTTGGTATTAAGACATTCATTTCTTCTAAAAAGTGTGAGTTATAGATGATAGAAATATTCTGTTTTGTTTAAATGACCTTTCTTTATAAAATTAAAAGATGGAAACTCTGTATTTGTTTTAAAACCAATTTTAACTCTGCATGAAATGTAGTCTGGAAAACATTGCTCTAAGTCTGAGTCAAATCCCAAGACCAGGAGTGAATGCCTACAGCCACTGAAGTTCTTAAGAGAATTATCTTTTTTTTTAAAGGAGAATTTCTATTCCAGAAAGCATAGAGAATGAGGATAGTGAAGGATCCATAACCCTACCCTACTTTCTTTTCCCAACATCCAAAGAAATATAGGTCTTCTTGAAATGTGAAACAGAAAATGGGTAAAGTAAAAAAAAAAAAAAAATGCTGCTCCAAAACATTATGAGAAAGTTGTCTCCACTGTTGATCTGTTTCTTGTGTTGGCTGGCTCAAAGGATCACAAAGTGTGACACTGTCACCAACAGTCCCCAATGTGTTTATTTTTTCCTGACAAATACTATAAATTTTCTTCTTGTAGTGAACATTGTTTATGCAGCTGTGATTTCTTAAGTGAAAACAGACTTTCTACCCCAATGTATCTTTGTTTCAAAGACACTTAAAGAGAACTCTCTCCTGGCATTTGGGGAGGACTTTTCAAGTAAGACCGCCTAATTAGGAACAATCACTGTGCATTAGATCCGAAAGAAAAGAAAAGAAAAGAAAAGAAAAGAAAAGAAAAAAGAAAAGAAAAGAAAAGAAAAGAAAAGAGAAAGAAAAGAAAGAAAAGAAAGAAAGAAAAGAAAGAAAGAAAGAAGAAAGAAAGAAAGAAAGAAAGAAAGAAAGAAAGAAAGAAAGAAAG